>NC_140201.1:16307201-16927209 GCF_965226575.1 Pagrus pagrus | reverse complement strand
TCGCAATCTTAGGTTGTCACATCATTGTAACCATCAACCATGAAGGACAGATAAGTGAAATCTGTTATCCTTTCACTAGTCTTCTTTGTCTGTGAATCTGCGATAACTAACTCACAAGCACAATTGGTGTTGACGACTGTCCTCTAGGCGACCTGAGATTGACTTCAGGAGAAGTAATACTGAGGAATTAACATATCACCGTAGTTTGTTAACACCTATACAGAATTGTACCTGTTTGGGCCTTTTACCTTTATTGCATAGTAAAGGGAAAAGGCAGTACGGAAGTGCCTAGTTTGTATTTCCATACTGCTAAGATCTTGTTACATATTGGCCAACATACAAAACGATAACAACATATCCGCAGTAATGTCGATGCATGTATTGGTCTGGCCGATTTGGCCCTGCTTCCTGCATTGTGTACTGCATCTATTTGTGTATATTAACCAAAACTGCAATAGTTAAATCACTGACAAGCAAATGTCAGCTAATAATACTGACCCTCTAATATGCAGGTCTAGTTCTACGTAACACACATACTGTATAGAGGGTGTGTGTGCGTTTGTTTGAGTTTGCAAGTGAAAGTAAGAGATGAGTATTTCAGGGAATGAATGCAGACTGCTTTGTCATTACTTTCAGAGAATAGTGGCCATTTACTACGTTGGCGGCACCGTGCCAGCTGATGATGCAGGGATCCTTGAATAGCTGAAGACAATGAATCGTCCTGGATGACTCTGTGCATCGCTCGGAGCAAACAACAGCCCCAGTCTGCAGACGAGACTCGTGTATCTTGCAAAAGATGGGGCTGACATAGATAGATTAGAGAGATAATCCAAAGGGGAAAAAGAAGGAGTTTATCGAGTGTGTGTGTGGGATAGTACCTAACTGAATGCTCAAGCAAGTGTGTGTGTGAGGAATGACGAAAACTGGTTTGAGGGTAGGACTGAATATTCAGAAAAGTCACATTTTGACCCATCTGTCTTCCACTCTCTCTCTCTCTCTAGGTCTTCACAGTTGACTGATGAGCAGCCAGTAGGACGGGGATTGGGCTACACCGACTAGCACAGGTAAACACAGCTCTCTCCCCTCTGTTCTGCAGTACTGACACCCTGGAGATGTTTAGGAAAATGTTTTCTGTCATGATTTTATCAGTTCAGTTGGAGGACTGCCAGTCTTTGAAGCAAAGATGTGTCGATCACTGCTCTAAAAGAACTTCACTTTTAAGGAAGTAAGGAAGCAGATGGTGTTTACGTCCATGTGGATTACAAGGTTGATAATATTTTCTCTTTATATACAGAGCCATGAAAACCGTGAAATTGTATATTTATTTACTGCCTATGAATCCTTTCTATGGCGGGCAGGAAGCACATCTGTTACATTAGTGGCCATTGTTGTGTGCAGTTATATCTTTCTCAGTAGGGGTGGGAACCACAGAGTTACCCACAATAAGATAACATCATGATACATCACCCATGATAATGATGGTATTATGAATTCATAATTGCATACAATCATCTGTGATACATCATTATGACTGTGTAACCGAAGAAGAAAGAACAACTCAGTCACCAGAATAAGTTGTTAGCAGTTAACGTTTCTGCAAAAAACAGATACGTGTCATATCACGTTTAAAGTACATGTTTATTACCCGACTTTTTATATTGGAAGGAAGGGGGATGGTGGTAGAGTTACAGGCAAGAAGGCTGCCGACCTGGTGAACGCCGTTAGTCTACGTTCCTGCATTTGTAAATGTGACAATTTCCAGCTGTTTTTGTGGCGACCAAAACTGGTATTTTAAGACAAACCATGATGTTTTCCAAACCCTAACCAATTGTTTTTTTGTACCTAAACCTGACCACAGCACAAGTACAGCATTGTGACAAGAGAAACGGTGAAAATTGAACCTACAGAAACATAAAGTTGCAGCATAAAGAAATACAAAGTTTTAACTTACCTGTGGTTTGGCAAAAACTTTACATATCAACATTTATTCTGGTGATTGATTTAGAAAAAATAGACAAAAATCAGGAATTATTTATCAATTCACAGCATTGTAGTGTCAGTTCAACAGAAAATGAGAGCTGATATGAAACAATGCACATAAAAGTGCCTAGAGTCTTAGCTTGTATACTGCATCTTGTTAATGTCCATGTGAGCCACTATCCCAATGTAAAATAGCCATAAACAAGCAGAAGGATACCCTAGTGCCACAAGTCATGAAGTTGCGACTCTGGTACATGTAATTGGCAAAGGGAATCTGTTTCGAGCGCCTCATGTTTGAATAGAAATATCAATATTTGGCACTAGTGTATATATAATGTTTATCTTAGACTAGGATGCAACATACTCATTAAATACCAGGGTTCTTTCACTCAGGGCTGTTTACATACAGAAACTGTCTTATTGCTGAATAATTCATCAATTATTTTAATAAAACAGAGCACAGTCTTATTTAGCTCATTATAGCCTTGGAGCATGGTGATCAGTCTGTCAAGTCAAATCTGTGATGACTTCCCATGATGCTTTGTTTTCTCCTAAACAAAGCATTTAGCTTTGTTTTCTCCCCACACAGCTGTTCTGCCTGAGTCAAACTCTGTGTGAAACCAGCTCTCATCTTGTTACTTTCTGAAAAGGAACAATTAGAGGAAAATCATACATGTTATCAACAAACTGTGAAAAGTATTTAGCTCTCTTGGCTATTTATCGTAATATTAGCTAGCAGAAATATACTCTAACACCATAATGATGTAATGACCGTTTAAACTTGAGCCAGAGGGCCATTTCAGAAGGCTACCTTAGTGTACAGCAGCAAAGCACTGCCAGCAGTATCACACTGTTCGCCGTGTAGCGATGTTTGAACACTGGTTATGGTGAGAGAGGGAGAGAGAGATTCTGTAATCCTGTGCTTTCGTGGCCGGATTAAAATCTCATGTCCTGGGGTTGGGGGAGGGGTGGACCTGGGTGGAGGAGAGGCGGGGCGGATTAAAGCCTGCTACAGATCTGCTCTTTGCACAGCTGTGTTGCTGTGGGAGGGGCTTGAGGGACGCAGAAGGGGAGGGGCCTGTTTTAAATGAATGTTAACACTGAGCTGTGTGAGCTGCGTCTTCAGCGTTTCTTCTTTATCTTGAGAAACTTGATATTTCAACACGCTGCAATGGCTTCTTGGTTTCTAGCCATGCTGAGGCAGCTCTCGGGATGGCAGTGTTGGTTCCTTGGTTAGTCAGACCATCACTTTGGTTGACACTGAAATATCTTAACACCAATTTGAGGATTTGCCATGGAGTTTTGTAAATTCATTTATTGTCCCCAGAGGCTGAATCTAAGAGAATCTGGTGATCCCCTGACTTTATCTGTAGCCAACAACAGGTCATAAGTCTCACTCATCCAGTGAAATAGCTCATCATCACCATGATGGATTGGCACAAATTTGTAGAGACAATCATCGTCCCCAGAGGATGAACCCTAATGTATCTGGTGATCCACTGACTTTTTCTCTAGCGCCACCAACACGTCAAATTTCTCATTTATCCAGTGAAATATCTCTACATCGACTGGATGGATTGGCAGAGAGTTGATAGACATTCATGGTCCCCAGCAGATAAATCGTAATAACTGTGGTGACTTTTCATCAAGAACCATCATCAGTCCTGTCATTTTCAGCTTTACTGAACAAATGTTAGCATGCTTGTATGCTAAACTAAGGTGGTAAACATTATACTTGCTAAACATTAGCAGTCATTTTGAGCATGCTGATGATAGCAGTCCGCTCGAAGCAACCATGGCAAAGTACAGCCTCACAGAGCTGCTAACAAGACTAACTGGATGTTAAGCGTTCATGCATTTATTCTGTGTTTATAGTGATTATTCATTTCCAATGAGACACGTATAAAATGAGGCATTGGGAGAGGAAATTGATATATATAAAAAATGGGGTTCCTTCTAAGAAAGTACCACACCCAGTAGCTTGCCCAAAGTATTTAGGCTCAGGCATGAAGCATCTTAAACTGCAGCCCCAAAATATGCATAATCCAGTCAGCACCTCAAAACTACCGATTTAGCAAGAAGAAAGGTGGTAAGGGCACATTAATTTAAGGAGGAAGAGAGACCAAAGAGAAAAAAAAGGGAGAGAAAAAGCTCCCATTAGGCTGACACATGCTGCTTTAAGGAGCTGGACGACCGCTGAGGGAATTCGTACGAGCACAATCTGCACACGCTGAGAGTTTCTGCACATTGCTGCAGCGGGGTGTCCAAACCGTGAGCAGTGTGAATGAGAGATTGAAGGAGGAAAAGAATGGGACTGTAGGGTCAGGCCCCCTTCAGTAACACTTACTTATGTAAGATTACTTACATAATGACACATTCAAGTGGTGTGTACGTGAGTGTGTGTACCTCCGTCTAGACAAGAGGGGCAACTCGACTTTGGGTGGGGTCGGGGAAACAAGAGGAGGGGTACTCAAGCAAGCCCTCAACAGCAGGAGAGGATTGTGGGATTATGTGTGTGTGTGTGTGTGTGTGTGTGTGTGTGTGTGTGTGTGTGTGTGTGTGTGTGTGTGTGTGTGTGTGTGTGTGTGTGTGTGTGTGTGTGTGTTGTCATGGGAGGGAGGGGGGGGGGGTAATGGTTTGGAAGGTATTAAAGCCAGAGTGGAGGGAGGGGACTGACAAGCATTGAACGCATGTCCACATCTGTGTATGCGATCCAGCTTTCTACCTCTCTCTGTCTCTTTTCATGCTTGTCTCTCTGAACTTATCTTCACATCGGCCTCTTCCCTTCTTAAATTCTCCCCCTCATATTTCCTCCTCCTCTCTGCTCCTCTTTCCCTCCTCATCTCTTAATATCCCCTGATCTTAATCCCACTCTATTGTCGCTCTCTTTGTGTCTCTTCTCTCATTCTGTCCTCAATCCCCTCTCTCTCTTCTGTACTCTCTCTCTCTCTCTCTCTCTCTCTCTCTCCCAGTTTCTTGGGAGTTTAGCGGGTCAGCAGTGCCAGACAAGACGATTGGAGGACAGAAGACATAGTTGCAGAACTACTGGTGGTTTACAAGTGGTTAGCCTTAGCATACTTGTGGCTGCAGGGAGGAAGAAGGAGGGCTTGGCGATGGTCACAGCTATGGAGGATGCCTGTCCCAATGGGGTACGGGAAGAGGCGGAGGAGATGACGCCCCCGGGACAGCCTGGCGTGGAGGGGCCCTCGGCCGTGCAGTCCCCCCAGGAGCCAGATGCGTCTGGAGGTGAGGAAAGAAGGAGGAAGAGGTGGGGTGTCATATGTTTAGATGAACGGAGAGATACTGTAGTCTTTAGTGTATTAAGTTTTAAACTTTGAGATGGAGGGATTTGTGTAATGGTTTTTTGAAAAGAAAATAATAATCAGAGGGCAGCACTGGTTGTCAGGTAACTCCTACAGAGGTGGGTGGTTGGCAGATTTTTCTTTTAAATGTAGATGATGTGATAATCTTTTAGAGCAGTGGTTTGCAACCAGTGTTATCTGATGTATCTCCTGCCCTGTCAGATGAACTCAAGCATCCCTTCATCATTATGCACCAAAGTGTTCACTTAACTTGATTAAACTAGATGTTATTCAACGCTATCATGTAAAACGTGATTATGTTTTCATATAATTCAATCAATATTAAAGTTGGTTTGTACAACTTTCCACCGGTAGGCCTACTATTAACACTAGCTGGACATTTCAACAATTAATCCATGACTTTTAGCTATTTCAACCGTTCAGTTTAAGGTAACTCAGCCTTCTTCAGCTGGTTAGCCATTATCCAGAAGTTTTAGCTAATTATTGCAACTGCTTTGCCATTGTCTTGAAGTTGTAGCTGTTGTTTCCAATGTTCAGCCTTTATCCTAAAGTTTTCGCTCACTATTCAACCGTTAAGCTCTTATCTTTACGTTTTAGCCAACTATTCCAACTGCCGAGCCATTATCTTAAAGTTTTAGCCTTGTTTCCATTGCTCAGCCTTTATCTTTAAGTTGTAGCTAAGTATTCCAACTGTTAAGCTCTTATCTTAAAGTTTTAGCCAACTGCTTCCACTGTTTAGCCATTATTTTAAAGTTTTAACTATCCCAACAGTATAGCCAGTACTTCAAGATTGAACTGTTATTCATTACTTTTACTGTAACGTTACCTATATTTCAATCCTAGTTATCTATCTATCTATCTATCTATCTATTATAGCCATTGATTCCTTACTGTATAGACCTCTGTGCTCCCTGACTAGCGTATTTTCATACACTGTCACATGCAACAGGTAGCATTTAGGTGTTGTAGTTGACTCAATGTATAGATTTTTCCCACAATGAAGATGTCATTTCTGTTTGTAAAATGTATATTCGTTTAGCTAGTCTATAATCTTTCCCACATACCATAGAAATAGCAGAACCATATTGCTTGTTGTGAAAGCAGCTTGTTTTTCCTCGGGGCTGTTCAGTTCCTAACCCACACAACTGAAAAAAAATCACTGGAATATATTTGTTAGGGGTAATGATCTTTTGTGTCAGTCAAGGTGCTCCTCTGATCTCAATCTTGTGAGCTAAAAACAAAATGATAACAAATGATAGGCGACAGGTTGCCAGGTTTTTATCTCGTGGGATTTGTGTCGCATTCCTTGAGAAATGGAGGAAGGGTTTCTTAAGCAGGTAGTCTCTGCATTGGCATTCAAAGCACACGCCGCTGGTAGGTGTACATACAGAGGCGTTGGTTAGATGGTGAGGGAGACTGCAGACGAACCACAGAGTGCCACAGAGGGAGGAATTAAAAGCAGGTAAGCAGGATAATTCATTATGTAGATGAATGAACCATCTGGGCGAAAAAAACACCATACTGCAACTATTCAGCGCTGTAATCTCTTAGCTTTTACAACTTCTTCAGGCCAGGCTTAGCAAGAGACTGGTAGGTGGTTGTATCTCCATGCCATATTTCATAGGATTATAGAGACTTTAGGACGGAGGCTTTAGTTCATCTCCAATCTCTTGCTGGATAGAAAAGCATCTTTTAGTTGTTGAGTAATGTACACACTAGCACACGTGGCAGGGCAGAGGGGTCGCTGGACGGGCCAGGATGAGCAAACATTCCTGTGGTCGAGGACGCAGTGACACAATGAGCTGACCGATTGGGGAAAGGTCAACACGGACAGCACAGAAAACTTGCCGGGATCCAGCTGTTTGTTTTTATAGCGGTGTATTTTTTAGGTTTTGTGGTCAGTGTTTCATATTTTTTTCATATTTGAGCATGTCAGAGAGGTCAGGTTTCTGTTGCTGAGTGCAAGTCTGTCTCATGCACGCTTTTTTTCTGACTTTCACAAAAACGGGGCAGCGTTACAAATTTTAGGTTTGGAAGTTCAGAGAATTGGAAAACAAATTATTCTCAGAATTTCAGGAGGTTGAAACGAGGCTAATTTTCAGAGTGAGTGAGTGAGTGAGTGAGTGCAGAGCAATCAAGCCGGTGGTTTAAGGCTAGTTTATGTGTGTGGATGTGTGGATGTGTTTATGACAATTACAGCTCTGCCCTGAGACTTTGTGTTTATTGTAGCTTGTGAAACATGGTGTGGGGTCCCTAGAGGAACTGAATATCCTGTCCATATCCGAATTGACTTTTAGATTGTGTTTCTGTGTTGTCATGCAGTAAATATATTGTTTTATGGATATACAGATTTAATCATCTGCAGTGCAGTTTTTAACCTCCCTCCCCTCGTAGTCCTGCTTTAAGAGGATCATAAATATTTAAGGTGTGTTTTTGCATGGAGCCTGCTGTTTATGCAGTCTGTCTGTACTCTGTTATCAAGGCACAGTGAGATCTTCTTGGCGTCATTGTGAGATAAATTGTATTTTCTCCCTCTTCTTCCTTCTTAATCATGCAGCTGTGACTTTTGTATGCATGATGAATGATGGATGGATGATAAAAAATGACACTGTCAAACTGTAGTTTTACTGATGTGACAGCTTTTGCGCTGCAAACCAGAAATAGTAGAATAAAATACAGAAATGCACTCATTTTGGATGAGAACTACTACCCAGCCCTTCCAAAAGAAGCAACTTCATGTATTCACATGCAAGAGCACATGTTTTGCATGTCCAAAAAACAGATATACCATCAAATTATCACTTAGAATGCTGTTGCATATGAGATATTGCGTGTGAAGTGTTGTATCTTTACAAAAATACATGTGAAATTTGTGTTTTTGTATAAAATTCCACGTTAAATATCTGAACGGCATATATCATGTTGATTTATCACATGTGTAGTGTGCTTTTTTGTCAAGGATTTGTCAAGTTGATTAATATTATATAAAGTACACATATAAAACACTACAAACAAACGCAGTATGTCATGCTTTGTATTTTTCGAGGCAGCAATTTAGTGCCTGAGATTAAAGTATGACTTGACTTAATGAGATAATGAGATACACGAGTCAAGTTTAAAGATGATGATAGGCTAGTGGAGCAAAATGCAGATAAATCATGGAGTAATTTCAACTGTATACAAGTGCTGACTGGACATATTTACCACCTACGCAAGTGTATAATGACACAGAGAAACACGCGCTCGCACACACACAAGTTCCCAGGGCTTTAAGTGTCTTAAATGGGCTTAAACAAGCTTTGAGACCCTGGTATTAGCGCGTTAGCTAGTTGTCCACGCCTTTCCCTGTCTCTGTTTGTGTGCAGAATACAAAACTCATCAGTTATAAATGCATATAAATACAAATGTGTCTCTCATTTTGAAGCATTTTGGCCTAGTTTTGTAATAACTCAGCTCTTCTGACCTTCAGTGTTCACTGTTCGCCCTCTCAGCTGATGCACTATCTTTAAAGCTGTTGTGTGTGTGTGTTACAGCTTTGTTTGACTTTCACGCCCAGATAACTCTTCTTATCTTTCTCCCTCTCTTTGTCTATGTCTGCATCTTTGTCTCTCGCCTTGCCTCGTCCATCCAGCCATGCAGCAGGTGGTGGATAATGTGGGTGACCTTCCCACCTCCACGGGCGCAAAGGACATCGACCTGCTCTTCCTGCGCGGCATCATGGAAAGTCCCACTGTACGCACCCTGGCTAAGGTAGCACACATACATGGCTCGTGTCGAGCACCAGCGAGCAGACTAACCGCTGGCCAGTGCCGAGCCCCCTGAGCTCTTTGCATGCTGAAGTACAGTAAGGCTTTGACTAACAGAGCGCTCAGTGCATCTGCACGCAGAGGGACTGCACAAATGCATACTGTCAGCCAAGTGACGCATCTTTACTGACACTGCATGTATTGCAATGCCTGTGCACACAGCTTCACCGCTGTAGCAAGTCTAGTGTGCAGTGAGTTCGCTTAGAGGACATTTGTAGCTCCTGTGACACAGGCTGTTGTCATTTTGTTGTCATTTTCTGACATTTAACAGCTTCTCACAGGGCTGGAACTTGAAAAGATGACAGTTGCCTAAACATAAACTCCTTCGCCTTTTAAAATTGTAACATGAGGCTGACAGCTTGCTTATAGAGCAAAATAATCCCACAGTAAATGTCGAATCCAATATGTCAGAAATCACTACTACACAATAAAAGTCAGTTTCATTCTTTCGTCCACACGCCCAAATAAATACAAACACAATGCACGGATTCATAAGAGAGAAGAAAACACACCTGCCCTTCCTGAGCGTCTCCATCTCCCCCAGGCTCAAGAACAGCTGGAGGAAGTGAAGCTGGAGGCGGTGCAGGACAACAACGTGGAGCTGGTGACAGAGATCCTGGGTGACATAAGCACTCTCAAGGTTAAAGACGACAGCGCGGCCGAACTGTCCAGGATCCTGCAGGAGCCACACTTCCAGGTGAGCAGAGTAAACTAGCAATCTGACACGACTCCTGGGTGTAATTTTCCCGCTTGCAACTTCTTTCAACACCACTGATTGACTTTGCAAATATGTGTTAATTTTACTGCTCATTGTTGACCGTTATTCAACCTTTAGCCGCTACATAAAGGCTTGCGTGGAAAGTCAGAATAATGTAATATGTAACTGTGCGTATTCGAGAGATTAGTCTTGATTTTTTTTTTTCTTTCAAATGTTTATAGCACAGTAAACATTCAACTCAGCCGAGATTTGTGACATTGTGACTGTAGTTACAGTAGCACAGACAGAGCTGATGTTTTGGATCCCGGCCTCATGCATCAGTAGAACATTAACCTCTATCCTCGGACCTACCAGGGGCTTTACGCAGGCTAGACCAATAGGAGTTAGACTTCTGAGCTCCAGCCAAGCCTCTGCACCAATCAGAGCCCTTCGTGCTGTAAGCTGAAGGATAAGACCCTTCTGACCTACTGAGAGAGAGCGAGAGAGAGAGGGACACACAAGTTGGGAAGAAATAGAGAGGGAACGAGGGAAACAGATATTACATCACATATTGAGCTTGTCAGTTTTTATAAACTGCATGTGTTTATCTGATAGTTTTTCTAATTGCTTGGAAGACATTTAAAAAGTAGTGCTGTTAAGTGTCTCCAAAAAAACTGGCTTGGATGAACTTTGGTGGATTGATATTCAGTGAACCAAGAATTAATTGATTAGATTTTGGTGATGGTCCATATTTGGGATTTGAGCCATTAGATGATTTGTTTCGGGGGGAGTTTAAGCCATAATTTAGACCCATGCAGGACTTTATAGTTCAGTGTTTACACAGCTCGGTGTTCACATTTTATGTTTTAATGCTGCAGGAAAATCAAACCCAGAAGACAGCTGATAAACAAACTGCAACAGATGCTGCAGCATCACAAATCAAACATTTATTCTGCTTTACAATTTCACCATCTGTCGTCATGTTCTACCCTGTACATCCATAATCTACTTTTTGCTTTATAACAGCATGGTGCCGTTTTGTTTACATCAGTTACAGTGAGACTATGTAGCTTCTGCTAAATGTGGCCACAAGTGAAAATTACAGGATACTTCTCAGTGTTCTTATAGGCTACTGTTTTTTAATCCTACCTATTGAATATCAGGCACACCGGTGTGACCACTGAAATTGCTTAGTCTCACTTGACAGATTTTTGGGCATATGTACGACTAAAATACTCGCACCCTAAATACGCTAAAACATAGCATAACAGTAGCATAAGAAGGGTCTTAAAATCAGCAAACTGACTGCAGAAATGTTTCTCACACAGCAGTATCTCTCTAAAGTTTGCTAATATTTGCTCAAATTAGCCAACGTAAGCAACTAATCATACTAGAAGAAGTTAGGCTTAAACAGCGAAACCACTGAGTGTATTCAATTGAACAAAGATGTGTTTTATTGCTTATAAGCTATCTTTTCATTTAGAGAAATCATTTTCCTTTCCTCCTTTTCAAAAGTTACATAGTATTGCTTAAATAATCATCACTCTTGCACTTTGTCCTCTTCTGTCGTCATACTCTACCCTTTACATAAATCATCATTTACAGGTGAGACTGTGTGGCTTTTGCTAAATGTGATCTCAAGTGACAATTACGGGATGAAACTAAATGCTTAAACATAGTGTAACAGAAGCATAAGTAGAGTCTTTAAGTCATCAAACTGAGTGAAGTAATGTTACTTACAAAGCAATATCTTTCTAAAGCTTGCTAACATTTGCAAAAATTAGCCACCATAAGCAACTGGTAATACAACACCAAGTGAGGCCCAAACAGCACAGGGTGCATTTCTCTTGCAAATGAACTCAACTTTCTCATCACAAGAGGAAGAATGTACTTCTCTTCTTGACCTAATATTGCTTTACTCATCAGTCTCACATGCTGTCCTCCTCTCTTTCTTTTAGTCTCTCTTGGAGGCCCACGACATGGTGGCCTCCAAGTGCTACGAAATCCCGCCCCCGACTGAGACGGCCAATGATGCGGCAGTGAACAGCGCTCTGATGCAGGCTGATGCTGTGCGCATGATTGGCATCCGAAAGAAGGCCGGAGAGCCACTGGTGAGTGGAGCGAGACGGTCTGAGTGTACCAGCCTGTGTGTGTGTGTGTGTGTGTGTGTGTGTGTGTGTGTGTGTGTGTGTGTGTGTCTGTGTGTGTCTGTGTGTCTGTGTGTCTTGCTGGAGGAGTGGTTGAGTACATGATTAAGTGATTAATTAAGGGTGTCTGAAGGACACAAGCTGGAGAAATAGGTCCTCTTGTACACTCATGGAATCTTTGGTCACCTGTCAGTGTTGGTAGATGTCAGATAGATGAATTGTAGGTGAAGGTGAGTGAAACAGTGTGTGTGTGTGTGTGTGTGTGTGTTAACAATCAGATAGCAGAGGATAAGCATCGCTCTGCTCTCTCCCTCCTCTCAGGGCGTGACATTTCGCGTGGAGAAAGACGACCTTGTCATTGCTCGAATCCTTCATGGCGGCATGATTGACAGGCAGGGTCTGCTCCACGTGGGTGACATCATAAAGGAAGTGAACGGGAAGGACGTCGGCAACAACCCCACCGAGCTACAGGAGATGCTGAAAGACTGCAGCGGAGGGATCACGCTGAAAATACTCCCGAGCTACCGAGACGCTCCGGCACCTCCACAGGTAAACATGTCAGATAGGATGCTAATGTAAACACAAGCTCGCACACTTATGTAATGAGCGGCAGATGTTGGGCAGTGGTACAGGGCTGGTGATCTGTCCTGCAGCCCTCCCACAATCCCCTGCGCAGGAATGTGAACCCTGGGAGCCCTATTAATAACACTCCACATACTATCTAGGTCACACTAGCTGTTTCTGTCTCTTGCACACACTCCAAACACACGCTTCCTGTAATCTCATGCTCTCTCTCACATGGAAAGTACAGTAATTTATGATATTTTTAGATATTTTCTCTCAGATTATTTTTCAAGCAGTTATGGCTCCTGATTGGAAAACAAAAAGTCCTGAAGATATCGTGCATCCTGAATAAATGGATAGAAATCGTAAGAGCTTATAGGGCTTAAATTGAATGAAGAGCAGTGAAACCGAATGAGACATAATGCAAAATCACATCCTGCTCTGTGACTCAGGGCGCGCTGCTCAGAATGTTTTACTGGCTTGTTTTATTGCTTCCTCTGGCGGCTTGTTTAATCTAATACACTGGCCAGAGCACTTACCCTTCCTGGCAAAAGCCTCCACTGCTCCACTGTTTGGCGCAGCGTGAGCAGCTGTGTTGGGTGCAGAGTTGGACGTAGGATGTAATGGGTGTGAATGAGCCACTGTTGCCGTGTCGGAGTGTAAGACAACATGCTGCTTTTTCTTTTTTTTTGAGTCCATGTGCTTCCTTTTATTGTAATCGAGACACATTTTCCCATGGAGACAAACGCCCACATGAGTTTGAATTCATTCCTGCCAAGACTCAGAGCTGTGCATGTGTCCGTCACAGGTGTACGTGCGGCCGTACTTCGACTACAACCCAGCCAACGACAACCTGATCCCCTGTCGAGAGGCGGGGATGGCCTTCAACAAAGGCGACATCCTTCAGATTGTCAACAGAGAGGATCCCAACTGGTGGCAGGTGAGCCTTCATCCAAATGTTTCCTTAAAATGACGTGAGATTTCTAGACTTGACCGTGCTGATCTGTGATCTCTGCTAGGCATGTCATGTGGTCGGTGGAGCGACCGGACTGATACCCAGTCAGTTCTTGGAAGAGAAGAGGAAAGCTTTTGTCCCTCGAGACTTTGATGGATCAGGTATGTTTCCTGTGTGTGTTTCTCACCTGATCTCTGAATAAACACTGTGAATCGTGCTTCAGTGAAAGCTAAAACACCCGAAAAGGTCCTGTTTCTCTCTATTAGTATGACTGTTAAAAAGCTGGATTGGTCTTAAGTCTGTAAACTGGTTGTCTGCCTGACTCCTGTCACTTTTCAATTGGTTTTACCACAAAACTGATTTATATAGCTAGAAGGCCTGTGCAGCCAATGTGTCTTATGCTTAGAAAATGGTCCATGTCTGCCCTCTTCTGGCCAATTCTTGTAATAACACATGCATACATCTGCACACATGTTGTCTTGTTTTGTAGGGATCCTTTGTGGAACCATAGCTGGAAAGAAGAAGAAGAAGATGATGTACCTGACAGCCAAGAATGCAGGTAAGAAGACTTTTAATGCTCTTGGTTTTAACTGACATCTTTAGTCACTTTGATTGGCTGTTAATTGTGCCTTCCTTTAAACAGAGTTTGACAGACATGAGCTGCAGATCTATGAGGAAGTGGCAAAGGTGCCAGCATTCCAGAGAAAGACACTGGTTCTGATTGGTGCTCAGGGCGTGGGCCGGCGCAGCCTGAAGAACCGACTGATGGTCCTCCATCCCACACGCTTCGGCACAACTATACCATGTATGACATGCCTCTTTTTTGTCTGTATTTCTAAATTCTGTCATGCTCTAGTGCAAAAAAAAAAAAAGAGGAGAAAGCTTATCAAACATTTAACTGAGCGTTTTGTTCAGACACTTCACGGCGGCCCCGAGACGATGAGCTGATCGGCAACTCCTACCACTTCACCTCAAGGACGGAGATGGAGGTGGACGTGAAGGGCGGCCGGTTCCTGGAGCACGGCGAGTACGACGGCAACCTGTACGGCACCAAGATCGACTCCATCCACGAGGTGGTGGACACTGGACGCACCTGCATCCTGGATGTCAACCCACAGGTGAGGCGAGGTTAAAGGTTAGACGTGCTGGGGCTGAATTTAACACATATCTCAAAGTGTTGAGGGAACACCTGGCAGCGATTAATGTCCCCTACTGTGTGTCTCCTCAGGCTCTGAAGGTACTGAAAACAGCAGAGTTCATGCCTTACGTGGTGTTCATTGCAGCGCCTGATTTTGATACTCTCAAGGGCATGCACAAAGCTGTGGTGGACGCAGGCATCACCACGAAGCAACTCACGGTAGGTTAACCATGCCATTGCACATCATCAGCACAAATGCTAATGGTGATTGAGCAGTACTTCAGATGTGTGAAGGCAGCACCTAGCATCTATAGCCTGTATACATTTCCACCACTTACCTTTCCTTCGTGCGTTGGCAGGATGTGGACCTGAGGAAGACGGTGGATGAGAGCGCTCGGATCCAGAGGGCGTACAGCCACTACTTCGACCTGACCATCGTCAACGACAACCTGGACAAGGCCTTTGAGACGTTACAGGCGGCCGTGGACAAACTGTGCAGTGAACCCCAGTGGGTCCCGGTGAACTGGGTGTACTGAGGACCAGCTGACCACTCTGAGCGGGTCACACTGACCCAACCAGCATGTGTGTGTTTCTGACCACAAAGGCCAAAGAAGAGGAGAAGAGAGCAGAAATCCTGAGTAATAAAAATAAAAAAATACTTCTCTAATCGCTCTCTCCTCTTCGGCCTGCACGCCGTGCGACTTTTTTACTACTCAAAACTCAAAGGGAAAGAGTGCTTATTTATTTTATAACTTTTTATGAAAGATCTTTCTATTCAATGTGAGAATGAAACAAAAAAATCTGGTCACATTACTTGGGCCATATTTTTGCATTAATTTATTGTTGTAGTCGTCTTACACCTAGTCGTTTCCCTTTGATTTCAAGTGTTCGTATAAGTCTTTCTTCGTCGACATCCAGGATTAATGACCACCGTCCAAGCTTCGATATGATCCCAAGACCATGAGAAGATCTTTGCGCAGTCATTGTCCAAGAAACCTGTCAGTGTTGCACAACATTGCCATGTTTGAGAAACCTGTGTAGCTGGTTTATTTTCACGTCAATACAAATTTAAACCCTTAGTGTTTTTATGTAGCCGGCCCTAAACTCTTCTGTCAGTGTCCTCCACAGGATCAGAAGAGGTTTAAAGGCCTGTTTGTGCACAACTCCTTAAGTCTGTAAAAGAAAAACAAATTTTATAATGTACTTTTTCATGATCAAACACTGTCATTGTTCATTTTGTCTAGATTGTGTTCTTATACTAGTTTTCCATCAATGTGGTGATTTATAGTGTAGTGTTTCTGTCACGTGATCCTTTTGATTTGTTTTCAATTATCCTGTTATCAGTCTGTCAACATCAACATCGTCATTGACCGTCATCGTTACTGTCTACATAAGCCAATTTGTTGATCTTTTATATATGTGAATGTGGCACAAACCCACTCCCTCCTAATGGTCCTTATCTTCTGTGTTGCAGTATGCCAAAGCCCTGATCATATTCCAAATAAAGTTTGAAATTCAGAAATGTTAAATTGGATTGGTATTTACTCTGATATAAATGTATAAATGTTAAATGCATCGAGCAACGCCAAAGGGTTTAATAAATATGATAAATTGTTTGTCTTCAACTTTATACATTGGTTTGAGAACAAGTCAAATATTTTAAAAATGCAATTTATTTGTTCTAAATACTTTAAAACCTCAATAAATGTATATGGATTAAAATATATGGATACTCATTTGCAATATACGTTGTGTATGTACACTACTGCTGAAAAGTATGGGGTAGTTTGGAAACTAGATGGTTCCATTGTATTCAATTGTCTTCTGTGAAAAAGACATCGAATTGGCACGCTGGCAGAAGATAGATAAGGAAGGAAAGGAACGAAGAAAGAACAAAGGTAGGTAGAATAAAATAAAACTATTCACATGGCTACAAGTCATTAGAGGTGAGAAAATGTGTAGTTTGGGTGAACTAACCCTTTAATCTCTTTTAACCCAATTGCAAGGAAGGTGTGTAATCATATAGGCGGAACATCTGCTTCAACTCATTTATACCAGAAGACTATCTGAAACTGAAGCGGTGCATTCAGAGCCGCTACATATTGATCAGTGCAACAGCTCAAGTCGAGTCCCTCCTGACCTGACCTAATTCAACTGACAGACTAGTTAAACTTCAATATATTGTATGGTGACAGTCACTTGTAACAGCATAATGTTCAATAATATATATATTTTTTTTTAATTTGCCTGATAAAAGAAAATTGTCGTGATCAATTGTGCATAAGACTATAAATGACAAAGCCGTATATTGTCCCAGTGGTGTTTCTCCTACTGGAAACTCACAAACCAGTTTCCTTAACTACCACTTTTCAAGTAAACATACATGGGGATAACTGACTTAAAGCTAAGTCATGAAGTTATCAAATAAAAGCACAATATTTGCCTCTAAAACGTGGTGGAGTGAAAGTATAAAGTAGCAGAAAATGGAAAGTACCCCAAAATTTAACCTAAATAAAGTAAATAAAGTACCTAGCTACTCTCAATCACTGTCAGGTTCAGACTCCTGGTATTGTGTATACTGGCTCACTGGGACACTTGAATGAAACAGTCATTAATGTTATGAATAACACTTCAAGTCAAAATGTCTGCTGTTAAGAAAGACCTGCTGTTCAAACAATTTCAATTATGAATCATGCAATGTTTCAATCTGAGCATAAAAACATGACATTGTAAAAGAAAAGATTAAACAGAAAAATCACAACAGAAACACTTTTTAAACATTTTTATTAATTAACGCAACTTACAGTCAAGCCAAAGAGTGAACTATATTAAGTGATACGTATTCACATTATGTCCTAACAGGGTTTTACAGCATATCTTGTGTTCTGTAAGCATACTTGTTAACAAAAATAAGGAAATGTAAAATAGAAATCAAAGCTTACAACTTTACAACAACAAGAACAAGGAGCTTAGCAGTGGATGTGAACAAATTAAATCAGCAACATAAAGACCCTCACCAGAACAGGAATGACAGCAAATTCAGTTTTGGCATGTCGTGGTTTAAATAAGGGAGAAGAGAGAGAGGAGAAAAAAAATAAAAATAAAACAACAACTCAAAAACTGAGCTCAAAATGACACAAATGACGGGAGGTTTGAATTCACACGGCTGTGCAGGGCTGCCTTTGCCAAGAGACTTTGGTCACTTTGCTTCTCCATCATGGCTTACAATGAAAAAAAGCACAATGTATAAAATGAAAATGGCCAATGAGGGAAAAAAAACATCAAGAAAAATGGAGTGTCCTGGAATTAGTTCTATGTATGAATGAATAGGGGGATATCTTTTATATTCTTCAAGAATCTACAGATGATTGTCTGTTTTTCTTAAATGAGCAAAAAAGGTTTTGCAGTCGACTACAACTCCAGGACAGCCCCTACATTCATAGGAGGTAGATAACATGGCAATGACACGACGCGAACTCTTTAAAAAAGAAGGAAAAAAAAAAAGTGTCTGAACGGGAATCGAGCTCTCTGTCAGGTCTGTGAAATTGTAGTGCATAATTTGTTCAACTTTTAAGGCCAAATAAGAACCTCACGTGTAGATCTAAGGCTATTTTAAGACAAAGGTGTACGGGGGAGGAGGAGAGGGGACACAGTTAAGCAGATACAGCCCTTTTCACGACAATACCTGAGTCAACAGCTGTGTTACACCGCAGAGCCTCGCAGGGCGCTCGGTGCACGTCAACTCTTCGTCAACTAAACCCGATATTTTTGGCTACACAGACACAGAGAACATGCAAAAACAAAAAAAGAGACAGAGCATGATTATATGATGTGGCTACAGCTGAGAAAGATTCCGATGACATTTGCTTAAGAAATTGCATAAATGACACATTATCATTTGGCCACAAGGTGTAACATACTCCTTCGTTACAAGAGAACTCCATCAGATTTAGCGGTTGTGGCATGCGCACAGCTGGGTGTGACATTCAAACCTCCCGAAAGAAAGGGGAAAATTAAAAATTTTATTGGACAATATGAAGTACACTACAGAAAAAAAAGTCAATGCAGCATATATCAGGCTTATGAGGTACTTCATGAATATATATAGATATATCAACCTTTTTAGAAAAGCTCTTCAAAGTCATATTATTCCTTATAATTCCTATTGATAGCATAAAATACCTCGTCAGTTATTTCTTTTTACTTTCTGCCCGACCTCAGGCGGGCGAGTTTTTTTTTTTTTTTGAGACTGCTTTGAAAGTGCAAAACACAAATACTGATCGTTCTATGCAGCATCTACACTCAAGGTTGCATGATAATTAAAAATGGAATTTTTCTTATGTGGCGCAGCAGATTCCGTCAAAAATGTTGAGAAGGACTCACAAACCCAATGTTGGGGCAGATGGAAAGAGAGAAAGAGAGAGATCCGACAAAAGGCACACATAAAACGACTACAAAACGCGCTGGATGTTTTCAGTTTAATCACAACTGCAGTTAATTGCCACACAACCTCATATGTACCTTTCGTTGAAGTTTACAATGTTCGGATGCATCGTAAAAGTATGCTCAAATGTGTATATTCCCTTTGTAATTTGTCGCACGCGAGACTACATCTTATACCCTTGACGAAAATGGCGTCGAGTCTGGCTAATCGTAGAAGTGGAAAATGAATTTTTATTGCAGTATTGGGAGAAATGTAGGCATTTGATCACGTGGAGTGGCTCTATCCAGTATGAAACCTTATAATTTAAACATTCTGGTAAAACGAAAACAGAAAAAGCCGGTTCCAAATATGGAGACAAAGTATCGTCCTGCTAAATAAAAGTCTGAAACGTTTATCGAGCGTTGCCTCGAGGACAGACTGGCGAAAAGACAAATTACCAGCGATCCACAGCCCACACACCAACGTTATTGCTGTACATACATCTTTCCAACAAATCTTCCCCGCCACTACAAACATTCCTCAACATCACCAACATTTTACTGGAATATTAACACATTGTCAAAAGTGTATGATGGCACGTGTTTGTCGATATATGATCCGGTCATGATTACAGTCGATTTCACTACATGAATGAGTCCTAGAGTGTGCTGGGTTTGCTTTTGTCACCGTCTTTCGAAAAAAACAAAAATATGAAAAATAAAAATGGACTCGCATGAAACAATGAGACTCCCAATTACAAAAATTTGGTCCCCTAACATGTAACCAACCAGTCATACATGATTTACTTGGTTTTCCATTTATTAAGGTTTAAAGGAAAGAACAGTGCTCTCACACGATATTGGCTTGTATTGGTTTGGTCACAAGGTTTTTTGATTTTGTTACCATTATTATAAATTAGGGCTAATATTAGCTAGCACCTGACACTGCTCTGAGGTAGTTTTTTTTTTCCAAGTTGGTAAATAAAAAGCCAAGTTATTCTGAAGACTAGAAATGCTTTGAAAATACAAAAATACCCACATGAGCCTTTTCATGATTGGATGCATGTAGATCAGCTGGATGGCATTGGTTTGGTTTGGTGAAGCTTGGTAACAGTTCTCCACAGTCAAGGTCAGATTTACTACAGCCCCGAGCCTGATCCCGCGTGTCCACTGGAAGCAGCTGTGTCTTGTCTTGGCTCCGTCGTGCCAGAGACTATTAGTTTACATTCTGATGTTGCATTGGGTCCATTTTATCTGAGCACCTTGTGTCTCTGAATCTTTAGATTCAGTTATGACTGCACATAAGTGCCTACATTTAACTGTCAAGAATTGACAACTGACAGATACAAAATAAGGATAAGACGGCAACATTTTTTACCACACATAAATGAGCTGCAAACGTGTTTTCAATGTTTGTCAAACATGACAAGAGTCTACAGCCAAGCTAGCAGCTCTGTGAGGCAGAACTTTGACGAGAAGCTAACACTGGAATGCCAATATTGTCACAATAGCAATGCTAACATGCTAATGTTAACAATGTCACCACCTATGTTAGAATGCTAGGAAGGTTGGCAGAAGTATCAATACTCGTTTGATACCACATGTTTAAAATGATACAATACCTGCATTCAAAAGTATTGCAAGTACCTAAGCTATAAATAAAGAGCTTTTTTTATACACGTATTGTGTTGAAATTTTAAATGGTATGACAACCTAACATGTTAGTTTGCTAACATTGGTTAATTAGCACTAAAACAAATTACAGCTGAAGCTGATGGGAATGGCATTAGCTTTGCCGGTTTTTGGTCATAAAATCAAAGAATTGGAAAAAATTTTACAATTTTGACTCGGTAGTGGAACGAGATAAAAGATTGAAGATCACCGAAAATCATTAGCAATCATTGTCTGGGTACCGTGAATGCTTTTTAAAAATGTTGTGCTAATCCATCAGGTAAATGTTGAGTTATTTCACTGCGTACGTGAATAGTTTGACCTGGCTGGTGGCACTAGAGAAGTACAAAATCGCCAAGACATGAGGATTCATTCTCTTAGGACTGTGAATGTTTGAACAAAACTGCACGGCATCCATCCAATAGCTGTTGAGATATTTAAGAGAACAAAATGGTGGATGAAACACTTCACCAACTCTTATCCGTACAGCTAAAAATGTCGCCAAAGCAACTCTAAACAGTGGAAATATGGCTGCTGAAGGACTTCCAGTGGACATTGGGGTTCTCTCAGGTCTGCCAGTACCTCATTTGAATTTATACTCAATAATCCAGACTTGTGGCTAAAAACACTAATATAGGCAAACTTTGAACTGGAGAGACCTTGTGGACACACACCAGTGTCACGTGGCTACAGGTAATTGGGACATTGGCGTGATAAAAGACTGACTGTCAAATACAACGTGATGCTTCAGAAATCTACGAATAGGAACAGGAAAATTATGCTCGCTGAGTGCCATGTAAATCATTAATGGTACTTTTTCAAAATCTGGAAAAACAGCTGCGTAGTAATACAATCACCGAGGAACACAAGCGACACGCCGACATAAACCTTAGCTTCTTTGCTTTTAAGTGGCACTGCGCTAAAAAGGGTTAGTGAGCTGAACTTGGGGAGGATTTTTAAAGGATTTTACAGGACAACTCTGATAAGACAGAGGACAGGAATATCAGACCGAGGGCTTAAGCAGAAGCCAAAAAAACTAACCGCAAACAAGATCACACACCAAAGCAACCATCATATATTTACACACACACGCACACAGCTTTTATGTCACAGCACCTCACACAAGCATGACGCCAGAACAGAAAAGATGACTACTCTTTGCACCAGTGTGAAACGTTTTGTCTCCTAAAACTACAGTAGCCAACATGTCCACTGTAGACTTGTTTATCTCCCGTTAATCAGCGAAAAAGATTAATGATATCAGCGGTGAAATAGGCGACATCTAAAATCAATGAAATCTTAAAAGAAGAAAACATAATACTTTCTGCAATTATTAAAGCCTATAAATAGGAGAAATAAAACACCAAAAATAAAAAGAAAAGGCTGTACACGAGAAGCAAACATGAGTATAAATGTACTGGATGGATAGCCTATACAATATTACAAACCACACAGGCTCTAAGTACATTCATTGTTATTATTTGGAGTTAGGAAAATAGGTTCTACTCTACAAGAGGTTTCTTTATATCAGCAATAGTTTCTCTACAAGAGACGGATGAGAGGCAGACAGGAGAGACGTTACTATACAGAAGATAATGGTTTGGAAGGATTAAATCGGGCTTTATTTTATTCCAAAACCATTCAAAAGCAAATAAGCAAAACAGGCGGAGAAGAATGTAATCTCAACCTCTTTCAACCCTAAATTTTAACATATACTTACAGAAGTAAAATAACCTGGTATCAAGAAAATAAAATGAACTCATCGATAAAATTAGCTTATGATATGCCATTTAAATTTACAAACCAAAAACCTCAAGAAACCGCCAAAGATACAGAAAAAACAGCCAAACTGAGGTGACGAATCTGCCAAAAAGCATCCCATAATGCCATTAGGGTTCGTTTTGAATATCTATCTAAGCTCCTTGGGCACCATTAAACTTGTAAAGCAGTGCCACATTCATCCAGGCTGGTGTATTCATTAGTTTGTTCCATACACATTCTTGATTTAGCAGATTAATGTAAAACAGAAAAAAAGCCTCTTCCTAATCTTGATATGTATAGTCTCTGGTCGTGTAAAGAGGCCTTACTTGAAACGATGTTTATTCTATGCACATTGCAGTCCTGAACTGTGTCAAACCTTCCTGCACACTTCCCCCTCGCGCAGCCCTTTGGCCTCCAGGTCTCTGCAGAAATCTAACTGTCCGGAGCTAACCGGCTCTTTTTCAACACCTGTCAGTTTGTCTTGCATAAAGCACCTTTCTCCCATATTACTGTACAAAGGCAACCCATCCACGCGACTACAAGTTTCACTCTTTCATTAACATTTAAAGGCATTGGGATATATCTGAAAGACGACATGCTGGATGCTGGTTGGCTTGGTAGAATCCCTCCTGATCAGCAGGTGTGGCTTTCTGAATGGCAAGTGTATTTTGAAAAGCCACCAATACCAACTGCTCCTTTTTAAGTCAAAAAAACAAAAGAGAGGCTGCCACCTGATAAATAGTCCTAATGCTGCAACAGCTACAGAACTCCAGTCTTGTTTAGTGCAAAAACAACATTGTCAAATGTTTTTAACCTCCCGGAAAAGCAATGCCATTATGATCTGCTATTTTAAGGTGCTGGTAAAGGTAATGTAAAACACAAAGAAGCAGTAACAACATGTACAAAGCCACCTCTTAAAAAGACACCTTGATGTTCTGAATGTAGGACGCCCGTTCACTTTCCCACCTTCTATTATTCCCTGAGGACATCTACATGTCCAAACACAGAGTCGACAACAGGGCTCCACCTGACATCAGTCTCCAAATTAAGAGCTGAAACTAACGATTATATTCATGATGATTAGTATGCTGATTATTGTCACAATTACTCTTTTAGTTTGAAAAATGTAGAAAAACAAAACAACAAAAAAAACCTGCGAAAAGGCTCAACACAACTCAGAGCCCAAAGTGACGCCACCAAATTGTTTTTTGTCCAACCAACAGTCCAAAACCCAAAGACTCTTCATTTATGTTCATAAATGACAAAGAAAAGCAGAAAATCCTCATATTCAAGAAGCTGGAACCAGCAAATGTTTGACAGTTTTGCTAAAAAAAAAAAAAAACTGAAACGATTATTATCGAAATAGTTGGCGATAGATTTTCTTTTTCGATTGACTTAACGATTAATCGACTCATTGTTGGCGCTTTATCCTGATCCAGTCACCATTCGTTCTTGCATGAAAGATTACAAAACATGTCCTGCGGTGAAAAGTTACTGATCAAATGCCTTGCTGAATTACAAACATCTTTTCACGTGGATTTCAATGTGCTTGACTTATTCTCTTTGTATAGTTTGAAACTTTTAACAGTCTGACTAACAGCACCGCTTGGGTACATTTTACAATTTCTCCAAATCAAGGATATGCTTAATAACACCTGAAGTGGGCTGAGGTGGGAAATCAAGCTTTCAATAATGTTTTTTTAAAAGTGTGTCATTTCACTGGTGCATAGAATAAAAGGAAAGAAAGAAGGGAGAAGCTGTGTGTGAATACAAAACACACTTCAAGAATTTGGTCGTACAGCTCAAAACCACTAAAAAGGAAAAAAAACACATTCTCTCTTATCAGTTTGAGTAAAACTATGAAGAAAATAAAAATCACAACAACATAAACTGAGAAAAGCGCGTACACAATCATGCACACCAAGCGTTTTAAAACCTCTACTGTCAATGCAAGACTCAAACAACGCCAATTAGATAGATAGATAGCAGGGGTAATTATACAGAAATGGCCTGCAGTGTGATGTTACCATAACACTTATACAGGTAACAAGAGGTAGAACACACGGCCATTTCCATACAATTACACCAGTGTCACGCAGTTATATGGCCGAGCCTCCTGCTTCGATTGAGGAACGCGCGTCTGTAGAGGACGCACCGCCGTTCTGCTATCAAAAGTGCATCCAAATTTACATGTTGTGAGACCAGCACCGATAAGAACAATATTGACATCATAACAGTAAATATCAAGTACGTGATTTTTCAGAATGCCCCACAAACACAGTCAGTCGGATTTCTAGTTGCTTTACAGGAAACGAGTAAAAAGGGTGACACAGAGAGGTCGTCGAAGGGAGAGCAAAGATCCTCAAGATGAAGCATCTTTTTAAACGTACAAGTAAAAAGCCTTGTTGACCAGTCCAGTGAGGAATTAAGGTGGTTTTTTACAGTGAAAACTTCTAGCACCTAGAATCAAGATGTCCTTTTTGTGCTTCTATGTCTTTTTTTTTTTTTAATATTAATCATGTAAAAGTTTGTAATCTTGTTTGGCTAAGAAAAGATTGTGTGTTTACAAAGGATACACCCAATTTTTCAGGCTATAAAATCTACAATGTTTTTACAAATGATCACATAAATACTTCATCCCGTTAGAAAGGCATGAAGACGCTGATAAGCACTAAGAAACGCTACTAAATGCGACATGCTAAAAAATAAAAACAACAAAAGCCCTGATTATCTAGCTCTAGAAATGACCCAAATTCATGTGAGTTACCCCACTGCTAAATCTCTTGGTTAAAAATTATGCATAGTTAGAAAATGTAGACTACTTGCCCTCCAATCAAGACTATGAGAACATTCGCCAGCTTAACTTAGTAGTAAAACTCAGGTGGGATGTTAGGAAATGTCTAGAATTATTAGTAAGACCGTAACAGTCTTAGAAGGCAAGAGAATATTTGCACTTTAAAATCTGTATACAAATAGACAGTGTTAATTTAGACTACATGTGGGCCGGTCGTTTAAAAAAAATCTCTATAATAATATTTTCAGCAGCCTCCACTGAAAGCTTATTCAAAATATACCTTATTACCAACATTACTATATAGTATAAAGACTCACAAAAAGTCATTTGCATAAAACCCAAGCTTTTGTGCGACGACTGCTCCCAATCCCAGGAGCAAACACTAGATTTTTTTTTTAAGGGAATTTCGATCAGTTAAACTCTAAAATGTTGCAGCTTTCACTCCACTGTACCGAATGCCTGGATATATCGAGACGCCACACAAATATCCCGCTCTGACAAAGACGCTGCAGAAAACACTCTCCTGCTGCTGCTATATACATGAAAACATAGAAGAAGGGTTAATGTGTATAAAGGAAGAAATAAAACCAGTATCACAAACGCCTAAATGTCTAAAACATGAGTCAGCTACATGCATATTCATTACAAAAAATGATTGAAATTAAATTAGACTATAAAAACCTAAGGGGGGGAAAAAAATGTCATCAAGTTCCCCCTCTATGCTGAGTTCTACATCATGTGTCTTTTATCAACACGGCTCAGAGTACATTAGAAAGGTGTCCTTGTTGGGAACCAGTCCCAATACACTGTTTCTCTGCATGGGATCACTGGTGCAACTCTTTCAGTTCAGACTAACAGGAGAGGCAGAGTAGGAGAAATCGGCTGTTCTTTTATCTCTATTTGAACACTAAAAGCTCTCATCTAGAATAAACTAAGTGTCTGTTTAAGGGTTGATGACAAATCTGATGCAAAGAATTCATTTAGTAAGCTGTCACCAGATTTGGCATAAAACGGTCATCAGTGTCAATCAAGGACAAATACTGAAAAACCCCAGCAGATGTGGGCCTAATAGTTAATAGTTTTACACAGAAATGACAACAGAACGGTGGTCTCAAATGGCACTTTGCAGCACATAGTGCCCAATGTGGAAAATCGCACCCAACCCTTAATATATTAAGTACTTTTGTCCTGATTGAAGTACCCATTCTGCTCAGTGCACTTTGCTTTGATTGGCTGATAAATAATGTTTGTCAGAGGAGCAACTATTTAGGCATATAAACAGTGAACAGGCCCCCTCATCTTCTGATGAATTTGATCCTTCTCCATTCAAGCACCAAGACCCTAACAAACAATAGAAACAGGAGAAGGAGGGTGAACAGCTTCTTCTAAATTATAAATCATCCCCGATGTATCATGATACTGCCCACTAGTTTAGAAATGGTAGATTTCTTCAATCAGTGTACAAACTTTTCCTTTCATACTTTGCAACATATTTCCCTACAACAAGTACAAACACACACTAATGCACAACATGTAAATAAAACCTCTTCCAGCTCAAACCCCCCGACAAAGAGGGATTCTTTTGCATCTTACAGTCTAATAGCTGGCTTGGTTGGGGTGGGTCAGGGGCTGAAGTACAATTGTAGACATATGGTTGACTGGCAGGTCTGTTAGGTAGGGAGATCATGATGTGAAACCACTGTGATGCTATCTACAGCTGACAGTGAGACAGCGAGGAGTAGTGTGTTTCATCAGTGGGGTCTCACCCACCACAGCCTCGGGTTGTGTGCTCTCAGGCAAAGTACATGGTGCGCAGGGTGTCCTGGTGAATCTGAACAGCCTTGGCCAAGGCCTGTTGGTCACGCCCGTTACTCTGGCCTGATGTATGACTGCCCTCGGCACTGAAACAGCAACATTAGAGTATCATTAGGGGGGGTTTTCTTCAACGATTTACAAGAATATATGTACTTAAGGCTGTTCAAAAACATGGCAGCTAATGGCTCCAAGTCCTTACCTGTCGTGCTCTTTGTCCACCAAGTGATAGCGAGCCCGGAAAGCCACCAAATGGGCATAGTAAGCTGGTGCTGGGATGGAAACTGACCGGGTGCAGCGCACATAAGTGTGGCATAGCTGGTAGGTGAGGACCTGCAGTTCATCTGAAGAGAAGTGGTTGTCGTCCCAGAGCACATGGTAATGAGACGGCCTGCTGGTGCCCTGCAAAGAGTAAAGATGACACGTGTTGTTTTTGTGTCCATGGGGGAAACACTACCTTCACTCTCAACAGTCTTCTGATCAATCTGGCTAATGATCTTATTGTTTTTCCAAATTGAAGTCCATTTAAGTTATCACAAGTTCAGAATTCAGTTCTTACCTGAATGCCAGCGTGACTGCAAAGGTAAAAGTCAAATTCTGATGGGTGAGTGATTTTGGTGTCCACCGTGGTGCCTGCAGGAATGTTGCCACTCTTCCCAACCTGTAAAAATCAACAAAAAAATGCTGCACTCAAGATAGGAGTTATCAGAAAACAAACTTAATTTTGGTCACAAAGTTGTGTTTTCTCACTTTTTTTTAGTTTGTTAAAAATCTGACAATGTTCCTCCCCTCCCCTACTGATGACACAATACTGACCCTCTCGTTTCTGTCCATGCAGAACAGTCTTGTGTGGTGTCTCTTCTGCACTACCACAAAGGTGATACCAGGCTGGTAGTCCTTCTCTAGTTTGATGCAGGCCTCACGGATGGCCAGCAGCTCGTGCTGAAGGACCTGCATGTATTCAAATCCAAGGATATTAAAAAGGTTACAGGTGAAGATTTGCATCCATTTCAACATATTCAATGTTTCAAAATTTTGACACAAACACAGAAATGAAGAAGAATACAAAGAGCTGTTCAGTAATCACCGGCGGCATCACCTGGTTGAACTGGCCCTCAGAAATGCCATCACGGTAGTAGATGATTCTGGTGGGCTTGAAGCGGGTGGACTTGTAGAACTGGATGAGCAGTTCCCTGACCATGGTGGCCAGGTCCTGGATGATGTCCTGACGGTGCTGCTGCACTCGCACTGTGGCACAGTATCTGCTGGGATGGGCATCCATACTTCCAACGACCTGGAAAGGAAATAATTAGTACCAAATGAATAGACTGACTTATGACATATGACATTACATCATCCCAATTCTGGCTTCTCTCTATTGGCTATTTTTCCAAATTATAATTGATTTTGATTTTTTTACTGATCACTTTTAAAAGCCTGTCTGAGTCTTATTCAAGATACAGTACATAGCAGACATGCTGGCCCCATATGAGCCTGTTTGCAGCCTTATATCATCAGATGGGGCTCTCAGGTGACCGTGCTTTTGCTATCAGGGTCCCTCGACTTTGGAACGACATACCTGAAACGATAAAACTTGCAGAATGTGTGACCTCTTTAAAATCAATTCTTAAAACCTACTTTTATAGACTTGCCGTTATGTGAAGTCATCTTTTTAAAAATCCTTTGAGCCTTTCTATCCTTTTCACTGTTCTTAATCTTTTTATCTGAATCCAATTCCTCCCATGTGATGTCGACTTTGTAATCGTCCTTTTATGGCTTATATTCTTTTATTTGTATTTAATTGCTTTCAATAAAGTTAATATTTATAATCATTATTGTATAATGTTCAAAATTAAAGGGTGGGCAAACAATCTAAGAGCTCTTTATGTGATTTAATGACCGTCACCACATGAGACAGGTTCTCAGGAGTTTGGGGAGTTACAGAATGACCTGGGTTTCTATTTATTTGCAAACCTGGAACAAGTATTTAGTTTGTAAGTTCATCTCAATGTAGACGTATTCATTAAAGCCACATCAATGGGTTTGGGGCTACTTTAGAGACAGAGACACAGCTACTTTTGTATCATCAACTCTCAACTTTGTCTGTGTGCAGCTTAGTACTCGGAATCAGTGGAAGTTTCTGGGAGCTACTGAGACTTAGCCGTAAAATGAATGTGCTGGCCATGAAACTAAAACATTGAGTTGAAAGACGCTTGAGAGCTGTAGTGATGGTTGATGATTCTCTGGGATATTGGCACTTTCTTTACACCCCATTTTAAGTATTTCTTGACAGGTAGATCTTTCTGTTGTGTGGTGTCATGTAACTTACAGCAGCGATGGAAGGCTTTTTTCCATCTCCTGCAGGCGGATGAGTCACATCCGCACCAAGGAAAATCACTGGCTGCTGGAACACCAACGGCCTGGAGGGTAGACACCAATAAAAATTCAGCACAATAAGATGATACTTTCCCTTTCAGGATAACAGCTGATATGTGTCCCATTTCAAAGACAAACACGTTGATTCATTTCAGGATTTCATCCTCAGAATCTTCCCTTACCTGCCCTGTGGGAGGAGGATGTTATTGACACCGCCCAGCTTGACGTTGATCTTCAGACAGAGGTTGGAGAGGGTCTGAGGTGTTGTCTTTTGAACATTCTTCACTTGGACACATTGCGTGGCCATGCCAAGTACCGTGTCTCCAACACGTTTCACCTCAGCTACATGACATAGCAGGACAATAAAGTAAAATATTAATCAAACGTGATGAGGTACGATACTTATGTTTTGAGCTCCTGCTCTGGTTGGTCACATCAACTGCAAACAGGCACACTGACCAATCAGTGAGTTTTGTAATATAAATGTAGGTTTTATACAAATCTTTTAATTTGGTTGTTATCTCCGAGTATGATGGGATAACTGACGCTTAAATGAGAAAGTGAGCTGGGAGGCAAATGGGAGAGCAGCCCTGAAAGAACCATAGAGAGAATGCAGCTCTGTTTGGCCCGTGTGGTTTCCTATTGCAGAAATAGCAGCAGTAAAACTTGCTCAGCGGGCTCTGAAGCAGCAGGCATGTTCTCTCTAATCGCACAAATCCTCACTGATTTGGACATGTGTGGCTTTTGAGCAACGCCTTGCAACGGCAAAAACATGTGCCTTAAACAGAGTCTGTGATGTTTGTGAATTCACCACGTCTGGTTTAATGACTTAAACTGTCCAACACTAATTGCATGCTGTAATGGGATTATTATTAATCAAATGTTATTTATTTTTGGCATCAAGGAAATGCACTGATTTCATGTGGACCAGGTCAATCTTCTTCAAGAATAGATAAATATGAATTAAGTTCCTCACTCAATGACGCAGACTATATGAGTGGATCCCTCACCGTAGACGGGCGTCTTCCCCGGTAGGATGACGACCACCAGCTGGAGGCCCTGGTAGGTGTACTTGAGGTGTCTGAACATGGGCTCCACGCTGTCCGCTCCCTGGGCGTACTTACAGAAGCAAGGCTGACCCTGGATGGGCATCCCTGCATCCCTGGATATCTTCCTCAGCTGATCTGTGAATGCTCTGAGACAGATGAGGAACTTGTTAATGACAGTTCAGTGAGTTTTAGTGGTTAAGGATACCAAAGAGTCTAATATTGCCCCTGAGTTACCTTAAGTATCTTGACTCAAGTGTTTAAAAAAAGTCAATAGATACAATCATATATTATATTTTATCAACATATCAGTCAGGTTTTATCCATCAACAAGGGTGTGCCGCTGGGCTCAGTATTAGGTCAACTTTTACTCACTACTTTTACCTTCACAAAACTGCTTAGGAAAAATTAAGAATATTATGATTATGCTGCAACACCATATATCTAAAAAAAAAAAAAAAGATTGTTTAGTCTAGCACATGCTATCCTTGGCATCAAACATATAAAGACACTAAAAGGCACTTTTCAGTCCACAAATTCAAATGACTAAACCCGGCAAAGGCATTGCAGATGATGGCACAGCTGTACATACTCAACATGCAACCCTACGCCCCTGTGGAGCTGAAATACCTCGGTCCTCAGGGGGGCTATATAGTGAAAGACTCTGGAAACTGGGCAGTCATGACAGTTGTGAAAGACCCAAACGAGGCATAAATCAAATAAGACAGCTCTGGTGCCGTTTCTGTGAATGCAACATTTCCAGCTCACAGCTCAGTGAGTTTGTGTGTTTGCGTACGCCTATAAGTTGTGTTTCAGTTCTTATGCCACGCTCACATCTTTTCACCACCAGTACCTTAATTAAGTTCTGCCTGCCATCGATTCAACAGAAGGTTTACAATGACATGAAATACATTTGCAACATGCTAGAGCGCTTCACTTACTTGAGCAGGAGTTCAGTGCACTGCCTCTGTGGTGCAAAGCAGGCAATAGCCCACACTTTGATCTCAATGCCAGTGTGGAACTGCTTGTTCCTCATGTCCCATACTCCCTGGATTGGTGTGGCTATTGCTTTGTTCTGCAAAGAGTAATGACAGCAGCGTTATAAATGCTAGTCACTTCTAGTTATTCCAATATAATTCAATACTAGAAGCGTAATAATTTTAGGTCACCGTGAACACATTGAACCCAGGTGATCCACATACCCTGCCTCCATACAGAATGGAAGGTGCTTGGAGGACACGGCCATTCACTTCTGTCATCTCATCCCTCACCATCACTCCAAATTCACGAACGTAAGGGTCAGTGTTGAAGTTGGCACTTCTCATCTGAAAAACAGGACAGAACAACACAGCAGTTAGATTTGATGTCAATATCTCCAGCTGTCCCTTCATCCAAGTACCTGTACTTGCGAAACAGAGTTATGATTTCAGTCAAGATCTGGACATTTTCCTCAAATGTAGTAATGATATATACTGAAAGGCAATTGTAACAATTCTACATATTTCACACAAGTTTCTCACAAATATCATTCAAGACTGAATGAATGTCACTAATCCTAATACTTCAAATTAGAATGACTTTCCCTGCAGAGTTTTCAACGTGGTGAAAACACTAAATATTGTAAATCGTGTATGTACTACAAATGATTGAAAACTATGGTAGGTCTGTAAGGTACCAGGCAAATGACCAATGTAATGGACCCTTTTCTCTAGTATCCAATCAGCAAACACCACTGAGCGTGTGCTTGGTGTCAAACTGAAAGCTTGGCAGCAAGGGTATGCCCTTTTTCTTATCTCAGCCCAACAGTCAACTAAAACCTATTTTTGCCACACAGCCACTGAATCTTGATACATTTTTAAACCACCATTACTTTCTCTTCCAGTTTCTTTCTTTTATCTTTAATCACGAGTACTAACTGACTTTGTATGTGATGGTGACATGAATGCAACTGAGACTACCAACAACTGGCTGGTAAAAAAAATTTGTTGGCAGGAGTTGCTGACATGTGTCTGTGTTCTCAAGTTCTCTGTTGTGGGGAGTCACGTGTCAGGGGCCGGATACAGCCATCAATGTTACAGGCTTTTGTTGTTTGGAGGTTTTTTTGGTGGCATTTCCACCTTTGACCTTTTGTGGCAATGTGCTCAAGTTGACAATCTTGACTTTGTTTTCTATTGCTTCTATTCTATTGGCATGTAGCATGTAGCTGTGGAATTCTTTTGACATCTTGTTTAAGATTTTAATGGTTTCCAGTCACAGAGCTAACTTCTGCTACCCTCACAATGACTTACCAATTTACTAATCTCGTCCTGACGGTCTGGTGCCGATCGGGCCGTGGCACGGATCATAGTGGAGGTCTGATTGTCCGTCAGCTTTTTGATGCAGCGCTGTCCTGCCACTATGTTACACACCTAAAGTGGATACACATGAAACAAAAACAGATCGAGGGGAATCATGAATCTGAATACTTTTCAAAAAGCAATTGAGTTCACGAGGTCGACGGTGCTTACCTCTAGAGGTAGGTAGGTGTGCTTCTGCTCCTGCCCCACCTGTAGACATGGGAGGTGGGGGTATCTCAGGATGAGCTTGTACTTGTCTTTGAAGTACTGTGCTACTGTGCATTCAATAGTTTGGCCGTTCTCCTGCTGCAGGGGGAACCTGAGGGATGTCAGATTTCACGCAATCAGCACTCAAGCATTTTATGTAACAACATTCTTATTGTCGCTGGACTGCAGATGACGTACTTCAGCAACAGCACAATCAACAGAGAAATAACATGAACAAAGGTGAGATAGAAGAGTTTTCTTACGTTTGGTGGCTGGCTGGTCTTCTGGTCACGTTGCACACTCTGTACTTCCTCTTCATCTGCCCACAGTGGGTGATCTCCACCTTCAATCCTTGGAGGAATCATGTTAAACGACAACAGTATTTAAGAACATATTCAAAAACGAAAGTTAACACGTTTGTTTTGAAAGGCCATGTGAGAAAGGACACGGGTAATAACCATTTACATGACAGGGGTACAAACACATTTTTCAAGTAGAAAACTCTATAGAGACTTCAAAATACACGTTTTTATCTGCTACGATTCTAACCTGAACATTGAATCAGCTCTACATTATTATCAGGTCTAAATAAAATAAAAACTTGTCTCATTGAAAAACAGACTTCTACATCCACTACTAACTCAGCCTCCTGAACTTCAATTACCTTTGATTTCCTTTGTAAATTTCACTCGTTGAGAGTCTGTTAAGGGCTTCTGTTGTTCTTCAATGCTTTTGAAATCCAAGACCTCACACATGAACTCGATTACAGGCTGGGCTTTGTAGAATGCAGTGGCTGAAACTACAAACAAAACAAGCAAACAGAGATGAGATTCATAGAAACAACTGTATTTTCTATAAGTTGCGCACAATCCACGTTAAAATTACCATCGATGTTGAGCATCATTTTCCAAAGAGAAGGCCTGACAGACTGGTGGAAGCCAAACCACACCTCTCTGCCACCACCGAGGGGGTTCGAACAGCCTTCTGAGGGAGTGAAGAAAGAGCGGCCCACTGGGGTATACCTGTAACAGAGGAGAGTGGGACCTGATCAATATGTTCTTAGAAACAGAAGTGATCTAACAGACTGGTTAAAAGACAGACAGGTAATAAAGAGATTGGGATAAAAAGAGATCTGAGAGAGGGAACACAAAGATTCTGGACAGAACTGTCCATTTGCACAGTTTTACAAAGTTCCTGCTTAAAAAGATACAAGTGATTATTAGTTGGGCCGTTCTGATACCGATATTGGAAAAGCCTGTGATGAAGCCCAAAATGCTGGAACCTGCTCACAAGTCTATGCACCTATCTGATACAGCATGATTTATTTATTGGAAACGGGGCCCTGCTACTTCCCATCAGCATCCTGTACACAGCGTCCTGTGCCAAACACAAGTATCATGAAGCAAGAAAATGGTATCGATAGATCTGTAGTATTTATCATGACAGATTACCTATCTGTGTACTTTGAAGCTGATACAACTTGATTGTCACACTGTATTGAAACAAATCCAATGCTAAATCAGCCTGGAAGCATGCCCAGAAATTAAATAGGGGAAAACAAGTTGTACAACACCTATCTATCATGCTATGTTTCATTCGTTTTGGATTGATTCCCATTTTCAGCGTGGTACATGAATTTGGTTTCTGTTTATTTGCATACAAATGGAAAACCACTCATTGTGCAAGTTTTCACTTATTTGAATGGACTTGCACTGTTGTCATTCTGCAGGTCTGTAGTTTAGAGGAATGGTCAGTAATACAATAATGTAATGTATATGTAATTCTTAATTAATGCTAAAACATGCAAAACCACCTCCGTGGTCTTCTGACAACAATAAGGATGAGGTTAATTTTATAACAAGCATGGCAGAAAACATGACATATAAAATAATTAGTAAATCTATCATCCATTAGTGAATCAATTTGAAATAATGAAAAACCCACCTCATAGAGGGCAAATGTCTCATGACCACATCCAAGGCTTGGACGGTCTCAAAGGGGACGCTGGGTAGCCGTCCTGCTAGTGCCTCGTGCAGAGCTTGCAGGCTGACACAAGACACCCACTTGATGGATACTTTGAAGCTACGGTCTTTGCCTTCACCAGGAATGGTTACCTCAAGCTCCACCTGTGTGGTAGATGGGCAAGAGAAGAAAAGATAGATTCATATTTTAGGACTTAACAATGTTTATGCAATTTTTTCTCAAAAGTAAGGAGTGTTTTATTTTTGCAGGTTATCCTGAAAATGACATACTTTGTCTCTGCCTATGGGCAAGGGCATGGCAGTGTAGAGATTCTTCCTCCCGTCATACACCGGCTTTCGATCACCAAAGATTTGTGTTTTAAAGTGCTGGACCATGTGCTCCACAATTTCACTAAGAACACAATGAAACATACAAATTACCACAATGTGCAGGACATTCCAACTACTGATCAACTACATGCCAGGGGCTGCCTATTGACCACAGACATGGACATACCGATTGACTCTCCTGGGACATTTCTCAGGCTTGATGTCGATGTCATAATGGTAGACCTCCAGTTTGGGGATTTCCATCTCAAAGAAGTTGGCCTGGAGCTTGATTGTCCTGCCCATGGTGCCAAAGTCTGGCCGTGATGGTGGTTTGAATACATATTCTGGCACTGGGGATGATGGGGGTTCTGTAACAGGCAAAGTAGAGCACATAAAAAAAAAAGCACATAATTGGGATCAGAATACACAAACACCAGAAACTTCACAAGAACTTAAAAGGTGCAATTAGCATTTTTTGATTAAATTAAATAAAGTGATTATTCCCACACATAACTGGACAGTGTTTTAAAGAGATAACATGTAGTTATTGTGTGTTTCTCAGCTGATCAATAATGGAAAATAAACTAACGCCTGAGTCAACAAACATCTTTGATGTTCGCATGTTTCACGTCATCAGAAAAAAATGTGGGGATTTTTCTTTTATACACAGTATGCCAAATCAGATGTAGAAAGTATCCTTTTGCCTTTAGCAAACATTATCTAGGATGTTTTATGTAACACGTCTCAAACACAACATGTGTTAGATAAAAATTGTGAGGACAAAACTTAGATCTATTTAACACACGCTATTTCGTGTTTTATTTATAAGTTTTTGCATTCCTAATGTTTCCTCTGACAAAATATAATTGGGAAAAAAGCACGCAAACTAATTTTTCATGCCATAAAAAAGGCAATCATTATCCCAGATTTGATTGAGGTTATTGCATCCCAGGGGTAATTTTGTGAAGATTCAAAAACAAATCTGTAATCACAGTCTACAGCTACCTTGCCTTTTAGTTTCATGGCAGCTATATGAATGCTCTTTTCTCGTGAGACCTTATCATGAACCCCTCCTACATTTTGTTGGACAATTCATGGCACTTGCATGGCAGTCTGGATCTTTGTTGGTCATTTGATACAAAGGAAATGTTATCGAAGTTGAGTCTCATTTTACATATGCTGCATCTAGTTTTAATACTTGTTTACAAGTTTCGGGAATATGAAGCTAGTCAAGTCGTCATCTAACACTGCTTAGTTCACAGATTTTTATGGCTTCAAGCAGGTGTACTCACTTAATTCCGAGTATCTCTACATATATTCCAGATGAATATCTTCTTTTGAGTATTGAGCTTGTGAGTCTGCTGGAAAAACTCAAACCATCAGCTACTACTACTACTACTACTACTACTCTTAGGTGTCATCTATTCTTTGTGTTATCCTGAAGAGTGTGCACCAAGCTTTCATCTTTGGTAGGCATATTGAACCAAGACACCCTACATATCTGCAACTTTTAGGGAGACCATCAGGGCACACTCTCCATTCCCTCCAGTGCCTTATCTTTGTGCTCCAGCTCTGTTCATTCAAACAGAATAACACCCATAAAACCTATAATACATGGTGGGTACTATTGAATAACCTCTAGCGTTTATAAGTGTACGCTGCCATTCAGAGGACAAAATGAGGTGCATTTGGAGGAAATTGACTATCGAGAATGACACTGTCTTCCTTGAGAGTTTCACTTATAGTGCCAAATCACCTGTGTCCTATTTCCTGGACAATTTCATTATTCAGTCAGAAGGTTAAATTGTATTTCAGATGAGAACACAGTGTGATGCTTGAAGGATGTAAAAAGGCACAATGTTGCCATTAACACTTGACCACTGCTGGGGCCAAAAATAAAGGCCAAATATGGGAAAATCTTACCAGAGCTTGCTGACCCAGAGGAACGGGGTCCCTCGAGCATCTCAGAAGCTAGAGAGGACAAAGCTGACATGTTATAAATGCTTGACAATACAACACACACACTTCTTATATTAACAGAGAAGTGGAAATGTACACATGGCAGAAATCTAAGTTCAATGTTTGACAAGTTAAAACTGCAGTGAAGAATTAAGCTTATATGTAAAATTCACATCCTATTTCTTAATGTTGCAAGTGGCAATAAGACACAAAGTCATCTTTACGAGTACATTTCTACTGCAAGCACCCATTTTAATAGGTCTTGCTCTCTTATCTCCTCCACAACGCCACCGTCCACAATCAGAGACAACTTTTTTCATACTCTTATCAATATGCACACAGAAGGAGTCAAGCAAGCTGGCAATCTAACTCTGCTGAAGCCGCCCATTCTCCTGGATATAGCTTAATGCTACACGTCCTATTTGTGTTTTTCGTGTTACAAAGATGCATCTGCAGCACACAAACAAGCCCAGAAAACAATAAATACATTTAAGAGAAGTGCAATAAATTGGGGATCTTGTTTGCAGCTTAGGCTTAAAATGAACAGGAAAAACAAAACAATAAAAGCTGCAATATAACATAATCAGTCTACTGATACTGCCAAATGAGAGCCAACTGTTAACACTGTAACTGTGCTAAAGCCACAGTAAAACTTCATATGCACACTTCTCTTTCAACCTTTATACGTACAATGGCTCATTACCCCCGTTACATTGACGGGGCGAATTAATGGCGTTAGAAAAATGTATGTCTTGCACAAAGAAACTGTACTAAATGTACCAAATGTATGTTGAACACTGTTAGCTAACCCCGGCTACGATACGTGATGAGATTAGATAGCATGGTCGGCCGCTAAATATTGATCCAACTCTGTATTTGTTGTTAAACAGCGAGACACTGAAAACAATTATGTGTGTTTATGGTTGTACATTATATGAAGAAAATCTACGCCATCCGATCCACTTTCGTGAAATTATATTGGGAAGCTAACTAACAAGTTCGGGAGCGAGTTACCGTTGTAGCTAACTTGGCTAACAGCAGCTTCTTGTTGTTGCACGCTAGCTAAGCTTGCCCCTACTACTAATGCCTCCACTTAAGACTGGGACGACATGTTCTTGATCAGAGGTTTTGTTGAGTTTTATAAGAACTAGTTAAATGAAACAGGGATCGAGTCGGTGTTTCGGCAACGGCTCGATGCAATGTAGCAGAAAAATGCTGCAACTGCTGTGTTATTTTCCTGCTAGCTGCATCACTTAGCTGATGCTAACGTTAGCTGCACCACTTACCTCCAGCAGAGGAGTACATTTTGTCGACTTTTTAAGCGTGTGTCGTGGACGTACAGATACTCCACTTTATTCTCGTCAAATTCCACCCAAACTCATGCGTGGTCGAAAAGTATTTATATCTACAAGAGCGACGGAGGAAGCCCAGTTGGGAAATAAAGATATTTAGTTAGCCAAGTGGTAAATATTTGGAGTGTCTCATCCTCGGCACGGCCCCATCCCCCCAACACACAAAACGGGAGACGAGAAAAAAGATAGCACAGAAAAGACCCATGCAGGGCAAGAGGCTACCCTCCCATCTACTTCCGTCTTTGACTACTTCTCGTTTAACAGCCTCAATCTTTACATTTTGTCATTATAGTTATGTTTTTTTATTATCAATAAATACATATACCCCACCAGCACTACAGTTTGAGCTGTTAAAAGTCTAACATCTGTATCTATTGAAGGTCGGCTCATTTGTAAAAAAGAAAAAAATATTACAAATGTATAATTTGTGCTTTTTCTTCTTTATGTGAACTAACTTGTCTGGCACATTCATGCTATTAACCTGCTAACCTGTGCTCTAACAGACGTGTGGCGCAAGCGTTACAAGCTGCATTTTCGTGTCCAAGGACCAACCGTTTTTTCGTACATGTAAAAAGGAGGAGAACTATCTTGATGAATGAACTCTTCGGTGACGTCAGACGCACGCTGCCCGCTCTCAGCCTTGACCCGCATTCAAATCGAATAACCACAGCAAAGGTAATTTTATTAATAATGAAAAAAAACATTAGCCTATGTTATGTGGCTTAAAATATGGGCCAGACTTTTAGAAAAAATATAAACCACACACCGAATGAGTGAAAACTTGTGAGCAAGCAACACACCACAGGAAGAAATTGGAGGCCTCGGTGGGGGGAGTATTTCCGGGGTACAGAGTCAGGTAAGCTAATATGAAAATAATTTTAAAAATCTGGCAACATCTGAGCCCATTTGCTAAAGTGGCTCAGCTAACAGTGTTTACAGAAGGTTCAACTGTGCGGAGCAGTTCGGTGATATCTGGCTACGTGGAAAAACACTGACTACTGGAAAAATATTGAACTTACACATTATAATACTTAAGAAAATTAGGCCCAGCTTGGAATTAAAAGCATGGGGCTTGAAGTGAGATGTAAGAAACACTTTAGACAGAAGATATGTTTGCAAAAAAGTGTTGAATTGTGAAGAAATAATGAATAAAATGACAAATAAAACAGTAATTACGCTTAAGCTTGGAGTTTCTGTTCTTAAATTGGAAATATATGTCGACTAAATGCAGCTCCAAAAGCATTTTCTGGTACTCAGTGCACTACTTACTTTTCCTGTGCACTATGTAATGCTAAGTAGCCCTATTGTATCCATTAATGTTGAGTTATATCCACACACCTGTTGCCCTGAAGCACTTTGAACATTTGTTTTATGTTATGTCTCAATAAGATTTAATTTAAAGCATTAAACGTTGTCCATCGTTTGTATTTAGCGCCCTTACACCCGCCTCAAGGTGAGATCAAATTCATCATCCTTTGCCACCAGGTCGAGCTCGGCGGTGCACTTCCTCAGTCTGCCCACTGGTCGGCGCTGCTCACCACTCAATGTTGCGCAGTGAGGGGCTGAGCGTTGATTTAGCATGCTGGGCTGCAGCTTTTAAGATGAGATAAGATAAGATGAATCTTTAATGATCCCTTTGTGGAAAGCTGGTCAATTTTGGCATTATGATTGGCCTACATCCCAATCAAAGAGCAGTCGGATGGATTTGGGAAACTGCTTACGTGTGAAGCAAGTGTTAGTGATGTCAAATATTTTATACAAGGCGCCTTAAATACATTGGATCTGATGATAATGTATATATTGGACATTAACACCTTGTTAGATGTAAAACTACGTTCTCGTGGATGCTTTATGTAGAATATCTAATCAGGGTTTAGTCCACGTGCAATGAGCGTCACGATAATCCTGAATTGTTGTGTTTTATTTGTGTCTTAATTCTCTTTAATGTCACATGATTGAAACATTTGATTTCATGCTGTTATTTTCTCGTTGTGTGGCCTGGAAACGTTAATAGAATTACGTCGAGTCTGTTTTAATAAAATGCATAAATAAAGAATAATGAAGACAATCGTAATAATCGTCCAGTCGTGCAGCAGGAGGCCTTTTTGTTAATGAGGTTTTGTCCCCTCTAATTCATCCCTCTGAAAACGTCGATTGGCCACACGGCCAACACTTTAATTGCTCCCATTGATTGATAGTATAAAAACACAACAATGCAGCCAGGCACATAGCCCGGGTGGTTTCCCCCCTATAAGAAAGCTGGCTGAGTGAATTGGGTGTAGCTGTGTCTGTGTGCGCCTTGGCCAATGGAACCAGATCCTCCCTGCAGTGCGTAAGAGCGCGATTTAGGATTTAACCAAGTCTTTGCTGCGGGGCTGGCTGCAGTCTTCACCAGAGCCCGACGGCCCGAGAGCCTTTCAACAATGCCAGTGTAGTTTTCTCACCACTTTGGAGTCAAGACTGCCTCGTTTTTTTTTTGTTGCTAATAAAATAAAAACAATCCCACGCGTTTCGTCTCGAAGTATGACTGGAGTATTCGACCGGAGGATCCCGAGTGTGAAACCTGCAGACTTCCAGAGCTCCTTTCAACTCTCCACCATGCACCATCCGTCTCAGGAATCTCCTACTTTACCCGAGTCCACCGCCACGGATTCTGGCTACTACAGTCCCGCCGCTGGAGTCACTCACGGCTACTGCTCGCCCAGCTCCAGCTCGTACGGGAAGCCGCTCAATGCCTACCAGTACCAGTACCCGGGTGTAAATGGATCCGCTGGAAATTACTCGACAAAATCCTACACTGATTACAGCTCGTACACGACCCCCGCCTACCACCAGTACGCTGGGACTTACAGCAGAGTGCAAGCCCAGCCGAGTCCACAAGGTACGGGCCGCACATTTATCCTTTGTAATAAGAGCAGATTATTAGTGGGTGTCAACTAAACTTATTAAACAACCGAAATGTCAAATTTTGCAGCTTATTTTATCATTTCTTTGCGTTTTTCTGGCTGTTACTCGTGCGTAAAAAACAAGAAATGCGCATTTTGAAGCTAAAATGTTTAAATAAGGATTTAAATGCTACTTTATATTTAAATACCAAGCGATTCAAAGTTATTTTTAATCATTATGAGAATACACGTGGTTTCCTTTGTGTCCTGCTTGGTATAATTAGGTTTATGAAATTGGATTTTCTTGGAATTTGGAGACATAGACGAGGATTCCTGTAAAAAATTATGTTAAAAAAAGAAAGATCAGTCTGTGATAAGCACGCATTCTTATTCTTGTTACGGTTATTTTCTACAGAAAAAGAAATAAGCGAGCCTGAGGTGAGGATGGTGAACGGCAAGCCGAAGAAAGTGAGGAAACCACGGACGATCTACTCCAGCTTCCAGCTGGCCGCCCTGCAGAGGCGCTTTCAGAACACACAGTACCTGGCGCTGCCGGAGAGAGCCGAGCTGGCTGCCTCGCTGGGACTCACGCAAACACAGGTGGGATTTTTATGATCGAATTTATGTCTAATCCATTTTTGTTGTTTTGTTGTTTATTTAAATTCTCTTTCTTTTAAAAACAATGCCCGTTTTGGTGAGCGTCTTTCCCGTGCGCCTTTACGCACCGCGCCTCCACTAAATCTATTGTTTCTGTGAATAATATGAGATATTAACGTCGCTGCTTTCTCGCTCTTTCCCAGGTCAAAATTTGGTTCCAGAACAGGAGATCAAAATTGAAGAAGATCATGAAAAACGGCGAGCTTCCACCGGAGCACAGCCCCAGCTCCAGCGACCCCATGGCGTGCAACTCCCCACAGTCCCCGGCCGTCTGGGACACACAGGGCCCCTCCAGGCCGCACAGCCTACAGCCACAAAGCATCAACACGACGGCTTCTAACTTTTTGGAAACCTCGGGGTCGTGGTACACCTCAGCCGGCAGCTCCATGGCTTCCCACCTGCAGACCCCTAACTCGATACAGCACTCGTTGGCTCTTGGAGCGGGGACGTTATATTGAGAAAAGAAAACAAAAAACCCTGTTGTTCATTTCAAATCTTTTTTTTTTTTTTTTTTCTCCTTCTATGGGACTCGTGTTCAAATTTCAGAGGAATATGCAATGTATTTGATGACAGTCATAGAAGAAAACGTGTAAAATGTGTAAATGTGTGCATGTAATTTATTGCATTTTGGAAGACTATTAAACGTTTAAATGGACAATGGAACTTTGAAAACCTCCGGCCTCACTGCAGTCTTGTTATTTTAACCCTCTGCTGTTTACACTGAAAATCACGACAAAGACTCACGCACATAAATAATGTTTGTGAGCCTCAGGTGACACTTCCACACCAGGGGTGTAAATCACGGCCGCTCAGCGCTCAGATGAACCTGTCGTAAATCTAATCCTGGTCGTTTTCATCGCCAGTGACACCTACAAAACATGTGTATCGCGTTACTTTCTCTATTTTTCATCACGAGTGAAGACACATTTCATATTCACCTTTGAGATGGCGATGAAAAATAGCTGGCTTTTTGTGAGAAATTCGGCTTCATTTTCTTTGTGATCGGGCGAAGTTCAGCCCTCGTTTATTGTGATTGTGTGGAAGGAAAATGAATCCAAATTTATTAAACAGAAAAAGAGGGTTTGTAAATACTGAGAAAACATGGCTTCCACGGTAAACCTTGATACCATGGAACATAATAACTGCACTTACCTTAATTGAATACAGGTGTTTTTGAACTTGATTGATTTCTTTATTTAATATTATGGTTGTGATTTCTGCAGAATATCATTATAATATTTTATGTAGATTAATATTGTATGTAAGGAGGTCATATTGGCTTATTTGTTTGATAGTAATTCTTATTAAATCTGATTTATGGTGATATTACAGGCGTTTTTTACCTAATATTTTATTTATATTTACCCAAATTATTACAGTCACCCCACATTATTTTGCCATTTCCTCCTCACATTTAAAACTCTGAAATAGTTGGATTTGTGTTTACTGCCACAGCAGAACGATCACCTTTACTTTGAATCATTCATGTTGCATTGGAGGAGAACCTGATTGAGCCTGCAGCTCGTCTGTAAAGTAAAATGCCTCTCCTCTGCTCGCAGCAGACAGTCTGCAGTCGCTCTCGCTTTGTGTCCCCTACAATTAGCCGCTTTGAATGGCAGAGAGGAGGCGAGGGGGGCGGCACGGAGATCTGAGACAATCCGCATTCCTGTGGGGGTAGACCGGCTCCAGAGCTCTGCCACTCCCGGCCGCAGCCCACCTTCCGGGTAAAATAAAAAAAAAAAAAGAGAGAGAAAAAAAAATGAGGAGGGAGAGAAAAGAAAAAGAAAAATCCTGCACTATTTCACCATGTTATTAGCAGGCAGTAATACCAGCGCTGCCGCTGCAAAACCGCTAAACAAACCGCGCCACTGTGAGAAACACTGAGGATCCTGAACATGGATCTGATTGAATTTCCCTCGGCCACATGCGCTCACATCATACAAGTGTTCCTACAAACAAACATGTTGCACACACACTGCTGCTGCTCCTGACCCGCACACTGACCCATGCATGTCACCATTTCCACCTGACGCAGGATCCTCTTCCTCTTCCTGATTGCAGTCTTCACACACACACACACACACACACACACACACACACACACACATGCTGGAGCAGAAAACACTCTTCCTCACCCCCAGCGTCACCGTGCTTGTTCTTGTTGTTTTCAGCCCTAATTCCTGCTTTATAGGCTAAACGCCGGTCCCGTAATTACAATTGCGCGCAGGTCACTCGAGAAATGTGGGATCTTTTTATTTATTTTTTTCACATGTGCGCGCTCCTGAACACTCTAGCTCTCGTGCACAGAAACACACACACACACACACACACACACACACACACACACACACACACACACACAGACAGGCCTTTATATTATATCTCTCTCATAAACACATATACACACCACTACTGTAGCCCATGTCCCTCACTATCCATCTCTCTCTCTCTCTCTCTCTCTCTCTCTCTCTCTCTCTCTCTCTCACACACACACACACACACACACACACACACACACACTAGTGGTGCCATTATATCGAGAGCCCCCGTTTATTTCCAACCGAACATTTTCCACTCAGCTAGTTTCCCCCCGTTTTGCAAATCGAGTCTAAATAATGACAGTTAGCTTTACTGGACAGCTTCAACTGTAACACTCCACAATAATTATTCTCCAGGATTAGGGCCTCCATTATCATAATCTGGACATTGACAATTACCTATAATTTGCAAAGATGCGCTTGGTTCTTGATTGCAGAGGGCTTTTTTTTTTTTTTTTTTTTTTTCAAGCTCGCCATCACTAAACAGTGACAGTAATAACAGCTAATTTTGCAGGCAATATATAAGAGCTTACCGGGGTGTGCAAACACTTTCCCACCTGGATTTGCTTATTCAACCACCAGCAGTAAAAGAGCGCAGCGCGTTTTTTGGTTACTCGGTGTTATAGAGAAGCGGAGGAAGGTAAGGATGAGTCTTATATTTCCTGTCCTGTGGCTGTTCCTGGTCTTGGATGAGGACTGAGGCACTCTTGGCTGAAAAGCTTGAGTCGGCAGAGAAATGGAGGAAGGAATGGTGCTTTTTTTTCTGAAAATCTGATTCATGTTGTTATTATTTGTTGGTGTTTGGATTGTGGATGTGTTTTTATGAGGGTGTTCCGGCACTGTTGAGGTATGTAGTTAATGTGGTGATGTGTGAAATCTTGTCAGGTGCTGCTGTAGGAGCTTTTATATGAGAAGCCTGCATATATATATATATATATATATATATATATATATATATAGTGCCTCAGCTACTGCTTCACAGAGCAAGAAGTGACACATCCCTCCCTGCATCCCCCACCCCCTGATCTGTCACTCTGCTGCACTTTACCTCTATCTATCTATCTATCTATCTATCTATCTATCTATCTATCTATCTATCTTCAGTCTGATTCAGCTCATCAAAGCCTTTTTTTGCAAAAACATGATGAAACGTGTCACTTCTCGGAGCTGAATGTGTATTTATGAGCTCTGTTGATGTTTACTCCACTGCTGCTCCGGGCTCCCTGCAGCCTGCAGATCAGATCTGGGTGCACATGGCCCAGGAGCAGCACAGGGCCCCCACTCTGCGTTGGGGGGGCCCCCAGGTAGGCTGAATGTGCGCCAGTGGGACATCCGCGACTTGACAGCTGCATGAAGCTTTTCAGCGTTGTAATTTCAGATAATATCCCGAGCGCTCACTCTTCTCGGCAATTTGTATATGAATAACCGAATAATTTTCCCTTTTGTTCCATCTGTGCTACCTCAAATCCAAATAAAGATGCCTTTTAGTATTAAAAGTGGTAGAAAATTACAGGTAATTATCTTTGACGGTAAAAACGCTGTAATCAGCGGGCTACATCAAAAATTACCCTAATTATGCCTGCATTTATGAGAATGGAAAAAAAAGCCTCACTTGGATAAAAACCCACAAATTGTCCCAAATATCTCCTTCATATTGAACGCCGCTGCAGCTGGCTGCTTTGTTCAACATCGATCCCGCGGAGCTTGGCATTTAACGGCCTGCATTAGGACGGAGAGAAGGGAGAAAACATTTTGTCAATACTTCTAATAATTGAGGGTGAAATGACAAGATGAGCTGGACCTGGAGCAAATGTCTTTCGAGGTGAATGTAGGCAGCAGCGGGGCAGGGTAAGTTAATTTCCTCCGGTGTTGAGTGCATTTTGATCAGTCTATATACTGTCTTCATCAGCCACTGGGCGCCTTTTTGGATTTATTTAAAATGTTTACTCGGGTGAAATGGGCTTTTCACTGAGCACTGTGTCATCAGCTTATGTTCACGGTGTCTGGAAAGAAGCTTGTGCGCACCAGGGGGACGGGAAATAGGCCTGTTATGGTGTGATGTTGGCCCAATATGAAGCATCAAAGAGGGGCCTAGTTAATTTCTTTTTTTTTTCTTTCTTTCTTTCTGTGGAAATCATGCAACAGCAGGCTTCTGTTTTGAGTCACGATTTACTCAATCTGACAAAACATAAAAAGTGTATGTACAACTAAAATCGCAGATTATATTTACAGACAGACAATTTGCTTGGTTTTGCATGTTGGAGAAACAACCCAAAAAAGAAAAGAAAAGAAAAGAAAAAAGGAGAGCAGTCAGGAGGAGTCCACCATGGCTGACAGGTTCAGGTGTGTGAGCAGTCTCTCTCTTTTTTTTTGTGTCCAGAAGTGGCCAAAATGTCACTGATCATATTTGGTATATTGACGTTCAGATGTTGACATGAATGAAAGCATAACAAAGATGCGAGCCCACTGAACTGAACAGCCATGTACGCTTTAAAAAAAAAAAAAAGAAAAGAAAAAAAAAAAAGGTTAGTTCCCTTGTTTGTGTCATCACACCGAGGCTTGGCTGCAGTGTTTTTTATCCTTCAGCATCCAGTCTGTGCGCTGACACAAATTGTAGGCTACGTTGGAAACTGCATGGCGGAGATCCGGAGAGAGAGGAGGCCCCCCTCGTCAGTCTATCTCTGCATCGAGTCCTGATGTGGGGAGGAATACCAGTGAGAGTAGCCGGGCATGTAGCTGTTGGCCGGCATGTTTACTCCTTTGGAAGAGGCCGAGACGTCCCATATCGGTGGGATGGTCGGGGAGCGCGGGGACAGAGACATGGAGCCCGGGATGGGGTCGGTCTCGTGCACGTTGCCGCCTTGCTTGAGCAGCTTCTTGAACTTTGACCTCTTGTTCTGGAACCAAATCTTTACCTGCGGGGGAGAGAGGGCGCGCGTAATTAGCGGAGCACGTGTGGATAAAAGGGCGTGTGAGAGATCAAGGCCCCCCCACAAAAAAAACAAAACAAAACACAGAAGCAGGAATTAATAATAAAAATAATCCCAATTCTTATTATAATTCTACAGTTTGATTTCAAGGAGCTCGAGCACAATAAATCCAGAGTGTGAATCCCTCCTCATACCTGGGTTTGTGTCAGTCCTAGAGAGGCAGCCAGCTCGGCGCGCTCCGGTAAAGCGAGGTACTGTGTTTGCTGGAAACGGTGGTTGAGCGCTTGAAGCTGCAAACTGGAATAAATTGTCCGAGGTTTGCGAATCTTCTTGCCTTTCCCATTAAAACGAATTTCCCCGTTTTCAATCACCGTCGTTTTCTGCTGCTCTGCAACAAAAACAAGCAATGTTATTATTCAGAAAAACCTCCGCCTGCCTGCATGTCTTCATTTCTGTGCTGGGTGGAGAATCTGTTATTTAAAAAAAGAACAATATTCCTGCAAGGTGGAGATAAATTCAGATCGAAACAGTGTTAAAAAAATAATAATAATAATAATAAAAAAATGAAAAATTCATCCTGATACACGCTGGCGTCTCACATTGCCTTTAAACGCCGCGGCAGCCACAATCCTCATACGCTGTCATATTTAGGATATTGCTGGTAATGACATGTCAATTAAATGCTAATTACAACATTCGAGGCGTGCGGGCTGCCTAATTTTCACGAGTAGTTGGGTGAGGATTGCACGGTCGTCATGATCACACCCCGGGCATTAAAACAAGGTTTTGTTGGAAACGGAGAGGACAGCAAAAACAGGCTGAGCACAGGCTGCATCTCGAATTATCCGGTGCCATTTACGCACGATTTTTCTCTTCAATGGTAATCGCCCACCTACGCTTCAAAGACCATTCGTCCGAGTTTTTGGAGTGGCCGCGCGCTGGCTTGGGCACGACACCGAGGTCTGATCCCCCCACTGTGGGTCAGCCGTATTAAAAGAAGGAGCGCCGGGGGGGAAATGGACATGAAACGTCGCGTCTTTTTATTTTTTTCTCCAAATGTGGGTCTCTTACCTGTGCCGTCTAACCTTGTCTGTCCTCCCGTGTTGTTGTGATAGGATGGCAGGTACGGGCTGTGGTGCGGATGGCTCACGTAGGGGTAGGGTAACGACCTGTTGTAGGTGTTGGTCCCGGTGTACGGGCTGTTCTCGTGCTGGTGGTGAGCGTGTGAGCCGGAGTGGAGACAGTGCAGCGGGTAGTGGCCGCTGGCCATCGACGGGGAGCTCTGCTGTGAGTGCGACTGCTGCCCAAACTCCATGAAAGCAGACTTGGACGAGTCCTGAGCCTCCAGACCGTCAGCCATCGTAGTCATGGTCATCATCGAATTTTCTGCCTTGAGAGCACTCACCCCCCTCTCTCTCAAGACCAAATCGGTTTTTCTCTCTCTCGCTGTGCTGTTGTCTCTCTCCCCCTCTCCACCGCGCGCAGATATTGTCCTATTAAACACCCGAATTTTCCAGAGGCGTCTTTATTTCCCCCCCTCTCGTCCTGTGATATTCTCACTCAAAGTGCCGGAAGGTAGGCATAAGTTAAGGGAGAGATTTTTAGGTGGATTCTGTTAAAATTGAGCCCTTGCTTCCAGACTTGATGCAGACACTACAAGTAAAATGGTTTGTCTCCAAAGGGCAGCGCCTCCCGATTGGTCATCCAACCCAACGTCATCAGTGCTCTGCGCTTCACGGAGACTTGAGCTGGAGTTAACCCACCTTACCAGCTCCCACCGCAACTATGGGGGGAAATAATATATGGTGGGAAAAGACGCTGCATAATTCCTACAGACGAGCCACACAACAGCTCTTTTTGGAAGTCGATCTCGTTTTTTTTTTTCCTTTTTCAGCCCAAATTACGCACGACGCGCTTTGGTTCACAGCCTGATGAGCCGGCATTCTATATGTGCCTCTTTCTTTATCTCAGCTTTTAACTCCTCCTCTCCACAGGCATTAATTACTTATAGAAAAGCATCCCACAAACATCCCTTTAGAGAAAATAAAAGTCGAAACCGACTTCCAAACCGAGAGACTTTATCAATTATTTACAAGATATCCATCTTCACACGTCATCTGTCATCGTTTGGAGGGATAAATACCTTTAAATTGAATTTATAAACATTTACAAGTGAGTGTGGAATAATCCCAGGCGTGAATAAACCTTTAAATATATTTTATTTTTTAGAGATTATACTTATTTATACTGGAGAGGTGATCTGGTTTATGTCGAGGAAACTCCTGAAACAGGTGAAAAGAGGCCTCCAGCTCCACAAATCAGAACTTTTGCACTTATTTTTGCGCTGATTATTAAATAACTTTTTCTCCTCTGCAGTGCAGTCTTTGCTGTGATGTCTCCTAATGAGCAGCCCCCCTCTTTGAGGCAACCCCCCCTCTCCGCCTTGAGAGTAACATATATTATAACTGCTCGTTCCTCCTGGGGGCTACTGACCATATGATTAAGGATCTTCAGACAATTCAAAATCCAGCACATGTGACACATCAAATAACAATATGCCTGAGGTACAATAGGTTATTTTGCAGATAGAAGGGTGGATACGGAGATAAACTGACAGTGTCTTTTATCCCTCTTGTAATATGAGGCTTGATAGGGTCCTCAATATATGTAAATTATACAGTTTGCCTCTGAGGGCTGCGTTGTTCGATTCGCAAATAAAGAATAAAAAATCTGTTTCCGCGATAGGTATTCAAATCATGTTTCCACCACAGTTTTTTCGCCGCATTTCAGCGTTTTCACCCCCCCACCCCCCAAAAAAGAAAAAAAAAAAAAAAAAAGAGGAGACGAAAAATAATTATGGTTGCAATCAAGTTACTGCGAAAACCTATTTGATTAGCGGCCACACTTTACTCAAATTGCAGCTATAAAATTAAGAACAATTCGCCTGTAATGATTATGGACTGGATTTATTTTGGGAGGGTGGAATAAAAGTGGATATAGCATAAATTATCCCCTAATTATACGCCAGTGTCGCCTCAATTATCCTCTTATCAAAAATGGTTGTCTAAATGCAGCGTTTAGTTTCAATTTTCTCCTTTTCTGTAACAAGAACTTGGTACCTTGCTATTATCCTCAGCTACGGTTGTTATTTACTTTGTGGGGATTTAAAAAGTGCACAACCCAGCCGGGTAATCATTTTTACAGCAGCGGACCAAGAGAGGAGCTCACAGAGGCAGGGGGATGAGAGAGAGCTGCGAGACATCCACACGGATTGCTTTTTATTCTTCCCAGACTCAGTTCATTTCAAATTTGTTTAAAAAAAAAAAAATTCAGGGAGCTTCTGTTGGGCTGCAAGGTAAGAGCTTCTTCCTGATTGATGTTACTGCCTCCGATAATTCTGTGTCTTTACGCACAGCAGCGGTAGCGTGGCCACGCATGCAGACCTTTGCAGGGAGTCAGCAGCACACCTCTGGTCACCCCTCAGTGATCTGACATAGTGGCCAATTCCCCTGCCCGCGTTCCACTTGGACACGCAGTGGAGAAACCAGATCCTATACCTTTTCTAATCGCCCTTTGAGAGCCACTACAAAGACATGCATGTTTTTTTTTATTTTATTGCGGCGATGTTTCCCCCCGCGGGCTAAAATCTCCAGGCTAGATTGGATGAGACGTCTTTATTCTTGTGTATGGATGTGTGTGTGTGTGTGTGTGTGTGTGTGTGTGCCACCGCAGGATTATTAAGTTGCGGGATAACCAGTCCAGTGCGGGTGATGTTAAAGTCTCGGTGTCCCGCAGGCGTGTTTGGAGGCTCACTGAGATTAAGTGAAGTGGTGAAAGAGCGGATTTGTTTGAACAGAGAGAACATGACATACTCGACCTGGCTGCTTTTCGAAAATCTGTAAGATGGAGCCCATTGCACGCACGCTGACAACTGTGTCTAATTGTAAAGGCGCGAGGAGGAACCACGGGCCTGTATGGGATGTTATCACTGGACAGATTTTACGCGTTTGTTTTTTTTGTTTTTCTATTCCGCATATGCTTCACCTGCTGTATCATGCCTCCCTGCCCCCCTATTAGCAGTTCATAGCCTTATTCCTGGAGAGAAACGATTTTATATTTCACTTCGTCAAAAAATGTCAATCACAAAAATGAACAGCATTCAGCCGCAAATCTAGAAATCACTTTGTCCCTAAGTAGATGATTGACCTTCAGCACAATCAATGGCCGTGGTGGTTTAATAGAAGTGGTCTTTATTTCCAGCTGTCTTATAAACGCTGATGAATGACTCTCTAAAATCACTCCAGGCCTGGGATTTCCCTGACATCCACTGTCTGATACATGGAAACTGAGACCATTTTACATCGCACTGTAGGTGCAACCTGGCGTTATTTAATGGTTAACACAGTCACTGTCAGTTTGAATGTTATTAAGGCGGGAGAGGCGATATTTTGGCACTGATAAGCTCCTTTACGCACAGAGATTAGATTTTTTAAAAGATAAAATATAACCAGCTTCCTCTCCTCTCTCTCTGACTGTGTGTCTCTTTTAACACCGCACGTCTTTCCCGCTACATCTGGCCACATGTGTTAATCATATCTGAGCGTTAAGTTCCAGAAAGACACGGGTCATAATTGTCGCGAGAAGGCAGGGCGTTTGCGGTCGGGTCCCTCTAACAGCTATCGACTGGCTCGCATGGAAAAGCCACCTCCTTGGCTGCTCGGGGACCCGGGCGGTTGTGGACGCTGAGGCTTGTGTCACTGCAGAAAAAAAGAGAGACCGGGAGCCGCTTAAACAACATGTCTCCCCTTCTTCGTCTCCACAACGCAAAAGCCACTGGCGCTGCACAGACAGCCAGGCGTCGACGGCGTCTCCATCTCTGCACATGCACGCAGCTGTTAGGATAACACGGTTAGCACCCCCCACCCTCTCCCTCACCACACACACACACACACACACACACACACACACGCACACAAGCCCCCCCAAAACGATCACCGATCAGCCTTTAATGCTCCAGTCGAATTCACCCGTGCCCAAATGGTGGCGCGCCGCTTTTACGCACGTAAATTGCGCACGGCGAGCTAATGCAAACCCACTTATGCACAGCTTTGATGTGTGTTGTAAAAGAAAAAAAGGGGGGGAAAAAGCGTGCAACTACACTAAGAAAAATTAGTGCGGTTTTGTCATAAAGAAAACCACGCGCTCGCGGGCAGGCGACTGTTTACAATAAGTTTTGCATCATAAATTAGGATCGCATTATCTCTCGAGTAAATAGAAAAATTGGCATATGCATGGCCCCCAGGTGCAGGCGAGGGCCTTCGCCTCGGATGGATCCAGCGTAGCGTGATGGTTAGTGGGAGCTAAATGACCACAAATAAGCAAAAGGCCTGCACCAGTGAGTCTTCACAGCCTCTCACGGACTTAATGGATTGAATTTGGCACGGATGGAGCTGCACTGGTCCCACTCCGTCCTAATTAAGACCGCTTGTTTCTCTTGTCGCCTTTCTCTCGCTGCATATTTAGCTCCACCTGAGTGATTGCGTTGTTCGGTTTCCTGCACCGGGCATATGGTTTTTACATATTTTATCGTTTGTTTCAGAGGTGGTGAGAGGAAAGCAAGGCCAGCGGAGCTGAAATTCAGCCATTAAAACGCAGAATATGAACGAAAACAGCGGAAATGGCAAGATTTGCCGCACATTTCTGGCCACATTGTCAATATTATTAAGACAATACGTGGAGAAAAGGCTGAGGAGGAAGATACAAGGGTTTAAATTTGCAGTTTTATCTCCACGCAACTCAGCTGTTTTATCGGTTTGGGCCCAGTGACGCTGGATGCGCTCTGGATGTGAAGTCAGTGACAAAAGGAGCTATATCCCAAAAAGTTGATCTGAATTTTATGTTGGTGACAAATAAGACTATAGTGAGAGAAGGGGTTTGCATTGGTCCCCCCCCCCCCCCACCTTTTCCCCCTCTCTCGACTTAATACGCGACATTATTAGGTCTGACAGCACAGTGGTCGGTCTTGAAGGAGAGGATTTGGTCGATAGATGACAGACAGGAAGGCCAGCAATCATGGGCTCTTTTTTTATCAGAATGTACTGTTCGATGCCGTTTATCCCTGATGATAGAAAATTGCTCTGTTGCCAGGACGCTGGCGCTGAAATAGAGGGCAGGAGCAACATTTCCATTTTCCAGTTTGAAAGCCATTGAAATGAATTAGTAAAAAATGGAAGAAAAAAAAAAATTAAAGGGAAAAATGAGAAAGAATCCCCTGGTAAACAAAGGGGAGCAAACAAAGATACCATTTTCTTGTTGCCGAGAATCCACCCTCCTCATTTCCCCTGTTTTTTTTTTTGTTTCTGTTTTTTGTTTTTTTCTCTCGTCCTGCAGCAGCAGCAGCAGCAGCAGCAGCAGAGAGGGCTTTTTACTTCAACAGTTGCAAATCACATGCTTGGCTTCTAATGTAGTCCGAGGCCCGGGCCTGTACTTCAAAGACAATCATTTATTTCCCTGCAACCTCCTGGAATAATTAGAGCGCCTTTTCATCTGTCGTGACAGAGAGAGGGGAGAAAAAGAGGAGAGAGAGAGAGAGAGGGAGAGAGAGAGGGTGAAATTAAGAAAGACTTGACAACGAGGAGCATTAAGCAAAATCCTGAGACATTTAACCATTTGGCAAACGAACAGAAACGTGTCACAGTGGAGAAAAAGCTGAATATTGAAGGACGAAATCTGGCAACACACACAGAATACATAAAATATACTAGCCCTATTATTATTATTATTATTATTATTATTATTATTGATGTTGCATCACCTGTTCGTGTGAAGTGTTTAAATCTTGCATTTGACATCTTTGCATCTTTCAAACCATCCCGTCAAAACACTAAAATATAAAATCTTAATATTTTTAAAAAACCGAGTATATAACAGAAATACGTATTAATGCACGAGGTTTAAAAACAAGCATATCATGTCAGGATTGAGGATATTTCGAGGCCTCCATTGGGTTTTTTTTTGTGGTTTTTTTTCGTTAAGGGAACATAATTATCTGTAATCTGGGGATTATTTATCAGTGACACAGACAGATCCTGCAGAGAGGCCATCATCAGTATACAGGAGGAGAGGAGGGTGGGGGGGGGTTACTGTCTGTGTCCGAGCAGGCAGGTGGTTTAAAACCCCTCCACAGGCTCTGAGCTCCGCCACACGCTGCCTGGAGCCTGATGGATGCAGAAATGACACCCGAAACACTGGATTATAGGGAACCCTTAAGGAGGCATATAATAAATCGTTCAACATTGTGGTTTTCGTTTGGGAATCAATGGTGATTAAAATTGGCTGGATTCTAAACGAGGTTTGGTACGAGTGCGAGGGATAAAGGGATATTACTCCTGAATATGTGATAAATAAATGAAGCTCATTAGATCCACACAATTCTTTGTTTCCCACCTCACATATATCCTGTAATATGTAGACAAACATCCCGCCATTTTACTATAAACTGAGTTATATGCTTTCTAAGGTCTGCATGGACTCATGTCAACATATTTTAATGGGATCAACCTGCGTAAACATATATATATAATCTTTATAGGATAATAATGAAAGTGAGGCTTTAAAATGTGGAGCATATGGTGGATAAATAAAACCACTGCTGACCAATTAAGAGGCTCATCTGCAAATGCAACCAGATGAACCTCATAAAAGACAAATAAACACAGAGAGAGCACATAACTCTCCATGTAGAGCTTTAAACTGGCACCACAGACAATACAGACTGCTAGTGACACAAAGATTTATTATTATACAGGATAAACTTTGACAATAAAAGAAAGAAAACATATCCTCCATGAACAAAATAGTACAAACTAATAACCAAATAGTGTGTGTGCTCCAACAGGACAGGTCCTGGTTCTCATATAGGAATGAATGCCCCGCTGGAGGAAGTGCTGCACACAATAGCCAACACTGACTGCAAAATAAAAGAGGTTGAAATTTAAGAGCAGAGCGGTGTGAACTGGAGTGTAAAGAAGGTGAAGAGAAAAGGAGTCACACCTGGTGAGATATGGTGTGGTGGGCGAGCACTTGTCGTTCTCAGATGCTGCTCGGGTTCTCAGGAGCTGGTTGGAGGAGTCAGGTGATAGCTGGGGACCTTTGTCTGCTGCACCTTTAGACACACCTACCTGAAACTGCATTTCAGATCAGGCTGGGTTTTGGTTTAGGTCCATGTGCTCTGCCCTCTTTAGTCATCGTCTTGCACACAGAAAGTTGGAGTGACCGAGTAAATGATGTGTGGTGTTTGTGCAAAAATGTTCCGCTGGGGTAGGCCTGCAATGTAAAAGTCCAAATTCTGATTCTGTGCATTCATTTCTGGGTATTTTGCACTGAATAAAAGAAAGAAACATTCTTCTCCAGGTGCAAAAGTGCAAAGAGCTGATAAATGATCTGTTTCATAGAAAGTACAAATCAGATCACATTATTACAAGGTTTTATTCTCACGCTGAGAAATAATATTAAATCTATCAAAGCAGCTTTTGTGCTCCGTTTAAATATATTTAACATATATTTTGCTCTCAAAAACAACCAGGTTTTTTTCACCTGTGTGGGAAAAAAAATGGCTATTTATTTGTTGAGCTGCAGCTCTTACCTTCATCATCATCACCATCATCATTATTTTCATCATTACTATTACCATTATCATTATTAGCTGGCTCTTGAGGTTTATTTTGGTGCTTGTGTTGTTGCTGTTGCTGCTAATATCATCATAATAATCATCATTACATTCATCACATCTCCAGTTCGTTTAATGTGCTCAGATCGTGTATTTGCCATATTACTGCAGCCAGTCTTCAAAACAGTACCTCAAAATACAAAAAGGTAGAAAAAATATTAGGAGAGCGGATTATTACAGAATATTTTTGTAAGAGGTTTTTTTTTAAAGACAAGCTAAGATCTACACAGGGACATTTTAAATGCCTTGGTGTCACAGGATTATAGGATACACTGAATGTACCCAAAGGAAACTATGGCCAGCTATGGTGAGCATTAAGATTATTTTTTAAATTTGACTATTTGTGTAAAATGATCAGCCTTCTTTCATGTTCTGACTGCAGAAAAAATAAAACTAGCAGACAAAATCTCATCAATCCATCGGCCTGTCAGATTTAGTGACCTGTAGCATTATGACAAATGTTTCCCTCCTGAAATCAAAAAGTCTCCATTTATGAATCAAACCATAAAAACATCACTTGGGCCTTGGAAATCTAAACATGAGCTTTTCTTAGAGAAATATATAAACCGCTGTGGGACACTTCTTGTACGCTGGACAGTCCAAAGTCCACTACGTTAACACACCACAGATCAGAGATCAGCTTAGTGATTTGGCCGAAGGATCACGTCTACAGCCAGACTCATAATATCATAGTTATTAATTCGTTGCCTGGAAAGCCCTCCGAGCCTTTATTTTCATTTGCTCTGAACTGTCAGATTGGAGTGGAGAGATTTTTTAGGACTTGGTCCATTTTGGTGAAGTGAAGGGAGCCAATTATTGTCACCATTGCCCTTGAAAATGCATTACGCCTCACCTGAGGGCTCACTCAATCAAAGAGACTGAAGGGGCGATTAACAGATGACTTCTGACCTTAATCCATCGCAGAATCAGCCAAAAGAGCCAGACAGCAATCAACATTTCTCACCTAGTTTCATGTTGCAAACTTTCTTATTGTTGACATCTGACCTTGGGCTTCATAATGGGGTTTTTGGGTTCGGGACCACGAGCATTGTCTTTTTGTTAATATTGTTTGAAAATGGGTTCGTGAGTGAATCAAAGGGAGCAATTTCAGGTGTCAGTCAGTCCGCTTAATTTCTATGAAAAATGTGTTAATTTCTTGATTTAATTGGTAACATTTTCCTGAAAGTACCATTATTTAGCATTTATTATTAGACATCGACATTTAATAAATGGTTTATGGCACCGTAATGTAGCTGTAAGCAGATATAAGGACATTTTATTATTTGTCAACATTAACTTTCTCCTGTGAATAAAATATTTTGTAAAGCGGCAACAATTGGTCAAATACTCCATCGAAATAAATAAATAAATGCCAGCTATTTTGATAATTGACTAATAATTTCTGCAACTTCTCAAGCAAAAATATCAAACATTTGCTTTTTCCAGCTTCCTAAATGTAATGATTTGCTAATTTTCTTTGTCATTTATGATAACTATTTGGGTTTTGGGCTGTTGGTTGGACAAAACAAGCAATTTGAAGACGACATTTTGGGCTCTGGCAAATTGTGCCGGGACAAATTAAGACTTAATAATAATAATAATAATAATAATCGTCAGTTGCAGCCCTAATATTCTGTCATTCATTATCAGATTATACAGCAGCCTCCACAGGAAGACTTTTGGTTATTGATAAATACATTCTAACATTTAGATCTGCTTCAAACTACATTATAGTGCATTATAAACCATTTATTAAATGTTTATATACTGATTATAAATGCTAACAGGCTCCTGATAATAATAAATAAAATGGAAAACTTAAAGGTGCACTATGTAGTTTTGGAAAAGAAAATTAAACACAGAAATGTAATATTTACAATAAGAATAAAATTATTCTTATCATATTTATTTGATCAATATATTTTCCATCACTGTATAAAGGAGCTGTCCTCAAAGGGAAATAAGAACAGCGTTCGAAGCTAGAAAGTGGCTACTTGAACAGTATAAAATCGTTTGTTTATTCAGTCAAGAAAAACAAACAATGAAAAATTTTCTGATTAAAATTTCTTTCCAAAAAACTACATAATGCACCTTTAAATAGCCACAACATGGTGTGACCAACAACCACCACAGAAGAAGAAGAATTGTCCATCATTTTGCATCGTCACACCTGAAAATACTCTGTGGCCGGGCAGTTTTAATTGAATTTAAATAAGCTCATTGTGCCTTGTGTCAAGCTCTCTCTGGTGTATTGTGGGCCTGGCAGTAACATGTGAGCACAGCTTCCTCACCTGCAGGACTTGAGAGATGAACATGAGTCAGGCCTCATGTCCCACTGATCGCCTTTTCACTCACTTGTTTCCCCCTTGAATGATCGAAATGAGTGAATATACTGCGTGATGTTGAATTTTGTACAAAATGCTCCTGACTAACTTTTTTCCCCCTCTCTTTGTCTCCCTGTTTTCCCCTCTCCAATATCTCTCCCCTGGCTTTTTCCATCACGCCCACCTCCCTCTCATGCCCCCCCATGCATGTCCAGCCGCTGGTCCCCTTCTCTTCCTCTCCATATTCCTCTTCATACCCACTCTACCCCTCTCTTCCTCTCCCCTCAACCTCGCTCCCTCTCCCTAACCCCGCACCTCCTTACCCCCCCCTCCCTACTCCCTCTATAGGTACACGCCTCCATCCCCCTCTTGGCAGCTCCATCTCCTCCTCGCCTCCCCCCCCATCCGTCTCTCCTCCCCTCTCCCTGGTTGGTTTCCACAGCTGTGGTGAGTGAGGGGCAGATGACCGGAGAATTGGCCCCTGGGAGAGCGCTGAGCCATCCTGGTGCTATTAGGCTCGTGGCTAATAATAGGTGTTTCAGACCAGGGGAAGATCAATCAGGGGGAATCATGGGGAATGTTCGGAGCAGCGCTTTTTACACATCGGCCCAGATGGATGAAATTACACTTGTCAGTTTTTAGTTGCATTACTCCCAAATTGGTTGTCTACTCTTTTTTTCTCCCTCCCTCCCTCGCTTTCTCTCTCTCTCCCTTTCCTCTCTTTTCCCTCATTCATGTGTCAGTGGCCTGCTAAAGGGATTCGATGGTGAAATCCCTGTCATTTTTGTCTTTTCCCTGTTTAGCCCTCAGCCAGCAACTCTGTTGCCCGCATATGCACTTAGGAGAAATCAGTTTAAGATGTTGTCTTATGGCTCGGGCAATTTCCATGTTAGAGGCAAGTGTGCGGCTGACATCCTGCATGTGTTCTGCATGTGTAATAAAACATGTTGATTGAATCAAACACTCAAGGCAGAAAATTGATCAGCAACTGTTGTTATAATCAATTAATTATGATACTGCCACATGGTCACCAGCTTGCTGCCTTTAATGTGAGCATTTGCTGTTTTTGTCTGTTTTGTGTGAATATTTTGGTGTTTTGAGGCTGTTGGTCAGATAAAACAAGATATTTGGAGATGCTGAAGGACATTTATTCACTACTTTTTGACATTTCATAGACATCTAGAATATAATCTGTCCTAGCCCTGCATCTGAGTGTGAAATAAAAGCTTTATAATACACATTGATTCAAACTTAAAGGTGCACTATGTAGTTTTTGGGAAGAAATTTTAATCAGAAGAGAAAAATCTTCATTGTTTTATTTTCACTTAAACTAAATCAACAAACTCTTTTCATTTTCGTGACTGAATAAACAAACTGACCTTAAAGGACAACACAATTCATACGGTTTTACTTTGTTTATATGCGGCGGACCCTGCCACCTTTCTTGCCTCAAACGGTGTTCTGGGGACCTTATTATCCTTTGAGGAAGGGTTATTTATTCAGCTATAGAATAATAAATAGCTTGTATTTTTACCTTATAAATTTTGTAGATATTACAATTCTGAGTGTCTGAACATAGTGCACCTTTAAACCAATGATGTACATGTAAAATGAAAATAATTGTATTGTAAATGTAGACATATCTTTTGTAATGATATCTACGAGGCTGTGTATGACTCTTAAAAAATTAATAAAATCCATTGTACAATACTCCCTCTCTCTGGTGTTCATTTTCAACATGCATCCATTTCTCAAACAGCAGCCTCCACCTGAGCTTGTTGCAGACATTTTTAAAGGAGGCACACGAACAAAGATTATCAGGAGGATGAAATGATGCTGCGGGGAGGTGCAGCCACATCAGGTGTGAATCTCGGAGCAACACAATGCCTCTTTAAAAAAAAAAATCCCCCACCCCAATCTCAGGAGCTCCTCTTCCGATTGATCGATTTCGACTCAAAAACGTGAAAATGCTCGACGCAGCTCAGAATATGACGGAGCCGAGCTTGAGATAATTGACTGACCTGGGCTGCGGTTTTCTGCGAGGTGAAAGGGTTCATACAGCATATCATCTAAAGCCCCTTAAGCTCCTGATGTGTTACATGATAACTCGCGCAGCGTGTCAGTCAGGAACAAGGTGACTGTGGAGGCTGCGAGATGTTTTCCGTGGCAGCCACACAACAGCTATTTGTTTCAGTGATTTCCACTCCTGACTAGGCGTTGACAGGCTAAAATGTCCACTGTTTACAACGCTCTCCTTGCAACTTGTCCTCACATTAGCAATTTCCCCTTGATGTGGCTACCAGCTAAGCCTCCAGCTCGAAGGGGGGTATGGTATTGATATATTAAAGTGCTCGCTCGTGTGAGACAAGCGGCCACTAGAGCCTGCCACCAAAACACTGGCATGACAATCACAGCAGAAGATTGGCCAGGAGCTGCTCTGAATAGCTCGCAAGGGAGAGCTCCCTACGCACGCACGCTCACGCACACTGGCAATCAATACATCCCCCCCCCCCCCCCAGATGTTGCGGGTCTCCCGGTCCACGGCGGCCCTGAGATGTTCCTCGATGTCTGATTGCGCGACGGAGAAGACGCAGAAGAAAACAGAAAAAGGGGCTGAAAAGCTTTGGTGACCATGGGGGAGGGAGCCGGGGCCTGGAGGAAGACGAGAGAGAGAGGAAAATTAACATTGACATCCTGACTCCCCGGCACAAAACTCGTCCCAGGGCTTCTGCTGGATATTTCCATGGGGCGAGGGAGAGAGAGAAAGAGAGAGAGGGAAAAAAAGAGATGTTCAAAAGCTGATATAAAGACACACACTCCCTGCTTGTCATCCATTTATATTGAAATGAGTTTTTTCCCTCTCCGCTCGGCTTGTGTGTAGTGAATACAGAGAGTCCTAATGTATGTATTTTGCTCATTTTACTGTGTCTGGCGTTTCCGCGCCTCTCCACTGTGTTTGCCTCCCGCTGCGGTAAACACAACATTGCTATGATAGCACATGCATTTCAGAAAGCTCCAAACACCGCCGAGGAGCCCGAAACATTCATTCTCTCCCCCCCCCACACTCTCAATCTCTTTCTCCCCCCCCCACCCCCCACCCCTCTCTCCCCTCTGCCTCCGTCGGTCCTCTCCCTCACTTCCAGCCAAGGTATTCAGCTCCCATGATTGCAAACACGCATAATGACAGCATCTCCCGGGGGCCGGCGGAGGTACCCCACTGATGCTGAGAGACTCTATCCTGTCGTCACATTGCAGGAAAATCTGTCGGCAGTGCGCATGGCGGTGGGAGCCTGGTGCGCTTTGGCAAGGCAGCGCCAGAAGCTGGGCTCGCTGTTTTTTTGTTAATAAAAAATGAAGTGCAAATTGTGCCGGGCTCGCATGCATTGGAACAGCTCACTGCTTCCTCCCATTACGAGGCCAGGGCGAGCGCCATGGAAGCATAAGCGTGAATACATTATAAAGTAATGAGGAAACATCCAGGAGAGGGTCACGGGGGGCGTCAAGCGGCTCCAGAGGCCTCACCGAGAGCTTTCAGTGCGCTCCGCGATGGATGATTAGTCATTCGCGTTTGAAGAGCGAGCGCGAGGTGGAGTTCAACGATGTTACACATAGCAACAGTTGCTAAGAGTTGCAGCGGAGCGAGGCCTATTCAGTTTGTGAATATGTACAGTGGAGGCAGGAGCAGGGGATATAGGTGAATAGAGATAGGGCTGTTTTGTGTATCAGTGATGATGATGGTGACATTTGCAACAATGCCACATAATATTCACGAACATGGGAGCTCTCGCCAGGGACCATGCAGTGGTGGAGGGGGGTGGTGATGTACACCATTCATACCATGGCAGCACGAGGAGGCTAAATGTCAAAATGACATCTCAGCTCCTGCCATGGCTGCAGCTGGAGCACGTCGTCCTAAAGGAAATGAAAGCCCATACAGCCCTTGGCGCTCGGATCGGCTGGATGCATAAATAAAAATCATGCAAATCTGCTCGCGAAGCAAAAACCAATCCACCTGACGGGAATCACGAGGCGGTATTTTAAAGTCTCTTCAGCGCGGCGCGCTGAATTCGCGGTGACACACTTAACCGAGAAAAGCCAGCCTTGAGTGCATTACATAGCGAGACTCTCCCTGTCAATCACGCATCACACAAACAGGTCACATTCTATACAATCCCGTAGGCTGGGGTGGGTGGCAGCCAGGGGGAAGGAGGAGGGGGGGAGGCTGGTTTGAGCCCAGTGCTTTAGAGCCACTTTCGGTTTCTCCGCGGCGCAAACGCCCTCCCATTGGCATTCAGTCTCTGATGAGCCCGCAGAGCTGCAATGGAGTCGCCTGATGGAACGCCATGGCAACGGCCGACACCTGGCAAGAGTTCATCCCACCTCCTCTCTCTCCCTCTCTCTCTCTCTCCTCCATCACCCCCTCCTCCCCCACTTTCCCTCCCTCCCTCCCTCCCCCCCAGATGCTGGAACATATTTCCCTCAGACTGACTGAAAGCCCCTGTGAACAAATAATGGGTGCACGCCAGTCTAAATAAAGTGCGGTTTATGAGTTGCGGTCAGAAACGTCTCTCCCTCTGCCCCTCTCTCTCTCTTACGCTTACTCTCTCTCTCTCTCTTGCTCTCTTTTTAATGTTCTGCACAAAAAAACAGTTGCCAACATTTTTTTTGGGGGGGCCATATGGCTGCTTGGTGATTATACAAAGCCATTTTTTCCTTTCTCACAGTGAGGCACATAGTCAAATAAAAGAGAGCGGCTCCACACCAGTAGTCTGCAAACCCATTTTCGTAGAATGGAACAAGGCTCCCAAGCCAAAACAAACCAGTGTGTCCCCTTTGCCATTTTTCAGCCTCAGCTTTTCAATATGTTAGACCTTCGTGTTGAATAAATCTTCTGCAGCGTGCTTGGCTGTGTTATCAATTAATCAAATTAATCAAGACTGGAGGGAGTTTATGCAAGGCCCATGCAATTCACAGAGAGGCTGCATAAATATTCAAGTAAACCCACTGTTTGATGGAAACCCCAGAAGTATAAATCACATAAACCAAACTTACTGATGATGGAAGATCCTGTAATGTTGTTGCAGGGTTCTTTGTCAGGTTTAAGTCTTTGTTATTAGTAATATATTAAACGAGCGGTTCGACAATTTGGGAATCAGTCTTATCTTTTCTGGAGTCAAAACATGTTTAGCCGAGCCGGAGACAGCTAGCCAGGCTCTGTCCAAAGTGCAAAGCCTACCAGAATACTCAAAGGCTGACTAATGAGCACATCATCATCGTACATCATTGTGTGTTTAACCTGTAAATAAAATTAAGAAGGACAATTTGTGGTTTCAGCGGGGAGTTATGTGCTGAAGCTTTGCAAACGAAAAATGGAGAAGTCGAGCAATCTGAGCTGAACGGATGATCATGCCATCAAACCATCTGAGGGGTAATGAGTGGAAGCAGCCTGAAGTTTGAATTTTACACCATGAGCAGAACAGTTGCGCATAAATCTAAGGCTATTTGCTGACCTTGTAAAACTCACAGTACTGCCTCACAGTAACGTTAGCTTTTTACTCAACGCAGCAGGGAAAACGCATGGTCACTAGGGTCCTAGCTACTGTGGTTAGGCTAACGTATTTCCTAAAATGTTGAACTTCCTTTAAGATTGAAATGTTCATGGCATTAAAGAATGCAGTGTTATCAAATTAACTGAGAATATTTCCACCTCCCTCTTCATTTCAGATTAGGATGACCATATTTGCTAACTCTTAGCAGAACCCTTAAGTGTAATGTTACTGCAGATTCATGCATGCGATAGCTGTTTTTTCAGCGCACACCTACCAAGCGTACTTTTCCACACCATGGACGCCATGAATGCAGCATTTTTGTTGCCAGAGAAGGAATAAGCTTCCCGGGCCGCTTTGGAAACTTCGGCATGACAGCTAACCGTTAGCATACTGTCTGGGTCCTGTCAGAAAGAGCTGCGATGACTCATAGGCTAGCAACAGCCTTGACAACGACACATTTATTGATGAAACACATACAGACAAATCAGTGTTGAATTCAGACGGGTGGCATTTGTCTACGTCTGGTAGTAATGAGGTGGACAACACATGATAAAGGTCTATGTAAGCTCTGAAAACTAGCATAATATTTACCTCCACCAAGGAAGTTATGTTCTCACCTGTGTCGATTTGCTTGTTGGTTTGTCAGCAGGAGTAGACAAAAACTGCTGAACAGATTTCCACGAAACTTGGATGAAAGAAGTGTCTCGGCCCAGAACGGACCCCAATAACTTTTTGTGTGCATCGGAATAAAGGGGACGGATCCAGAGGCCTTGGCGGAGGCATGTGCTGTATTGAGTGGCATTCTAGCTGTTAATTTAATGGTCAAACTGGGTAGTGAATGTTAAATACCGGGACATTTTAGTGCTTTACTGACATTTGTCAGGACTTGGGACACCCAGCTTGAAACCAGGACAATCCCTGACAAACCAGAACGTCTGGATTGTAGATATAAAGTAACAGGAGTGATATGCGTCATAGCGCACACCTGATACACCATCAAAAATAAGGCATCACTGACAGATGACAAGACGAATCCCTGTGTCAGATAATGAAAAAAGACTACTTTCACTTAGTCCCCTGTTGATTTTGCACATTCATAAATAGTATACCAGCTATCAAGACTTGGTTTAGCAACCTGTGATTAGTGTCTGGGTCAGTGCTACGGTTTGGTGAAGTCCTTATGGTCTCAATTTCTTAGGGTCTGGCAGAATTTACAGGCACCCTAAAACCAGTCTGTGAGGGCCAAATCATGCCAGCAGAGAAACCAAGTGGGCTACTGCTGTAAAATCAAGGAAAAAGTTTTGAGGTTTCAGCAAGGAGAATGGCACGACGAATCATATTTATGAATGTAACACGTCAACCATAAATTATGTCCTCCATTTCAACAACTCCCTGTTGGAGTGAGTGACCAGCGCAGAGCTTTCTTTCCATCTTTCTAATGTTTCTGCAGTGTGGCCATCACTAAATTATTAATGCTGAGTTGCCAGAGCCGAGGAGGTATGAAGTTAAAGTGGAACGGAGAAAAAACTGCAGAAAAACTTTGAATGATGGCTCGTAAAATTATGAGACGGAGTAATAATTTTAAATAGTGTAATAGAGCTATGTCTAATTCTAGTTGGTGATCATGCTGTTCTCACCATAATCGCATTTATTCATGCACGCGAGGTGGAAAATACCTATTTGTGAGTCTATTACAACAGGCCTGTACTAACAATCGCTGCGTGCGCCTAACAACACTGGGCGAGTTGGATATTTTCCTCTAATCCCAGAAACAACAAACTATTGTAACTTTGCAGGAGAAGCAGATCGACCTGTGTGTGGTGTATTTCCATCTTTGTGCAAAACTTTAGAAAACGTGCGGTAAACTTGAATGTAAAGTAACAAAAAACATGTCCACAGCTCAGAGTGAACGCTCTGCTTTCAGTCATTCCGTGACAAATTGTGCTCAATGAGTAATGTAATATGTGTTGATTATTTAAGTGATTTCATATACATTCCAGTAGCAGCATACTAACTTGATGTTTATGGAGGCTTGAGAGGGTCTGGATAATATATTGTGGCACTGGTGTCAGAATGATACACACACGTATCAAAACGTCAAAGACATTTCTGCCAAATTCCTTTTAAATTTTACACAATTTTGGAATTTGTCTTTTTCATGCGTGATTTTTCAAGAACGTTTTAATCTCTCATATTTCAGGTACAGGTTCACATCATTTAAAAGGATTTAAGTAGCCAGGACTTAAACCCAAGTCTGAGAGGAGCCAGAAGTGTTAATGAGCATTAAAAAGCTCTTAAAGTGCAATCATCTCCATGGACCCTCGCTCTGAGGTAATGCCTATCACATGGCCTCTGTTGGCACCCTCTCTCCTAACCACAACCCGCTCTCCTCCGGGCCAAGAATCATGAAACCAGAACCCTTGAATCAACCAGCTCACACTACACTGTTGTAGGAGCTTTCATAACTGTGCAAAATGGTGAAAAAAAGTGAAAATGCAGCTGTGACATTGGTGTTTTTAGTACAAGAATGCTCAGATGTGAAAATCCAGTCTAGGGTCAAAGTCATTCATTGGAAGAACATGTCTTTGTGGGACCAATTATTAGGTAGTTGGTCTTTTGTATAAATCGGACAATCACATGTTTGTGCATTCACTGGGAAAATGAGTGCAGTTCACAGGAAAAAATAACCCTGCCTTTACGCTGCTGAATGGACAGGCTGGGATAGATGTGAATGACAGGTGTGAAGTGGCCAAAATACTCCATACACAACCAAAAACAATAGTCTTTGTGTTTGCTGGAGGAAGACAAACATGGGACAAAGAGTTTGTGCGTGACATGCTGCATCAATGTCACATTGAAGGCTCTGAAAAAAAAAAAAAGTGGCGGATGTTTGTTTTTCCTCGGATGGACTGCTGATTTCTGGAATTCCACTTATGAGGGAAAGAAATTGAAAAGTGAATACTGCTTGTGTTTTACATCAGCCAAACAATCATGAAAAAGTGGATAAAAAGGAAGGATTTCTATCAAAATAGTGGATCTTGGTCTTTCTTTTATGGCAAATGTTCTATTCAACCCTGTCTCATATGTGGCGAGATGTGGAGATATTAAGCATGTGTTCAGTATTTTTCTGGGGGATTACTGGTTTTAACATGCTGTAGGGTACTAACAGGCAGCACTGGGAGCGAAACCACCTTGCAATTGAGTAGATCTAGTGATCTGGTCTGTGTCTTGGGTTTTATTCAGGTGGTTTTGTTCAGAAACTGCATTATGAGGAAAGGCCCACTTACAGTAAAACACCCAGTCACTGTGTGTTTAAGCTGTTAAATGAATATCACAAACATTTGTCTGGCACTTTGACCAATGCTAAATAATTAATTTGATATAAGTTTCTGACTGGATGGAAAATGTATCATGTTATGCTTATAATACACACATACAAAATACACACCCTGGTATCACCAATTCACTAGCTTAATTAATGTACATATTTATCCCAAACTATGGACCTTTCTGTGACCATTTCACAACATTAACCATGTGAATATTATGTTACCATGACAGCGAAGGTCACCTGGAAAAGCTCACTTTCCTGCATGTCCAAATAGACTACGCAAAAAACTCCAGGGAGACTGTGTATTCTCGGGAAAACGGGCCTTCGGGGGAGTGGATCTTTGTGTTTGGGATAACAGGCTGCCGGACAACTTGGCGTTCAGTACAATTGGATATTTTTCGGACTATTGGGACTTCGGAATAATGAGCCGTCGGAACAATTAAATTTATGCTAATGTTAATTGTGTGAGGGGGCTACTGTGCTTTTATCCCACGCTGCCCATTAATAGTTTCAGACACACAAAGGTACTTTATTAATACTTGCAAGAGCTAGCTTTGTTTAGTCTTGGTTAGTGTTACTGCTACTGCTACTAGCTAACTGGAACTTCGTGCATCATGTTTGCTCGCTAGAACCAACAGATGTCTTCCAAGACTTAGCACTGAAACTGGATCACGCCTGGGGTCCGCATGCGTACAACAGGCTAACTTCCGCTTTAGCTCTTAACTAGGAATAAAATGATTTAATTGTGTGGCTCTTCTAGACTTTCCAAACGTTATTGGACGGATCGAATGGATGAAATTCTGGATTCTGAATCGCTTCAAAGCACAGCACTCTTCATAGGGACTGAGACTAACCGCTCTGAGGAAATACATACAGTATATGAAGGGGAATATATAATCTATACACTAAGTGTATCAACACCTACTGGGTGTAGCTAATTTGTGTCACAACGGTTACAGTAACACTAACTCCCACTGCCTCTGGGATTTATTAGCTTTCAGTGCAAAATTAAACAAGTCTGCTTTTACATAACCACCTCAAAATGGCCGTCGTAAATTATCACACATTAACAGACGCTTATGGTGTGTAACAGTGTTGTACTTCTGCTGTAAGACGAGTCATGTACAGCAAGCGCTAGGGGACAAACATCGCTCTGTCCGCTTGATTACAACAAATAAATACTACTGGGAGACGGATACATCTTCCGTGAGAGTGTGTGTGGAGCCCAGCACCAGGATGTATTTATGAATTGGGGCAAAGAAACTTGAAATGTCAATCTCTCCATGAGCAGCAGGGAAGCGATGGTTGCAGAACATTTTCTGACTCACTCATTCAAACTTTGTTTTACAGCGCTGACACGCACTCATGACAAGCAGCTAAAATGCTGCCTAATAAATATCGCCTCCGTTTTTATGCCTGCTTTGAGGTAGCCTTAATTAACCAGCCACTACACGCGCTCCCCAGTGACATATGTCCCTGCCCGGGCCAAAAATAACACCGCCCTGAGGGAGGACGACGGAGGAGAAGGCAAGTGCTTTGTTGGGTGTCTAAGTTGCATGCGTAGGTATCTGTGTTACGTGCTGTGTGTGTGTGTCTCCTGTTTAAAAAATAAAAAATGTTCCAAGGGCCGCAGTCTCTCCAATTTTTAATTCGAGTGTGGCTGCACATTTGCATTAAGAGTGCAGGCCTGGATCTCTGGTGGAGTCTCCCAGAGGAGTGCTTCAGAGGCCGAGGCCCCGGGCAGTGAGAAGAGCCTGCTTCCATGTGAGCGAGGCTGGGGCACAGCCACCTGTGAGAAGGTTGAGGAGGAGGACGAGGGAGGAAGGGAAATAAGAGATGGTGAGAGAAAGATATATTGTGATGAATAAATTCAGGACAGAGGAGGGAAGAAAAATAATACGGCCTGTGTTATACAGCATTTGTCGGCTCATCCATTCGTAGGGATGCCTGGTGCTGTGGTTTGCAGAGGTGGAGGTGAAGCTGTGTGATCAGGCAGGTCCAATGAACCTATATAACTGTGCAGTGAGGTGAGGAAACATCAGTAAGCTATCACAGGGGTTAGTGCACATAAAGAGCGGTGTGTGTTTCTCCACACCTGAAACAACCTTTCTGCTAAACGGTTGTTTGCTCGGCATCTTCATCTCTTCAATCTCCTCGCTCTACTTTCTGCATCAGTCACCTCTCTCCGTAGTTTCCTTATTTAGAGTTTGGGTCGGTAAGATTGTAGAAACCAGGAAGAGCAAGCTATATTTTGAAAGAATCCAACTGAAAATCCCAACTTCTCCCTTCAAGCCTCCCTCCAGAGCCACCGACTGCCCCATGGCTCTCGCTGGCCAGCAAGGAGATGTGTTAGTGTCTAATTTGTTACATTTAACAAGCTCTCTAAGCCGTTTAAGTCTATTAAATGCATAAATAAACAACTCTGTGAATGGATATACGATTATATACTGTAAGCACAAGCAAAATAGCCACAGAGAACTTACCTCAGTCTGAAAAAGCTACCTCGCTGGCTGTTACTGCTCACTGCTGAGGCCTTTATTGTGCATAGGGTTTGAGGCAAAGCAAATATAATAGCAGTCTGACTTATCTAATGTAGACTGTGGGTATTAGCCGGCCAGTGGCCGACAACTATTCAATCAATGTGTTTTAGCATATTTAAACAGGAAACAACAAGAAAATCCTAGCTGGCAACCTACACACAAAATGATAGGTTACCCTCACCCTGACATGGTTGCTAACGGCATGAACGTAGACAAGCTAGCAGCTGTAATTACCTTTTCTTTTTGAATTTGGCCATTTTAATGCCAGGGCTCGACTTTCCATGTGCAATTGTTCCACCAAAAGAAGTGTTGCTGAGCAGGTAGCATGCAATGGGTTTATCAGAGTGTTTACGCTGAAAACATCTGGAAGTACGGTTGATGTAAGGGTGGAAAAACCAAAACAATAAGCTGAAAGACGTTAAAATACCGTGCAGAGCTGAAGTTAACTGCAGAGTCAGGTGATAATTCTCTGTTTTTTCACTATAAGCAACACCTTTCATATAATGAAAACATTAGTGCAGCTTCAGCAGTAGCTGTCTTAGAGCTCCTGCTGCTGCTGGCATGTTTTTTTAGAGTTTCATAAAATTTGTTTTATGTAACTACTGTTTTGAATCCATTTGACAGTAATGACAGAAAAGTTGTGGTTGAAATATGGACTTCATAAATTCAAATGTACCCAATTCCTCAAACTAATTGCAACTGTGCGCCGTTAGATTAATATGGCACTTTGCTATTGAATCCAAACCCAGACATCTACCACTAACCCATGAGCCAAGAGTTGAAGAGCTGATCCTTTTAATCCAAGAGTGATAATTGGTTGCGTCAAGTCTGGATACTGTGTGGTTTGAAGAAACAGCTGTTTCTTATACATAGCCTAACAAAAAAAAAAAAATACATTTGCACCTATATGTGCCCCTTAATGTTCACTAAGAGCCAAACTTCAGATCCAAAACATAAACCGCTGTTTTGCAGCCAAGAGCTAATTGATATTTTTCCACAAACAGCATCCAGTAAAGTTCTCTAATGGCCTTAAATCTTAATCATTGCCGTTGCTCTAGACGAGACATGACATCATGGCAACAGGTAGCCCAGTTTGTTCCACGGGTCTTTAATCATCAAGATTGCCATCATAATGGCTGAGTGGGCCACTGGTTCACAAAAGAAGGCCTCTCTGTGTGGAGGAGTCAGATAAGGTATGTCTCTGCTTCAAACAGACTGGAAACACAGGAGAGGAGAACAGTGTTTCCTTTATATTGATGATCACGGATAAGACGATACTCCCAAACCGTTTCACCTGGAAGTTGCACTCATCAGCCAAACTGGAAATTAACATAATTTCATACAGAAGAAAGATGCTTTCTAAACATGATGCAGTGGACTAAACAACCGCAGATGGCTCTCAGATTTTGGACTCCCAAGACAATCAGATTCAAACCATCACCAATAAACAGACCTCTGCCAAAACACAATCAACTTCCCTGTCAACACATTCGCTGCGCTTCTTCCTCTTTTCTCTCCCCTCTTCCCTTCTCTTCTCCTCAGCCCTGCATGTTGGATGCCTCGGTGTCAGCCACACCAGTTATTCCCCTAATCCTAAACAGATTGGCTTCCGCCACAGAAGAAAACCCTCAGTCTGGCCGTCTCCTCGGCGCTTGCTCCGCAGAAACCCCATTAATCGGCAGCACATGGTGATAGGTTATGGAATGGATTATGGGCCTTGCGACGTATGTGGTCCGCTGGCTGCCTCGATGGTTGGCGTTCAGGGACACACTCCCTAACGAGGAGACAGAATTGATCAGCGCTGTTCTCACTTTTACAGCCTCCACGACTAAAAGGGGGAGGGGGACAGTTGTCAGTCATTCCTAATAGTTGCTCCCCTCAACAGCGGAGTCAATGGCTTTCTCCCTGATGTGAACACTGCATAGAAACTCATGCGGCGGGCTGAACGTGTAATTATCAAACTTGGAGCTGCTTATTAAGATGAGAAAGAGGACAAGGCGATTGTGTTCCTTTTATTTTTTGTTTCTCAGCACAATGGAGTAAGTGGAGGTCTGTGAAATCATGGCGAGGAAGAAGGATCTGAGAGGAGGAGGACAAGAGTGGGAGAGGGAGGGGGCAGAGAGAGAGAGAGACATGGGGAGAACGAGATAAAGGAGAAAGAGACAATCACACACACACACACACACACACACACACACACACACACACACACAATAGTAGCAGAACATAATAGTGAGGTAACCACAGTTCTCTTTCTTTCTACTGCTGTGCCAGTAGGTGGTATGTGTGAACAAGTGTGTGTGTTTGTAAGTGTGTGTATAAATGTGTCTCTCTTAGGGGGTGGGTGAGGTCTCAGAAACACAGCTGCAAGGCCTGCTCTGTCATTTGAACAGCACTAGTCTGCCAAGGGTGAAAAGTGACCAAAATTATCCAAGAATCCAGGGTGAACCGTGTGTGTGTGTGTGTGTTGTAGGGGGTGTCCTAATTCAGGAGGAAAGGGTGAAAATTACACCTCTGCACACATGTCCAGAGAGTGGATCATACACCGGGGGGTTGGAAAGCCTTCTGTAAAAGGGAGGACAGTGTGTAGGTGTGTGTGTGTGCTGGTTGACAGTGTTGCTTTATTCATTTGTTTGTTTGTCAACATGATACCTCCAATTTCGGCCTAATATTAGAGATTGATACTCAACATAACAATAAAAATCTTAATCGTGCTTTAGTTACTAGGAGTGGATACAGTGAGGAAAAGAAATGAAATACATTGACAGCGAACGTTTTGAATAATTAGTGCTGTCAGTGAACAGTTTGCACTTAAATCAAAAATTAAAGTCATTACGTTGCTTGAATGTCACCCAGTAGAGCGCATACCTCTGCCCAACAGTCCTTTATCCGCATTTAAATTGTAAACAGAAATCCGTTAAGTAGTTTGTGTGTAAATCCTGCTGACAAACCAACCAACAAACGGACACGGGCCAAGGTAATAACATGTATTTTATTTCTTACTTCTTGATTTACATTTTATGTTTCATCTTGTCCTACAGTGTTTGGCAGTAATACATTATTGAGCATGTCTTACATTGCGGTGATTACTTTAAAAATCTGAGATCTATTGCTTTGTTACAGTTTTTACTCAGTTAATTTATGTTAATCTATCCATGGCCTGAATGGGAGATTGATTTAAAGGTGCCCTGATGATTTTTTAACCAGTAGTAGTGCTATTGAGTCAGGTTTTCACAAGTAATCGGTGCAGAAAACATTACTTCAGATTTTATCAGGCTATTGAGATAATCTACAGGTGGAGGTAATGTGCTAAGATATGCAGGAATGTGTCAACAAAAGCAATGACGAAGACTGCCAGCAAGTCAACATGGGTGTAAACTATGCAGGGATTAAAATGCATTTTGGCGAGCAACACAGTGTAAACATAACTGCTGTTTGTTTACAAGAATACTCCACACTGTATCTTTAATTTTTGTATGTGTGTGCTCAGCAAAGACTGCGTTCCAGGACTCGTTAGCTTGGCAAAGGGGCTGGAGGTCAAAGGTTGTAGCTAGCTTCTGCCAAAATAAGACATACAGTATGTGCCAAAAAGTTACTCCAAACTTGTCTTGACATGAAATCTCTTTCAGCTGGCGAGCGAGTCGCTGGTTAAACTCTATGAATCACCTGGGTTTTGCTCAGAGTTGTTCCATGTGTGAAGCTGCAGCATAAGATAGCTTTTGATGGTCAGTTAATACCCTAAAACTGCAAGCTGTCTACATGTAAATTCACCAGTGTGTCCTTTTTCAGATGTGATGTGTGGGTGTGGTGACTTTGGATATTTAAAGGCATCTCTGATGGAGTTACGCAGAGTAATGGAAAGTTACTTCCCAAATACTTTCACTGTTGAGTAGTTGGTAAAGTAGTGCAATACATTTTTAAACAAGTAAGAAGAAATGACTCATCGATCAGATGAGTAACTTGCCCAACATTGCGTACTTATATTTAGTTGAGAATTCTTTATTCATTAAGTGTGTAGACTTACTTGCTGTATGTGCAAACACATGTGACTGGCCATTACCTCTGAGTGTGTGTGTGTGTGTGTGTCTGTGTGTCTGTGTAGGCCTATGTCTGCGCATGCAAGCCTGTAAACAATGGGACCGGTTCATAGACGCCACTGCAAGCGGCCCAAGGCCAGAAGGACGCCGGCTCAACAACAGCTCATACAGATGACTCCTTGGCTTCTCGCCCATTATCTTCCCCCAACCAGCCAGCCAGAACTACTCTGTGTTCTCTGGCCTTTTACAGAGGCTAATGAATAGAATCAGTAGCAAAACTTGAGGATGATCACAAAGATATCATCATGCTCACAGATTCAAAATGACAGCCTAGCCTGCAAGGGAAAATACTTGATGTGATAAACCCTTCTTAGTGCGCTCTTCTGGCCCACTCAGAGGAAGACGAACAGGTCGATATTCGACAGAGCAACATACAAAGTTTCTATAGTTAAAGCGCAATGACGAACTCGGTTGCTGTTGTTTTTAATTTCCCCTGATTTTATTACTGCCCAGAATCAGCTGGATTTTTATTTCATTAGTGTTAGGAGCTAACCTCTTCACACCGCTGCTGTGTACAGCGTGTAGTGTTACTGCTGATATTACCGGTTATGTGTTTTTTTTAAGCTTATTATTCAGGGCTGTGGATGTTCACATAATGGAAGAGAAGAGGTGTTTCACTGAACAGGTCAACTCAAAGTTACATCATTTTAAACTCTTTATCGACTCTTCACACAGTTAAAAGCATTTAAAAAGCGTGCACTTTATCACATGAGAGGATTTTTTTTGGGAAACTAGTGTAAAACACCTGCATGCACGTGGCTGTGTTTGTGTGTGGTGGGAAAATTGATTCTGCAGCCTTAACAATAAATGCCACTGACTTTGAGTTTCTTTATTTAGTTTTCTTAATTTAGTTTATTTATATATACAGCACATATATATATTTTTTTTGCAGCAAGTGTTTTTTCAGGGGAAATTGCCTGAAATAGCTACAGAGCGAATACGTTGATGTTGATTAATTGACTCATTCTGGATCAAAACACCAGGTTATCTTCTCCAACCATCTTTTCCTGGCAGGTGGGTGGGTCCCATGAACTTCCATCCTCATTATGAACCGCAATCTTACTTTAAAATCACATCGGCACAATTTTAACTTTTAAGAAAAATCTCATTATCTTCTGGAACAGCAGTGGAAAGGATCCCGTGCAGCCCCGAGCTGCCCCGTGTTTCCCCTTTGCGTGTGTCGGGGATCTGAGAACTTCCCACACAATCCCAGACTGCCTTGCTCTTGATCAAAGGTACAGTGTGTTATTCAGAGAGCCTGAAAGTATGATAAAGGGGCCGCTGTTACAATTAGTGGGACGTTGTACATTTTTCACCACCGCCGCTGCCCCTCCCCCGTCCTCGTCTCGTAGATGCGTTGGTCGGACGGTTGTGGACATGAGAGCACCGGCTCTGACCTCTGTTTGACAGTAATGATCGCGCCCTTTACCCCGGGCTTTTTTGTCTGAGTGATGATGACCCTGCACGTATTTTGTCGAGACATGACTAAGCAAGATGCTGGGGTGATATGATACACAACACACCATTTGTACGACTTGCAACAGGACGGTTAAACAGGCAGGGAGATGGTAGAGTTCACTAACGCCAGCCCATTCTCTCCTCTTTAACTTTACTTGAGCTGCAGCTGCACTTCAAATCTCACATCCCGCTACAGTATATGCATGCATGGGAACTTGTCCTTTTCCCCCTGCAGTCCCCCCCTCCCCATCCACTTCCTGCTATCTCCGGGGCCAATCTAAAGCTGTGCTATTACGATTCCTGTACTCGGTGTGTTGGCGGCCAATTTAGAACATCAACACCATCAATCAACCGGCCGATGGGGCCGACCAGCTGGCTGAACCGTCCTGTCCCGCTGCCGGACAATTTGTCATCCGACGAGGCCAAGCTGCGTTCATGTAACTACACCTGAACCTCTCTCCTCTCCGTCTCTCCCCTTGCTAAAAACCTCCCTTGATGACTTTTTGACTCGCCCTTTCGACTACTTCCTTGAAGTCTCGGCATCTCAGCTCAAAACCAGCCTCTTAACAAAAGCTGTTTTCTTTCTGTCCCTCCATATGAGGATAATTATAAACACTTATAGACATCCACGGGACAAGGCTCACTTTGGTTTCTCTTGACTTGTTTTTTTTCTGTCGCAGTCTCTTTTATTCACCGTTTTGGCCATTACTATTGCTGGAAAAATAAACAGTGCATTGGCCATTACAAATGTTTCCCCTTTTTGCTTTATGTGGTTCGCTGAGGTGGGTCATTATCCTGCAGAATATATGGCCAACAAATAAACAAACAAATAAACATGCAGTGGAGAAACATTGAGTCATAGTTCTATAAAACCTTGGATACGGCCGTCCTGCTGACATAAACTACACAAATATTTGATTTTTATGCATGCTTCCTGTACACTGTAGGGATAATAATAGAGTAGAACAGACTTTATATGTCCATAAAAGTCACAGACAGTCGATAAAAAGGAAGGCTTTTCCCAAACTTATAAAACAGAAGCAAGATTTATCTTCTAAAAACACGCGGCCCAAAAAAAAAGAGAGACATTGCACTTTTGTCTGATTAAATTACTGTTCATTATTTGGTAAATTCTAATTAGAGATATGAATAACTGCAGCTACACATGACAAATGGCTTTTATAAATTCCCTGTAACAATGATGTCATAGATTCCTCCTTGCCCCATTGCTCACAACACATACACACTTGCAGACACACACACACACTTCCCCTCTTAATTGCTCAGTGTTCACTGCTTTGCCTTATTTCTCGGTCGCTCTCACTCTCCAGGCCAGCTGAGAGGCCCCTGGGGGCACTGCGAGGGCCTTGGAGTTGTCCAAACACCCCGAAATGAAGGTCTGGGGAAGTTCCTTGCTCTTTTGTCTCGGCCGACTCTGCCAGGGGAAACAAGTGCAGCACAGTGCGCAGACTTGGGAGTGTGTCTGCAAGGGTCATGATATGACTGCTCGGCGGTCCCTCGCTGTCACGCTACCATTTCTCCCCTACGCTGGCCAGACAGCCGGCCCCAGCTGCACAACTGGCTGCCCTTTGCCAGCTCAATCAGCTGAGGTCACCGACAATCAACCGGCGATGATGCACATCTGTGTGTCTTGTGTGTGCCGTCCGGAAGGTATGGAGCAGCATGCCTCGTCCGAGTTTTTTAAATACAATGTATCCCGCACACTTTTACACAGTTCACACGAAAAAAATCATGTCGTTGGCGTCTGCAGAAAGCAATTTGGATGATCAACTTTCGAGTGTGTGCAAGGGATTAACAAGAGTCTGCAGCAAATCACAGGCGAGGCTTCCAAATTTCTGAGTGAAAATGATTTCTGCTAAACAGAACCATACACCAAACGAGAACTGAACAAGAACTGGGCGGCTTCTTAACATGGTCGCACGCAACTTTTATTTGCCTGTAAATAATTTTCCAACATCCCATTCAAGAATTGGAGCGTTTGATTTTCGCTTTTATGAGAGCATGTTTTACAAATGCCGCACGAGCCAAGAGAAACTGTACCTGGCAGTCGTGCCGAAAAAGGCTTTCCTCACCTTCTCTCGGTATTAATGAGGCCAGAAACAGCTCGGACTCGAAGCCAGAATAGATTACATGCGGCGTGAGGCAGTTGCTAAGCACGTTGCATGACAGACGTCGGCACAAGTGCTGCTGAAAAGATGCCGAGCTGGATCCTGTCACGTTTAACAGAGACAGATTAAAACAATTAACGTTCAAAAATATTTCTGTTATGAATCCGCGAATCCAAAATCCAAGCTGAAAATGTATAGCAACGTTATAAAAACATTTCTGGTATTGTGAGGTATGTGCTATTTTTGCATTTAATCACATCCTTCTAGTTGCAGCTTGTGTGGCGCGTTTGATACCTGGAAGAAGAATGCGTTTAGGTGCATGGGGGAGCGATTGGGGTGAAATTTAACAAGCATAAATTGGACCCTTGGCATTGGCCTTTCTTTGAAAAGTCTTAATGACAAATCACCACTTTCCCTTTCACCTCCTCGTGTTTCATCTGGGCTCTACCCAGGGTGCTCTGCTCACATCCAGAGCGCCACATCATTGGCTGAGCCGCTTAAGCCTCGCCCATGGCCATATTCTCAAGCAAACATTTTTGGTTTTATGCCTGCCTGGACCTTCTGTGCTAAATGGACTTTTACTGTTACCACTGACTGTTATCGCAGACAGGCAAAGCATGTGGGAATTGTGGTGTTCTGTTGCGGTGCAGGGATCGACTCCCTTGCAAAAAAAAAAATCTTAAATTATAAATCATACATGCCTTTTAACATGAGAACCAAACTACTGCGTTACATTTGTTCCATATATAGTTTATTGTAGCCTTTCCTCTCTGCTTCATTTAAGATGTTTATTTTCTCCCTCAAACTTGTAAAATTGACGATGAACAGACACACTGTGCATCTTTGTTTAAAAATTCACTGAAGGAGAAGAAACAATTAACAAACGGTAATGACTTAACCAAAGGGGGGGAGTTCAGTGCCTGCTCTTGCATACCTTTCTCTCTGTTTTATCATCAGCTTCCCCAATACAAATAACAACATGAACATGCTTAATTTAAAATCTAGACTTCATGTTGTCCTATTTTGTGGACAAAGTTGGATTTTTTTTATCATGCAAATCCAAAAAGGAGGATGGTTTCCTGGTTGTTTTGATAAATAATTACGTCTTTTTACCTGGCCAGGCTGAACAAACACACGACCCTTGACCTCATCGCAGAAGAGCGGACTGTGTCACATTCACAATATGAAACCACAGTCAGACCTCCAGACCTGACTGATGGCTAAGCTAAATCCAAGTCCAGGTGACCACCAGCGGTCCCTGTCTGCAGCCTCGTCTTGAGGGTCTAACTACTTAATAAGTGGCTGTCCCAGGTTTCCTGGACATAGTCCAGACCCACTGAGGCCCCCTTAGAACGGACGCCCAAAAGGGCTTCATTTATCAATCAGACCAATCACAGACTTTTCCGGGGCTAGGGATGGCCACATGTTGGGGATTAGGCGCGGGGAATTCAGTACAACCAAATTGTGGAGAGTTAGTCAGTTAGAGATTATAGCAAATCAACAATGAAAAGAGTTGGATTACACAGCACTTGCAGCTGGATCGATGTGGTCCGGGTATCATGAATCAATGTAAATTCAAAACTCTTAGAAATGAAACTATATCATTTTCACTAACCAGAGACCACAGCAGCTACAAATGACAATATAGGATAAGACCAGAAACTGAACTACTGTTTAGCATTTAGCCAGGGTGACCATATTTTCCAACCTCAAAACCGAGAACCTTGTGACATTCATGCATGTGGACACATGTACGCTTACGCAAGCACACTAGCAGGGACAATTATTTCAGCGCTTAGCACACCTACCAAGCACACCTTTCAACACCATGGACACCGTGAGTGTAGCATTTTCATAGCGTGGTATATTACAAAGAAATGAGTGAGCCTCCTGGAGCTCTTTAGATTAGACTGACTTTCTCTTTGGCGTGGCAGCTTGGCGCACTGACAGGTCCTGTCGGAAAGAACTACAAGCCTCATAGATATGGATCAAGTAAGAGAAATCTCGATACAGTGGTGGGAATAAAACAATTTAATCGTGCGGCTCTTCTAGACTCTCCAGATGTCATTGGACCTAATGGCTCAGATTCTGATAGTTAAACAAATCAGTTTGCGGCCATTTTGCATTGTTTATGTTTTTATATTGGGTTAGGTAATAATGAGTGACAAACAATTATTATTTTAATTGTGGTATGGTATGGTATCAAACATCGGGCTCTTACTGGCTTATTCTATGTTGTAGAACAAGGTTTAGGACTCATTCCTGTGGCACTCAATTTGTTGGGACTTGGGAAAAACCCAGCTTGAAGCCAGGACTTCTCCGTACATTTAGCTAAAATGCTAAGCTATTGTAACAGCGGCATAGAAGAGTCATAAAATCAGAAACTTGGCTTTATACAGCAACATTTGTATCAAATTTTGCTAATATGAGCCACCATGAGCTATGCTGGTCGTACCAGGCTGTAACAGCAAAACCCCAAGTGTGTTGAATTGAGTAATGCTGCATTTTGTGGCTTACGAAGACAGCTTTTAATTTAAGAGAGAAATAATTAGTAATTTCTTCCCTCAAAAGTTACACAGTCTGGCCACGCCACGTCCACAGCATCGCAACTCAAATGTCAAAGTGGTGTGACATCACCGCATTACAAATAAGGTTCATCTGAAAGCTGGGAGTAGATAATTATTGTTACCCAGCCAGCACACGAGCCGCGAGCTGTGCAACTGATTTAGAAGTCGGCGGAGGGAGACGAGCCGTCACCGTCACCTCTGGCATGTTGTGTCACTCCTGCTCATTTCCATCTCTGCACACAGATGACAGACGAGGCTCTGACAGGTGTCGGGGGAGAGCAGAACAGGTCTTGTCAGTTATTCACTCGCTCACCCCCCGCTGCGTGCGACATGCACGCTTTGATATACCATGACTGTAACTACGGAGAGAAAAAGGTGTGTCTGCTTCTGTGACAGAGAAATAGGAAATGACCGAGGAAAAGGGAGAAAAATGGGAGAAAGGAGATATGAAAGATATGGTTGCAACAAACAGCATGGAACGGTCCTCTTAAAATAGCAAGCAGACAAAAAAACAAAACAACTGAAGGAGTATATAAGTGTATAATGTCTGCATAAGGACAGTCGTATTTGTTTGGCACATTGGGAGAGCGCGAAAGATGTTTTAGAGCAACAAAGGTTAGAAATCCAGGTAGCCAGCTTTACTCCATGTGACACGTGTCATCGCTTACAAAGCCCTTTTGTGGTGCTGGTCTTGGGACACGTGACAGCACAATAGATGCACCTCAGGCCTAAATTAACAAAGCCTCAGTAAGAATGAAGGAGAGAAAACGTGCATTATTTCACCTTATTGGCCTAAATGAAGACAATTATCCTCATACTGCCATTAATTGAAAAGCATTGTGTAAGCAAGGCAAATGAATGTGTATATTTCAGTCATAAATTCATGATTATTTGAGTTCATAAAGCCATTAAAAAGTTATTAAAATGTAATAAATAAGGTGTTAAAAAGGTTGATAAGAAAAGTGTCTAAAGGGGCCTTTAATGTCTTTATGTATGAGGTTTATTTGATGCAGAATGTTAAAGGACCACAGTTTAGTTAAGGGCATTGTGGGAAATGTTGTAGTGCCGTGTAATGATGTCATGGGTCAGTAGCATCATGGGTCAGAACCACCATGGCTGCAAAGGAAGAACACATGGCTTCAAAATAACGCTATTCTACATGTGGTCCAAATGGTGCACACTGTAATTGTCTTTCACTTGTTTCACATTAATGAATAATGTTGTTAATGTGCCTTGACATGGACAGTGGCGTTGCATTTTCAGTCGTTGCTTTTTATTTCATGCTGTGTGTGTGTTTCGGACTGCTTATCAATGGACACTATTTTGAGACGTATCAACGACTTTTATTTTGTAGTAGTCTGCTGAAGAAAGAGACAGAGCAGAAATACAACTTCAAAAGTCTGTTAGATGCGTGGCCATTACTTCATTGGACCGGTGTAGCTACAATTACAATACAACAAACTGTACAAAATGAACAATTACACCAAATGAATAGTGAAAAGGCAACCAAATAAACTGATAAAAGGCTCACAAAGCCTCACATCTGCACTGGATTAGTCACATAATATGTGTATTATTAACATAATATCAGTATTTCATTTTTTGATATCTTGGTTTTCGTCAATGCAGTTTATTGCGACACCCCTAATATACAGTACAAGTGTCATTTCATATCTGTGGCTTCCACTGCGTCATTTACCTGTAATTTATTTGCAGCAGTCAATGAAAATATGTGTCAATTCGCCACGCACGCACCACTGCCAAAGAAATTAACAATGATTTTACACAGAGGACAGCTTAAGCTAATGACTTAGTGTCAGCATGAGGACAGACTTTGCAGATAATGGGTACTTCCAATAAGAGTGCTTTTCACAGAGGGGGTTATCACCTATGGTAAGAGTGTGTAAGTGCTTTTCACGTACAGTATAGGTCCATGGCATTGGACCGTGGACACAGAGGTAGTACACTATTAGCGCACATTACTGGAAATAAATTAGCATGTAATTTTATCATTTTATTAAATGATATTTTGGAGGTCTAAAAGTACAGCAGCTGTAATTGTGATTGAAAGTGTTTTAAGCGGCAGGATTATCATGCATTTATGCAAAGAAATAAAAAATCTGACGCCTGGGTGTGGAATTTGTATCATCTCAGTGTTGGTAATGATATTAAATAATACTGGTAATGAACGATTAATGAGGACTGGGAGTTTATTCCAGGCCTATAGGCCGTCTAGCTCCACCAATAGAGGTGTCATTGTTCCTCAACTCTAGATTTCAACTAAGGGGCTCGGGCGAAAAAACGGAGCTAGACCCCCCATATTTCATTTCTCCCTCGCTGATAGCATTTATCAGCAGTGTCCTGATAAAAACAAAATATGCAACTTAAGCCCGAGCAGGGCTAAGCCGCCGAGGTGGACAGGATTACCTGGAGGCTAGCCGGGACAGGCATCAGATTGTACTGTCATAAAGGGCCATTAGCCTCCTGGCAAACTGTACCTCAAGCCCAAGATGACAGAGCTTTTCAAGACGGACAGGGGGGGAAAATATGAAACTTAAATTCGTCATGACAGACATCTCAATGAATGAGACCCCCAGAAAAAGACTCTGTGAAGCAAAACAAACAGAGAGATCCTTTATTTTTTCCCATTTTTATGCTCATTTTGACACCTGTGGGAATTTTAATTGATTATTACTGCTCACGTTTCCGCATGAATTCATCATATTCACTGTTCTCTACTGGATGTATATGAAAAGAGAGACCTGGTTTTCCACACAACACACAATGGAGTAGACTTACTGACTGGCTGGGATTAAATTTAATACATGATCTTGACAGACATATCCTGGAAGCATTTCGCTCCATCTGCAGATTTCCTAGGAGCAAAGCTTACATGTTTTTTCTTGGATTTGCCTCATTAATTGGCTAGCTAAGTCCCCTTAATCCACGATGATCACTTTCTTGTATGTCTAAGGGCATTTCTTTAAGCCCGCATATCCCGTTACTTTTCCTCGCCTTAATACTTCACAGCTTTCGCAAACAAAATGAAGCTCGGAGACAGCTGAACTTTCCGAGGCATGCTCAGTTTTGAGTGGCACCGGAGGAAGCCTCCATTTTGAGTCGGAGGAGAACGGCAATGCAAAGTGTAGCTGTTGGGAGGGGGTGTCTAGACAAAGTGTCCGCAGGTACAGCAAGTATACAGCTGGAGGACGCTGCAGACAGCCGGCTGTCTTCCTATGCGCTGTCACTTTCTCTGACATGAAGAAGACGTCCTGTCTGTTATCTTTGAGGTGGTGATCTGGATTATTTGGTGACACACACACTTCTCTCTTCTCTCCACCCATTTCCATCCATCCACCTCTCACTGTGCACCGCCTCTAGGCCATATCATGAGCCGGGCCTTGTGATAAAGAGCCAGGCAGCCGGTGGGAGGGGGTGTTGTGGAGGGGGGCAGACGTCAGACTGGCCGAGCAGGCTTCAGCTGGAGTCTTCTTCTGTCTGCCCCGTCTGTCTCTTTCAGTGTACTTATAGCGGCTGCCGACCTGTCCTTTCCCAGAGGGCTTTGTGAAAGGACAGAAATGTGATGCTGCTACTCAGACGCAAGTTATAGTGGAGATGTTGTACCCCCCTCCCCACTCCTCCACCTCCTCCTATTTTACCCGAGCAGAGAGACTCCAGGCGCCAGGCGCGGTGTAACTGCAGTCTCAGGTATGCTGGGAGGACGTCGCAGTCACTTCCCAGGGCTTCACCTGCACCTGAGACTGAGTGACGCGGGCACCGTGATCGGCTCAGGGAGGGCAGCTCAAAATACAGACAGAGTATCATTCATAAATCAAATTCTGGCCTATTCAGTTGTCGTTGTATAGCTTACAGCAATTACATTTGATTGGACCCATCATTTCAATCCTATATAAATGGACATTGTGACACAAACTTATTCTGCTGTCAAAAATGTTGTCAGTCATCGTGAGGGCAGCTAATAACTGAAGAGCTTTCAGGTGCTCTATGTATGTATGTGTGTGCTGCAGCCAATCTGATAATCGATTAATCAGCTTTCAAGTAAATTTGTGTTCATTCCAGCTTCTCAAGTGCAACAATTAGCTGCTTTTCTGATGTGTTATCCGTCTTATTTGACAGTTAACTGACAGTTATCCTTAAGCTTTGGACACTTTAGGAAATCCGCTTAAAGGATAAAGGATACATTTCAGTCATTATCGACTCACCCCCATGTCAATGGAAAGTCAGGTGAACTTCTGTAGTCAACAAAACATTTCTGGAGCTTCACAGCAAAACAGCGTTGCATCATTCTCCTAAAGCAAGAAGTAGATGGGGACTAGTTTTAAAATGTAAAAAAATGACTGAAAAAAACCCAACATAAAATGGCTCAATACAGCTCGTCCAGCGCAATCCAACTCTCCAGCCGCCCCAAGAACCCAAATTAATGGGAAAAGATGTTATTTACACCCTTGAGGTGCTGTCAAACTCATGCACCCACTTCGGACGGGGTGTACGCCTATGCTCTTAGCAACGCCGCAACGCTGTTTTGCCGTGAAGCTCCAGAAATGGTTTGTGGACTACTAAACTGTAGATAATGACTGGAATTTTCATTTTTGGGTGAACTTATCCTTTAAGGTATTTTTCAATATGTTTCAACATTTTATAAATAAAACGATTGACCAGTGAGTTGAAAAAATTATCTGCAGACTAATCAGTGATGATAATTATTAGTTGCAGCCAGTAACAAGAAGCAAGTCTTACTCCTTTAATCATCTCTTCAAATGAAAACAGTATTTTTATTCCTAAGAATTGCTGCTTAATTTACTCTAATGTGTGCAGACATGATCTTCTGTTTTAAATGGTGCGTTATAACTAAAACCTGCATTTTTAACAAGCATTTCTACATCCAACTGGAATGAGGCTTTTAAAACACAGTGGCATTTACTTCCTGCACTTTCTCCCCACGTCTCGTTCCTCTTCCCTCCGAGTGTTGTGGCATTGTCATGTGTAAAGGCTTAGGATGATTACAAAATAATTTGAAAATAGAATAAGTACGTCGAGCCTAAGTTGAGGTTTGCTCCGTCTGTCAACATATGACAGCTGCAGAGCAATTTTCATTGTGGTACGAGTGGTTTTGTGGTAAATGCACGCTCTCATTTATCTAAAATACATCCTAAGCTGTGGCTGCCGCTTCATTATTTGAGCAGGCCACATGGGTTACAATGTGCATTTGTTCCTAAATGAAAAATCTTTGCCTGAATTTGACTGACTTGTGTGCATATGTTTTGAGGAAACTGCACGTGGCTTTAGTGGTGCTGTGGGAGAGAAATTCAGAGGGGGAGAGAGAAAGAGTTTTCTGTTTTCCCAAATATTTGCAAGTTTCTTGTAAGCGTTGCGCCACCCTTTGCCTGCCGAACTACTGTTATTGAAAACCATCTATGCTGACAACAGATGCTTTAGCCAAAGCTCTGCATGAGGGCCTTTTTTTTTCCTTCAAGTTCACATCAAACCAAATTAATCTAGAAGTCTTTTTTGCTTTTCACATCGTTGCCACACTGTTAGAGTTTGACAATAAAATGAAGAAAACTATGGTTTGGAGCCAGTCCCAGAAAGTTCAATTATGTAAGAAAAGTCACTTCCACACAATAAACCTCAAGACAAAACATTGCATGGACTACATAAATCTGCATATTAGGGCCCATGTTGTTATTGATAAAATGTGTGTGTGTGTGTAGACACGCAAATAACAAAATACGTATTACTAAATCATGTTATGGACAGTGCCCCACAACCATGTGGTGCAGATTACATGGTGTCATGCACATCCAACATTTCATTGTCACACCTACAGAATGACAACCCAGTAAAATGTATTGGTGATCCCAGTTAGGCTACTTATTTTTTTATTTTTTTGTAATAAACATAAGACTGACACGTGTTCACACTGAAGAATCACTTTGTTTCTGGATTACAGCGGGCAGGTAAGGAACCTCTGGGTTATTTTGTATTTTGAGCTTTCAAACTCAATATAACTCAATATAACAAAGGATTTACATCCTAGCAGATGATATATTGATTCCTAACAGGTAACACTAAGCCTACTGTCATGCCATCTTTCATAACGTATGTATTTTATCAAGCTTGCTGTGGGTGTGACTGTTTCTGTGCCGTCTCACCTTGCCTTGCCGTAAAGCGAGGTTACTGCTGCGCTCTCCTGCGCAGTTAGCGCAACCTCTATCCGCTTGAACAGCTTCAGCCTCCCGCAGGTCCTGTTAGAGCCATTCATTACCCGACAGCAACACAGCGACAGCACTGCTAACATGTCAGACAAGAAACAGACCGTGGACCTGGGCTTACTGGAGGAGGATGATGAGTTTGAAGAATTCCCAGCCGAAGGTAAATAATACAGATAATACTTGCTCTTGTTTGTACTTTTACTGCGCATTGGTAACTGAACTGCGACGGCTTTTTCTGTGCTAGGCCCTGCTACAGTGACTCAGCTAGCCTAGCCTTATTAGCGTTAGCATCAGCTAGCGAACTTACTGTCAACACCACAGCTAGCTCATTTATACAAGCTAACTTAAACTCTTAAGTTGAAGTTGAGGTTGAAGTCGAAGCTATCTGTCTTCTTCTAGTGTCACAGCCATGTGCTTTTATTGTTTTGAATTTACTTCTCAAGTGTTATGCTAGCCTGTACACGTTAGCTTCTTTGCTAATGTTTGCTTGCTAGCTAGATAACATAAACTCATGCTTTTACGCTTACAACCAAGCTGTGTTATCCGTTCAGGTAAACGGAAAGCTATAGTGAAGTCAAGCTGTGTGTGACAGTTTCAGACAAACCTGCTGCTGGAGGATATATCTACTTTGTTTTCTAATATTGGTGTTATCCTAATGTTTTATGTTTAGATTGGACGGGGCTGGATGAGGATGAAGATGCTCATGTCTGGGAAGACAACTGGGATGATGACAATGTGGAGGATGATTTCTCAAATCAACTGAGGTAACATAATCTGGACATTTAGCAAAATTCACAGTGTGTAGCTACACCACACTCTTTGCATGCTGTCAGTGTATCAAGTACAGCAGGTCAAGTTAAGTGCTGGGCACAGTTGAATCATATCTGCTGTGACTTGAACAGGGCACTAACATGTTGAAGTCAGTCTCAATGTGTAGTTCGCCAGACACAGTTGCAGATCAAAACCACATACATGAGACACACAGCTCTTTGATTCATTATTTTACACAAACTAACTGACCCAACATGTGTCCACAGATAAGTACATCAATTATTTAGTTACAAGATATTGATCCTTGAAATATTTCCAGATTTTACTGTACAATTAGCTACTTTTGATTCATGTGTTAACTGTCATTGTTAACAATTATTTGGTTGACTTGGCTGTACTGTAAAGTATTACTGTAAAACCAAAGGGTGATGTATTTGAAAATTATTATTCTGTAATATCTTATTTAAATGTGCACAATCAAGAAATTAGAAACACGAATGAGCAAACAAAATGGCCACATAAACACTGAAACAAATGCTAGTGATAAGACAGAGTTAAACATTGATGACAGGACCAGGTAAAAGTGATATATTTTTTTAAAACTTGCCACCAGATAGATAGTTTAAAAAATAATTTCCTCATAAATTCTTGCAGGACATTTCAAATAAAACTGAAAATCCAGTAGATAGCTTATGGTCTTTTTAATTTTGAAAAGTTTTTCTCCAATAGAGAAGATAATATCAGAAAAGTTTTCTCTAATGTATAGCTTGAATTGTTGGAAGCTAGTAAGCTACTTATACAAATATAAAACGTATTACTTCTTATTATGCAGCCAGTGTGCAGCCCTTCTTACCAGCTTGGGCTTGTTAATTGCTGCTGTATGTTCACTTCAGTTATTGTGCTAAAAACACCTTGAAAACAAAAAAAATAGGGAAGACAACTTCTTTAACTATCTTGAGTTTAACAGTGTTACTCTTAGTAGAGTTATGCATTACACATCAAATTAATCTATAAGAGTTGTCATGCATTCAAGGCCTACACTTATACTTATTGAATAATCAATAACTGTTGGTAGATAAGTGGCTGCTCTGTTTTTATTTGAGTACACTTTGGACAGTAATATGCTATTGTTTTATTTAGGACAATTATGATGGCCGTGCTATTAAGCTGTTCCTTAAAGATATCATTATAGTTAAAGGGCACAGCTGCCATATATGTAATCATCAAATCCATAGCTGCACGCATTATGCAATATTTATATATTTTCTCACTCCCATCTCTTAATGGTTCGCACAATCAATAGCCAAGGGTACTTATGCCTCAACCACCCACCTGTAATCATCTCTCCTGACTTGATCTTTCTATTTTCCTCTTTCCTCCCCGCAGGGCCGAGCTGGAAAAACATGGTTACAAGATGGAGACATCATAACGGCTGACAGGGCCTCTTCAGTATTCAAAGATGTTGGATATGGACTTTATATTTGAATATTAGTTGTTGACCACACACACCACCGGAGGAGATTTGAGGATCTTAATTTGTTTCTCTTTTTTTTTTTTTGTAAGAAATATTGATGGAAGTAAAGTGTTTGGAGAAAACCGTTCCTTTGAGTCTTTTTACTGACCACCTGTACTGCTAATGTCTACACCATGCAATTTATATGTAATACATTTGCTGTTGTTCACACACTACATCTGAGTTTATTTCACCTTTTTGTGTGGTGAACAGCTTGGTAATATTTATTCTGATCTACAGAGTGGTCCTTGACATCTAACCTGAAGAAATTGAACTGCATTTCTTCAGTAATTACGGGAACATCAGTCGCCTTCATACATCCAATTCACGCAGCGTCACCGATGGCTAAATTTAAGTAATGTTCATTACCAGAAATGTAACCCATGTTCCTCTGTTTCACCTAGTTCTTGGACTGCTCTTAGTCCTTGTTACATAAACTAAACCCATCTTGGAGGTTATTAGTTTTTGAATTGAAGAGGACTCAGGGTTTGGCTAAAATATCTACAAATTACAGTCTTTGTAAGAGCTGTTGATCTCCGAGACACACCTGCCAAGTCAATCCAATCTACTTGTAATGGACAGCTTGTTTTTGCCCTCTGACACATTGTCCATTTGTTTTAAGCTACATGTATTTTGAACGATATTACTCGAGTTCAAGTGCTCAACAGAATTTATCACAGACATTCGTGATGGCTTTGTTGCAGCTGCACTTTTTTTGTAAGGCTCAGTTTATTGAACTGTCAAAGTGATGAGAGGGAAAAGGGAAACGTGTCCACAGGAGGAAATAGAGATGCACATAAGCAGTGTGCAGTGGAAGTACATTCAATGCAAACAAGTGTGTGTTTGCGGCACATGCTGCACACATACAGAGGCAGTTCTTCTACACTGTGCTGTATAACAGCCCCCTTCCCTCTCAGCCCCACAGCGCAGGGCCGAGTCCCTGAAGGAGAGATTATCCACTGCCGTGTTTGTCAGAGGCAGGGAGGGGGTCTCAGCATGGGGCCTCCCAGCCTGCCTTGCCCGGGCCTGCCCCTACTGCCAGCCAGGCCCTTCTCTTCCGCTTGGCACAGCGGGGACTCCTGTACTGAACCAGAGGCCAATTTATCCCTGCCACACTCCCCCAGCAAAATGATTTCTCTCAGTGTTTTGTCGACTCTCAGTCCCAGGGTCCTAATGATGTGAAATGGATGCCAGTAAGACCAAGGCTGCAAGAGCAGCTTTCATCCTGAAAACATCCTTCCTCTGCCTCTAGAAAGTGAAAAGTAATCTAAATATGTTTACTCAAGTACTGCATCTACGTGTCGTTTTTGTATATTCCTTTTATATTACCATTCTGTGCAACTTCATTTGAGACAAAGAATGGTTTTGAATCCACTACATCAAATTAAAGTAGCTGTTAGTTCTCTGGATAACATGGATTTATTTGCACTCAAACACTCGATAAGCTGCATGAAGTGTGTCACAGGAATGTTGGCTCCACATTAATCAAGGTTCATTTATCATTTTGCAACACCAGGGTTGCAAAACGAGGCATAGTTCTTTTAAGCAAAATCACAGTCACAACTACAATAAAACACTAGTATAAAGAGTGGAGTGGAGAATGAATCGAGGAGTCTCACAGCCTGAGGAATGAAGCTGCTCTGTAGTCTGGTGGCACAGCAGCAGATACTTATGTATATTTTGCCAGATGGCAGCAGGGTGAACAAACTGGCTGGAATGGGTGTTGTCTTCTAGTGTCCTCAATAAATGTTCATACACTGACAGAAATCCCATCTTTATCAAGTCATTTCTGCTTCCAGTCTACAATTTTTCCTTTTTCAAGGAAAGTTACCGCAGAAATAACCTTATAAACATGTTGAGTTTACAATGATTATCCAAAAGTCCAAACCCAATCCCAGCCATAATCTGCTCACCCCGCTGCCGCCTGGCAAAAGATACAGAAGTATCACAGTAAGTCTGTATAGTTTTAGTTTTCATGTGCGTAGCTTAGGAAATAACAGACAAAAATAATTGATCACAGATCTTAAAACCTTTTAATGCGACAAAAGTGATTTCTAACACGTAATATTTATAGACGTTTAATGAAGTGAAGTTTGATTGCAGCAGCTTTTATATAACCGTTGTTCCATTATGATAATGATAATTTCTGCCACATTTAGAATATTTTTTTCCAGCGCTCCCGTGGGTGGCCATTCCTGCTAGCTTTTGTTCGTTTCCTCTTGTGGATCTGATTTACCAGCAACTATTTGCTGTTTATATTTGGAAAGAGTCAATCTGCACTTGAAAGTGTTACACTCAGATTTTGGCACTGAAGGCTGGAAGAGGTGGAAGTGGAAATCTGTTAGCTGAGGTCAAGCGTTCGAATGTTGGCAACCGAAAGCACACTGACGAGCATCTGACAGTCTCTCGTTCTCCTCTGGGATAATACAAAATCCCTGTTTACTACCAGTTATTATCCCAATCAGCTGCATATCACAGCCCAACAGCTCTCCTGAGCCCATATTGTGATTGAAAGACAATGCTCCAGCTGCTACTGATATACATGTCAATAAAGAAAATAAATATTTTGTTGGTGAGTACTGAAGAGAATAAAGCAAGGTCACATATTCATCAAGTGAACTCAAAGAGCTCTAAATCATACATACGCGATACTCCGATCTGTTTATGCCCTTGAAACTAAGGGCCCTGGGCCTGATGATTATTCTAAGGGTTGGGAAGTCAGTGAAGTGAGAGAATCGTTAAGTGAGAGCAACAGAGGAGGACCTGTGACCATTTTGTTTGTGCTGAGAGCATGAGATTGGTCCCTTGTGTTTGACGCCATGAGGGCCTCGATTGGCCCTCAACATTTCAACCTCACACAGTGCCTCTGCGCTACTCCTTCTTTGATCCCATTTAATCCTGAATTTAATTTGTGCAAGCATTTTTGTTGTTCCTTTGTGACCCACATGATTCACCTTGACATGTATGAGAAGGCTCACTGTGGCTGATATTGACTGACTTGGAGAGAGGAGAATAACAATCTGCTGGGTGATTATTCTGGCATCATTGAAGGGTCACGTTTCAAATCTTATAAACAATGCCTTACTTTTTAAAATGGTACTTTTCTATCCTTGATTTTGTGGTCAGCAAAGTTGAGCATTTGCACAGAAACCCAAGCCATGTGTAATACTTTCACCAGATTACGCTCTGGATCGCTCTATGGGAACTACTGAATGCTCCGAACGCTGTAAACCGATTCTTAAAGCCTGGATTCTTCAAAAAGCATTTTCTTATTTGGAAACCGTTTTCCCTCGGCCCACGCAGTTCTGACACCACATGACTTCATGCAAGAGATCAGCCAATGGAACAGTAGCGAGGACTATTTCATAACACTTCATGTTGGGAGATGGCAGATCCATTGTTCTCAAGGCCCACAAGCCTGTGGGCGAGAGTCCCTGCTGTGTCTACACTGAGGGAACACACCAGCCTCCCAGGCTATATTTTCCTCTCTTTTCTGCAAACACTGGAGGCTACTGTGACCGTTCCAGCGTTCTCTCCCCACCGCTGCAGGCCCTGCTCTTCTCCCCTCTCCAATCCCCTCACCGCCGAGCCACGGAGAAGACGAAGCTGTCGCTGCACAGCTAGGAAGCGTGCAGCTGCTACTATAATAGCCCTAATTGCACGTTTCTTTTGTTGAGCTGAAATTATCGGCGGGGCTACAATACTACTTCTAAATCCCCCAAAAACCTCCAAGTAAAGATGGAGGGGAGAGATTAAAAAAAAAAAAAAAAAAAGACACTCCGAGTGCGTTCACCACTCTGAGACTGCCAACCCGATGCCGAATGGCCCACACCTGCACGCTCGCACCCCCGCTAAAGTAAACACAGATAATAAGGTATAATTACTTTAGAAAATAATAACGAGGAGCAACCCTTCAGACCCCCTTACTCCCAGTGACAAAGGGCTGCCTGTTTATTGTGGGGGGTGAAGCAGCCCCAAAGGACGCTGGCGAATGTCCTATCAAAAGACCAGAGGGCCTTACTGAGGGTCCCTTATAGGACAGCCATCAGTGTCAAGGAGGACTGTGGCTTTTAAGTCACTTCTACCCTAAACTGCCTCAATTAACCAGTATGGACTGACCACAGGCTACTTTTCCAGCTCCATTCATTCTCATCAAAACGATCCTGTTGTTGTCTTGAATTTTTCCTTCCCTTTCTATGGGATCAGAATGAACACAGACAATCAAAAAATATACCAATAATATCATGAGCAAAGTAAAATTCTGTTCACAGTAGTGAACCTTGTATGCCGTGTATGACAAAGACTATAATGAGGAATTATCAATTCCATCAGTATTAATCATGTTGCTTCTGTTCGTGTTATGATGTCGTTCCATCATCTGAGCTCCTGCATCCTTCTTATTTAAGCCTTGTGTCAGGCAAAAGCGTCAACATTTTGGGAAAAACGCTTTAGTTAGAGTTAGCATAGCTTAGCATAAAAGCTGGAAACAACGGGAAACAGCTAGCCTGCTATCAAATCTCATTAATGGAAAAATGGAATGAAAAAACCTAAGTGTAAAAGCAACAGTTACTTGTTTTCTGAGCACTGCCTTTATGTATTTGTGTTTGATTTCCTTCCTTTTATTAAGATCCTGCTCTCTCACTGCAGATTCAGCACAAATCATTCCAAACTCAAGCCACAAAAGCCGAATTACCTTTTATTCTAAAACGAAGAGCAAATGTTGACACGTCTTTGCTCTTCAGAAGCCTTCACTTTGACACTACTGTGAGCATCCAGCATCGTACTTTGATCTAAAATTTCATACTTGTGGTTATGAGGAACGTAAATATCTAAAATGGAAATATTTTAGCCCACCAAGTTTCACATACAACTAACAGATACAATATCTGGGTTGTATTTCACGCTTTGCTCCAAAAACTCTGTGTGTTTTTGAGTCATCACAGCTCAACTGAAAATGAGGATAAACTCATTCGAGCATGTGAACATGACACTGGATAGTTGAGACGGTGTGGGATCACGCCACAGCCTCACCGTCGCTTAAACCCGTCCGGATTTTAACCCGATCTGACGTGCTGGCACACAGAAAGAAACAGATGGGTATGTTTCAGTTTAACGCTATCCCTGGTGGTTGAATCACTATGAAAACACAAGAGTTTGGTTTGATGTCAGGACGGATTATGAGTGCCCTGTTTCAACTGTGCAGTTTATGACATGATCCATCCCGCAGGACTTTGACAGATATAAGTATAATTTAACAACCGTAAAAAACAGAGCGCAGGGAGTGTATGTAGGTAGACTATACCACCCTACAAGGATAAAACAACATGTCTGGTCATAATTGAGTAAAAGACCAGACTCAAACCAGAAATTGATTCACGCTCAGATTGGGAAGCTTGAATGTAGGAGTAGTAAACATAGGGAATGAACGTAGGGAATATGACAAATCGTTATAACCACTTTCTGACTGATCAGAAACTGTAAAGATGCTAGATAGTGAAGATCTGGAAGGACATTGGTCTGTTTTTCAAGATTTTGATACTCCATCATTCAGTTAGACAACAGCTAATGTTAGCATTCTTAACACCTCCTAGCTAACGCTACTGTTTAGTGTTATACGATAAGAAATGTCAATTAATTGTAAAATATCGATGCACATTTTGTATATATTTATTTTACCCTGGAAACGAAACACACTGCCTACACAGTCTTAGCTAGGAAGTGGCTAAATGCTAACATTAGCCAACAGGTTATCCAATGTGTTATTTTACCTTCAAATATGGGCCAATGTCCCTGCAGATTTTCACTATCCACAGCAGTATAACATTATCTTAGCATTCGAGCTCTCTACCCTGAACGTGACGTCAGAGAAAAATGGCCGCTGTATGAATATGGTCTATTGTTTGCGAAGAAACAGAATGGAAACTGCTAAAAATGAACTAGCCTAGCTTAGCAGACTCGCAGTTACTGGTGTCTCTGAAGCCTGAGTGAATTTCACATGATTTGAGGTGGTTAACCTACCTTTAAATCACATGTTTGAATGTTTTTAACTAAATAATAATGTTTTTTAAAAATGGCTGAGCAAGAAACAAGAACGTGTTTTGTTTGCAGACATGTTTCCACTGCACGAACAATGAGTGCAGTATCACAATGGTCTTTCTTTTGTTTATTTTTTATTTTACGTCTTTGGAAATAATTCAAATTATTGAAATGTAATTATTTTTTGAACTTCCAACCCCTTGACTATATCTGTAATGAGTTATGTGATCGGTATGTGGAATATGACACATCATGGACCTTGGTAATATCCCATAAAGACCAATACTGCTCATTTTTCGGCTGATAGTAGCCTACAACCTGCGCGCGCTGTGAAATAACAAACATCGCTGACGTAGAAATTCTTACTGAGTAAATGTTTTGCATCTATTTAACACAAGTCTGAGCAGAGTCCAGTACTTTTATCAACACAAAGGGGGGATAATAGCCGCTGTGATTAAGAGTTTATTGTAAAGTGAATCAGTGTTGCATGTGAGTCATCCTCGTGCCATCATTAAACCACAATGTGCAACCGAGCCAAATGGCCCTGCGAGGATGGCAGCGTGTTTTTAACAGTGACGTCTGTGGCAACAACACCCCCTGCCGCGTATCCTTCCCGTACGCCCATGATACCTGGCAATTAGGGAGTTTGTTTTCTATTTTTGCTCCTGGTTTTTACCCCCATCCCCTCCCGAACCTCCAATATTTGAACACACCAGATCAGCCATCCACCTGTCCTGCTGCACTTAAAAGCATTGGACAGTGAAGGAAGAGAAATTAACAGGGGGGACAATTTAGACACCGGAGAGGCTTTTTCCGCCAGAGCAATAAAGCACACTTGATGTTATTATCATCTCTGGTGAATTATCAGGCCTCTGATAATTGTAATTAATCAATCATCAGACTCACTCATGCACTCCTATGAAACCCAGCATCGCCGTAGATCAACCTGAGCAGTGTTGACCTATGAGAAATCAATGTGCAGCCATAATTCAAGGCAATAAACTAGAGCTTCTTGATCAAGTAATTAGCGTGCGGATAATTACACTTCACGCAGTTTCTGCATCACAACTACACAAGGGAGGGAAACTGTTGTAGAAGTCCATTAAAGACCTTTAACATTCCACAATCCAATTCAAGTGCACATAAAAAGGTTGCAGGACAAACCATCCTCTCAATTCACATCGATCATCTTCACCACATTCAACCAAAAAATCTCACCACTTCACTGTGGCCGCGTTCAAAACAATAGCACATGTTTAAAAAGAGAGTTCAATGACAGACAAACTCATAAAATGGGACATAACATTCTCGCTCTCTCTTTTGCTGTCTTTGCCTTTCAGCACTCTCTTTCTCTCTCTGTCTCTCCCTCACACACACACACACACACACACACACACACACACACACACACACACACACACACACACACACACACACATCTGGTAAGACTGGGTGGGAGGCCTTGGCCCAGGCACAGTCAACTGGTCCCAGTCCCAACAAGGAAACAATTAATCATGTGTGAGCGGCTGTCTGAGTGTCTGCTCTCTGGACAACAACAACACTCAGCCATTTATCTCCCCTCAAGGCAGGACAGCCAGCCAGCGCACCACGTAGGCATGCACTCTCTCATCCTCTCTCTCTCTCTATCACACACACACACACACACACACACACACACTGGCTGATGTGGAAGAACAAAAATACAGACACTTCCAAATACACTTAAATGAACACATGCACGGAAGAAAAAACACATTAATGCATGTACACATTCTACAGCAGATGTGAATGACATTTGGCGATGCACGGACACACACACTCCCACACAGGTGCTCGCTGTTTTGTCATCCTAATCAGATAGATGTCAGCACTTCCTAATGGCCATGATGACATATACAGGAGCTACATGCTGCTGGCTTACTACAAATCTCCCAGATCAAAGAGAGACTAAAACAACTCAACTTTCCTTCATAATTCATTTGAGAGCGATGCCTTTTTACGGCAGCTGCCTTTGATATTTCCAACTATGTTTGCTGTTCATTACCCAAAAACAGAATGGAAGGAGTGGGGCGTTTCCCTTGCGCTCTTCTAAGATGATGGAGCAAACTTGAGTTGACAGTCATTTCATTTCAGGAAATTCAGTCCTCTTTAATTTAACTCTTGGTCTTCCGACGTGGCAAGGCAGGTTAGGAGTGAGCTAAAACAGGCGAGACTTGGTGAAATGAAATAGGAAATTTGTCGTTTATCCCTCAGTGCTGCATCTACCTCAGACAGGGGGTGGTTTGTGAGTTAGGGTGTGTGCATCATGTTGCTTTAAAAGTGTGTATCTACTCTTGTGAATTAGTGTAAGCGGGCGTGCATCTGCATATGTGTTAGTGCATGTCCAACTTTGTGGGGAAAAAAGCGCCCTAAACCTCAAGTGGAGCAAACAAAGAGGCCGGTGTGTGTTTCAGGATGGGGCATCTGGATGGCATCAGGAGGGCCTGGCAGATTGGTAGTGACACAGGTTACTCCTGAGGTCCCTGTAGAGAAACACATCACTGCAGTCTGCAGTAGAAAAGGAGCTTTGAAGCACCACTGAAGAACACATCTGCATTCCAACAGTTTCATTCAACTATATATTTTTGGCTGAATATAGGGTTGCACTTTTGCAGGTGGACCACTGGTAAGAGTTTGTTTGCAATGACAAACAAGTGAAAATCAGTCAGGAAAAGCCAGCCAAGACAGAATACTTATATTTCATGGATGCAGTGCTGTTGATAGAAGAATCAGCACTTTGAACATATCACACAGCCATAGTTGTCTCACAGTAATAGTTTGACATACTGGGAAATACGCTCATTTTTGCTTACTTGCTGAGAGCTGCTGGATTTAAAAGATCACGTGATCATGTGGTCTTGTGAGTCCATCTTGCCAGGCTTCAAACATTGTGCTTCTGTCTACAGCGGTTGAACCAAGCATCCCATGATGATCTACTGGCAGCTACATGGTTTAGGTGTGACTACCAGTGAGATAAGTGACTGTTTAAAAAGAAAAATGGTTGCTCCTCAAGGGGCTCGCATAGATGCTGCTTTAACATCTGTTATATCAGAACTGGAGAGTATATTTCATTGAAAGAAGAGTAAAGAATGGCACTGAAGGGTTTTATCAGTGGAAAAGATACCGTCTCTCAACTGGCTTTGGTGAGAGCTCTACCAATGGGCGAAACTGGTAGTGCTGTCCCAGTACATCATATGGTTTGGAAATCTGATTGGTTGAGGTTAGCCTGCGATAGCTTCCTATATCAACTTTGCAACCATCTGGTACATCAGGTTAAACAGTTAGATGCGGCGATAGATACCACTCTCATGATTATATGGTAATTATGAAGCTTATGCTAGCAGATGCTTAGCTTAGCATAGAGACTGAAAACAGTAGGAAACACGGCCAAAGGTAACAAAATCTGCCTACGAGCACCTCTAAAGCTCACTTTTTAACAGGTTATATGTTGTTTGCTTAAACTATACAAATAAAAGGCATCATAAGAGGCATTGTGACTGTAAAAACAACATGTTTATGTTTTATGGTGGTTGTGTGCAGGACTGTGCTGGCCAAGAAATATGTGGATTTTGTCAGCGTTGGACAGAGCCAGGCTAGCTGTTACTGTCACTTTTCCTGAAACAGGTATTATCCCTTAACATAAAAGCTAAGAGATAAGATTAACAGCTAACCGACATCTATAAAACAAATCCCTGCTAAACGTTTCATCACACTCTCCTTTGTAACATTCTAAAACTCCCTGCGCCAACTTGAACTTCAATTAAGTCATTTCCACAAATGCGACCATCACTCTCTCGCTCCTTCCTTCTCTCTCAGTCCAGGTGGCAGCTTGACAGGAAGAGGAACAGGAAAGGACTTAAAGATTTGCTGCTGCTCTCGTTCTCCTTCAAAGACAAATGTCCCTCTGATAATTTCCCACAATGCTCCTTGCACGGAGGCCTCTGTGATCAGCGGTTATGAGAAAGCGCAGGAATCTGACAGATAACTGCCTCAACCAGGGGCACAAGAAGAAGAAGAAAAAAAAGGAGGTAGGCCTCCTCCTTCTCTGTTTCTACCACCTACTCCCCCGCCCTCATTCCCTCAGCCTGGTCGCTCTGCATTTTGCGGGAAGCATCTGGGTTCATTTATCCCAGCCCAGGCAGGCTGGAGGACCCCTGTGCCCTCTCGGGTTGCAGGGTCTGAGCATGCTTCAGTGTGGCTCCTTGTTGTTGTGGAAGAGAGGAGCTCGAGCCTGCCCACTAGCCCGTCTGGACCATCTCAAAGCGCTTGTCCACCCCTTCCCCTGTTTCGCCAGGCCCCCGGCCCATCCCAGATGCCCTGAAGCATGGTTAGTGTAGCGCTTCATCTGAACTGAAAGATGCTAAACAGATTCATCCAGAAGCTACAGCGAAGACAGCCTGACTTGAGGTTTAGGGGAGTTTCGTGGCAGATGGAAAAGAGGGAGAGTCTGCAGAGGAAGCAAAGCTGGTGCTTCAAATAAATGTGTGTGGGTGGGTGTAGGTGGGGCCGATGTTAACTTTACGTGTCTCACATGTTTATGAATGCACACGTCAACATTTGCATAATGAGACAAGCGGATGCACACTACATCCGCAATACGTTTGCAGGAAATGCACTCCCATGTCTCAAGACCGCAGGTGAAATGACTGAGAGGTCCATTCAGCCCTTCTGTTTGGTATAATCCACAGTCCACTCCGTGCCAGACGTCAGTGCGGGTTATCAGACTGCACAGCTGAATGGAAGCAGAGTGAGTCTGGCTGCTTACTTAAAGTCATTGAGAAGTTATTCAAACACCCAGTTATTATGGTGTAAACAAAGGCGGCTTGTCACACGCTATTACAGATATGGTGTTTACAAGAATGCCACTTTAATGCAGTGCATGTTATGTATGATGATTAAGGATAGTGTTTGACAACCGACTGATTGGGGAAATGAAAGTAGATCATAAGCGGCATTGTTTTGTTGTAAGACAGACAGCGGAGACTATGCAAACAGAGCGAACTCTATTATTTTGCTAATAGGCTCCCTATATGACTGATAAAGAAAGGACATAATAGCTTTTATGTATTAGCACAAATAGTGTTTTTTTTTCCTTATGGGAGAAGTCGTCCACCATAAAAATGTCAAAATATACATAAGAAGTACTTTTTTGTCTTGGACATACTGCACATTAGATGGATTAAATGGCTGGTTTCATAAGAATGGCTATTTTCTTGCTTCATTTCTCTCCTCGCCACCTTCTTGTCCTTTATGCAAAACAGATTTGTCTGAGTCGTCCTTCTATCTGGGCAGGCTGTCTACTGTGTGGTTTCTGTGACATTTCTAAGTTATATAAAATTCCCACTTTGGCAAGTGTGAAGTTTGCAATGGTTTCTCGTTGCACAATGGAATGAATTTGTGTTATTTTCAAATGCTGCGCACAACTGGAACAACTCTGGCATCAATCTCGTTTCTTACATGAAACCTATTTAATTCGAGGGGAAATAACGTGGTTATAATTAAGTGGTTGCAGGTTTGTAGCCACTGTGTCCATCAGAAGCCATGCATCCTGCTGATGTTTCCTTGAGCAAGCGACAGATCTGATTAAGAACATCAGCTAAAGTTGTACAAAACAAAAAGTGATTCTTGGATGAATTAAGATGTGGTTTGTCAAGGCCACCCAACTGGGGACATATAATTTGTTTTTGCCATTCTTGATGGGAATAAAAGCCCATTTTTCTCCACCTTTAACTGTTTTTAGTTTAAAATAATTGTGCTCACGGAGTTAATAAATCAAAGTCACAAACAGCTCATTATATGGCCCACAAGTTCATAAAAAACACATTTCTCCAGTTTGCCTTAAGCTATTTTTGACTCAACTCTGCATCCTGGCATTTAACCTTTCATGCTCTGTATTACAGCTGCTATTTTTGACTAATATTTAAAAGATAAATCTGATATTATTTGACAGCATTCTTGTTGAAAAATCCCATTAAAAGACCCAAACTAACAATGTGTTCATCCATGTCTCAATACTCTCCAACTTCCTTTACTTATCAGTGGAACTCAACCCCGAAGCCATTGAGTGCCACAGAAATGAGTCCCAAAACCAGGAAATAAGTTGGCACTTTTTCACTTCCTGTTCCCTCCTCTTGAAGTCAATGGTTTTTTTGAATGGGTTTTCAGTTTGATGCCTGAAATAAGGTCTGTGGTTCACACAAGCTTGAGATATTTTCACGTTTTGTTGTTATACATTAACTATATCAGTAAATATTCCAAGTAAAGTGTTTATGGTTGCTAACAAGCTGCTTTATGAGGCTATAGAGGTTGTTGGAGGCATTTAACATAGAAGCATCATTTATTTCAGATCAGTGTTTTGGGGTATGGCAAAGGCAAAATCTGCAGTTTTAGAAATTTTCAGTTCACTCATATTTGTTAGCATGTATGACGCGTACTGTCAAAAACTAATGAAATCTTGCACCTCGAACACAACCCATTTACAGATGCAACAGTATAATACAGTACAATTTACCATTGACCCATGTTCTACATCAACCCTAGGAAACTATTTTGGCAGGAAGTGACAGATCAATACATTTCTAAGTTGATTCCTCATTTTTACTCTTCTGTTTTTTGCTTTGTCTCCCCATCCCATACATTTAAAAATGACAATAGGAATAGAAAGTATTCTTGAATTGTGAAAAACAGGACAAAGCCATTGCCACAAGCGGCCTCTTTTTTTTTTCAGGTCAGAAATGTCTTACAAATTTGAATCTCATTACCATGTCATGAATACGTCTTTGGGAATCCATTAGGCATTTCCTGCCTTAAACTACAATGAGAATTCACACTCAAGCTAAAAAGAAAAGAAAGAGAGGGGGAATGAGAATAAAGCCTGGGCGAGAACATTACTGTAAAGCTGTTTTAGCTTTTTCAGTCCACTTAAGAGGAGGCAGAAAAAAAAAAGATGTGAGTGACTGACAGATGATAGCAATAAAAGTAAGAACAAACTGGCCATTTTACTGCGGTAGGGCCATTTGAGAAGGGATTATTAACTTGTCAGCATTTCAAACCGAGACACAACTTTTTCTCCCCCAAAACACATCCCCATGTCTCTGTTACTTTTATTAGAAAGTCTTTAAACCTTTTGACCCCAGAGGGCCTCCGTTATTGGCTGTTAATAGGGAAGCGCTGGTCAGTGGGGAGACCCTAAGTGCCCTATTAATCATTTGTTTAGAGCTCGGGCCTATTTTGGAAGCTCTGTGTTTAGTGTGGGGTTAAAAATAGCAGGAGGCAGATTGAGATGGCCGTCCGCCACTCATCATTCAAGCTGTCAAGACACGTGGGCCCTTGGGGACGTGGGCAGGAGACCCCTCGAGCCACCAAAGTTCAAAGGTCGGGAGGTTTATCATTATTACCCACGTACTCTGTGGCGCTTGACAGAATCATTGTTTGTTTGATTTCCAAAAATAGAGGCTGAATTTCTCTTCTAAAAAAGGTAATTTTTAAAGAATTTTTCCACATAAACAGTCAAGAGTTTCATGTCAAAAACTGCTAGACATGGTAGTTTACATGTCTCAAGTAAATTTTGCAGTTCATGAATAAAACACGAGCAAAGCAAATGCTGCTACATGCTTCCTACACCAAATGCCACAAGTAAGTGAGTTGTTTGCCGGCAGATTGACAGTGATGGGAAATAAAATGTCATGGGATCAAATCATTAATCTTGTCAAATATTGTCATATGACAGGGGAAAATACAGGTGTGGAGATTGCATCGGCTGATAAAACATTACTTACAGCCATTTTTCCAATAAGCAATGGACTCAGTGCTGTCAATATTTGGAGGGGATGCGAGGTATGCCCTAGCGAAGGCCATTTTGCGAGGAGCAGAGAGCCTGCTGGGAAAAATACAGTGGTTCATGCTGGGTCTCCGGGAAGCTGAAAAGCCACCGGCAAAAAGCTATGAATTATTTTGAGCGCAAAATACATTTTCTTTGAAGACTGTCGGGCCATTAGAGCCCTTTTGCTCCCTTTTAAATTGTTTTTATGCTGTGAGTAATGTTAACCTTTGCTTTTGTAGTCATGAAATTCTCTCTGCACCTTTTTCCCTCCTGGCACAAAGCACAGATGGGCTGGAAAAGCTGGAAATAAAGTATAGGAACCATTTACTGCGAGGAAAGAATAGGTGTGGGGAAGGAACTAAGGCTTTTATTCTGACGTCTGCAGACCTCTGTTTCTTAGTACAGCGGAGACTCACTGTGCATAAGAATAAACCCACACGGTTATTTCTGTGTTATCATGTGTAATATACAATAAAGCTTGGAGCAAAGATTGCAGCTGAAACTTTTAAATACTTTGCTGCTGCCGGAGGCCAAAAATCACGCGCTGTTGAGTATGATGGTGATTTTTTTTCAAGAGGGAGGAAGTGGTCAAGTTGTTTACATGATCATTGTGGATGGGCCCCCGGGCACAGACACATAAAAGTCCCCATCTCTTAATACCATCGCAGCCCCCTCACATTGTTAGCAGTCACTTTGCATGCTTTACACGTTAAATCTCAACTCTAAGGTTTTGCTGTTGGTTAAAACATTTTTTTGCCCATGCTCGGGATAAAGAGAGGCCCCAAATCTATCACTCCTCTTCATGGATAAAAAATAGCCTACTATAGCACACAAAATATTAATTCTGTTATATTCTGTTGATATCTTTATCAAGCAGGGACGTTTGAATGGCTTTAGTAGTTTCTAATGTAGGCTTACTATAGTCTAAGTATGCATTGTGTAGCTGCATTAGGGAATTTTAAACCAAAATATCACAAACAATAGTACAAGATGAGACAGCTCATTCTCTATAGTGAAGAATCAGGAGTACTAAAGTGACCTGTGCCCTGGAGCCCTAATGAGAAATGCTTATTATAATCAATTCTAACATATGATCTTGCTCAGGGGCCCCAAGACACCTTGGGCTCCTGGGTCTGTGTCTTGTGGGCTCATTCAGTAATCCATGCACAACATATCCAGGGACTCGGGCAGGAGGTTATTATAGACAGGATAACATTAAATGCCATCTTCATTTAGTTGGTATGTAAAGTTTTTAACAAGACACCAGGGCAGAAGTAACTCTCTCTCACACTTACATGGATCAGTATACTGTATGTATGAGACGTGCAGAAGACACTGACCACTTGACCTCTCGTGCCCCCACCGTGCACCACGTGCGCAGCTGATCCTCTCTCATCCTCCTTTCACTGCACCGGCGCGTGATCTCCATGGGAACGTCGTCACGCAGGAGGAAGTGAACGGGACTGTTTGACAGCGAGCTTGCTTAGCATGGCAGCAAAGGTAAGCTGGAGACTTTTTTAACACATCAGTTTCTCCTCCTTCCGGGGAGCTGTCGCCTTGTCGGTGATGTGCTCGGTCCCCGGAGGGTCTGCTCCGGAGGTCTCCGCCCGTTAGGATGTCTGGCCGGGGGGGTCGTTAACTGCCGGTTAGCCTGCTAAGAGGATGTGCTAGAGGTTACCACTGGCCACACGGCAATGACATTGAGGCTTTGCTGTAGCCGGTTAGCTAGTTAACGCTAACTAACTTAAAGTGCATTTGTCTAACGGTTACCGAGTCAAACTTGCTGAGCTGTAGCTTCAGCACTGGTGTAGAGCTCAGTTCTGATACTGTTGCTGCTTTTTTTTTTTGTTTAACACTTTGGGCCCCGTGTCTGGTTTACTGGGCTGTCTCTGTCAGAAGTAACCGGTAACCTCTCATAAAGTAACGTTAATCAACTTACCGGTGCCAGGAGTCGTTTAACTGCCCTGTCCTTGTGTGTATACAACCAATGGACTATTTTTAGAGAAGGGTTTAATTTACACGCTCATGATGTACTATACACAACTTATCTGGATCATCTAATAGTTCTGTACCTATGGAAGCCCATTTGCGCCAGTTAAAGAAAAAATAAATAAAACGTAGCCTTGATTAAAAAAACAAAAACAAACCCAATTGTAAGGCAAAATTATGAGAGAAAAGTCAAAATCATGAGATAGAAAGTCATTAGTATGAGATAAAAGTTGAAATTATGAGAAAGAAGTGCTGATTCTGAGATGAAATGCTGAAATTCTGCAATAAAAAGTCATAATTATGAGATGAAATGTCATAATTGTGCAATCAAAAGCTGAAATTGTTAAATTAGAAGTCAAAATCACGAGGTAAATGTTGACATTTTATCCAATCACACATTCAATTATGACTTATCTCATTATTTCACCTTTTTATCTCTTAATTCTGATTTTTTAAATCTCAAAATTAAAATAATATTAATACTCAATAATTGTTCATAATAATATTGAATTGTCTTCAACCAGAACTTCCATCATTTACAGCCCCTTTGCTTTCTGATGTTTAGAATATCACCCCAGAAACAGCATTATGGTCTACACAGGGGGTCTGGACCCGCAAAGTGGTCGCAATTTAAATCTGAGGGGTCGTAAAGTGATTGAGGAGATGGAGAAGACATTACAAGAAAACTAGAAACATTTTTCTACACAAAATATGTGATATAGCTAGAGCCCGACCGATATATCTGTTGGCCGATATTGGTTTATCAGAGATATATCGATATCTGTATCTGTATCTGTATCTATATCGTATACGTATGTTGTGCGATATGAGCTTACAGAACAATACAGAAACAGATGTTCAGTGAAGTTTACTGTTTCAGTATCATTTTGGGCAATAAGGTTTATGGTTTAACTGTAAAATATCTTTCCTCCATTACATACGTATCTTTGCAAAGTGTTTGAGGGATCATTGCAAAAAATTTTCTATTAATGTCTATATTCTGTGTATATAAGAATATTGGCCTGTATGACAGTATCTGAATTTATGAATCTAAACTCAAGGTTTTCCTTGAACTTTCTAAGTTTACTGCCCTTTTCAGTGACTGGAACTTGCTCAGTTATCATCACGTGACCTGCAGAGCAACTACATGTGATGACACCTGAGCAAGTTCCCCAGAGTGATCCAGTGAGCTCCATAATAAGTGAGAGTAAATTAACCTTGAGTTTAGAATATTTGGTCTGAGATATGTGTTCCCAAAGAATGAATCTCAAAGCTCAAAATTATATTTAATTGAGTTTTTTTGTAATCTTTTTCTTTGTTCATGAAGTACTGGGTATGTTTACATCTTCAGGCCCCTCAAAGTATTCAAATTAAACATGTCTGAACTGCTGTTCTGTCCTGTTTCTAAAACAGCGTTGCAAAATGAGCTGTTGTATTCACTTGGTGTATCAAAGTCGTATTCACAAAATGTTCACTTATTGTCTTGCAGGCAGGTCTGCCTAGGAGGGCCGACCCCACTGAGTTGAAAGCCATTTTTGAAAAGGTAGGATTTTACCTATGTATTCTTTTTTGTTTTTCTCTTTTGTGCTCGCTCTCTTATAAAAGAAGCTTTTCACTTGCCATTCGATTTACGTTTGTTTCCTTTTCGATCAGATTCTAAAGCTCAGCGTGCGTCCTTGCATCTTGCGTCTGTTTTTCTCTTTACAGTATGCCAGCGTCAAGAAGAATGACGACTGCTTCATGTCGCCGCAGGACTTTGTGAGCCGTTTCCTCCATGCCCACACAGACATCCGACTGTCAGACGAGGCCACGAATCTGCTGGCTGGAGTTGTGGATCAGAAGAAAGATGGGTTGGTGCTCTGATATTTCTCTTTTAATAGGATCTTTTGTTTCACATAAATGAACGCGTTTGTACAATGGGTTTGAAACAGAATTTATCAGATAATTGTTGCACCTTGGAGGATTTACTCGACTGTGATACAAAGAGGGCAAATATAGCCATAGATTCTTTACAAAATGACAGAAATAGAGGATCAACAACAGTTCCCATGAGGATTGACATCATTATAGTTTGAAAATATCTGTGGCAGAAGTTGCTGTGAAATTGCTGTGCTTCTGCGTCTCTATTTAAGCCACACATTTATCTCTTCTCATTAATATCAAGCCAACTGCTAAGTAGTGAGCTTATGAAGGACTCTTATTAAAGCTATCAGTACATGTATTATGTATCCCTTTGATCTCGTGTGACTACCTTTCTAGTGTTATTTTGCATTTTATAAACAAACCTATGACTGAATCCTTTGGTGTAAAAAAAATCACAGAGGGATGCTCATACTTGAATTATATAGCAAAGAGACATCAAACCACCAAAGGGCCCTTTCAGGTGTTTCCTTCTTTGTAGATATACCCCCAATTTCACACTTACTCCTCCCCCCATCCCCATCACCCCTGTTTTTTACATTAATATGTATGTATTTAATGATACATAATGATGGGTAATAAAATGTTAGGGTAAGTCAAAAAAGATAAAAAAAAAACAAAAAAAAAAACACATTGCCATGGTAACCACCTGAGCTTCTACAAAGAGCAAAGTGCACATGGGTGCGTAGTTTCATGTTATTACATCTGCTTTAAGGTGTGTGTGACTGTTTGTGTGTGTGTGTGTGTGTGTGCAGAGGATGGTGAGATGGAGTAGTGGGGGTTTTGGAATTGGAAAAAAGAGAGAGCAAGGCAGCCACACACGCACGCACGCACACACAGACATAAAAAAAACACACACATGCACTGTAATTGCCCATGCTATTCAGGAGCACTCGGTTGCATTGTGTGGCTTTGGAGCAGGATAAATGGTGGCCGTGGCATCAGGGTAAATCTATTAGGAACCCATGGCCCAGGCTTTGTATCTAAACCTCATTTTGGTTTTGTGGAGGGGAATGGAAATGATACGGGGGCAAAACAGGGTAAAAAAAAAAAGTCTGTTTCGACCTTGGTTTGGATGTGATTCCTTTTTCTTTTTTTCTTTTTTTTACAGTTGACATTGTAAAGGCCTTATGATGCTCATATTGTGTGATGTGTTATTTTCCTCCTGAACTTTGATAGATAAATGATTTGATGAGACAGAGTCTAGATGATTATTCTGCAGACCTGTGTGTCGTGAGCACAAAACAAAATGGATATAGAAAAGTAGAGACGCGGCAACATCAGCGCCGTCAGCGCTAGCTGGAGACACGAATGCATTGTTTTTCAAGCGCTCATCCGCGCAGACCTTATGAAAAGAACAGGCGCAAGACAAAACAAACCACTTTAGTGTTCCGATCTCATGCAAATCTGTTTGCGAACAATAAGATTTGGTTGGTATATGAGTGTAGTATATTCCAAGCTAGTGCGCCTGCTGCTGTTTTTGCCAGGTAGGACTCCATTTCGGCAAGATGAGTCAGGGGTAATAGATTTAGCAGGGGGTCGGACGGCAGGCAGCGTGCTCGCTTACTTTTCTTTTGGAGTGTATCTCTGTGAAAGAAATTTAACTTAGATGTGTTGTTTGAGTGTGTATGTGAGTGTGTGTGTGTGGGGGGATGTAAACAGTGGAAATGCATTTGTCTGCCTCCCCCCTCCGCGACTGTGTAAATCAGGGGATATAGTGACAGTTGTAACAATCTGTTATGTGGAAATCACTTTTCTCCCTCTTATTCTTGCCGCTCCCAGTGAGACAGAGAGACAGATAAAGAGTAGATAGATAAAGAGAGAGAGAAAGAAAGAAAGCGTTTGGAGGGTAGAGGGTCTCAATTTCAAGGAATCAAATGTTTTGTGTATGTGTGCACTGACATACAGAACTAAAAGATGGTTTAAAGATTTTCCTCCTTCACCCAACATACTTATGTCCTCTCTTTTTTCGCCTTTGACTTTCTTTGCATTCCTCCGCCCTCATCATCACTCTCTCTTCACTCTCTTACATACGACGATGCACTCTGAGCTCCCTCCGTTTGGTTTTGGCTCAGACTCCCTACCTCTCTGCCTCTCTCTTTGCCTTCTTCCCTCTGATATTTTGATAGAAGCATCTGTTCAAGTGTGAAAAAACCCACTTCCCCATAGACTCTTAAAAAAACAGGGGAAAAAAAAAACTTTGTTAAGGGAGCGTGCTGGGAAAATAGCAGTCTGCCAGCCGCTGTGGACATTCTGGACTCGGACTTGGACTGGTGGGTGTCCACTCTTCGAAACCGAACAGATACTGGCAGATAGCACTCACCTGGGTGTGTGTATGTGTGTGTGTGCACGAATGCTCTAGGTGGGTGGAAGGCTGTCAGTAACAATGCCAAGATGCCAGGGACAGGGGATTATTGAAGCCCCTCTAGGCCCCTCTCTCCCGCTACTATCAACGAAGGAGAGCTGTCTTTCTATCAGCTGGGCCTAACCAACACCATGCATTTACGTTACTTGTAAACAATGTTTCCAAGCCTGGTTTTCGGTTCAGAGGAGTGTATTTAGATGCCCGCTGAGAGGAGATAGAGATAAAAGCTGGGTGACGAAGATGAGATAAAAAACAAACAAAAATATATGAAATATAGGGTGGAGTTCTGATGCCGGACAGATGTATCACAGACAGTTTAAATTGTATTGTATCTGCACCCTAACAAAAACATCATTCAGCTGTCATCTATAGAAGCACATGATAGAATCAAGTCTTGTGTGCTACATCTCTCGGCTGATACATGTCACAGATATGTCTGCACAAGATTTAACAAAATCACAGGAGTAAAGTAAGTAAGTACACAGAACACTGAGGAGATGCCATGTGCTAGTATCACATTAGCACTGTCTCCAAAGTTCATCCTGGGCTGCGTACATGTATCGGGCAGCCCTGGATGAACGCCATAGCAGTTGATGGTTGGGAGATGCTGTCGGTTAATTTGATTATTGAGTGTCTCGTTGGGGTTGCGTCCACAAAGCAAAAAAATGGCTCCCCCTTCTGTGGGTAATCATTTTGCAGCCGTCATGGCGCTGCTAATCAACCATCATAAGCTTCATCCCCGGCTACAAAGCAGTGTGTAAATGCTCACGTGGACTACTTCCCGTGTGTGTGTGTGTGTGTGTGTGTGTGTGTGTTATGGAGATGCCCCCTGGATCTTGTCTGGGCTCCTTGGTCTAAATCGTGGTCCAATCCCTTCATGATCAGCAGCCCTCTCAGTTACACTAATATGCTGATTATCAACGTCTGGGAAAACACAGACAGGACGACCGGGTGTGCATGTAAACTGATGCGTGTAAAAAAGAAGGGATCTGACTTTTTCCCTCGGTTCTGCCCCAGAACTAGTGCTGCACAAAATGGTATAAAGAAATCATACTGCATTTACTATATTACATATAAACATACAATATGCATATATTACATTTGCAATATGAGTCATGATTAGTGGGAATTGTCATTTTTGCATCACAATTTTAATTTTAATTTCAAAACTATTGAAATCATGGTGATGTGGTGTAGGCAGAATATTTCACACTTTATCAGTAAACTTTATTGTCTAAAATGACAATAGTGCACTGAAAGTGATGGGATTCATATTGGACAACAATATATATGCGATAGGCCAATCGGCAGATTCATACTGTACAGTACATCGGTCTGGCTCTACTGCAGTACTTGATTGAAATACTGATTTGTCACACATTGTATCTTTATCAAAGAAAACTGCAACTTCTGCAATTTGGATATTGCACTTGGGCACATTGCGATTTCGTTAATATTTCGATTAATTGTGCAACCCTACTGGGAGCACTCTGTGTGCTGCAACCTATACCTGCTTAAACTCCTCTATTAACCTCTCTGAGGTATAATTTCAGACTGTACTATACATTTGTCACAAAAAAATTATCATTAATGCAGAGTTCTATAATATTCCAGCAGCGTCTGCAGCAATGGTGTTGGCTTTGTTTCTAACAGTGGATCCATGGTCACAGCAGTGTGCTTTTGTGCCCCCTCCCACCTACTTGCCATCAGCAGGGCCCTGCTCTTAAGAACTACCTGCTTAGTTAATCAAACAATTTTTCTTGCCTTTGAAACAACGACAGCTCATTTGATTTGCCACAGAGGAAATCTGAGGGAAATGTTCTCGCTTTTATTCCCTCTTTCTTATGATTCCTCTGTAGCTCTCGCTCAAACACACACCTCTGCTCCTTTCTGGAAGCATATAGATGCATATAGATGCTATACTCAAACCAAGAATTAATCTTGGTCTTTTGTGCTGACTATTTTGGCCTCTTGGTTGAAGGGAAGAATAACATTTTTAGCAGACTACATTCATGAGTCTTTGAAGCCAGTAATCTAAACATGCTTTTCAGCCTTTATAAGATATCAATGGCACTCGCCATTTTTAAGAATATTTCTGTTTTCCTGGTTATTACTTTGATAAGGGGTACTTCTTGTCAGTGCACAGCTCTTCTCCTTCTCAGTCCGTACATACAAGTACATTTAAGGATGCACACAAGCACCCACATGCAAACCTGAAAGAGTCCAAACAAACACCTCTAAATTTCATCAGTACCATAATTAATTACAGCAAACAGGAAAATGTAGCCATTGCATCCCCCCTCCCTCCTTCCCCACACTCCCCCTTTGGAAATTGAAATAGGTTTAATAGATGGATGCTCGGGGACGGCTCATTAGCACTGACCCCTGCTGTAATTATCAGAGCCATTTGTGAAATTCATAATGGACTTGTGGCAACTGTGAACCAGGGCCTGAATAAAGGCTAGACTGCGTGGTCCAGTTCCCCGCAGCAGGATTCTCCCGTGGGGGCTCACAGGCTCTCACACAATAGTGATGTTTATGGGGGTTTTTTTTATTTCTTGTTGAGAAAGCATGTGGGCATTTGTGTTACTATGCAGAGAAAGGAGATAACATTCTGCGTACACTGACAATATTAGGGGAAAAAAAGAAGTGTTAAAGAGAGAACTCATCTTTTCTGTTTACTTTCAAGTCATGACATACTCACATTGATGCAGACAAATCAATTTCCATCACTTAAAGTTTTTACCACCTTGGCTTCTCTTGAGTTACACTCTAAACCACATATTGTATTAGGTTTATATTGAGTGGAATTATATTTCCTTAACTGCCTCCTGACTCCCTCCTCGCCTGTCTACTTGTTTAAAATGGCACGCTAAAATATGAAACTTAATAATTATTAATACCTCTTTTTTTCCTGTTGGTGTAAAGTTGGCCCTCTCTACCAGCTGCCAGCTCAGACCGGGAACACACACTGAGCTTTTAAAAAATGTTTTATTTTCTTACTGTCACACTCAATGAGTTTATGACATTATATACGGAATAACAGACTACTGGATAAAGGGGCCGCTTGAATTACGCGTAGCGCAGATTGATAGGTTGTCTCAGTGTGCTGGTTTGCCACTGTGTGGCAGTAATTACAATGGACTTTGTGGTTTAATGCAGTGTTAAAATAGCTTGTTTTTTAATTGAATATTCCATTTTATTAGTGCAACTTAGGTTAAGCCGTAATTACCTATTACACAACTAAATGAATATCAAAGACTCAGTGTCTCACATGTGTAGCTGATTAGGTATTTATACAGGGAACTTGAAACACGACTACCACATTAACAAATGAACTCAAATGACTGCATTTACCAGTCTTTCACAGTATTCTCCATTTTTCTGCCCTTCTCTTCCCTCTCAGTTTGATTTCCTTTCCGGAGTTTGTAGCATTCGAGTCGGTGCTGTGTGCCCCAGACTCCCTTTTCATGGTTGCCTTCCTGCTGTTTGATAAAGCGGGCAACGGAGTGACCACTTTTGGTGAGTAACTCTGCTCCTGATTTATAAGGTTATATAAAATAATACTGCAGTCACATTTTCTTTTGGCAAAATGTATCTTATTTTTGAATGCTATTCATTGAGGCACTAATGTCAGCATCGTCTTCCTTTACACTTTATATAATTGCTCTTTTGTGTTTTGGATTTTCTGTTCTTAAGTTAATGTAATTTTGAGCAATCTCTTGCACACCAATGCCCTCGTAGTAAATAAAGTTGTATCTTGTCTTAGTGAGGTTTGCACAGATGTGCCTCGCATTTTACTAAACCATTCGCATGTGCTTTACAAGAGACCTGGAATCATGTACTGACCCCTGGAAAGTACAAATCCCAGAAACACATGAACAAATATGTTACGTAAAGACATTTTTTGTAATAATTGATAGTGCTGTTATGGTATTAAGTATGTCTCGTCCTCCACTCTTCTGTGAGTATTGTTACTTTTCCCATATAAACTTCAGGCATTTCACTTTTTCTGTAATTTCCACAAAACAAGATAACCTCTCATCATCATCTTCGGAAATTGTGGAGCTGTGCATGTTCTCCCTCAATAAATAAAGTTGTAAGTCAGGAATATTTTTGAAAGATTATTTAAATAACCGTAATGTTCTTATGTAACTCGAAACAAAAGTTCAATCCTAAACACTTTGCATTTGACATTTAACAAAGACTTATTCAGCCAGTCCTTACAGGGAGCATGTTACTCTTAAATGCACCACTAAAGAAGTTTTCATACAAACTCCTCTTTTATTTATGTGAGGGTCTGACCTCCACTCATCTATTCTTCGTCATGGTTGCATCCACAAACAAAAATACTGTTTGCGGTCCTGTATCTTGCCTGAAAAGAAGATAAGGTTAGGTTTGGAGGTGGAGAGGGCTGGTGGCAACTAAACGATGGAGATGAAGATGGAGGGAGGGGGTGGGTAGCTCTCTGTATGTGTGTGTATGTGTGTGTGCATGATTGGCACCATTACTCTGATGCCTGGAAGCTCCGAGGTTGAAAAGGGAAGACATTTGTACTCGTTGCTTATTTCACATTTGCCTAATTGATTTAAACAAGTCTAATGCCAGCCTTCTGTAGGTGTGCGAGGCGTTAGCGCATTAGGCTTGATTTGAAATGCAGCGCACACATCCCACTCGCAAAACAGGGAAGAGTAAGTGAATTTCATTTTAATTGTTGCTGTCGACAGGGTGCAAGATCATTGCGGCTGATTATATATGCACATATGTAAATTTTCATATTTAAAAGGATCAATTAGAGTGACGTTGTCTCGGTGGCAATTAAAAGGTCTGCTGTTTTTCTGCGTCTCCCAAAGGTTAATGAATATCCCAATGCCTGTGAGTTATGAGACTCACATACAAGTGGAAAATTGCATGAAAAACATAACACACATCATGCCGTGCACAAACACTGACTTCAGTGTCTGCCACTTGCATCGGGCTAACGTTTCACCAAAAGCAAATAACTTGTGACTCAGATTATAGACTTGTCAAAGTTGCTTTATTGTGATACATTACAGAATTCTCCCTTTTTCTCCCCCGCTCCCTTTTTCTCTCTGCCGTTCATTAGATTAAAGCACCACAAAATCAAGAACTGCCCTCTTTATTACCTATTAAAAACATTAATAGCTGCAGCTTACATTGCATTAAAGGCCCGTTTGTTTTCCCATGCTATAAACGTCTGTACTCTGATTTCTTTTTATTTCATTTTTCTATAAAGCCTGTTTTTATTTGATAATAACCCGAGTAATTTCTGTTAAGTACAGGCGGCGCAGTGCTCTGAATTTTTAGCACTCGAAAAAATAAATACATAATTTGGTGGAATGTCGAGTTAATAAAAATTGTAACACAGCAAGTGAAATGCCGCTGTGCCTCAGCCAGAAAAGACAAAAAAAGAAAGAGGACTGAGTGTTGACAGGTCTATAAAAGCTGATAATATAAACGGCGAGCTCTGAGGCGGCCTCTCCTTTAAAGAGTTAAAGGCTGTATATTTATTGCCTCATTAAAGTGTAAAAAAAAAACAATGCACAAGCTGTCTATCTTCAGAAGGTACGGCTGAGCTGAAGTAAATATCACCTTTCTCTCTCTCTTTTTCCCTCCCTTTCTGTCTTTATATAAAAAAAAATTGTTTCTTTCCTCCTCTCCTTTCTCCACTCGTTCAGCGCAGCTTGTTTGGTAATAAGAAACAGGTCGCTCTATTGGTTTGTTTTTGTTTCTTTAGTAAGGCTGTAATTTAGGAGTCATGTTCAGTGTCTCTCCACTCCACCGGCTGTAGAGGCTTAGAGGGTTCAGGCAGAGGAACACGAGTGAGAAGAAAAGGCTTTTCCTTCTGAATACAGAGCCTACACAGCTCAAACAAGTTCTGCCATGTGTCATTCAAGACTGATTTAGAGTTGAGGAACTTAAGGCTCAATCAGAGCAGAATTGTGTTCTGGAGATTGACGTTGACATTTTGTCACAAACAGTCGCAGACATTTTTTTTTCTCCCCAAAATCAAATAATTACTAATGTTAACCACATGATAGGAAACACATGCTGTTTGTTAAGAGCTGACTCACAAAGCTTTGTCCCAACAGAATTTAGGTCTTTATTAGAGCAAACTAAAAACTTAAGATGGAAGAAGTATTTGATAATTGCTTGTTATGTAAGCGTGAAGATACAGAAAGGATAATATGGAAGGATTTAAATAGTGGTGAAGGCCCTATGCATGGTGACTGTATGCTGGTCATTAGCTTTAAAAGTAGGGTGTAATCTGTACAACCTAAACACAGCTGTTATTCTGTCATCATAAAGGATTTAAAGATAAACTGTTTTGCCTTAGCCTTGGTTTCTGATTTTGGTTTAAATTGTGTATATTTTATATACTTTTGCACAGGACAAAAAGTGGAGTATAACTCAAATACATTTTTCAGAGGCTTGCATTTGACTTAAGTGCTTTTATTTTATGTTAAGTTATAGTTCTACACTGCATTTCAGTAGGTGCATTTATTTGATAGCTTTGCCAGAAAAACACATTTGTTATTTTATTGTCTAATAAAATATGACATATTGTTACACTTTAAACTACCAATGATATATATTGTGTACAAAATTAGATCCAGTTGACTGCCTACAACAGTAAAAAGTTACTTACACATTGATGCATAAGTAACAATAATCCTATAATATATAATAATCACATGGGCTGTTTGTTTGTATCACAAGTATGTTTACTCTGGTTACATTTTGCTCATAATACTTCTTTACATTTACCTCTTGTATGCTTTTACTTCTAATGGAGCATTTTTACACTGTTGTGTACTTTCTCTTAGTAAAATACTTCCTCCACCACTGCAAGCAGTGCTGGTACGCTCCAATATTCAGTTGCTGCATCTTGTTATTAGGCTGTCAACAGCAACTTGTCATCATTCAGTCACAATTAATTGTCTTTTTTTGTCTCTGTTACAGAGGATGTGAAACAGGTCTTCAACCAGACCACCATTCATCAGCGCATCCCCTTCAACTGGGACTGTGAGTTCATAAGGCTGCACTTCGGCACACAGAGGGACAAGCAGCTCAGCTATGGGGAGTTCACCCAGTTTCTCTTGGTAGGTTTCATGTAGATCACCTGCTCCCCTCGCCATTTCTCCTCTGCTCTCTTTTCTCTTTTTCCTCTACATTTCTGTCTTTGGCCCTTTGTGTGAGTCTGTGACGAATCTTATTTCCAGTGACCATGATTGATAGTCAATAAATCTTTATTATTCGATTTATATGTCTGTACACGCAGTCTTATCCTTGCATGTTGTTTACAGGGTGCTTATACAATCCTGTCATCTAACTGTATTGTCAGATACTTGTCTGAGCTTGGCCAGATGAATGTAAGCGCATACTGTGCAGAGACACACAGGTTCCCTTCCCCTCTCAAACACAGCCCTCCATATTGACCAGATTAGTCATTAATGAAACACTGAGGTTATATATTTGAGACGTTTTCTGCATTTGCTTTCCATTAGCTGACGTCGTACACCTAGCATTACTCCGCTCCACCTACTCTGAAGCAGGTAGAGACGTAGTTCTACCTCCATAAATAGTATAGCTGGAATATTCCTTGTGTATTTGTGGTGTGCGAGCCATTTTCCAATATGATGTCTAGACTTAAACCGGGCCTGAGCAGAGGGAGAGGTGGTGGAGGAGGGTGGGAGAGAGAGGCCTGAGCTGTGCCAAGTTTGCATCCACACTCACCATGTATCTGAATGAGCTTTTTATATTACACTTAACTTAGACCAGATGGCGTACACACAGTGGGCAGCAGCGCATGGATATTGGGACATTGTTGTATGTGCGTGCGTCCTTGGGTGTGTGCATTTGTATGAATGCACAGTATGTGTGTCTATGCGTGGGTTCTTCGTGTGCGTGTTTATCTTACTTATCTGCTTTACTTTATGTGTGAACAGTGGCGTGCAAGCTTTGTGCATCTGTGTTTATGTCTGTGCTTTTTTTTGTCTGTATCTGTGTGTGTGTGTGTGTGTGTGTGTGTGTGTGTGTGTGTGTGTGTGTGCAAGTCTATGGCATTGTGGCCAGTGGACGCTGTACTTTTACATTGACAGCGTGCCCGGTTCTCTCCCAGTCAGTCACTCAGTGGTTTCCAGCTCCATCACAGCAGCAGGCCAGCAGCCAGCCGCACTCATTGCTCAATATGAAATGCACATTTCCTGCTCATGCTCTCTGTATTTGATCATTTCTCATAGCTTTTGATTCATGTCTTAATAAGTGACAGAAGCGAGTGACTTTCACATTATTGTAGGATGCCTCTCTGTTTAGGTAAGGGTGAGGGATGGTTAACAGAGAATTTATTTTACATGTTGTAAATATTTTCATGCATTTCATCCTCTAGCACTTGCTTCACTAGTCCACTGATACTCATAAAATAGAAATATTATGAAGAATATTCAAAATATTTTAACTTGAGAGGTATAATGTTTGCATTAAAAGACACATTTATATCACTGTGACAGCGTGTTAAATACTGCAGTTATCCTGCAGTGGCCTCACTAGTGAAATTTTTTTGTCGTGTCTTAACTGAAGTTTCAAAGACAGGAAAAAGATCATGCTTTTCCAGAAGCAATTCCTAAACTAATGACTGTGTCCTAACCTTTCTCAGCCCTTGTATCTTATCCTACGACATCTTATCTTACGACATCTTACCTAGAAGTGTAAACTCAATTCTTCATTCATCACTCGCCCTGTCATGCTTGTATCTGTGTTTAGAGTGTACACAAGGCTGCCTGTATCAATGACAATGGCTGTCTCACTTAACTTGTTACTGGCTAGCTAGCCTGCTGAAACGGAGAAGAAAAAGACGGGCATTCAGTTTTAGCTTTGATGAGTGTCAGTGGAGGAGAGGATAGATATAGTGGTGCACGATAAATACAAGTTTTCAAGTTTTAAAACAACATATCTCATTCGAGCTATGGAATAAAAAATCTTCCATTTTTCCAATTTTCACCCTAAGATAAGATAGAATTTTCCGAAATGCAGTCAGTGATTTCAGATAGGATTTCAGACTCAAGACAGGTCAGTAATGAGGCTCTTGAGGCACAGGTAAAATTCAGATATTGGAAGTTCACTCTTATAGTGTGTTATCAGCTGCTCCAGTGATTGATGACAGGGCAATTAGGGTAGGCACAACAACATTTCCTCAATCAGAATTTAAACCTGTGCAATTACTGCACACTTTGTGATTGCACTACTACCCAACGCTGTTATGATACTTTTATTAAGAGACAAAGCATTTGTAAATGTCAGCCAGAACAACAAAGGTGCACTCCGCAGCTATAAAAGTTCTCAGAGCTGTGAAAACCAACACTAAATATTTTTCAGCTATTTTTTATAATTCCCTACCACCTGGCCTTTCCCCTTCCAAGAATGTTCCCATCCTTTATTTCCCCCTCTTCCTGCCATACATGCATGTGTTTATTGTGTTTTTCTGCCATTGTAGCCACGCCGCTGCCAGATGCTCACAAGATGGGATTATCGGGGAAAACGTTTGCACCGCATATTTCTCACAAGGGCTCTCTCTGGCCAATTACTGTCTTGATGGAAGCCAGAGATTCTCACCAATTACACGCATTTTTCCCGTCTCACGTGTGGACGGCGGCCAAGGCTCACTGTCAGCGTGGTGTTGTCTCTGGCAGTGGTATTACCAGTGTCCAGAGAAGTGGCACATAGTAGCCCATATTATAAATCCTGGCAAGTGAAGGGCTCGAATTACACTGAGGGGGACACCACATGTCCCACTTCTTTTCCTAAGCGCTCCAAAAAAGTGAATTGTTGGCATTGCTCGGATTTTAAAAGTCCCAATTATATGTTTGACTCTCCCAAGAATCAGTGGCCAGCCCTTAACATCACTGTGTAGAGGGCTCACTGGCAAACATGTAAATAGCAGTTGTGCTAAAGCTTCTCCTTGTAATAGTTTTAGCTCTGTGCTGATGTGAAGCAGAAATTGGGAAAAGAGAGAAACAATCCTGCTCCACTCATATTGATCTTTTAGGTTTTGAAGAGACTCGGGTGGGTGAATCACAGCCGTTGAAAACAAACAGAGGTGGCTCATCATGTGTTTATATTCTCGTCCAAGGACAATTAAAACGACTTGCAAATGCCTCAGCGGTTGCTGGCTGTCTTTAGCCCCCAGCTTTATGTCTCCTGCCTCCCTCGCTCCCCTCCCAAATAAAAGCCAAGTCCCTGCAACACTCATACAGTTGCAACAAGTTAAGGTTTTAAGAGGCTGAGACTATAAACTGCTCCATCCCATGGACCACAGTTGTTTTGCTGTTCTGTGTGGTTGGTGTGTGTGGCTTTCCAGACGCTTGACTTGTCCAGAGAAACTGGATCTAATTTTCTGTTCTTCATATGACGATGTACACAAAGACACAGATAAATGCTCACCCTTGTTTTTTGCACATGCACACATTATCTTCTTGTTCACTTTCCTTTTTTTGGTTTTGACTTTAAATATCCTCCTCCCTCTTCTCGGCCCAGTTTATTTCTCACCAAAGTGTTTTGACCTACTCACAACCGAGCACAGAAGTGAGTCACGACATTCGGGATGCTGACACCAAAATATCTCACCTTATTTACTTTGGGAGTGTTTATGTGTGTCAATCTCTCTTCGTTTCCTTGCCTTCCTTTCACTTATACACTCTCCGGAGCCCCTGCTGCGCTCATAGGTGATACTGACACACGGCTGCTACATTTGCTGTTTTTGCAAATCTGCCTCTTTTGTTGCAATGTCTATTCTTACTCCCCTCCGGTCTCCACTCAGCTTTGTGTAAATGTCACTCTTCCCCAGTCGTTTCTCTCAGGCGCTACGAATTGAGAGTTCGATCAGTTATGCTGTCAGTGAAATATCACTCAAATTCAGCACAACAATAAGTCATAGCCTCATAGGGTTTTGTGTTGTGGTAATACCACTTTTTTGAGTTGCATTTAACATCTGAATCAATCAGTTGAATAATGCCATGCATGTTCAAGATTCAATCAGTCCCCCTTCAGCATTTTTTGTCCAACATGTGTGGCTTGAAAAAGAATGTCCATTCTTCTTGGACAAATTGTTCGTCATTTATTTTGAACTGAATTACTAACTTACTTATTGTACTATAACTACGTGCTTTAATAAGAAACGTCATTTATAAACATCCTCCCTCCCCTCCCTTTTTTTTGTATAAAACTTTAACAGTGTTCCTAATGGATATAATCTTATTTAGTTTCAGGATACTTATGGGATTATGTCGGTTATAAATTAACTTCATATGTAAGTTGAACGGTGCCTTTTTAAATAGAGAAATATTTCATAATCTTCTACGACATGCATGTAGGGCTGGAGCTATGATTATTTTCATTATCAATTACTCAGCTGATTATTTCCCAAATTAATCATGGGCCCCCCAGGCCAATGTTTCCCTGCCATAAGTGGGCCAGATCTCTCTTGTGAAGAAAAAAAATAAAATTAGTTTTAAAACATTATAATAATGTTAGTGTTCTTTTATTGTTTGCAAAGTAAAATTTTCTTTAAACAAATCTTCACTTTTAAGCAGCTGGAAACAGGGAATGTACTAGTTTTTGAAAGACAAATCAATTAAAAAAATTGCTGCAGATTAATTTCCTGTCAATCCATATATTTATAATGGATCATTTCAGCTCTACATGTCTGTGGGAATTTGCAAAATAGAATTAAAAAAAGCTCTCCAAAACATGTTTACATGGGTGTTTCAGTTGAGTAAACACATTGATGTGTGCTTTACAGCAACTAAACTTGAATTGGTCATTGAGGCTGTTGGTATTGTGTCACCGTGTGAGAAACCTCATGAGTAAAAATACTGTTTTTGACCTAAAGGCTGTGATACCCTGCAAGTGAGTCAAACAGTCAAACCAACCAGTTTTAGCTTGCTGTCCTAATGCTTATGGCCTTATTTCACAAAGTCTCTTTGTGTGTTATTATTGTTCCTATGTCCCCGAGTTTCTTGTCTTAAGACAGAGGAAGCGCTGGTGGCAGAGGTTTGTTTACAGCCTCCCTCTGTAGACTTGTGGTTGCAGGTACCGATAATGGCTGCTAATTTCAAAGGCCTTGTGGGATCTGTCCCCACCGCAGCCTGCTCTCTTCCCCGCGGACCTTTTGTGTGTACGTGCATGCAGCAGGAAGAGAGACAAAGTGAGCAGTTGGGTGATTAGCCATCTTGCCTGTGTGTGCACGTCTCTGTGTGTGTATGTTTGTATGTTTCTCCCTCAAGTGGGTTTAATGGGGATTTGGGGAGGGTGTGAAAAGCCCAAGCGACGCCTCACAGTAGGCAAGCCGCTGTTGGGAGAGGAGACGAGCGTAAAGCCTGGCCAAACGCTGGCTCCCCCCCGTAACTGAGAGGGGGAGACGACACCAAGGGGCCCATCAAAGCAAAGCCTGTGTTTTTTTTCGCATATGTGTTTATATCAGTGAGTTTATGTGGATTTCAATTTATGAAGGCAACTTAAAGAGGTGTATGACCCACATATGTGTACAATAATATGCATTTACTGTATGATCTAACACCTAAACTTCCCTCCGTTCTCCACTCCCTTCCACAGGAGATGCAGCTGGAGCACGCGAGGCAGGCTTTCATCCAGCGGGACCAAGCCCACAGCGGCTCCGTGTCAGCCCTGGACTTCAGGGACATCATGGTCACCATCCGGCCGCACATGCTCACATCCTTTGTGGAGGAATGCCTCGTGGCGGTGGGTTTTTGTTTAGCTCCGTGGTTCTCTCTTCCTTTTGTTTTTTTTCTGTCATCCACAAGCGCCAAAGTCAGGCTGGATAAAAAAAATAAATAGAGGGATTGGTCACGGCTGTACACCTGGGACTTATGGTGCTTTGTCATTAAATGTTAAACAAATATTGTGGGATAAATAAGCTGTTCCTTATAAAAGCAGCACACAAATTATAATTTTTATCGTGGCACAGCCTGATGTAAAATTCAATTCCTCAGTGTACAGAAAAGTATCTGTATATTTACTAAAATCTTTGTAGGATCAAATGTAACTGAATTTTCAAAAATGGAGGAGTGCCCCTATGTTAAGGAAATATTGCGATATTTTCTAGCTGTATTGCAATACACAATAAACATCTTGATAACCTTGAAAACCTTCACTAAAATCATAATATTTTTGACCATTTACCTTGATAGTGATATTATAGGGATGACTGTTAATACTTTAATAAAAAATTAACACAATGAGATTTTTGATAAATAATCATCAATAATGTGGATATAATGACTAAGTAAGTTAAGGCAAGTATTAGGAGAAGTAGAACTGTCTGATAAGTTCAGATAATTACAGCACTACTGCAATGTCGTTGTTAAAAGCAGGAAAAGACAACACTTCTGCCACATCACGATATTATGATATCCAAACTCTGAAATGATGTATAGTCCCATATCACGATAACAATATAACATCAATCTATCCTACATATATACTTTATAAACAATGTTTGCTGCTGATTCAGGTGCTAATTCCTACTAGGCAAACTGGCAACCTAACGTTAGTTTATTCTCCATAAAAGAGTTAAAGGCAAGACTTTCTTTCTTTCTTTCTTTCTTTCTTTCTTTCTTTCTTTCTTTCTTTCTGTCTGTCTGTCTGTCTGTCTATCCGTCTTTCTTTCTTTCTTTCTTTCTTTCTTTCTTTCTTTCTTTCTGTCTTTTTCTTCTCCCAGTGTTTACTTCTTTCTCTCACACCCCCGCAACCAAACACCGTGGCTTTCTCTTTCCTATCCAGCTGTCCATCGTTCATTCCTTCTTCTTCCTCTTTACTTTTTCTCTGTCACCTCTCATCCCTCCTCTCTCTCTCTTCTTCCCTCCCTTCATTTTTTTCTCCTTCTCTCTCTCAGCCTCCCTCCCTCCCCCGTGTCTCTGTCTCTCTCCCAACATGTCATTAAGTCTAACCTCTCTGGCAGTGTCAAAGCCGAGCAGGCCAGCTGAATGGGAAGATAGAGACAGAGATAGATGGCGACTGGAGCTTTACAGTCCATCATCTTTGCCCGTGTGTTTGTGTGCGAGTGGCTGTGCGCGTGTGCTCTATTTGTTTTGAACTCTGAGATGTTTGTCTTTTTGTGTCCTGTCTTTTCTTTATGTGTGTCAGTGTTTGTGTTGCGCGTGTGTGCGCCTTGTGTCTGTGTCCATGTCTTGCCCCATTTCATAAACACCTTGTAGACTCTGTCATTTTCTCCGCTGTGTTTACCTCACCGACCAGACATCTTGGTGTGCTGTTAGTAAACTCTCTCTCTCTCTCTCTCACACACACACACACACACACACACACACACACACACACACACACACGCATAAAAAAAAACCCATAAACACCGCAGACACATTAAAGGTGGTATTATGCCACAAACAACAACCTTTAATCCACTCACCAAACATGCTAAATGATCAGCGCCTCACTCTTTTCACCCAAATATTGTTCTCTTCTCCCTCTGAGTGAAAGACTCAGTGTTGGATATGGTGGGAAGATCCATGCCTATAGGCTAATAGATATGAACAGATAAAGTGTCTCTCTGTTAGAGAAGAGCTTCCACCCCTTGTTGCAAACACAGCAAGCTGCAAATAACCTTCTTGAATGTGTCTGTAAAGCAAACAGTGCCATCTAGTGAAAGGACGCCCTACATTTTTTATTGCCTCAACCCTCAACATTGTTAAGAGCTGCAAAAGCCTCCAGGCTCATCTGATCCTCTGGTCTAAGCTTTCCAAAACAGGCAACAGCATCTATGAAAGGTACTCGAACAGACAGAAATTAGAGTTGCTCCTTGAAGAGTTTTGAGAGCCTGATTTGATAAAGATGAGCTGCCGGTTCACATAAAGCGTTTCTACGCAGTCTGGAATGTCCTCAAGAACCCAGCGTCTATTTTTAATCCGTTACCTTTTTTTCTATTTTCTGTTCTTTTACCACTTCCTCCACCTCATAAAGAAAGTTAATTAAACTCCCTGAGTGTGTTCGTTGTACGATGGAAAAAGTAGTGGTTGAAGTAGGTTTACTTCTCCCCATGGAGCGATGTTAAAGAGGAAAAGTTGATGATTAGACACTGGTTTTTGTCAAGATTTCCTCTTGACGTGATGTTTTAGCATATTTCTTCTGTGTGTACATGTCATCATCATGCGTCTCTCAAACATTTAATCTGATTGGAGTGTAGTGTGATTGTGTTTGTAAATGTGAGTTATTTTATGACTTTACCGTAGAGTTGCAATGATTAATCGCTTTGTCGTCAACTATTAAATGAATGGTGAACTGTTATGATAACTGAATAATCAGTTTGAGTACGTTATTGAGAAAAAACAAGGTAAAAACTCCCTGATTCCAGATCCCACATTGTAAATATCTCGTTTCAGTCTCTAACATTTATGGACAAGACATTTTACAGACCCAGCAACTAATATAATAATCGAGAAAATAATCAACAGACTAATCAACAATGAGAATACTTGTTAGTTGCTGCCCCACTTCACTGCATGTTTAAATGTTTACATGTTTCCATCCTTGCCCAGGTTGCTGGTGGCAGCACTTCTCACCAGGTCAGCTTCTCATACTTCAATGGCTTCAATTCTCTTCTCAACAACATGGAGCTGATCAGAAAGATCCACAGCACCTTGGCTGGCAACCGTAGAGACTTGGAAGTCACCAAAGGTATTCGACGAGGATAAAAACATACATAAACTCTAACACAAACTTACATTACTTATATATATATTGCCACATGCAGCAAAAATGCAGATGCACATTTATGAGTATAAGTACACACAGGACACATCCACAAAACAAATGCGAGCATGCACTGATGCAGTCCTGCACTACAGCCAGTATTAAATGTGTTTTCCAGATAATGTATTTACATCTGTGCGTGTTAAGGGGAGGGTGGAAACTTGTTTTTGTTTGGTTTTCTTTCTTCCCGGTGGCATTTAAATGGGCACGCTGGATCCGACCCAGCACACGTACTGCATACCCACAATCCCTGATGGAGCCTGTCTTGTCTATTAGACATCCTGGCACTGATCTGTGGACCACTTTATTTGTCCTGGGGTGTTTTTGGTTGATAATGAGATTTTTTTAGTTTTTCAAAAAACACACAAAAATGAGGAATGCTTGCTTTGTCAAAATCTTCTACTCAAGGTTAGGCAGTTAAAAACATTTTATAAGCGGTTTCTTACCTATTAAATCACCTACATTTCTGTGAAGATATAAAGCTACAAGGTGATGAGATTGAGGTATTTTTATCCATTGATCCAACAGTCTTTGTCTTTTTCAGACATTGTCTCTCGGTCTCTCTGTCTCCCATGGTTAGTTCCTTTCAATCCTTATCTGTCTCACTTGCTTGCACCACTTGCTGTCTCTCATTCCTTTCCTCAGCACTTGGCAGGAGGCCTAGTTAGCTTTTTCTGTCTTTCCACCTTTCTCTGTCTCTTTCTGAGTCTCTCTCCAGCTCTGGCCTTCTTTAAGAAACCATTCTGACCTCTCTCCACATGGCCCAGGGCCACCAGTGTAGCCTTGTGATGCTATCTGAAGCCTTATCAGGGGTGTGGACCAGAGCCGACCCAGACCAAGAGCCCATGCTCTCCCTAGGCTGTTCCCACCATGGGTACACCGAGACTGGGCTTGGCTCGACCCGTGGTGGCCCGTAGCCAGCCAGACCTCCACAGCCACCACCCTCTACTCCCTGAGTCATTAAGGCCTCCCTTAGGACTGCAAGTGCTCGGCTACATGCACTACTGGCTGGCTGACAAACATACAGTACACACACTCGCATGTATTAAGTGTGTGCGCACTTTGTTACACACTGTTTCAAACATTTCTCACGTACACACAAGCATTCGGATACATTAACAAAGCCAAGCCAGCACACATGCGTAATAATCCTGATTGATTCCGTATGTGCAGCAAGGCCACTGTTTTGCCTTGGGGACGCCATTACAGTGCTTAACGCCTACACAGAGTGCACACATGTGTGTGAACGTTTGTGTCTATACGTGCACATGAGACCTTTAGAGAACACACCTTTTATTGTGGCAGCAGTGTACACCACAAGGCAAATCATGACTGTGCATGTTTGTGAACAGGTTTTAATCAAGTGTGTGTTGACAAAGTAAACATAATACTGTGAATGCATCTTAACTAGATAGCACAAGAAGATATGATACAGTATGTGAGCCAATTAATTGTTTTAAAATATAATTTGCAGTGACCTGGTTTTTTTAGATAGACTACTGTAATATTTAGTGAATCATCATAGTTCACTCAGGACACATTTCAACAACTTGGATCATCCCCTGACTTTTCATCACGAGCGATCATCAGATCAACATTTTATATCCAAATACCTGCAAAACTAATATCATTCCATTCAGTCAAAGCTCTTCTTTGTGTTTGGTGCTAATTAGCAAATGCTAGTTTGCTAACATGCTAAACCAAAATGTTGCACATTATACTTAAATATATATCTGCTAACATACAGTACAGCATGTTAGCGTTGTCATTGTGAGAATGTTAGTCTGCTGACGTTAAGTACAGACTCATGGAGCAGCTAACGTGGCTGTAGACTGTTGTTAAAATGTTCTTTATTTCTTCTCTTTTTTTAATCCACTTGTAATGCGCTTTGTAATTGTTTTCGAAAGTGCTGTATAAATAACAATTATTATAATGCTTTGAACAGACCTCCATTAGGCACTCATTAACAACAGAGCGCCAATTGCCTTAACAAAGGATGGTGGGAAGAGTTTAATTTGAATAACTCCAATATTTAGCTGCTTAAATGCTCTTAGTCTTAGGTTGTCTCAGTGTCAGTCCAAAAATGTCAGCAGCTACTGTATGTCCAGCCATGACCACTTCAAAGAGAGACAGGTAATTGTAAAATGTGTAGGTGTGTGTGTGTGTGTGTGAGTGTGTGTGTGTGTGTGTGTGTGTGTGTGTGTGTGTGCGTGTGCGTGTGCGTGTGTGTGTGTGTGTGTGTGTGTGTGTAGTGGTGACCACAGGCAGACAGGTAGACAGGTTATCAGCATTGTGATCTGTGATCTCCCCTAGACAGAGCTCGGTCTATGTCTATGCGTGAGTGTGTATGTGTGTGTGAGTTTATTCTTGTGTGAGTATGCTATCTTACATGCTTGTGAGCATTACCTGCATGTACCCATGGATATGTGTGTGTGTGTGTGTGTGTGTGTGTGTGTGTGTGTGTGTGTGTGTGTGTGTGTGAGAAAAAGAGAGCATGCCTCAGGGGTAAGCCGAGCCTCGGTGGGGTGAATGGCTCCAGTGTAGAACGACTTTGTCACAACCCCAGCCTGCTGCTCTTTGAATAAAGCGGGTCAAACAATGCTGACTCCTCCACTGTAAGCCAGCCTACAGTCAACCTGTTCTTTATTCCACCAACAATAGACCAGGTCTTAAGTTACGGCATACTAAAGCTGCCTCAGAAGAACTCTTGAAGTCCATAACTCTCCGTGGCCATATCTTATATTCTTTTTTTATATAGTTAATTCAGAATGTTTCCCTTCTTACTCGAAAGTTACAACCAAGTCACAGAATGTAAGAGGTGTGAGTGCCAGAGCTTTAGAGAAAAATCACCATAAAACAGTGTAACAGGTACTGGCAATAACTCATGCCAGTCATCATACTTTATGTAGCCTATATATTCCTCTACAATGACAGGAGCAAAAATAAGATAATGAAATGCAACGTTTTACCAAGAAGCACGATCCACTGTAAATTTTCTCAATGGCCATCTATCTGAATATAGATGAAAGATACTCATCACAGATCTATCTTTTCAGGAAACATAAGGAATCACTGGCTGATGTAGACATTAATGAGGGCTGGTTATGATAAAATGGTAACACCAAAAATAAAAAATAGCATATTAAAGATACAACACGCACAAAATAATTGACATACAATGTATGTAACTGTACATATTTGATCTTATTGCACATCATAATAGCAGCAAATGTGCAATTGATCATATTATGTTGGTGCATTGTATGTTACATAATGTCAGTTGATGATACTGAGTCTAGGATGCAGTATCATGCACGCTTGGTAACAGAACAACAGAGACGTCAGTCAAAGTTGTCAGTCAAAGGAAACCACTCTTGTTTTGATAACAGATTTTGGTTTTAGGTTATTCATTCAGCTCAGTACTGCATATTTTGACTCATTTTTGTGTTGTAGCGGCTGTGTGTAATATATCACACATTGATGAAAATATATCATGAGGAAATGAATGTACCAACAATCTGTAGGTAGATATTAAAAGCAATATGGTGCTTTTCTGTCAAACTGTAGTTTATAGACTATGACATTGGCATTGAAACATACCAACAGTCTGACAAACCAACTGACGTGGATGAATGCATCATCGTGTTCCTTTACCATGGAAAAAAATGAATAAACTTTTAACATATAACAATGCCTTGAACCTAAACTAAAAATACAGAATCATAGAAGGATTGTTTATTGAGCCTTGGATGTAGCAATGAATAATCTGTCCTTGTTGTGAAACAGCGGACCAGCTATTCACCCTTGCATGCAAACTGCTTTGACAAAATGGGGTGCCAGTCCGTGTATAACTGCACTGAGTGCTGTGTCTTCATTCTCTGCGGTAGGTCAGACATGTTCTCAGTGGGCTTTGAGTCCACCAAAACTGTTCTTCATCACCTATGATGTTTGTAATATCCATGGACAGAATCTCAAAGCTCAGCCAGGGAGTGGAGAGTATTACGTTTGGTGACATCTCAATTTCATGGCTCTTTGCCAATGCTTAAGGTCTGTTGGCTTCATCAGGACATGACCTTCTGCATGCACTCAGGCAGTTTGCAGCCAGCTGTGCAGCTGTTATGATATACTGTCAGCAAATTTTAGGCTGGAAAAAGACCAATTGCCTGCTCTCACTTAAGACAGAGTTACTGCCTTGAGTTTATAAGCTAGAGATAAGAAGTTGAAAGTGAGGGTATGTATAAAGGAACATGAGATGAACAGCCAGATTGGTGCCCCGTCCACAGTCTTGTAGATGTTGTACCCTTGTACTCTCATGGTGACAGGCAGTGATGGGCAAATTACTTTGAAAAAGTAACTAATTACAATTACAAATTACTTCTTAAAAAAGTAATTGAGTTAGTAACTCAATTACTCTATTATAAAAGTAACTAATTACTAGGAAAAGTAATTTTTGCGTTACTAAAACAAAGTAATATGTCAAAGAATTCGGCTTTTTAGAAGCATGTTTCACACGCCAGTTTCATAGAGTAGAGTGTTTATATTTCCACTTGCTAAACGCCGACTTTCCCACTTTATCCTCCTCTTCTGTACTCGCCATTTCTTCTCTGTCTATCACTTTGGTTTTACCGGTCGAAAGTTGTGTGTGTGCGCCGCACAGAAGCTACGTCGGTTTGTGTGTAAAATAAACTCCTACAAGGATTCGTCAATGATGTCACGCAGCTATACATCGTCAAGTCAGTTACTTCCTTGTTCCATATCCGCAAAACATGACCTGTCTTATCCTTGGTATTTATCGAAACCGTGTTGTACTAGTGTGCTCTCTACTCTGCAGCCCGCTTATGAAGTGAGGAGGAGGAAAGGAAGAAAAGAAAAAACAATAGCCTAGAACTCATGCTGGCTGCAGGCTTTTTTTTTTTTACCATGATCGCGCTGGGGCCCCGATTTTAGTAACGGCAACACAAGTCATGTTAGTAACGGAAACGGCGTTAGTAACGCTGGATAAAGTAATTAATTAGATTACAAATTACAGAGGAATGTAACGGCGTTACGTAATCGCGTTTATTCTAACGGCGTTAGTCTCAACACTGGTGACAGGTAACCTAAGCTTAAAAGCAAGGCTCTCAAGTCACCTGTTGATCTATGTTCCTTGGTGGATTCTCCAAATCACATGATCACACGAGAGTCACGACATAACGTGGGAATCCATCTTGTCAGGCTTCAAGTTATGCGTTTGTGGCGGAACCACAGTGGTTTGGACCAATCACAGCCAACCAATGGGGAACTTCTGGCTGCAGTGGACTTGGTTGAGATGTGATGATGGCAGGAAGAGATAGCGTGTGATAGACAGTGATAGACAGATGGTTCATCCAATCACCTGCCAAGTTTTTTTTAAAGTGCCCGTCCTTTGTCTAAACTGTTTCCAAGGTTGACTTATCAGATGATTCTGTGTACAGCACATCCTCTACGAGCTTAGAGTGGATATCTGAGAACTCAGACATCAGAAGGAGCTCAGAGATTGTGGCTGTATAGGTTGTTCAGGCAGATGATGCTCTCTGTGTGCCTTGCTTTGAAAGTCCCCAGATCTACTGCACACTGATGTAATTGTATTTATCCCATCTGGCCTGAGAATAGCTCTAGATAGGGGATGTGGCTGAAGAGAAAAGTGTCTCCTGATGAATCTGCTGCAACTGTGACCTGGACACAGATGGGCAGTGGAAAATGATTAGATTTGGAATTGAGATAAACATGACAATGCTTTTATGTTATTGTGTTTCTCTTTTTTATTCCATTTTCAAATGTATGCCTATCTGTAAATGTTGGTTTGGATCAGAATAAGGTTTGGTGCACATCATTTTAGTGAACACTAAACAAAAATCTCTGTTTCTTTGTAGAGGAGTTCATTGTGGCAGCTCAGAGGTTTGGCCAGGTGACCCCCATGGAGGTAGACATCCTCTTTCAGCTGGCTGACCTGTCAGATCCCCGTGGGTAAGAACGACACACTCCGAAAAAAAACACACACAAAAATCATGCTAGCTTTGATATAATATCTCAATTTTGATAATATGACAGTGCTTTGGGTACAACTTTCTTTGCAATATTAAATCTGCATATAAATATGCAGTAATGGTGGAATAGCATCTCACATCTGAACCATCTGATCATACCTAAGTCGTTTCACTTTTTCCTCAGTTCATCAGGGAGTTGTGCAGAGTAAGTCTATCCTACACTTGCCCCCCAAAGCGCACCTTTAGCCCCAGGGTCCAGATGAGCTCTTTCTTCCCTCTCAAACTTCTCTGCAAAGGATCAAAAGAGTCAGACATGACTACATCAGTGCCAGAGAATCCTCTTTCATTCCAAAACAAATCCAAACTCCCATTTATCTTTAAAAAAGGGGCAATTCTAGTCCCTATGATCCGTGGCACACAACAACTGTATGCGTCTCACATTCCCCCACTTCCTTTGCGTCTGCCTCGCGGCCCGACCAGTGTGCTCATAATTTCTAACCCCGGCCTGGGACACCACCTGATTATTATTTCTGGGCAATGGGATACTTTAATAGCCCTCTCCACTCCCCTTGATTGGAGATGCGGGAGATAATAGCCCCAATATTCAGAGGAGAGGGGTGTGTGTGTGGGGGGGGATTTGGCTTTCCCGTTCCTTCAGCCTGGGAAATCTGGGACCATCATAGAGATGAAAATGGAAAGGCAATAGTTTTACATCCAAAGGTTTAACATCTTTGTTATACTTGGATGTAGGCATAAAGGAGTGGGAGTTGTCAGTTCCTATAGACCTTACTCAATCATGCCAAGCGCAGGTCTGGATTTTTGAATGCCACAGTGTTTTCTCATGGAATGATGGCAAGCATCCGTAAACTTAGAGAAATTTCAGCCTGACAGATGGTGCTTCCAAAGGTCATGGACACGGTGATTCATTGATGAAATATTATAATCCTCTGAGAGTTTTTACAAGTTACTTGAGACTTCTCATTCTCTCTCCTCATCAGACGTGTTGGTTTAGCGGACATTGAGAACATCGCTCCTCTGGAGGAAGGCGCCCTGCCCTACAACTTGGCTGAGGTCCAGAGACAGGTACAGAATATGAAGACTTGTTGATGTGTTTGGTTTCCTCTTCCACACTGGCAGCGCTTTTCAGTCTCAGCACATTCTCTTGGGCTAGATGTCGCCATGTAGATGACTAAGATTAGTAAGATGATTAAGGATAATGATATCTCCTGTTCACATGCAATTAATCCCTCAAAACAAAACATCTATTTGATTATGGCAACAATTGCACAATTAATTCCTTGAGACATTTAAGAGTTGTGTGTGAGTGAATGAAAACAAAAGACATGTGACACAGATCCAAACAAGTGGAATAAAGTTGAGCGTTTGCCCCCCAAAATGCCATTCGGCCATTGCTTGTCAGTCCTGCTCATATTCAAGAGTTCATACTAAGGTTTAGACCAAGTTGTGTCCAAGTCATTTCCCATCACAGACTTTAGGAGACTTTCTTGAGAGAAAACATGATGAGACCTCTCTCTGACATGCGGTCTTAAAAAAACATGCACACCAAAGTCACAAATCCAGGGAAATAAAGACGAGTGGAACCGTCCTCGAAACTTGATGAACCTCTAACGTGCTTCAAGTTGCAAATAATAGATGTGAAGAGACTTTGCAGTAGTGAACAAGAGCAATTTGTAATGAAGAAGAGGAAGATGTATGGAGAGCCAGACAGATGAGCAGAGGACTGTTTTCCCTCCCCGGGCCTGTTTGGTCAGAGTTGTGTTGCCTGGTGGGTTCCAGCGCTACAGTGAAGGCTTGGCCAGGCCATATTGGAGCAGGCGGGGGCCAAAGGGGAGAAAGCAAAGGGGCCCAGCACTACACAGACGCCAGTCCCACCACAATGAGCCACTTTAGGCCCTTGTGGTTTGGCCTCGGGGGCTGGCCGCCAGCTAGCTGGAGCTCTCTCTCATCTTTTGCTCGTTCTCTTCCATTTCCTTTTTTTGATCTACTTCTCTCTCTCTCACTCTCTCTTATTTCTCTACATGTTTGTCGCGTCGCCCTTTCTTGTTCCCTCTTTATCCCTCAAACATCCTGATTTTTGGTATTGCCAAGTTTCTGTCCACAGGCAGACAGAGCTGAAGAAGATGGTAGAGTTGGAGGAGGTTGTGTCTGAAGGAGACATTTGGGGAGGAAGAAACTATAGTGTAGATGGGGGTGGGAGTTTACTCTGGCAGGTGGACCTGTTCTAGAGTCTCCCATCCCCCTCAAAGGCACACACACACACACGCACACACTCGCACTCACATGCTTACAACGCTCCAACCCCCGCTCTCCCCAGGGTCGAGAGGCCAGAGCTGGGCAGACCAGACAAGCAACAGGTACCTCAGGTGGAGGGGGGAGTGTGGCTAATGTTACTGTGTGTTACTAATGCTGGCTACTAACACTCTTTTGCTGGTTGCATAGCATGGTGATGATCACAGGGCTATACTAAGATCACTTTGAGTCCAGGTTTAGTTCACAAATGTGCCGACACACTGGTGTAGACTGGATTAGTTAGGCATGGTGAAGTGAAAATAAAGATGATCAAATATGCCAGATAATATAAGCATCTTTGCATTAATCCTTAGTTAGTGAATAAATAGTGTGTTCGAAAGAAGTAATTCTTAATTAAATGTAAGGGGGAAAAAATCTTTTAATCAGTAGATTAATAGTGTTTCATACAATGGTCTGTTTTAATTTCTACTTTCTAATTTTCTAACCTAGAAAAGCTTAATATCTTCTGTATTTCTAACCCTAACTCAAGATGTATCACACACACCCTTCAGTAGACCCACTGGAACTTCATCAACAGTGGCTTCTACTTTCAGACTTTACTAACCCTGATAATTTGAATCTACCATCTGACCACTTGTGCAGGGCTTTGTGTTGCTTTCACCAATTATTTTCTCTAGTGCTGAAATGAGTTTTCTGTTAGCTGATTAGTCTATCAACAACGACAAAAAGACAATTTTGATAACAAAGTATTTATTAAGTATTATGAATTAATTGGGTTGAGTGAGTACCAGGTTGGGACAAGTAACTGGTACAGACAATGTATTTTATAAAGGTACGAGTATCATTCAAGTAAAATGTGTACTCGTTATCTGAAGTTCATTTATTCAAATTTATATAAAAACAACTTGTGTTGTGTATTCTGTGACTTTCTCAAAAACATGTACATACTCTTACCAATATCCATCATGACACTTGGACTTGCTGTCAAACACTGTACAGCAGGTGTGACAAATGATTGATATAATAGCCATGCATAGCATGCAACGTTTAATGTGAAACAGTATTGAAATATCAATGTCTGAAACAGTGGCTTGTCTAGAGTCATGTCTCTCTCCGGTTGCTCCATCCAACAGTTTTTATTCGTTGTGTTCCCCTTCTGCACTAATGTATCTGTTGTCTCCTTTCCATGGTCGGAGCAGCAGTTGGGCAGTGACCACTCCCGCCCCATCCTAGTCCAGGTGGCAGAGTCGGCCTACAGGTTCGCCCTTGGCTCAGTGGCAGGGGGTAAGAGTCACGCCCCATTGGCTTCCTGCATACCTTCACCCCACCACCCACCTACCTGCTTACGTGCCTACCTGCCCCCCGCCCTCTGCTGTCCTCATAAGAAAAGGGTGAGAGAGATAGAGGACAATGGCCCCTCTATTGCCCCTTACCTTGCTTACAAGAGCAACAGTCGCTCCCCTGCTTAAAGAGAAGTGCTCCCTCTCTTTCTTGCTCAATCTCTCTCTATCTCTTTTCCCGCTCTCCACCATCCCTCTGTCTCGCTCTGTCCTGTCCCTCGCCTCTGTGCGTGCCATGGGAAAACCCTCCTGTGTGGATTCTTTTGTACCTGTGTGAGTGATCAGAAGGGGGAGGATGAAGGTGGGGGTGAAGGGCGGCGCCTGGGCCTTGTGTTTGGCTTCAGACTCCCCACTGTTTTCCTACTCCTCCTCCTGCTCCCTTCCTTCATTCCTCCCTTCTCCTCCTCCTTCTATCCCAAGGGAGACAGCTTAATAAGGAGGTATGGGTCCGCCATCCCTTCTTCTCTCTCGGCCTCTCTCTAATTAAGTCTGTCGCCTTGGGTCGGTTCTTTTTGTTTGTGTCCGTCTGACGGCCGAAGACACTGGGACTCAAAACACTTCAATGTCGTCCTTAACATTACCCTACAGACTTCCCCTTCCTCCTCCGCCTTTTTCCTTTTCTTCCTCTCAAAAGGTCCTGTCACCCAGATTACAAAGACATATTTTGTCACCTATCTCGAGTGGAATTTAGCAAAGGAGTTTTCGTTTTTCACCCCAATATAATCATATTCTTACCCTAAATCTTTTATTACTTCTTTTATCAAGGTTTGCTCGTACCAGTGCTGCAGTTGGCATTACCAATCAGTCTTAACCCCTCAAATGTGCCCTAGATTGCCAGTTTCAACCTGATGAATGCTACCTTTTCATGAGTGGGTGTGTGTTCATGAGATTTGTTTCATTCATGAAAATGTCACCAAAGAGTTTCAAGAAAAACTTCATGCAGCTGCATCACTCCTAAGGGATAGTCATTCAAAAACTGTAATTGAAAAAAAAAAAATCTTTCATTTATACTGTGTGCCAACTTAATTTACTTGGACCCAGTGACATATATACTTATACTTTCACATCTGAACAAATACTTCAAGTGTTACCTTTATTGTGATACCTTGATTATTCAAATAGACCTTGTAGTTGCAGAATGTGACAAATTCTCTTCAGTTCTCTTCATCTATTTGGACAATGAACCCACTGACAGTTTTTACAGTTCTTTCTACTCAGAACTACTGTAGTCCCTACGAAAAAGTTTGTATTTCTATGCATCCACACTGGCGATAATTTAATCAACACGCACTTCAAACAGGTTTTTCCCAATAGTTTCATAAGAAACTGTAGGTTAAAGTCATCATCTAATATCATGTGACATAGAACAACACTGTTTTCCCTTTACTCCTCTCATCTATCTCTGTAGTGTTTTGCACCATCATTTTTATTAGTGATGTCTTCACTCTCAACACAAATGTGTACTGATCTGTAGAAAAGAGGAGGACAATGGTGGCGCAGTCATATCAGTAAACCCCTTAAGCGAATATTTGTATTGAAATAAACAAAAAGTGTATATAAATAAGCTTCTTTTTTTGTCTTCTCTGTAGCTGTGGGTGCCACAGCAGTGTACCCCATCGATCTGGTGAAAACACGCATGCAAAACCAGAGGAGCAGTGGCTCCCTGGTTGGAGAGCTCATGTACAAGAGCAGCTTTGACTGCTTCAAGAAGGTGGTGCGCTACGAGGGCTTCTTCGGCCTTTACCGAGGTCAGTATGCAAGACTAAAAATTCACGTTCAAGTGTGTAAGATGTCATGTCCACAAAGTGTTTGTTCGGCAAATAAGTTGTGGTTGCAGATTGGAAAGTTGAAACCATCTTTGAGTTCTTCATGCATTATCTGCAGCATTAATAGTGCAGCAGCTTATATACTCCAACAGCAGGATTTTTTAACATCATGGCGGTTACCACGGTCATGCTAGAGAGCACTATACCAATGTAGTTTTAACATACATCTTATTAAGTCAGGCAGTCAAATCCACAATACAGGTTTAGAAAGAAGGGAGCTGAGATGGTAGAGAAGAAAGAAGTAGTGAGTACAAGGGACAATAAAAAAGAAGAGGAGACGAGAGGAGAAGCAAAGTGTAGGGTGGATGGAGGGCGTTGTGAGTTCACCTCTCTGCTGACCTGTCTCCTTTGAAGTGATTACCGGCTGGCTGGGGACTTTCAGAGCAGGACAATGAACGTCACACGCAAAGCCACATACCTTTAGGCCTGTGTCACGACGTGGTGATGTCGCATGTCTGGACTTACACACTCATACAAACACACACACAGACACAGAGCAGACGCACAAGTATGTAGGCATGCACACACCGATGGCAGGTGACTTCTTGGGCATGCAGGTACGCACATACCGGGGTCTGACATCCCTAATGACTACCTGCCCTGTCTTCAAAACAGAGGTTAGGATGTCTGTGTTGGTATTGTTCGGGTCGGATTGGAAAAAAGGTCCCCTGGAACGGTGGCTGGAGCCTTTTTTAAACCTCATGATTTTGATTGACAGCTCCGGGCTCCCGAGAGGAAACTTGAATGCTTGAATTTCTGTGGGAAACACAAAGGCCATCAAGAGTGGAATGGCTTCACAGACAGAGACAGACAGGTCCGGCTCCAAATAGATGGCCAGACAGGTATCCTGCCAGCCAAACTGTAGTTATGTAATATAAGTTGAAAGTGCCTTCACTGAAAACCACGGGAAAATCTGCTTAGTGAAGAATGTGGAATCAGAAGCACAAAATTGACACAATTGCTAATGTAGTATGATGCCAGAAGAGATTTCATAAAAACAAAGCAGCCCAAAGGAATGAGGAGAATATTTCCAGGGTTTTTTTATGGAGAAGATTTTACAAAAATAAATTAGATGTGCTTTTCCTATATCCTTTTGTGTCTGTATGCATGTACATTGTGTGTTGAATATCATCCCTGACAACCTACTGCCACGCATCACATGGTCATCACTTTTACTTTCACTTTTAACCTGACTCACTTCAAAGTGTTCACCTTCAGTCCTGTCCCCAAAAGGACAATAACTGTGGAAAAATACATTTTCCCCTCAAACCAGACTCCTTTCTTGTGTCTTCACTCTAGTTTTAGTGGACTGTTGGCCCGCAGTAACCAGCTGCTTGCTTCTGTTGACTGACTGCACGCACACACACACACACACATACACACACACACAAAACAAACACACAAACAACAATAGCTGAGTTATGAACCAAACCATGGATTTGGAGGAACGTTAAACCCCTGGTGTTGAAGAAAGTATGTGAGCATTTAGAAAAAAATGTTTCAAAAATGATCTTTGTTTGCTTTTTTATGAGGTCCAGGCAAGTCCTTTCGCCAAAGCTACAAATTGAGTATATGATTATGTGTGTGTGGCCTTGTTACACACAAACTACTGTAGAATATTAACTGTGTTTGTTACTTTTAGGAAATAGTGTGTATTTGTGTGTTTGTGTGTGTGTGTGCTTCTTGCCTTGGGGCTGGGTAGGGGGCCAAGTTTCATTGTGCTCTGTTGTGATTATTTTGTTTATTTTTATCCTGCTTTGGGTTGTAATTGAGGTCTGCGTAAACTTTTGGTCGGTTTGTTTTATACTCTGCCCTTTTTTCCTATTTTGGGAAGCAGTTTCTCTCTCTTCATCCCCTCTTTCTTCCTCTCTCTCTGTCTCTCTCTCTCTCTCTCTGTCTCTCTCTTGTTGCTACTCTGATGTCCCCACACTCCACATCAATAGATTTCATTAACGTATGGGGGGATCTTGCAGGGTCGGACGCATGTGGCGGGAAGCCGCACATCATGTGGAGTGTGTGGAAGTGGTATATGTACTGTATATGCATTGCTATGAGTGTGTGTGTGAGAGTGAGTAGGGGTACCACAGCACTCTTTTTTTCTAATCATTTCGTCGTTTTCTAATGATAGGTCTCGTACCACAGCTACTGGGTGTGGCGCCCGAGAAAGCCATAAAGCTCACAGTAAGTCACTGTGTTAGAGAGCACATAGACACATGCATGCACATTCACACAGACAGAGATCCGTGAGCTTCTTCCATCACTCCAACCTAATGGATGGATTTTATATTATGTGATACAACACACTTAACAGACCATTACGTACTGCATAGTTACACATGCACACAACCTGCTCAGCCTTCATCTTTTCCTGCATCTGTTTAATAAAGCATCTTGATGAAATGCATTTATAGCTTTTGTGGGACAAACAGCAGTACTCTTGTTGTTAAAAGACGTCTGCTCTACACCTGCTGTTCAATGCTGTAGGCTTGTCAGTATAGTTATTTAGTATAGTTAACTCTAAATGTTTTTGTTCTAAATGTACAGGTCCTACATAAAACAGTGTATGCTCTATTTTGATTGTATATTTATATTGTGTTCCACTATTTTCTGCTTGATCTTGATCTTTTCCTGATATTTGTGTTTCCAGGTGAATGACTTTGTTCGAGGAAAGACCAGACAGAAAGATGGCACAGTCCCATTGGGAGCTGAGATCATGGCTGGTGGATGTGTAAGTCTCAAGCCAACTGTTGCATTTATTACATTTTGTGATGAGAATTTTTTGTGCACATTTGAAAGTATAATGTTGGACTAGGACAGTGGTAACAACCTGGAGAGAATTTAAGATTATTAAGTGTTACATTCAGAGACTTTTTTTCATCCCGACAGTTACATTAAGCCACGACCTAATGTAAGAAAATACTATAAGTAGGCCTCCCTCTTACTATTTTGCAGGCAGAGCTTTAGTTTTGAGTAATTATTGAAGAATCCAATCCAACCTAAGGTTGTGCCATATCATGTAGTTCATAATGACACTGGCAGATTGTTCAGTGCGATAACAATTTGTCATGTTTTGAATAATAATAATTTTGTAACAAATACACGTCATTACTACATACAACAGCAGCAAGCTCGGCTGAAAGTAACAGCACCGCAGCCTCCACTGTTCACTCCAAAATAAGAGGCAACTTTGGCAATATAAACATGGTTTTATGGCTTTATGTGACTGAAAAGGGTAGCTGCAAAAAGGGGCAATAGGATAGGATAGGTAGATAAGGTCCTCACACCCTTTACTGTGAGGCAGTGTTTTCCTCCTCACATGACTAGCTGCATTTTCTTTACAAAACACGTAGAGAAGGAAATAGTTCACATTACATTGGAACTCAAGGATTTGCATTTATGCACTTCGGGTCTTGCAACTTGGGGAGGAGAGCTAAAAGTGGAGAGAGGAATATATGCGATATATTGAATAAATGTTTTTTAAATCACTTGTCAAAAGCATTACGTTGCTCTCAGTATTTATCAAAGAGGGATGTTCATATTGGTATAATCATGATGTCTGCTTCTACATGTGAATTCTGAATGATCAAAACAGCAATGCTGAGAATTTTTCTGGATCAAATGAGAGTTTCTAATCAGACCCTACAGTCACATCTCTTCACCAAGATAAAAAGTCCTCTCAGTTCTTCTCCCAAATCTCTCCTACAAGATCTGTGAGAGTGTTGTCAGTGTGAATATGGCCACAGATGTAGATGACACTGCAAGTACTCAGTTCAAATACAGTCAACATTACATATTTCAGTGTTCCTTATTCCTTAATTTTTCCATAAAAGCCCAAACATGGAGCATCTGTCTCCCTCTTCATCATCTAGGCTCTTCAACGTGCACGGTGTTTAAATGATGCTGCACAGCACACAGACACTGTATACAGTACTAGTGCAGCATACATCTCTTAACTATGTTTACCTGTCTCCTGAGTGCCGCCCCTCTGACAGTCGAGCAGACAGACGCGGACCTGTTTGGACGCCAGAAGCCACCGTTTGTTGATGGAAACGTGTAACGATCACACATGAAAGAGCAAATGCGCATACTGTACATGCTCGCGTCTGTGCATACGTGACAAATAGAAGAGCATGCAAGTGCACACACACACACACACACTCACAGGGAGAAGATGATTGACAGCGGCTGCTACCTGAGACTCCCCCACCACCGCCACCACCACCAGTCTGTTACCTGCTCCCCTCCCATCAGAGGTTTTGATCACTGAGCTGTCACAGCCTACCCCCAATGCATGTATGCACACACACACACACACGGACACACACACTCTGAGTCCACCAAGGCCGGCAGCTTTAGCCTGAGCAAATGAAAGAAGGTCTTTCACTCAACCCTCTTTTGATGCTGATCACTAAAGCAAAGTATTTCAGGATACACAAGTCATTATGGGTTTAGCTCCACTCGGGCACATTCAATTGACCCTATTAGTTTGAGGAGTATGTTTAAGAAATGTTTTAGCACGGCACATTTGCTGCAACTTAAATGTAGCGTTCCATCTTGGATAGCTATGTTGAGTAAAATGAAAAATAAAAATAAGGTGTATTAACTACAGGAAAGCAAATGCACTGAAGAAATGTTTAGCACTGGACTAGGTGTGAAAAGTAGCGGTTGTCTTATTTTTATACAACCCATATGGATTGAGAAGCAGAACCATAACAGATGCATATGGAGAGGAGAGGATAAATGTAGAGGAGAGGAGCGTGGACGGATGGATTTTTCCTCTTTTCCCCCCCGAGAGCCGTCGTGACAGCTCCTTTCATCCTGGCTGAGGCCCCGGTGTTAGTGCTGGCACTGCACTCTGCCTGCCACTTTATCTCACACACTCGCACACTCACACACACACCGTACACACATATAGAAGTCGAACCCTCCTGAACCCTTTTTTAGTGAGGCTCCAGCCACAGCACATGAAATCTGTTTATATCATTTGGTAGCTGTGAAAGTGTTGGTTTGGACCACAGTGTCAGCCTCAGGTCCACAGTCTATAAAGCAAAAGACACAGAGAGAGAAAAGAATGGAGCGAACAAGGGAATAGTTACATTGCATGTTCGCTTTCTGTGTCCTAAACTTGTCTGAAGTTTTTCAATAATCTTTTTATCATTTCAGTCATTTTAAAAGGAGCAATTTGTAAGATATGGCCTAAATTTCCATTTTAAAAAAATCAAAAATGAACTTACTACAGTCTTGAGGTTATGTCAAAGATGTCTTGCACGTCTACTGAAGTTAGCATGCTAACCAGCTAGCCCTGGCCTGTCCTGTCTGTAATACCACTTTGTACCGGCAAGAGGTGATAGTCCGATAGCAGTGGCAGTGTATGCTAGCTGTTAGCGTAAAAAAAATGTAATAAAATAAGCTCAAAATGTGATGAAATTAAATACCCTTGCTTCAATCTTCCTTACTAAATAGAAAAATAGAACTGTACAACTTCTCAATTCCAGTTTTTCTCTTTTATCAAACTAAGAAGAGCTTAATTGCCTCATTAACTCATTGACTCTCTGTCCCTTCTCTTGCGCTTACTAAGCCATGAGTCAATTTGCTAACGTTGACTAGCGAAAACCAAGGATAGCTACCAATGAGCAGCAGTTGTAGGTTACTCTGGTGATATGCTGCCCCCTGTGTTTTTGAAGCTGCCTTTAAATTCTACAAATCGTACCTTTAAGCAAAAATGTCAAACATTTGCTGGTTTCAGCTTCGTAAATGGAAGGACTTGCTTTTCAGAGTAAATGAAGAGTGTTGGGTTTTTGACTGTTATTTGGACAAAAGAAGCAATTTGAAGACGTCACCTTGGGCTCTGGGAAATTGTGATGAGTCCTGTGACTGTGCTGCTCTCTCTTTCTCTGCTCCTCTCCTCTTCTCACCTAGCTATTCCTCTCCTCACCTCCTCCTCTTGCTCCTTCCTCTATCCCTCTCTAAACCCTGTGGCTCAGCACCATTAAGCTCCAGTGCAGGTTGCCAGTTTCTAATGATTATTTGGTAAGAATGGCATGCTCCATCGACTGAGCTGGCTGGATGCTTATCTGGCAGTTCCTGGCCTGCATTTTAGGACTTAAGTTACACAAAAATACTTGGTGGGTCATTGCTGTGAGGAGAAGAGGGCTCGGAGTGAAAAAATACAGTAATACTTTGTTCGTTTGCACGGCTGGTTTACGTCTTTGTAATGGGTTTCTTATTCAGGCCTGATGTGAATTATGAAGACATTATCAGAGAATCTAATAAACACAAAAACACATGTAGCATGAAGGGTGTTAAGCAAAAATAAAAGTGTGATTGTTATTTATTGATGGCGGCGAATGTTTTCAGTCGGTGCTAATCTGTTATATGGCCAAAAGTGAGTGGTTGGCGTCTGGGAATCCTCAAACTTTACTAAGCTCTTTCTGCATCACACTCGCACATAGCTAGGAGCTCTGGTGCGTGCATAAGGTGCTGACGTCCCAGGTTTCTAAGGATCACCTTGCCTTGTAATTACCTGGGAATCATGAGAGAGCCGCCGACGCTGTCACTCCATAATCACAACCCTCAACCTCTCCGCCCCAACCTCGACCTTCCCTCACTTCTCGTGTTTTGACTTACTCCTCTCTCTCTGCTTCTGCCTCTCTCTCTCATTAGCTCTGTTTATTTGTCCGTTTCTCTCCATTCTATCTGTCCGGGATGCTCAGAAGTTTTTGAGTGATTTTCCACAGTTTAGAGGAGACGTGGGACGGCGGAGCACACAAAATGATCCGCATTGTCACTCCTTTTATCTCACGTTGTCAGGCCTAATTGTCAGCTCGTCTCTCTGAACAATGTTGTTGTTTACCCAAGGAGAGTAAACAACATCTCCATCTCCTCAATCTCCAGTCTCATTAGTATCCGATTGAAGCAGCCAACGCTGCTAGGGGCCGGAGCCAATAGCCTCTTAATGCTCTAGCTATTAGCCAGCATGTAATCAACTAGGTTATTTCCATAAAACAAGTCATAAAGAGTTTAGCTGTGAGATGTAGCAGCTTTAGAGCGGCAGCCCTCCCGCTATTCACAGTCTCTCATTTGTCGGGTCTGGAAGGGAAGCTATAGTCCACTATAGCGGCTGCACACACCTTCAATGAGACTATTATGATCTCTGTCTCTCCCTCCTCCCCTCTCTTCTCTTAGGCAATATATGGTAACACTTAAAACTGAGGGACATTTAGCCCCAAAAATGCTCATGTTGCAGATTGGAGCTTGATGCTTTCCCGTAAGGCGAGAGGCGACAAGCACAATCCATCATTCATAACGCAGCGACTGAAGGAGGGGGAGACAAGGACAGAAACAACAACAAACAGACCAGGCCTATTTAAGACACAAACGGCGCCATGGCAACCGATTGCTATCTAATTGCGATGAGCCGCCCTTTTTTGCGTGTAGCTACAGTAACCACTGGCAACCGTAGCAAGAGCAGGACAATATTAGAGAAGATGAGAGAGATCGTTTGAGAGGAGGTCAGAGAGAGACAATACTGGAGAGGAAAGTGAGAGCAACAATTCAAGGAAAAAGGAAGACGCACAAGTCAGAGAAAGACCACTTTCCAAATAAAAACCACTGTAAACATTTCTCAGCACCAAGAAGCTTTTTGGAAATGTCGTCATGTTCCCTGACTAGACACAGTTAACCATTTGTCTTGCCACAACCCAGCAGACCAGTCTGAACCTGCTGCAGTATTGTTGCCCTCCCCTTACAAGTACAGGTTTGGAGGATGGTGTGAAGTGAGAGGTTAGAGAGAAAAAGAGAAGTCAGAGTCCCCCGCAGGGTGTGAGTGATGAAGACAAACAGCTGACAGACCCGAGCTGCATCAGCTGGATTTCCCGGTACTCTCCTGAACTCTCCTCCTCTCCACATGTTTGTTTTGTAGCTGGTTGCTGAGCCGGCACTATTAAGTTGCATCACTTCCTTCAAATTGGCCCCAAGACAGATAGTAGTTACATTGTCAGTCTTGATTGTATTTTGATGATTTTTGTTCATTTAGTAAGTGTTGTGGTTTTTGAAATGAACACCTCATCTTCAGCAGAACACAGACGCTCAAAATCGCATAATAAACATATACAAAACTAATGTTGAAAGTCTGGTTTCGTGTTCAACTCAAGTATCCAATCAAGAATCAGGAATTTCACTCCTCCTGAAGTTCATTGCATTCATTTCTTTTTGTCCTTCTGTTCATCCAGGCTGGTGGCTCCCAGGTGATCTTCACCAACCCTCTGGAGATTGTAAAGATCCGTCTGCAGGTGGCGGGAGAGATCACCACAGGGCCGAGGGTCAGCGCCCTTTCTGTCATCAGGGACCTCGGCTTCTTTGGACTTTACAAGGTGAGAATTGTCCTTGGGGTCAGAGGTGCATGTATAGATGAATACAGTGCACTAAAGCCTCATGTGTAGCTAATGTAGTTGAGATATCTTCTCTTTGTGAACTACAATACTATTTTTCACCCGAGAACATAGTATTGAGGTTTGAATGGTTCATTTTGATTCTTTTGATGTCTCCTGGGTGCATTTTTTAACTTTACAATTACAGGATATTAAGGCTGACACTATTTTCTGACCAGATGATCACAAGCAAGTAGTTTGTGTAGTGCTGTGTAGAAAAACAGCAGCATAATCCTACAAAGTAACAGCTAACAGACTACATGATACTGAAAAAAAACAAAGAACGATACCATGGCAAGAAGAACAAAGTGTAGTGTTACAAAATTCTGGGAATTTAGAGATGTAGAGAAATTATTTTTCCTCCATTCCTCTTCACAGCTGAATTGTCACCGTCATAACCTCTTAATGCCAAAACCTCATTAGAGAGTGTTGTCTTGTTCTGCATATTTGGGATCATTGTGTAATTTGTTGTCAACCTCTTGGTCTCCTATCCCAACAATTACAAAGCCACTTTTTCATTTTGTCTTACTCGCATCTCAGCGTGTAGCTGGTTAATGTCTGTTCCAGGAGTGATGGGGACAGTTTATACACTGTGAAACAATGAATGCTTTGTGAATGGGCTGAAGAAATGAACTCAAAGCAGTTAAAAATCAATCCACTACAACATATTAGTAATTGGACATTGCTTACTTTGGCAATAGGACTAACAGAAAGTGGTCATAGTTTCATTCAGTTTCAACTGTGATCACTTTTGTCTCTAAATGTTGTAAATAAAGATGTAGAGGAAGCCCAGAGCCATATTTATACATGACACTGAATTCAAGCTAGATTTGTTGCTACTAAATTAATTGGCTAATTGTTGCCAGACGTCTCGTATGCATGATTTGATATCACCATGTTGGTCTTTCTGGAGTATCATAATTAAGGTTGCTCCAGGACCATAATTGCAACTGACAAATCATGTTTTCCTAATGTCATAGCTTTGGGACTCTGGGAAAAAAATGCATATGGGAAAAGTTATCCTTTCACACTTGTGTTTAACGTTGTGAAAGGGCGTTTTTAACCCTAACCATGTTTTCCTGTTGTGTTTGTTCACAAACAGCAACAGAACACTGAAAAGAAATAGAAATGGGATACAAACCCCAGTCACCTGTGTGAGAGTCCTACCAATCAGACGTGGCAGCTCAGTCTAGAGAAGCACTTAGGCGCTTTTTCTCAAGTTGAGATGACGTTGCCGGAGCAACATTAGTTATGCTTCTCTAGGGACAACACCATCACGAGTTGCAAAGCTGTGATGCCATAACAGCGTGACTGATCGGTTGCAGTTATGTTCCTGTAACTACATTAATGCTAATATTGTAGGACCAACACCAACACTGGGATATCAGATACAGCAATCTGGTATCCATTCTATTATTATTTTGATCAGCCTTGCAATTTTTACAACAATCCCTTATTTCTCATTACTGTGATTTTTCGATTAACTATTCAACTATACATTTTATGTCGGCCCACGTCAGCTATCATTTATATCAACAATTCCATGTGGTCCTCTGCTCAAGAACGAGAAAAGGCACAATTTATGCTAAAAGCTGTATTTAACCTTAATTACCATAATTGGTATTTTTCTGTGGCACGGGGGTTAAAAATTACAGTGCACTGTTTGAACATATTAGAGTTGTATGATATTGTGGACACAACACATCGTAAAGCAAGCGTGAAAGATTATAGTGTCCAAAGAGGCTAATATAAAAATATAGTCGTGTTGGTGTTTTTGAAACAATATTTTCTGCATTTTATAATCATTCTTATAAATACTATGATTTCTAACATCAGTCTGTTTGAGAGGTGCACACACACACAGTCTTCTTTGGATGCTACAAGATGCTACCAGAATAGGAATCAGTGCATGAGCTGCTAACGTTGGCAGCTTAACTGGCGAGCCAGTTAGCCCTCAGGGTAAAACAGAGCATGTCTAATTAAATTACATAAATAAGTCCTAATGGAGCTTGGCAGGGGAGATTGTGCTTCAACCGTAAACACAATCAACTGTGAAAATGTCAATCTCATACCTGCGGTTGTGTTAATTTGCAAGTAAGATGATGGCACTCATCCCAAGTTGTAAACTATTTTAAGAGAGGATTTAGCTTTCTTTGGTGATTATTAGCTACACTGTGAGTGGACCTCGTCACACCAAATGCGTCCCAGGTTCGTGTTTCTGCTGCTGACCACCTGTCAGCACAGAAAACTCCTGTGTAAACCTTTTGGCTCTGTTAGCAAGGCTGTAGTAGATTGTCTCTGTCTACCTGCCCTGATTTACAATGATGTCAGAGTGTCCTTTAGCGACTGTCTCCATTCAGCTGTCTTTCTTTAGTGCATGTAAACGTGTGCATGCTCGTGCACATGCTTCATTGTGTTCGTGTCCTGCTCCTCTCATAGAGAGGAGACAAAGTGCATTGAGAAAGCAGTAGCAGTGTTGGTGGTGGTGGTGGTGGTGGAGGAGGGGAGGCGGGGAGGAGACGAGCTCCAGCCTGCAAGCCCCAGACGGGCTGGCTCCGGAGGGGCTGCACCCAGGCACAGAGCTGCCTTTGTCAGGGTAATTATCCTGACGCTCACCCTCTGCTGGTGGAGCTACCGGTAGGGTAGGGTGGCTAACGCACTAGCGCCACCATTCATCACTGGGGGAAAGTTGACAGTGTAGGAATATTGACCTAGATGATGTTTCATGTTTATGGACTTGGAATTGCGATTAACTTTCTTGCATTTTCCTACTCAGCTAAGTCTTTTGGTGTTAAAGTTTTCTGCACACAAACATACACACACGCTCAGGGCCAACCCAACAGCAATGCCCTGATATTAAGGCTTCGCGTCCCAGTCCCTGTGACGCTGCTTGTCTGTCCTGCCTCGATAGAATCTCCCAGCTTTCAGCAGCCGCTCGGGCCCCAGCCAGCCTGCAAGAGGGACAGGCAGACAAGAAGTGCCAGAGGAAAGAGAGGGAAAGAGATAGCCCAGGTACCTGCCAATCCTCTCTCTGTTTATGTGTGTGTGTGTAGGAACCAAAGGATTATCCCATAGGAGTTAAATGAAGCCTGTCCAAAACAGGGAGACCCTGCCCAGCTCTTTAAACGGCTTCTGTTGACTGTACTTGTTGTATCAAGAAGGTGGCAGCGAGCCAACAAGCTTGAAATACAGCAGGAAACTTAATATGCTTGATGATGATGTAGTGTTGTTTACAGTGGCAGACAAGGAGTCATCTTCGTCAGCCAGTCTGTCTTTCTCTGGTTTTCCCACTCCTTTTTTTTTCTGTCTGCCAGCTCTGCTTGCGGAGCTGCCTCCCTCACCTGCTGCTGAGGACACAGATCGTTTGCATAGAGAAAGACATGTCTGACATGTTGCGGTCCATATTTCACTCTGCCATAAGGAGTCTTTTGGAAGTAGTTTCTTTGGCGGTAACATCAATTGATGCTTGAATAGCTGGTTTGTGAGCCGGCAGTTGATGTTACATATGACTAGAGACTCGAGCCAGAAGTCAAAGCTTGATCCCCTGAGCCCCATTACTCTTTCTCTGCTCTCCTTTACATTTATCCTTGTCTTTGTTTAACTCTTAACCCTTTGTTATGACCCAAAACATCTCCTTTTCCTTCCGACTGCCTTTCTCTAGGGTGCCAAGGCCTGTTTCCTGCGAGACATCCCCTTCTCAGCCATCTACTTCCCCTGTTATGCCCACACCAAGGCTTACCTCAGTGATGATGATGGACAGATAGGGCCAGCCAAGATGCTGTTTGCTGGAGCGCTATCAGGTAAAATACTAAAACAAAAAACACATAAACAATAGTATCAAGATTAGAGGCAAATTAGTTTTAATTTTCCAGATAACATCAATTTTTCCTTCTCGCAAGAATTGTACCTGCGGGGTCCTTGATTAAAAATCAAAAGCACCTGTGTGTGCTCCCTGGGACACTGTTGTTAAAGTCAGGAACGTACTGTGTACATGTATAGTCACTAGAAATAATAAAAAGCAGGAACATTTTAATTTGCCTATTTTTGTCCCTGTAAATGGTAAAAAAAAAACAATATTCATGCATTTGTGTTGTGAATTGGTAGTGTACCTCGTCTGGTAGGCAGCAAAGATGAGCTGTAAACAAAACTCTGATATATTATGACATGTCATGTGAAGTTATATGAACTACTGAGCAAACCTGTTAACACATCTAGCCCTTATAGAGTGACATTAGAATTCAGTTACAGTCATAGTCAAATATTCACTCTCATTTTAGCGTTCACCAGCTAGTCACTAACAGTGTCCGTCTGCCTTTTGGTATTGGTAGCATGTAGTGAACTTTAAGAGCTTTTTCGCTGCCCACTGAGCCCAAAACAACACTGATGAGAGTGGTGATTGTTAGAATTTAAGGATAAATTCCACAATCAGGCACAATCCAAGTGTCCGTAAGCCCCAAGATCCCAAATTGACTTAAAAAATATAATTTCTACCCCTTTTTATATCACAAATCTTCACTGAAGCTGCTTAGCTAAAAGCGTTAGCATGCACCCCGTCTGATGTGGGTACATGATTCGGCCCCCAGGGTGCATATAACATCTTCTCAAATCTTTTTGGGATCTCAGGGCTTCAGGAGACTTTGATTATGCTGGACGAGCTATATGGAGACATGTTATGTTCTACTTCAGTTGTTTAGCAGAATGCCGCAACACTGCTTTGCTGCAAAGCTCCAGAGATGTGTCGTGGGTGACAAAATTGTACCCAACTTTCCATCAACATATAGTGGTGAGGACATAATGACTGAATATCCCTTTTTGCATGAACTTATCCTTTAAGTATTATGTTTAAGACCAAAACAATGAGCTGAAACACAGTAAAACGCTTCTTAGAGTTAAGAGGAATGGAGGAATCGGGGTTATAATTCTCTGTGAAAACAAATGTGTAGCTTTAATGTAGAACTTAATTTTTGGATCTCCTCTTATGAGACTTTATCCAAGATATTTTACACTAGACGAAAAAAAACAGAATGAGTCACTCAAATCTCAGACTGTAATCAGTTAAAATACAACATGCCTTAAAAATCCTGTCATCACTGTCAGCAGTTGGTAGAAGAGTGGATCTAGTGATGCCAGATCCTTTCCGTTCATATGTTTGGACTCTAGTTTGTCCATAACTCTAAAACCAGTGTTTTGTCTTGTAAAATATTTGACCTTTCACAGTGAGCCAAAAAGCTTCGGTCCCAGAGGCAACGTGTAGATCTCTGAAGTTTATGAAACAAAATCTTTGGCCAGGTCCAGTTTTAAACATTTGTCTAACAGTGTTAGAGCAGGTCTCGCTCTGCTCTCCCCTCAGACCTCCACAGGCCTGCAGTAACAGTAGCAGAGCCCAGAGTTTGGAAGGCAGGCAGCCTCTGACCGCAGGCTCCATGGCGGTAGCTGCTAATTAGAGCGCTGCTCAGTGATTGGGGACTGGGGTTTTGGAGCTCTGCAGCAGGGAAGCGCCTCAGATGCCTGCCAACCAGGCCGGCAAGGAGGCTTTCCAATCCTAATAATATTGCACACGCACACACACACACACAAAGGCGAACATGCCTGTGCATACTTTATACACGTTCACCCTGCAAGAATGCATACAGTCCTGTCTGTAGGTTAGTCATAACAGTGTACTGATGACTTAACAACTTTATCCTGAAAAATATGAGCAGAGCTTTAACATTGGATTCATCCCCAAAGAAAACTGCAATAACAGACCATCACTCCCCTGCCAAGTTAAAAGGCTTTAGAGCATTTGCATAAAAGACTTAATATTTGTTTTGAATCCTCAGAGATGTGTCAGCAGCACTCTCTTCTTGAAGCAGAGGCTCAGCACAACACGGAAATATCATAAATCCTGCCTCCCTCCTCCGTTTTTTACTCTGGTTTCTCACCACAGGACTGGCAGCCACGGCCCGCAGACTCCCGAGCCCAAACGAGCCTCATGATTTCTTTATTTTTTTCATGACTTCGACACATTTATCATCCTTCTTTCATATATATTTATCAGCGGTTACAGCATTCTGGCAATTAGTGTTTTACAGTCGGCACAGGAAATTGAATTACACGCTCAGTTTGCACAGCATTATTTAGCTAGGCATTACTCCGTCTATGAAGAACATGGTGTTGGCCATCTCTAACTCACATTAGCTCTGTACGTTAGAAAGAGTTATGGAGGGAGTTTTTGGCCTGATTTGCTGTGTGGTCTAAGGAATATCCATGTTGTTCAGTCCGACTGTTGGTGAATATCCAGACAACTCCTGGCCAGATTACTATGACATTTTTAATTAATATTAATCTCCAAACATGAATGTGAACAAAAACATGAAAATAAATGGAAATAGGCAACTTTTCAAATTTCCCTGTGGTGTTACTGTTAGTGCCACTGGTGCAACGACAGACTGGCCACTGGCCAAACAACACAATTTGATCTATATATCATATATGCTGATCCATCCAGTTTTAAACTGTCCTGGTGGTAAGGGGAACAGACTTTAACACAACACTGGAGCGCTCTCCATCGAGTGATGGTTGCACAGTGGCAGATGAGCCTCCTTTGTGCCGTCCTCCTCTCCTCTCCTCTCCTCTCCTCTCCTCTCCTCTCCTCTCCTCTCAGTTCAGTGCAGGTGGTCAGTCTCCACCGGGTGCCAGTCTGCTAGCTAATGCTGAGTTGATTAGACTTGCTGAATAGCTCGTTTGGCCGTTACAAAAACCAAGAAGTCAGAGTAAATCGTCAAGAGGGCAGTTGATGGTAATGACCGAGCCATCAATGATTGAGTCCATTCATGGCTGAAGTGGCTGGAGAGGAGGTTTTGCAGTCACTCCCTTCAGTCAGCCAGTCACTCTCGCCGACACACGGGGCACAGTGTGCATTGCTCTCATTACCGTCCATTGTCTGGACCCTTTCAAACGGCTCTAAGGAAAGTGGGAGAGAGAGGAAAGGAAGAAAAAAGGTAGAGATTAAATAATGGCCTTGCTGGTGGTATGGATTGGTTGATGGTGAAGTGATAGGAACTGGCCCCTACTTGTGTATAGTGTATGTATGTGGCAGAGTTCCTGCAAGATGGTCAAGATCCGTGATGACGTGTTTTAAAAGAGGGAACAAAGAACGCTAAAACCACTCTATCAGATCCACTTAGGAAGATTTCATTGGCTCGCTGATGGCTGCTTTCTACAAATCATCTCATTTGTTTGGGGCTGATTTTTAAATTTGGGCTTATTTAGAATCAAACACATCCGGCTGTTTAAAAGAAAATGTGTCACACGACTGTAACAGCTCTTGTGCTCTCCTCTCCAGGCATGCCAGCGGCCTCTCTGGTGACCCCAGCTGACGTGATCAAGACCAGGCTACAGGTGGCGGCACGCGCCGGTCAGACCACCTACAGCGGGCTGGTGGACTGTTTCTGGAAGATTCTCAGAGAGGAGGGACCTCGGGCTTTCTGGAAAGGAGCTGGAGGTAATGTTCACCAAGACCTAAACTTTTACCTGTCAGGCTGTAGACAGGCTGCCCTGAACCTATATTTTTATTCACTAAGTATCTTGTATTTCTAATAGTTTTAAGGATTTCAAGATTATCATGGAAAGCATGATAACTAATTTAATCATTCTTTACTTGCTAGATTGATATAAATATATAGAAATAGCATCATTTTGCAGTTGAGAAAGCTCTAGATTACACACTTCGTGTAGATAAGTGCCCACACGAACGTAAATAAACACATTTGTTCTCCTTCCTGCAGCTCGTGTGTTCAGATCCTCGCCTCAGTTTGGAGTGACCTTGGTGACCTATGAACTCCTGCAGCGCTGGTTCTATGTCGACTTTGGAGGACAGTAAGTCTCATTTTCTCTTATTGACCCTCCAACGAGCTCAGTTTCCCATTTTACTTTGCTGTTACTGTGGTCACAGAACTCTAAACCTCCCCGTCATCTACCAGTGAAACAATAAAAAACTTACAGATATTTATTCTTGCCTGTGTTTTTCTGAAGACAGAATACGACAGTGAGCTCATCTCGTTATCAGAGACCGTCTCCCACCAGAACAATAGACTTAATTTCAACAGACAGTAGCTGCTCCTCCCTCCTCCACCAGAGAGAAAGAAATGCCACAAGACCAAAAATAATTTCTGTGCACATTCGCCGACAGAACTCACTCAAAACTCTGGATGTGACAATTTTCTCCAACTGGAGAGAGTTTTACCGCACGGTGATCAGGGCAGGCAGCACCCATTTGACTTGTGCACGTACTTTGCCCCACTTCTGGGATTGAAACAAGCTCATTTTCCTCCTCGAAATAGGTCCCTCTCAGGAATAATTCACCCCTTTTTCTACAGTTAAAAAGGTCCAGCGGGGAAGAGAGGTGGTGAACCTCTCAAAGTGAAACTCAGAAAAACGCTTCTTTTAATGGACAGCTGTTTTGCACATGCATGTATTCGCTGAATGGCTCGTGACTTTTACATGAAGCTCCCTCTTGCTCAGAGACAGTGAAACAAAATCAACTGCAGATCCCGTGAAGATGTGGTTCTGTGAATGTGAGCTGTGTCTGGCAGCGTATCACGAAGCTGGACGTGAAATTGAGGGATTAGATATAGATCTGCTCTCAGGGAGAAATGTTCCACTTCAGATTTCCTATTAAGATTTCTGTGGTGAATCTGATAATATTAATAAATGACGATAATAAACTCCCTTTCTCCCAAGTCGCGTTAAAATAACATCTGTGTTTATGTTGTTTAACACTCTTACTCACCTTTCTCTCCCCTCATTTTTTCAACTCTCTCGCGGTGCCTCTGGCTTCCTCCCCCCCCCGTCTCTCTTTCCCCGTCTCTCCACACCACAGAAAGCCGGCTGGCTCGGAGCCCACCCCCAAGTCTCGGATCAGCCTGCCGGCGCCCAACCCCGACCACATCGGAGGCTTCAGGTTGGCCGTGGCCACGTTCGCTGGCATCGAGAGCAAGTTTGGACTCCATCTCCCACGCTACACGGTGCAGACGGCAGCAGCAGCAGCGGCGGAGGCCCCCTCCAGTGAGAGCACCCCCTGAACCTTCACGGGTGGGGGAGGGGGTGGAAGACTTGACTGTTTTTTCACCAAGTTATTATTTGTAGTATTTGTAATTTTTCCTCTTTTAATCATATATATGGTAATTTAGCTGATTAGCACGGGTACACGAAGACAATGCTTTGAAAGTCGTGCAGTATTTATTTTACCGTTCATTGACATTGTATAGAGTCGTATTATAATGCAGCTGTTTTTCATACAGTTCAGCAGGTACAGTATGCACACAGGCAGCAGAAGGACTTAACTGCACACGTTTTTTGGAAGTTGCAGCTTTTTCCCGTGTCTTCCTTTTGCACATTCCTCATATGATCACCTCGCTGGCTAATAACCGATCACGAATGTTGCACATCTGTACATAAGAGATATCCAGAGACATATTTTCATATCTATACAGCTATTTTAGTCCTGCGTCGCTCTTTCAATAGTGTGCTGATCACCATATATGACCAAAAAGTACTTGAATGTAAAGACTATACACAATGTTTACTGTTGTAACATGTTTGGTTTCGGGTCTTAATGTAAGCAGATGTGTAAATATGCGAGAGACAGCTGGCACGAGTATTTAAATCTGTACAGTACGGAGGATGTAGGAGTTACATGTGGTGTGTAATCATCGTGCCTTACTGTACGTTTGGCAGCAACATGTGTAGCGAGAGTAAAGAGAAACTTATATTAGTTAACTGATGTTTGCTGGAGTTTTTATTTCAATCCCCAGTTTGACACACAGCAGTTCATCATTAACTACGCTTTAATATTAAACATAGTGGGTTTGACAGCGAGCACTCTGCGTTACAATATATCTCTTGATAATCGTTACAGTTCATTAAAGAATATACAGTTGTCGCTCTCATTAAGAACAAAAGACAAAGTGCTAATATCACACTTCCCCTGATACACTGACATAAAGCAGCCACAAAGCCCCACGTGTGGAAACGTCACCATAGCAACCCCCATGTTTATGCATCTGGAATATTTCAGGATTGTGTCGCATGCAGGCAGAATACAGAGAAAAGAAGCACAACATAAAGTGAACATGACGTTTTGTAAACATTACATGACTAGTCTATGGACCCTGCTTTCATTTTACGGTAGTGCAAAGCATCATTACAGTACACATATCTTCATAAGGCTATAAGACTGCCACTTTGTATACACTGTAGGCTCACGAGTTGCAAGCAACACATCACCTTAAATCGTTCAACGAATAAATAAGGGCGGACAAATCGGTAGAGGTCAACAGTTTACCCATCAACAGACAGTTTGCATCTACAGGGGAGCAAATGCAAAAATACAGTTTGGACCAGACAGGAGCTGTACATAAAGGTGAAGGAACGAAAACAAAACTGAGTGCACATGCTACAGTGACATCGATAAAAGCACGCCAGGTCTCTGAGTCCCTCCGCTTTGGTGTGGAGTACCGCTCTATGAAGCCAGCTCCATAGGCCCCTCCTCCTCGCCGTCCGCCCGGTTAGCACGGATCTCCATCAGCGTCCGAGCGAAGCGGCCCCAGTCGTCAGTGTGAGCCATGGACAGCTGTAGGAGACATTAGAGACAGGTACAGGGAATTAGCATACTAGTTTTGACACTTACAAACTTGTTTGAGTTTAGCTTCAGTTTTTCAGAAAGGTTTAGTTTTAGTTTTTAGGTACTTTTAGTTTGTTTTTCTTTTGTCCGTACTGTACAAGCATAATTTGTCAAGAATGTTAGTGTGCACCAAGAACAGTTAAGTCAAAAATGAGAAGGCTTTGCTCGCCATCAGCTGAGACTGGCTGTATGTGTGAATTAGAACAAAGTTTTAAACCAATATTCACTACACGTTCACTACAGCCTACATGCATGCAGGAGAATAGATCAATATATACAGTAAAAATCAGAAAGAAATACATCTAATGGACTAATTAGTGAGCTAGCTAGAGTAGCCTAAAGTTTGCAAACATGGATCGCTGCATTTTATTTGTTGGATCTTATAGTGACTTATAATACAGTACTGCTGTCAAAGGACATCTTCTCCCTTTCTCATATGATCCCCCATCACATTGCCTGAATCAGATGCTGTTTAACATTTAAAAATGTTTTGTCATCTGAGCCCTTATGGCTCCAACAACTGTCAACACAAAGTGACGCCTTTGGTCAAAGATCACCAAAGTTATTACAGTTCATCCAGTGGAGAAGATAAATATGTGCACCAAATTTCATGGTAACTCATCCAATAGTTGTCAAAACATTTCATCTAAAAACACAGAGTCAACCTCACGGTGACGCTGCAGGAAAAGTAAAATAACCCAAATCATAAGGATTCATCCTCTGGGAACAATCATAGACTGAACAAACTAAACAAACAAACAAACAAAAGTCCATCAAATAGTTGCTGAGATATTTCAGTCCGGATCAAAGAAGTCAACTGACCATGAAGTGCACTGACCGTAGTGCTAATACAGGACTCTGTTCCTCTTTAAGAATCGTGCACTGTGGGACTCAGAATGAGTGGGACAGAAGCCGCGACCGCCACCCAAGCTGTCTGCAACCGCTTTGCATGGCCAGGCTGTAATTAAACAGGAACCAGGAGGAGGGAGGCAGCCATTTTGAACCCCAACCCACCCACCCACCACCACCACCATCCAGCCCCCCACAGAGCTGAGCTGGCCACAGCAGGGGGCTCTGACAGAACACTGTGTATATGGTGCCTGAGTGACTTCAGTTTTAGCAGCGTTTTAAACAGAGTACAAGAAGCTCAAGTGTCAAAGAAGCACTGCTGGATTTTGTATCGTCAGGCTTTTAAAAACATTTTCATGTCATGGAGCAGCGTAAAGCCACTGACCCCAATCTGAAAGACTTTAGTTTTATGATTTGGACTTTCCATACAGAGCAATAACAAGCAGAGGACTAACCAAAACAGTCCAAATCCCTGCTGATAAATTACATAAAACTAATTTGTACTGAGTAAAATAATACTGAAATATAAGGATTTGGTATTTTACTTTCCTGGAATCGTCTCAAGGGTCTCTGTTGGTCTCACGGAACTGCTGCCACAACTTTTTTCATGCACTGTTCCTAGTTTTAGCGATGTGGGGGGAGTTTCGAGTGAAGAAAATACCCCCATCACCACCACACACACACACACACACACACGCACACATACACACCCCCTCTTTGGAGTCATAAAAACCTCTCAACCCCGCTCACTTTTATTGATGACTCTTCGTTACCATCAACCCAGCGTGGAGGCCACCAGCTCAGCCGAGCCTCTCTCCAACTCACCACACAACAAAAAGACGCTAAAATTAGCCGTGCGGCTAGGCTAACGCGCCCTCACATGGGGATCCTAACCAGAGCCCTCCAAACATGAGAGAACATACAGGCTCAGGCAGGGTGGTTGGCCGCTTTGTGGTGATGGCAAAGTCATGCGGAGGCCATTTTACGGGGAAACGAAAGAGGGAGGGAAGAAAAAGTCAAACACGTACATCCATGGTAATGCTGACAGTTGGGTAAACATACCGGGTTAAAAGACCTAAAACGGTCGGTTGTGGTGCATGTGGAGGTTTTACTGTGAAAAAAATTCTCTTACTTCTCCTCCAGCCTTTCGCTAATGTCAGTGAACCACATATACATGAAACACAACAAGAGTACAGTTTGTATATATTTGTAAAATCATGCTTGAGTTAAAATTACATACATAATTTCCATATTTGCTGCAGTTTTCCCGCCACATGGCAGTTTATCTTGGTAGAATCAGGAGAGAGCGAGAGCTGTAACTGATGTTTCATTTAGCAACGTCAGTGACTCAAATTTCAGGCACTAAAATCTCTCAATCTCCTGTAGTACAACTTAATTGCGACGGTGCAATAAATTTTGGTCATTGTAGTTCACTCATGCTTTTGGCACCTAGGGTGTAATTAAATCTTGATTGTCTGAAAACTAAACCCGCGAGAACCACCAGCTGCATGCATCAAAGCGCTCAATGTGAATCCAACAACAATGTACTCAACTGTTTTGTTTTTTTTTTTAAACCAGACCAGGCTGCCAAAATATTAACATTATATCAGCACAACACTATTTAAAATGTCAGAGATTTTACCCTGTGATGATTAAGACTACACCTGAAGAAAGGAGGGCTCACTCTGTCCTTACTTCTCGGTACAAAAAAAGATTCTGGTCACAGACAAACAGTATGTTTCTGCCTTACAGTAAAGTTATGATGTCATTCATCTACACCCCAATTCAAAAAAGTTTCAATCAGGGTTGTGCTGAATAGTACACGACTGTCATCTGTACCTCTCCGGTGTCGTAGATCCACACTCGGCCTTCAGAGTCGCCCACAGCCACCTCCTTCCCTCCTGACGACCAGCGGACTCTGTTGAGGGCCGACGCGCCCTCGATGGTCACGCTGGCAGTTGGTACCTGGTGGACGAAGAAGAAAACATACAAAACCGGGAAAGTATTCAATATCAATCCAAATGTTATTATATAATATTGTACACTTCATCGCATTCAGGCCAACCAGACACTTCCATGTAAGCTAGGATGTACTGTATACTAAACAACATATTGAGACAACAAGCTGCAAAGACCTACGACAGCTCCAGAGGACCTACAGCACATTGTGCACTTTGGTAAGAAGTTAAAATACCTCAAACGAGGCACATAAACTTTTATAAAACCCTCTAAAAATCCATTAAAACAACAACACCTCCAGCCTGCCGCCTGCAGGAGACTGTTCATACATTTTTTTCTTAGTTGCAGCTGTTTGTGTTTGAGTACGCTGGCATTTTATATTTACCTGGTTGATAAATGCAGCTTGCTGTTTGTGTAAGTTAGTAACAAACCAGATAAACCAGAGCTTCACCAGTTTGATAGATACGTACTATAAATTCCTATTTTTAAACTAAACACACTGAAATAATGTTTACTTTCACACCACTTCTTTATTTAATGACCCTAACTGCAGTTTAAGCTATTCTTAATGTTAATTGCAAATTGGGAGCATTTAGTCATTACAGTCTGATTTAATACAAATACTCTGGAGGTTAGACAAACATTCTGTAGCTGTCAATTTAACCGCTTCTCATCCAAATGTGGACACACACGCGGCTGTTTACTGTATAATAACTGAGCCCATGTTTGCTGTTGTGGGTGAGCCGATGCCCCTTTTTTTTAGTAAACAGCCGCGCGTGTGTGTGTTGCACCTTTAAAAACCTAAAACCATCTGCAGCGTTTCCATAAACTGTTCCTGACATGTGGCAGGCGAGTCTGACACATGTCACCAGTGGAGACAGAGGCCTTGGCATCATGTCGCCTCACACACCGAGCTCCTGCGTATTTAAAGCAGCGCTAACCACAGACTGACTGCCATTAGCCTGCTAGCTTCCACCACCGCTCCGCCCGAGTGGATCTGAACTGAGCGCTTTAAATTGGCTCTGTGTGTGTGTGTGTGTGTGTGTGTGTGCTGGAAATGAGAACCAGGCGCGCCGCACTGCTCCGTTAGTGTCGTTATGCCTGTGTGTTTTTAATATGATGGCAACAATGGAAGTCTGTTGCTATTAGTCTGACTGTGTATGAGCGAATGTGTGTGCTTGTGTTTGGTACATCCGTTTGTGTGTGTACGTGTGTGTGTCTGAGCGAATGTTTCTCATAAAGCACATTGTTAGCAGAGTTAGGCAGTCGATAATGAACTCTTCCTCTGTCGGTGAAAAGGCTGCTGTTTGGGCGACCATGGGAAACTTCTCATCTGTGCTGCAGAGGGAAGACACTGGTGATTGGACCAATGAGGCAGTGTTGAGGTTAAAAGATGAGACGTGACAACTGAGATGTGACATAATGACGAGTTGGGAATTTTATATGTGGACAGCAAGAAGGGGCTGCAAGGAAATGAGAAGAAGAGTGAAAGACCTGATGAGGGGAGAGCATCTGTAGAGCTGCAGACTGGTATTAAGGCTGAAGGAGGATGGAGGATCCTTTTAGCCCTACTTTTACCCGAGTGATCAAAGCTTTGGTACCCACTATCTGAATTATAAAAAGTATGGTTTGGAGACTCATGGCTGAAAATGTGTTTTCCCGATAATGCTACTTTTTCTTCCTCAAAGGAAAAGTTCAACATTTTGGGAAATATGTTTAGCAGTATTCACTTTCTTGTCCAGGGTGAGATGAGAAGATCAAACTAAATTTGAAGCTACAGTCAGTATATAATGAGCTTAGCACAAAGATAAGAAACGTGGAAACAGTTAGCCTGACTCTGTCCCAAGTAAAACAACATGTCAACTAACACGTGTCTCAGAAGCTCCCTAATTAATATCTTCTATCTTATTTTCTTAATCCCTACAAGTGTGAACAAGTGTGGTCCTTTAGAGGTGCTGGTATGTGGATTTCGTTTCCATTTGACAGAGCTGAGCTAGCTGTTTCCCGCTGTTTTCAGTCTTCATCCTAAGCTAATGCCAAGTTCACACTACAGGATTTTTGCCCTGATGTCGCCAATGCCAAGATCTAAGACACTCCCGTGAACGACGATCAGTTTGTGTGAACTGTTCAAAGAACCATGATCCAAGCAGGCACTTTTTTTGCGCATTCTCCAGATTTATCATCTCGCTCATGTTCTTTAACTTTTTCTTCCGTGTTTTATTGCTGCGAATCAGCAGGCGCAACACAACTTTGACTGCTTGGGCCGCGTCACGTTTCACTTTTGTGATCTTTGGTGTGACCCCATGTCGCTGATCAGTTATGTAGTGTGCAAAGCCCAACGACTGAATGATTACAAGGCAGAAAGTTGTGTAGTGTGAACAGCACAGCGATCTGGCAACTGTGAAAGTCGTGTAGTGTGGCCAAGACATAAGCAAACCAGCTGCTGACTGTAGCTTCATACAGTTTTTTAGGGCTACAACTAACATTCACCACTGATTAATCTGCCACTTATTTTGGTGATTAATGAACTAATTGTTTAGTCATAAAATGTCAAACTTTTTTAAAAAATAATCTCAATTCAACCCAAAGTGACGTCCAACCAACAGTTAAGATTGCTACTCTCTTATAAAAATAGGTGTGTAAGTTATTATTTTATACTATATACTAATTATATTTTATTCAATGTTTCATACTGTATATAATTAAGCTGAATAACAAAATCTTTCCGTCACTGGCCTCAAATGCTCTCCTCTGAAAATAAATGTCGCCCCACAGCGCACAGAAACTCAACCCCTGTCTTGAACTTTCTCCTTTATGTTCATGGGACTGCGGACTGAGGGCTGGGGCTCTCTGCTCGCGGTCTCCTGCACATCTGTGTGCTCCACTGAAGGGACAGAGTGTGGGAGGCAGATGAGAAGAGGCGGCGGGGTCCTGAGGTTGCCTGAACGTTGGACAGAGGTTGCTGGAATATTATAGCGGGACGTCTGGGTGGGAGGCGGGATGAGGAGATGTCACTAAGTCTGATTTACAGTGAGGGCTGTGGGAAACGCCCACGGGGGAATCTTGAATTCGTGTGTGTGGCGAGGGATGTGGAGGAGTTGGCGGTGGGGGGCCGGTGGGAGGGGAAAGGCTTGGGTGTTTGGTTGTGCGGTTCGGGCCGAGGCCCAGCAACAGGCCCTGAGAACACCAAACACACACGCACGTCAACACAAAGAGTTGACGCTGAAAACACGCCCATAGTGACCTATTTACACACACATACCTCAGTGTCGTTGTTGAGGTTCCACAGGTCTAAGCGGCCCATGCCATCCACGGCGGCAAAGAGCGCAGGATGCACGGGCGACCACATTACGTCATAGACATAGTCTGCGTTGTCCTCGAACGAGTACAGAGGCTTGTTGTGCTGAAAGAGAGAGAAAAAGAGAGAGAGAGCGTCAGGGATTATAGTAGATGACACAGTAGAGATAGAAAGAAAAGAAAGACGGAGAGAGAGGGAGAGAGAAGGAATGGAGAGAGGGAGTGAGCGAGCTTCAGACAGAGCGGCGCTGCCTCAGCCTTGGGGCCTGTCTGGGTGCAGAGCCTAATTAAAAAGCCTCGCACATTCACACAGCACCATAAAACCGCTGGGAGAGATGAAAGGGAGGGCCCCTCCACAAGGTGTACTGTAACCTCAACACAACAGCTGTCTGAGGGAGAGATGGGAAGAGATGGAAATGGGAGGAAAAGGAGGGGTGGACAATGGACGGAGAGGAAGGTGCTGGAAAGAGGATGTGTGTGTGTGTGGGTGTGTGGGTGTGTGGGTGTGTTTGTGTGTGTGCGTGGAGACCGGCTGATGGATTACTTTAGGCCTACAGTAATATTAATTTTGAGAGGAAAAAAAAATTTTTGATGATGACTTGGCTTTTTACACAAACACACATTATGTAAGAATTGGTTCAGAGACATGCACTGACTGGCATGTTTTTTTCCAGTGAAAAATAAACATGTCAATGCTCTCTGGTGGAAAAACTATTACATTGTGACTTACAACATACCTGAGGCATTTCTTTATTGCAGTTTCTTGTTACTTATTGGCCAAAATATCCACCTATTACCGATATACCTGTGATGAGGTGATACGGTTTTACTTCTAAATATGTTAAGCTGCAAAGACAAAATGTGCTAAAAAAAACCAGAGCAGGATGACAAAAAAGTAGGTTTAAATATTTAAACGACTAATTCCTTCCTCGTTGAAGGTTAGGCTCGGAGGGCTAAGGGACACGTGTGATCAGTAAAGGTCTTTTGAGGTGTACTAAAATTGTGTACACGTCAGTGCAGAGAAACAGCTTTTGCACCCACTCTGTCCATCATGAGCTGCACTGACCCGGCTGAGGCTACTGCCTGTGCTGCAATTAAAGATGGAGTAAGAAGCAATAAGTTAAAGGCTTAAAGGATAAGTTCACCCAAAAGTGAAATATCAGTCCTTATCTGATGGAAAGTTTTCTTTAAGTTTCACAGTCTACAAAACATTCCTGGAGCTTCACAGCAAAACACTGTGGCAGCATTCTCCTAAACAGATAAGGACTTGTTAAATCGTAAAATAGCAACTCACATCAAAGAAAACATAAAATGGCTCCATTCCAGAAGCCCCCAAGATGCTAAATTGATTTGAAAAGGTATTGCTTACATGCTTTTTAGCCAATTTGTTTCAAATGTAGCTTCTAAGCTAAATGGACTTAAGAACAACACTTTTCACATTCACCCATTGATGGTAGAGGCTGCCATGCAAGGTGCCAACCTGCTCATTAGGTCCAGTCTTGCTTGACATGCAGCCAGGGGTGCCTGGGATTCGAACCAGCAACCTTCTGATTACTGGATGCTATTTTGCTTTGAAGCTCCAGAAATGTTTAGTGGACAACAAACCGTCACCCAACTTTCCATCGTCATAGAGGTGAGAAGATAATGACTGATATTTTCATTTTTGGGTGAACTTATCATTTAATACGTGTCTGTGTGTGTGTGTGTGTGTGTGTGTGTGTGTGTGTCTGTCTCTCAGAGCGGCTGTTAGGATTCCAGAGGCTTACAAACTGCATTCCTGACAGGTAGAGTGGGAGGGGAGGAGGAGAGGAGACAGGTTGGCTGGAAGAGCAAATGAAAGAATGTTGTCCCTCTCTCTCTCTCTCTCTCTCTCTCTCCTGCTCCTCCTCTCATTCCTCTTCTTTTTCTCCATCACCTTTACTCTCTCACTCCACGGTCGTTCTGAAAGGCTCTGAGACCTGCAGACAGATAGCAGTGCACACACTCGCACGCACAAGCACAAACAAACAGAGCCGAGCCAATTTCAAGCCTCGATTGAACCTGTTTTCCAGCCGGTGGGGTGACAGCAGAGGTCATTTTACTCCATCTCACAGTTTCAGCATTCGATCAGCTGAGCGATTCCTGTTTATGTTCTCTCTCTCTCTCTCTCTTATCTTCTCCTTGTTTTGGTCCCCATTATTTGTAACTAAACTACGGTCATCCGTATCAGTATTTCATATTACTCAATAAAATCATTTTTTATTTTGATAATCCGCCTCAAGCTACCTTTCTGAAATATCTCCTTAATGATATATTGGGCCATACACTTCAAGCAGAACATCACATTAGAGTTGTGACGAATAAAGTGCTCCTTGTATCGACCGACTTTTTCAAAATGTAAACTACTGTTTTACCGTAGTCTGTCCATAATCTACCTGTCTTAAATAAGGTGATCTGGAGCAACAAGTCTTAAAACTAATCTTAAAATGAAGTTTAATCCTTGTGGCGCCGCACGTGAAGCAACTGCTTGTCATTATCTGTCCTGTGCTGAGAAGCTGGGGAGCTTCTAGCACGTCTGAACTGGAAAAACCATCGCGGAAACTCTGGATACTGACAGTTTACATCACATCGCTATGACAATTTATTGACATAAAGCAGTTTAGAAAATACATGGATGGATGCAAGTTAAATTAAGAGTGACAGGGCGACATCCGTTGGCACTGGACGGCCCTTGTCGGCGCCACTTTGGCCGATTGATCGCGCAGAAATGGAGGCGGCTCGTCGGTGAGAGAAATCACTGATTGGCTGTTCAGGTAAGCAGATCAGGGCAAGAGAAATGGAAAAAGAATCCCCATCTAATCTAAGAGGAGTCTGTCTGATATTAGATAATTTAGTCCGATTTAAGAGTTCTTGGATACGAGGGAGTTTGTCGCTTGTGAGTAACGTGCGGGCTCTGCATGAACCGCGAATCACCAATCACAGTCATTCCTGATCAATATGGTTGTTTGATCGAATGAACAATAAACAGCACAACAAAATCAAATGAATCATTCTGGAATGATCAAATGAAGCTACTCAAGTTTTCTGAAAATTCTTGTGTTTTTCATATTGCAATATATTCATCACAGAAAACAAAAACATCACAATGTCAGTTTTTTTTTTTCCAATGACGTGCAGGCCTGATTCAGACTGTCACAGTCTTACAGAAAACCCTCAACACTTGGACTTTAAGCTGGATCCAAACCATCTTGTCTCTGCAGCAGTCGTATAATTATACTGGTTCCATTCTGGCTGCATCTGCATCACAAGATAGCATGTTCCCTTCACACCAGATTTAATAACCAGACACTGAGGGGACTGAGATTTTGTCCTTAAGTTAGGAAATGTTTTGATGCCAAAACCACCCCCAGAACAACACCACAAAATCTATCACTGAACATCCAGATCTCATTTCCAGCACACAGATACACATTTATAATCACCTGAGCTGACAGAGATTTAGGCCTTTAATTAACTTCTTATGAGAGCAAATGTGTAATGGTTATGCCACATCCAATCACTTATTAGATGCTGGTTTTGGGGTCAAGAGAGCAAGAACGTAATGCACAATCATGATCCAACTCCCAGCTGTTGCGACGTCCTCACACTCTGTCTCAAAATGTTTTCGCTAACCACAATATTTGCACCGCTGAGTGTAAAAACATCAGCAGACTTCTGTGCGACGGCCCTTTTTGAACCGTGAGGGCAAACGTGTGTGTGAATGCAAAGAGAATTCGCTGCGAATGTGTGTTACAACAGTTGGGTTGAAGGCAAACCTCGAGGGGGTTTTAAGTAAGCAAAGGCAGCTTGCTTAAGGTGCACGAGAGGCATGAGTGGTGTGTGTGTGTTTACACACACGCACACACGGACGCAGGTATTCCGCCTGCCCACACACAAATATGGGTTATGTGGGATGAGAGACAGACACACATTCCTGCGGTGCCCCTCAAAGGAAAGGGAATTCCCAAATCCTGAAAAATAACACACTCTTCTGATGAAAATCCGCAGAAATGTTTTAATATGTGTCGCGGGACCCTTGGTGGAAGACTGATGGACTGGCTGCATGCAAACATGAGCTAAAATTCATCAGAATGCTTTACTGCCTGTCACAGCCGAGTATAAAAAATGAAACTGGATCTCGCATAAAGCTGAAGGTATTATGCAATATACATTATGTATTTTCCTCATACTGAAGAGGTCTCTCTTTGATTTCTGGCTGTGCTTGCTGTTCGACGCCCTGCTCATGTTGATACCTCTGTCCTTCAACGTTAGCGTCACCTTCACTATAAAGAATTATATTTTTTTTGTCTTCGCCTCCCGGCCCTTTTCCTCTCACTCTCCCCCCTGCTGACTCTCAATCCAGTTTCCTGTCTCTCACTTCTTCTGAGTGCAGGCTCACCTGTATTGCTACGTCTTGCTGCTCCATTACTTTTCATCCTCACATTCACACTGAAACATCTCATCCTGTACTCTTGTTTCCATTGCAGAATTTCTTCTCTCTGTACCTGAGCGTACTCCTCTGTGTTTCACCACCACCCCCACAAAAGTGTCTTTGAATGTATTAGCTAACTTTTCTGTTCTCCAACACTTACTTTGACAGAAACAGTGACAGTTTGCTTTTTTACTGCCACTGAAATGGAATTTGTCACATCAGTTTGAAGGGAGAACAAATGCAGAGTGGACGAGGTCACTCAAAAACCAGCGAGAGGAGGAGCGTCCACCTTTGGAGTGCCCGAGGTGCACTCAGAATCTGACACTCAGTGATGTGCGCAGTGTTTCAGATCTGATGAAGACCGTCTGATATTAGTAACTGACCTGATTAAACTATAACGGGTTAACAGATCTTTGCAGTTAAAGATTTCTGAATGATCTCTGTGTGCCTTTTTTTTTTTTCATTACAATGCCAAATAGTCACTTGAAATAATCTGACTATAGTTCATTATAGTTCATACTCGGCATAAGACGTGAAAAATATGACACGTTAAGATCAGAAAGGACACAGTAAACTCACTATTCACGGAGGAAGCACCCTGCCTTTTCCCTGATAATGCTACATTGTGTACAACAAAGCCATGCTGAAAATCAGCAGGAGGAAAGCTAGTTAGCTGTCAGCAGCCCAATGGGCAGCAGAGTCCTGCGGTGTGTTTAGCTGACAGAGCTAACAGTTAATGGAGCTATTAGATTACAGCTAACAGAGCCCTGGCAGATGATAAAGTTCAAGCAGCTAACACGGGAAAAGTTTATTAGCCACGTAATTTTATTCATCTGCCAGTCTGCTGCCACCACCACCTGCACACCACCTCAATTCAGCCCCACAGCAACGAGTGTCATCTGGTCTGCCAGCAAGAATCTATGGAAGAAGGGAGCTTATTTCCTCTCAAGTATTTAAACCAAGCAAGACATGACAAAGTAAGTTTGTTAACAGAGAAATAACTATTAACTAAAGTTTTATGAAGTGTTGCCCAATGTCATAAATGGTATCGTCTACCCCTGTGAAATACCAGGAAGGTACGAAGGTATGAAAATAATAGGAGGAGGAGGAGGATATCTTCCTTCAGTTAGGCCTCACAGGCAAATCTTCCTCTGATGTAGTCAAGTCATCCGGCTTACTTCTGCAGTATCGGCTGTACACCTGTTCTCTACCATCGATTAAACTTTGTTAGTAGGGTTTACAGCGGGGGCAGCACACAACATGGGCGGCTAAATTCAGGTCGTAATAATCAGCGTGCCAAAACAACTTGTGGAGCTAAAAGTGCAGCTTGTCAAAGGCTCAAATTGTGTCACTCTACTATTAAATACTACACAACCTCCAGCACTTGTACACTCAGTATCAGATATTACCCAACTTATTCTCACTCACACATACACACAGATGCATACAAGTTGTGAGAGAAAGACTGATTTTCCAAGAAGTTGCTCCCCTAAAGTACTTAGCCCCCCTCCACTAACTAGTTAATTCTCTCTCTGACACACACACACGCACACACACACATTTTTTCTCTCTCTACAACCTCCACAATCCACAATCAACCCCCCACCACATCCTCTCGCTCTGTCTTGCACACACATACAAACACACACACACACACACACACCATACCTTGGTGCTCCAGAGTTTGACGGTCCAGTCAAAGGAGGATGTGATAAAGAGGTGGGAAAAGTCGACGGTGCCCACAGCGCTGTGGCAGCTGATGCCCGTCACGGGCCCCTGGTGGCCCTCGAACATCTCACAGATACCTGCCTTACTGGGGAGAGGGACACAGGTGGTTCAGCTCTGCTGTGTTTAAGTGGTCTTAACTTTTTTAAATACAAGGCAGTGAAGTGGTTTGCACCTTACTGAGGGTGCTCATGCTCAAAATAAATTAGCAGCGCAGTCAGGGAGCTTTGATTAAAATTAAACGATTAACTCCTTAAATTGGGAGAAAATAATCCATTTAATTTTAGTAAAACAATTCTAACCCTACCTGTAATTCTGACTTTATTCAATTTTCAAAGGCAACAAGGCAGAAAAAACACTTCAATGTACGTAATTTAGAAAGACTCTTTTTTTTATGTTAACTACCTGAGTGTTTTTTGGTTTCTTTTTTTGGGCAGAGTTCTTTTGTCGTGATATAATTCTTCATCATCTAAGCAAAAGCATTAGGATTGCATATAGACTGAATGCAACAGTCAAAACATACATATACATTATGATCCAGCAAAGATTTGTCTCTGATGTTTTGTTGTGTGTGTATGCGTGTGTGTGTGTGTGTGTGTGTGTGTGTGTGTCCACAAACCTGCCATGTCTGGATGCAGTGTACACAGTGCCCTCCTCACTCCCCACCACATAGTTGTTAACGTCTCCCGTGGGAAAAGCCATGCCTGTCACCGCCACAGGTTTGGATTTATTGTACACAAGTTCCATGGTCTCCTACACACACACACACACACACACACACACACACACACACACACACACACACACACACACACACACACACACACACAGAAGGAAGCCTTATTGTGAGCCTATTTAAACACATTACAACATTTATAGAAATACATGTGGAATTCCAGATGCATTAACACTAAAACTCATTTTATCTAGCATTAGGCAACAAAACACTGTTTACCCTCAGTGACTCAACCTTTGACTCACTGAGTCTTTTTGAGCTTTCAGCAGATTGTGTGGACAGTGTGCTAAGTGTTGTGTACCTGCGGCTGGGAGAGCATGTCCAGACTCCAGGAGCACATCCTGCCGTCTGTAGACACAGTGATCAAGTTGTTGGCATTCTGGGTGCCGACCACGTTTACGCAGTACACTGGGTGCTAAACGCACACACACAAAGAGACAAAGACACACAAAATGGAGGACATGGGTGGAGATAAGCACTTGCACAATACAATAAATAATGTTTTCAGTATGATTATGATACGACTACAACAAACGCTCCACTAAATCTCTCCACATCTGGCAGCTTGTCTAATAGAATATTTGATTAATGTCATGGACATAAAATATTTACATCATTTGATATGTTACTATTAATAAAATACGATTTGAAAAATGATCTTAAAACATAGTTTTAACCTTAAACACATGACATCATTAGACACTGTGTGGACCAGCAGATGCAGCGGTCACACAGACAGCTCACATGCCAGTGTGCAGCCGTTCCTTCCTTCCGTTTGGAGACATGCGCTGCTCTGCAAATCCACAGCAGTGTGTGAAAGCATTATGTCATTACTGGGCAGTAATTGATTTGTGTACCGGACGGGCAGCACAAAGAATCCATTCAGCAATCAGCAACATGCTAGCAGGCTGGACTCACTGACTGGAGAGGACGAGAGCGACGGCCTCATTATTGGGGTTTAAACCTACAGCGTGGACGGCATGTAGTGGTGTGTAGTGGTGTGTGTGTGTGTGTGTATGTGTGTGTTTCTACATACCCTCTGTAGCTGTGATTATAAATGGGCCCAGGTCTTAAGATATTACTAGTGTATAGCGGTCAGTAATTTGTTGAGGGTCAGTGAGTTCACTGGAGCATCAAAACTGAGCTGTCCTTTCAGTTATGTGTGTGTGTGTGTGTGTGTGTGTGTGTGTGTGTGTGTGTGTGTGTTATCATATGAAAAATGCAATACTTGGCTCTCAAAAACAGTATGTCGATATATAATTTCATACCTGAACATCAGGATGTTTATAACACAATATTTTAAATCTTAACTCTCTTTGGGAATTTTTCTTCTGAATATGTTTATTTCCAATTGTTTTATGTAACTAATCAAAGCACGACAGGGAGCTTTTTCATTTAGGTCAGGGCTTGTTTCAACAGGGCTGCGACAAACAATTGTTTTTGATTAAACTTTTGATTATTTTTCTTCATAATAGAATTAATCGTTCAGTTTATAAAAATATCAGAAAATAGTAAAAAGTCTTCAAATGTATTCAGTACTCAAATTAGTAATCATATAAACCAGGGGAAATTACAGTATTTTCACATTTAAGGAGCTAAAACTAGCAAATAATTGACATTTTTGCTCGATAAATGGCTTAATTATTAAACTGATGATCAAAATGTGATTAATTTCTCTCAATCAACAAATCAAATCATTTCAGTGATAAAAACAACACATAGCCTGTAAAAAATTAAGAAAGTACTTCAAAATTGAGGCATACATCTAATGCTTTTTGAAATGATTTTTTGTATGTTTTGTGTCAAAACTAAAAATATCAGCTGTGTACTGAATCTACCATTGAGTGATGTGAGTCGCAGTCAGATCCCTGCACACAGTTTGTTGTATTGGACTTTAACTGTATGTCATGTTGACAATGGAGCCAGCCTTACAGTGTGTGCAGCAGCTGACAGAGGAGTCCTCTGGACAGGGGTCCGGCGGTGACTGCGGTTGTCCCACAGGACGATCTGTCCCGAGTATGTCCCCCCCACCACCAGGTTGGGATGAAACCTGGCGAAGCCCACAGATACTACAGGAGACTGAGGAAACAGAAAGAGAGAGAAGAGGAGAGGAGAGGATGAGATAGCAGGAACATAACACATATGATTCTGATGTGAGGTTATTTTGTGGGAAAAGTTATGAAAAAGACAGAATATCATGAATCGACAGAGCAAGGAACATGGTGACAATTGGAATGCTTCAGTCCGATGAAACGTGGAGATAGAACAGCAGACAGTGAGAAAAGAGCAAAAACAATGAAAGATATGAAGCGAAAACGGTAACGCTAGACGGAGCGTGAGCGAGAACGAGTGATCAAGGCAGCGTGATGGGTGGCAGATGAGGGGAGATAGACGGCGAGGGAGATGATGAGTCTGGCTACGGTGAGGGTCCGCCGAGGAGAGGAGAGAGGGGTGACGCTAGGGCGGAGACCAGACAAAGAGGGGAATTGTAGTCCTCTTTCCCCCAGCCGTTTCACATTACAGCATCAAAACCCCAGCAGCCACTGGAGCGCTCACTGTAGCCTCCATCATGACAAGCGCACCCTTGAACTCCCTCCCTCCCCGATGCCGTGTTTATTGAGTTTTGGTTCCTCTTCAGTGCTTGTCCCATATGGGCTTCTGCGTGCAGCAGCTAGCCTCCCCTGACCCAGAGCCAATGAAGCATCTGCGCTGTGAAGTTATGAGAAATTGTTTTAGCATCGTGGTGCTACAGGAGGGTAAGTGGTGTTACAAATTCATCCCTCTATCCATCCATCTAGTAACGCAGCATGATCATGTTGAGAGGAATGATAATTTATAGTCAAGATGGGGCCATGAGAGCATTAAACAAGAAGCTCACAAACATGCAGCACAATTAAAAACAGTAAACTATAAAAACATGCAGGGTGAATTTCGCAAAAGCACTGTTGCCCAATATGGTCGTAGATTTTGTTGGAAGAGCTGCCGCTGACAGTTTTAGTGTTCCTGGAAACAGCGTGGCAGATGAACAGCTCCGAGACGATGTTTGGAGAGAAAGCTTGCTATTAATTATCAGAACCATCCAAAATGAATAGCTGTATTAACAAGTTAATGATTCTAAGATATATGTAATACATTTACAGAGTTATGATACTACTAATTTGATTTGGTTTTAATAGCCAGTAAGACAACAATGAATGTGATTCTGAGAATTAATTACCTCTATGATGATCCGGTTATGGCTTACATGAATCCCCTCATAGGAATGACCTCTAATATTGTCCAATAATTATATTGGTGAACATACAGTATGTAATCATACAGTTATTACATAGTTATTACATCTTTGTAAAACATCAGTTTGAACCTCATATACACACTTGAAGCACAAGGGTGCACAAGGAACTACTTTTCCAGTATTCATTGTTGTCATGGCGTTTTGGGGAGCAACCCACCTGCGGGTGCCAGTAAGCCAAAACAGATAATAGTTCACATCAGGGACTGTGTGATTTTAATGTTCCACACCAGTGAGACTGAGCTAATACTCAGAACGATGGGTGATACTCTGTATCTTTTGCTAAACAGCAGCTACGAGGGGACAACTATGGGCTAATGGCAAACACTAAATCATACTGTAAAACTGTCAAGAGTAGAGAATAGTTATAAAGTCAGCAATCTAACTCAGTATTGACTCAGATATATATTGCAAAACTCAGCTAGATTCTAGATAAAGTTTGCTAACATTAGCTCACCTTAGTGACCATAATCTGCTGGTCATACCGGATCAAGTATCATTTCTAAGATTATTGTCATTTATGATTTCAGAAGTTACATTGTCATGGTTTTAATACCATAAAGGTCAACTGACCATTCTAAATTTTACATTTGGAATATCTCATCCTTTATGACTTTTCTTTCAAGAGTTTCTTATACCTCTAAAGTTATGTGACCACATAGATATTATTTAATAACAGAGCAATTGTGTTAATGCTAAATGTGAATGTACGAATCAATTTATTGGGACCACTGAAACCTAACTGTGCTAAGGTAGCCTCAGACAAAGGGCTCACTCACACTCACAACAGTTGTTCTTGCTCAAAGTAGCTCAAGAGAGTTTACCTTAACATGAAGCTCAATAAGATGACCTTACTGAACTGAGACAACCTACAAGTATTCAATAGTTTAACATTTGTCTTGTTTTTCACTTTTCTCCCTGGCGCTCCCCCTCTCTCTCCGTCCCCGCCACCACACCATGTGTGAAGCAGCCAACTCCAACCCCAGTTCATTTTGGAAGGAGACTGGAAAACAAACCATAAGGAAAGAAAACACTCTCTCTTTTTTGTGTCTTCTGAGGAGTCGCGGCCTCTGGACGAATGGCTCGGGAGTTGCTTCAGATGTCAAGACTCAAAATAAACTGAACTTCAGTGATAAAAATAAAGTCGCTCTCTGAAAAGTTTATCTGAACAGTCAGACTAAAAGGGAATTCAGGTTTATTAGCATGCATTAGCGCACAAGATTTGAAGGCCAGAGGCTATTGACTGAAGGTTTTTTTCACGGTGAAAAGTACCATAGGCCAAAAGCTAAAACTACAGCACTCACACTCATATACACATGGATGAGTCTGCCTTGCACTAGATCACTTTTAATATCCTAGAGTTTTGGGATGACCTTTACACTCGTGGTCTGACAGGCTGCTGTCTGAGGTTTGCTCCCCCTCCATCAGACTCCATCCGCGGGCTAATGAAACCAAGTCCTGCCCTCTCTGTCATCTGTGTACACAAACACACACAATCACACACACTTACTGTATGCACGCACATGGTTCCACCACCACAAACATTTATCACTCTTGCAAATATAAATTTGTTTTCTTGCCAAGAGTTAGACGATAAGATCGATACCACTCTCACATGTTTGGTAAGAAAATGTGTACAAACAACATCATCAAAGCTAGCTGTTTCCCCCTGTTTTCATCCTGAGCTAAGCTAACGGCTGCTGGCTGTATTCTAATATTTTTCCAGCAGATATTAGAGTGGTATCATTCTTCTCATCAACTCTTGGCAAGAAAACAAATCGAAGCATATCCCAAAACTACTGAAACAATTCTTTTTCCTCCATCATTGCTCACTGTCTTGAAGTCTATATCTTTATCTACATGCCCAAAGAGATAGAAACCATAAGCTGGCTATAAAAGTGTCATTTCCAATTTGAATTTTGAATATCTTTATTAAATGGGAACAATCTGGAATGCAACATAGACAGTATGCTACCTTTGATCTATTACTATATTATCTTTAAACTCACTGTGGAAACTTTCATCTATTTTATCCTTCCAGTAAAGACCAGTATGGCCCTACTTTTACTATTAACACCAGCAAATAAACACACAAATCCACAAGCAAATAGAAAACATCCCTGCTCTCTACTCTTCCTTGTCGTTCTTCCACCAGTTATCACCCTAAGTAAACATCTCTACCCCACATGAGTAATGACAAAGAGAAGCCAAATCAAATCAAGACCCCCCTCTATTTGCTCCATATGTTAGTTTAACTCCTAAGCCCTATCAGTGTCCCCATCTTAAGAGGAAAAATCCTGACTAAACTCTGAATCCCCTCTTTGAGAAACCACAGGTTATGCCATCATTCCCCTCGTGTACCGTCGGGCTTAGTGAAAGAGCTACTGAAAATTAGCCCGACTTTGTCCCCATGGCGCTCTTTGAGGCGCCTGCCAGCAGCGACTTGGACTTAACATGAAAGCAATTCTCCCTAAATGGTTCTAATCAAATGTCACATCAGCACATATGTTTTAGAGTTATGTGCCTTTTAAATGTACTGTATGTCATTTGGTGCTGAAATAAGATCAATTTGTCCCGCGCTATAAGGAAGTTTATGATTTAAGCTCGAGGGGAATTGCTTGACACTCTAAAGTAGATTCTCAATTTGAATGTCATGTAAAATATTAATGACTGAGTTCAGAGCTGAATTATGGAGAGCTTGATTATGTTTCGACTGGAAGTCTTTCTGTAGACTTTTTATTCACTCATGAAGCTTTGGCATCAATGACTCAAATATTGTTTTTGCATATATATTTCTTGGAGAGAATTGTAAACATGACTGAATCTGAGGAAAAGTTTTACATTTTGGGGAATATGTGCATTCACATTCTGGCTGAGAGTTAAATGAGAGGTTAAATATCACTGTCATGTCTGTACAGTAAATACGAAGCTACTGATTGCAACAGGCTAACTTCAGTTACCAGTCTTGGCCAAGAAATGGTCTGGTACATAAAACCCTGAAACGAGGCAAATTAACGTCCAATCCATCAGAATCGTATGCCTTTGAGCTTATCTATTCCTTTTATTGATGTGGCCATGTTTTTCTGAGAGTAGCGCATTACAAAACAATGACATCAAAGTCATGCCTCTACACTGCTGGAAACTTGCAACAAGGAAGAGTCACGGTGGAGAGGAATAAACCGTCCAAAGCATAGCTTATTTTCAATTACAAAGAGGGAAACAGAGATGGTTGTTGTATCCATAATATATAAATTCAAGTCAGGGTGGAAACAGCAGCAATATCCTGAAACATCTTTCAACAAAACATGAGCTTTAAAGCCAGGAACAAGTGCCGCTGCCTCCCAATGAGCAGCACATCCATTACAGAGGGTAAATATCCTATGTTATAATAACTTTAGTGCCACGCAGTCAGACTAAGCACATTCATCCACACAGAAAATTGATCAAGAATGAATAAGAAATCAAAAAGAATTTGATCAACAATCAGTATCGATAATGGCATTGATATCAATAGAGTGTTATCAAATCCCATCCCTAGTAACACCCTGGTTTTAGTACCTACAGTATTAAAAAGAAATACAAATCAATTAGCGAGTGTTAGAGGTGCCAGACGAACTGTTTCTCACTTCCAATCTTTGTGCTAAGCTTACTTAGCCTGTTGCTGGCTTTAGCATTCATACTTCAGACCAATCTAGCTCGGTAAGAAAGTGAATAAGCATATTTTCCCCAAAAACTCGATCTTTTCCTTTAAATGAAATACAGCCACACTCCTCCCATCCCCTGCAGCTCCTCTATATTTCAGATTCATAAGTCTGGACATACCAGTCACACGAGCACCACATCTGTCTAAATAACACCTCAACAACTCTCGTGTCGGCAATACTCCCGCTATGATTGCATCTCCATATCAGGGGCTGACTGGATACCGAGCCTGACATTTCATTTCCAAACGCAGAGTGGCTCTGTGGATGGTTCTCATCTCGCATGCGGCGCGGGTCAGACACCTGCCAAGTCATCTCCTGCCAGCCCAGACGGAGAGGATGTGGGGGAGTGACAGCTCCCGGAAGAAAAAGCAGCAGAGAGAGTCACTTCGGTATATTGGGCCCGAGATAAATTGTGGAAGTTTTACAGGGAGACGCTCACGCAGTCAGAACAGTGGGCTTCATTTCTTTCCTCGGGCAAGGTCTGTTCTGTGTGTGTGTGTGTGTGTGTGCATGATGGAGAAACTCACACACAGAAAGTATCATCTACCGTATCTCACACAAGGCTCACAAGGCTAAGTGCTTCTGGCAGCCCTTATTATATTAATGGGAAGTGTTCTGTAGAGGATAATACACACATGGTAGGCTGTGATGAAAGATGGCACCCAGCGAGGGATTAGGGAGGTTTGGAGGAATGACAGAGGGAGAAAGAAGGCTAGAGAGAGTCGAACACTCCCTCCTTTGTTGCCTCCTCTTCTCTTTCGTTCTTTCCTCGGGCAACAAACTGTTGCTTAAGTCGGCTTGGGAAGGCAGAAATGGATCGCGAGTGCTATGGTGAGAAGAAAGAGGGAGACAGGGTGGGGGGGTGATAGGGCACGCCAGACAGTATATCCTCCCAAGTAGATCCACGCTCCATCCCTCCTCTCCTCCCGCCTCTCCCCCCTCGCTCACCGCACTCATCTGTTTTCCACTCTGCCTTATCAGGACCAGATGGATCTGACTGTCTTCCCTTGCATCCCCTCTTCTCAGCCTCCCCCCTCCTCCCGACCACCTTTCTCCTCCCTTTCTCCCCCTGGCTTCGCTCGTTTATGACACCCCACGGATTTTGTCACTCTGTGGTTTCTGGCAAGGAGAGAGAAATACCAAGCCGAGTCTCGATTTCAGCAGGCAAAGAATGAGGGTTTGACAGAGTGAGAGCTCTGGGAACACAAACAGGCCTTTCTCTGCCTCCTACAGCTCCTTTCCCTTTATTTTCCATATCTTGTTTGTTTGCTTGGCTCATATTTTCACTCTTGCTGGTTTGTGGCTTTAATGCTGGATTCCTGTTATAAATATAATGCATTTGTTTCTATTCTGCTATTGAAACTTAGATAGATATCGATACTATACTAAATATAGATGGTACAAGTTCCTTCTCTGGAAATTTATATCAATCGCATTTTACAGGATAATATTGCCACATACACAAACTTGGGTGAGAGTTTTATAGAACTGAAATGACATAAAATAAACATAAAATGTAACTGTTAAGGACTCAAATGTTTAATTCCTCTTGAACAATTGCTGTAGTTTCATGGCTGGGTGACAATATTTTTCCATATTGGTGCAAAAACAAGTGTGGATTTATGGACTCCAAAGCGGGAAGGTCCAGTATTTAGGATTTAGGGGGATCAATTCGCAGAAATGGAATATAATATTCAGAGTTATGTTTTAATCAGTGTATAATCACCTGTAACTAAGAACCCTTTTGTTTATGGTGCCTTAGAATGAGCAGGTCCTCTTCCACATAGTCTGCCATGATGCACCATCATGTTTCTAAAGTAGCCCAGAACAGACAAACCAAACACTGGCTCTAGAGAAGGCCTTTCCCACCATTCAGGAGGGTGACACGTTGCAATCTGAATCTTAAGAAATTGTTTAATATTTTAGAAAAAAGAAAAAGGATTTTTGTTCTAATTAACCAAGGGAGTGGCAGCCTGGTAATCAGTGAGCTTTAGAGGAGCTTGTCTGCTGATTTTGGCTAGCTCGTTCCCCATTTCCAGACTTCTGCTAAGCTTGTGATAACTGGCTGCTGGCTACAGTTAAGAGTGGTATCGATCTTATCTAATTGTACTCGATCTTATTAAATTGTACTCTCCGCAATAAATCAAATTAGCATATTAAGTAAAACATTGAACTCCTTCAACTATTATCATTTCAAAACATGCCAAAATGCTGAATGCATGAGTACTGAGTAAAGAATTTTTTGCCAGTCTTCATACTCATTTGCCTTTCGGCTGGTGCTTAAATGGTATTGGGTCCACAGACTCTGTAGTATAGTTTCTCTGAGTTCTTCTTCACAATGAGAGACACTTGAAAGATTGACTGTCTTAATTTCTCCATATAATAAAATTATCTAATTTACCCAAACCTCAACACTCTAACACTGATTTTTGCCAATAGAAGTGTGCCACAAATAATAAACAGTCACATAGTTTTAACTTTAGCACTTAGAGGATATCTTTGCTATGTTTTCTGAACACACTGCAGCTTCATCCTTCGGTGCATTTTCAATCGGGTTTGAACCTAGACAAGGCCTGTGATTAATGTTGTTGCACAGTCCTCTCTATAACTCTCTCTACCTTCACCCTCCCTCCCTCTCCTCCTGCTCTGCTTCTCTTACTCAACCTTTCTAGAAGTGCCAAAGGCCTAGGGAGCGACGCAAGGCAGCGAGATATTAATAAAAATATGACTGAGTCCAATGGGATATGACAGTAGCGGCGGGGGTTGTTACAGGCAGGCGTGTGGTTTGGGGGGTTCAGCAGAGGTTTTAAGTCAAACGGGCCCTTTAATGTGGTGTGACTTTGCCCACTTGAGAGGCTGGTGTGAAGTTACAAGATTGGACCCAACTGGGATGGGGCGATGATGGGTCCAACTGCTGGGACGGCCATGATGAGGGAAGGCACGTTCAACTGGTACCAGAACCCACAGCGGCGGCAGCCCCTTTCCTAAAGTACAAGCCCAACCCACACACTGATGGCTCACACACTTCCTCCACTATATTACAAATCAATGGCTCTTTAAGTGGGGTCATGAAACTGCCACAAGCCCTTAAAAAGATCGTAAAAGGCCCTGTAGTGTACTGAGATACTGTTTCATTTCAGTTATAGTTTATTTACTTAATTAAACAGAGTAAGATAACAATTATACTTTTAACTTGTATAGTGCAGTTCATGATAAAAAAAGATGTTTTACCTTAACCAGATGTACATAGTAAAACATCACAAAGAGCAACAACAGCTGAATGAAAAAGGGGCATAAACAACCAAAGATTACTTTAAATTGCAATGTTAAATCTGCAGAAATATATTCTAAAATTACATTTTCGCCTTGAATGTTTTCGTTAGAATCCTGAGAACATTAAACTTAAAGGCCAGAAATTTCTGTGAATGGCTGCAATAAAAAAGAGTAAGGTCACTAAATAAGAGCTTGAGGACTGGAAGATATGATGCAGCAAAGCAGGAAGAAAAGAAAAAGATGGAACACTGAATGCATAACTAAAATCTGTTGAGTCGACAGGGGAACAACATTTGTCAAACCAGGACCTGTCTGTCCAACTATTGCATTGCAGTAGAATACAATATTACAACACTGCTGCTCATTGCCAAAAAATTTTGTGCACAATCCCCAGATTGCACTTGCCCAAAGGCAGACACACTGACACTCCCAAAATCAAACCGACACCAGCATTTACATATTTCACTTTCCACCACACCAGCACGTCAAGGACAACGCTGATGCAAAGTAAATATAGTTTAACTTCAGAAAAGATTGTAGGGTCCAGTGCAAATAAATTAGATCATTACGATAATCGATATAAAAATTCAGCACCAAACAGTCCAGAATTAAAAACAAATGCACTGGAAACACCCGAGATTAGGCAAAACATATTTTAACCCTGAATATGAGGTTCAATGTTGTTAAAAAGGACAGTTTTGCATTGCTAGGCCCATTCACCAAACTGCACACAGCCAGACAAGAAATATAGAAGCCTGACCTCACCGAAACCCCATCTGAAACATGAAGCCTTCTACGAGCCATAGCCTTATACAATAAAGCTCCTGCTGAAGCAGACCTCAACCACAAACCCCAAGCCTCCAATACTGACCCAGCACTGTCATTCTTTTGTATCCTCCACACACACACACACACACACACACACACACACACACACACACACACGCCACAGCCTTTACAGATGTGTACAATACTCACATATGCAACATATGCATACACACAGATACCTATCCTTCCAACAGATGAAAGCAGCTTCTGTGGGGAAAAAAATGTCTCAAATGCCTGAAATAAGGTCTATTGTGGGCTGCCAACACTAGTAGTGAGTGCCAACTCATATATATTTGTGTGTACCTGCAGTAAACAGTGAGTGTGTATGATTACAGATAGAAGGAGAATGCACGTGAACAGCTTGTTCCTCTAGCCAAGGATGGGAGGTGGAAGGTGAGGAGAGAAATGGGAGAAAGTAGAGACAGAGAGGGGAAGAGGCGCCCGGCCCTGTGGTTTCCGGGGGTTAAACGGCAGAACATGCTCGCACATTAAGAGCCATCTGATCCGCGGCTAACTAGAGAGTCGCGACTCTGTTTGCAAAAGGCCCTGCAGAAAGAAAGAAAGAAGGAGCAAGAAAAAAAAAAAAGTCTCTCCTCTCGTCTAACCGCTCCTGTGCTCCTTTCATCCGAATCCAAGAGTGACAGGAGAAGTCGTGGCTGATTCCAAATGACTTGCAACCTCTTCTTTCTTTTTCTTTCCACTCAATTTTATCCTCTACTGTTTATATGGCCACTCCATTTCTAACTCTATCTTTCTATCTATGTTTCTCTGTTTTTCTGTCATTCACTTTTCTTTCTCCCCTCATGAAAAGAACATGGCACAACCCCAGGCCACACTAACTCCCTGACTAACATGTGTGTGTGTGTGTGTGTGTGTGGTGGGGGGGGGGGGGGGGGGGGGGGCAGGGTAGGAAAGTGAGGCACTTGGGAGTTTCTGTTCTTTCTCAGTTTTTCTTATGTCTCTTCTCCATCTGATATCACTTCATCTGATGCACATCTTTCCAGTAAACACTCACTTAAAACCATTCTCATGGATATGAACAAGTTTGTGCTTGTAGAAGTGGTTTGTATGTGTCAGAGAATCAGAAACAAGGTTTTTTTTTTTTTTTATGTTACAGATAACGATTTCTCTATTCCAGTGATCGCATTCCCAGCTCACCTCTGCTGTAGACATTTGCCGCTGATTGCCCCCTTTTGATAAACCGAGCGTTTTATCGGCTGCTTACACAAATATCCTTGCTCCCCAACGTCTTATATTCAAACACTGACAATTCACAGATCAGCATGCTCAGTAAACCGCACTGTTAATAAAGTCAGATGTATTGTACATACTTCCTCAGAGAGCCACATGGAAAAACTACTGAATCCTACAGCTACAAGATGCATAGCTGTAATCTATCCGTGAGACCACATGGATTTCAGCAGCGACATAAATTATGGTGCAGTGAAAGAATGGAGCGCTTTAAAAATCCATTATGGAGCTGGTCTTATATGGCAAGCGTCATATCGAAATATTTGCACGCAGCGTGCGGTCTGCAGGAATATGTGGTTCTGTGTGTGTTTGAGAAAAAGTGAGACTTTTTTTCCCCTAGCTGAGACTTGAATTTGAGATCACGTGTGAGCATTTCTAACATTATTTCTCAGCAGTGAGGTGAATGCCTCTGACGTTAATACTTTCACAGGTGTATTTCCTCATTTCCAGTGACGTGTATGAGGAAGACTTGTCAAATATTGGGAAATGCAGCACTGCTGACATTAGGCGTAGCATCAATGTGGGTGGGCTAACACACACATGTAGCAGCGTCGGATTAGGAAGTGGTAGGCCACATCACATTACTACCAAGACGTCTCTATATGGCCTCGCCTGTCTCGTGGGAGCCATGAAGCCCTCACACCCAATCCTTCCACCCATTCTCTCCTCCCTCCCTCCTTCCACCATTTTCTCAGTGTCATTTGCGATTAGCATCCCGCCCATCAGTGGGTTTCTTTCCCACCAAAACTAAACTTTCTCGCATTAAAACTGACCTCCAAGCGGCAGCGTTCACCTATAATCCAATTTCCAATAGATGTATGTGGAGCTGCCTTTCATTTACCTCCTCTTTACTCTTTGTTTATAAGTCACAACGGTGCTGTTGTCATGGAAAAGTGTGGAAAAGAGTAACACGCTGTAGATTACCGGATGCGGCGCAACTCAGGTTACCAGGTAAAGCCTGACAAATAATGGAGAAGCTTTTGAGTGTGAAATTCTGAGCTGCAAAACAAGGACACAAAAAGAAGATGTCTTGTTCTTTTTTCCTCATGCAGCTCTTCAGCAGCTGTTTGTAGGATTGTACTTTCAACTAGTCGCCCACAATACAGGGGGAAACAAAAGAAAGAGCACAACTAACTTCTTCCCTACAACGACCTGCAATCATGACTCACATCATATTCCCCAGCTGAGGAAAAACGCCTGAGGTTTGATAAGTATAATTACCTGACAGTGGAAGATGTACTCTGGCGTGGCCTTCTTAAATTTGATGTTCCATACTAGGGCAACACCATCCGGTTCATGAGGAGCATCTTCGTTATTGTTATAAGAGGCAACCAGCAACTCAGGATACTGAGAGAGAGAGAGAGAGAGAGAGAGAGCAACTTGTGATAAAACTTGCATTATCGCTGCTAAGACTTTTCTGAGCTACATACACAAGGCTACAGGACTCACCTGAGGGGACCAGTCAAGGCAGGTGATTACACGATGTTTCGACCAGTGTTCATCATAGAATAGTCTGCTTAAGGACAAACTGGAGCCACTGCCCGAGTCTCTGAGAGAAAGATATGAGAGAAAACAGTCAAAGGTTACTTTGTGAACAAACCTGAAGACAACGGGTTTGTTCCAGTCGCATAAGAGACATGAAATAGGTACCTGCCAAGAAAAAAATGCCTTCTGTCTGCAGGAGTCAATTGTGATCACTGCTAAGGTATCTTGAGTCTAGATATTTACAAAGCGTACCAGCCATAGTAAGTACGGAGGAGGAGGAGAAGCTTTTTTGCTTTAAAACATTGCAGACAGAGCCTGTGACAGCTGACACCAATCACTGATTCACAGAGCTACACTACAGTTTACTGACTTGTAAAGTGGAATTATATATCATATCATGACTTATGTCAGAAATACAAATTCACTGAGATGGATTTAGTCAAAAGTAGTCTTTACGGAACAAGGTCTTTCTGTTTAACAATCATACAGTATTTATTATTTAAGTTTCTGATAGGCCATGTTGACAGTTGGCAATCAATGTTGTCTAAAGTTAAGAGCTGCAATGACTAGTCGATGGGAAGCATATTAAATCGTTGATAATCAATTCATGTTTGTCATTTTCATTTCTTAAATGTAAGGATTTTAAGAATCTTTGGATTTTGGACTGTTGTTTGGACAAAGGAATCAATTTCAAGACATCACTTTGGACTGTGGAAATTGTGATGTGCATTTTTCATACTTTACGTGATGAGCATTTTTCTAAAAGATTTATTGAATAATTCTAAAAATAATCAGCAGATTAATCTAAAATGAAAATAATCGTTAGCTGCAGCCTAATAAACTTTCAAGTCAGTCTTTAACAGCACCCATTGGCTGATTCAGCATATTGACTTGACATGAGAGGAATTTGGAGAGAGAGCTGTCTGACGCTGTCCACCCTTGTGAGTCAGTAATTTCAGCCAACATGTTGCCTGCGGTCAAACTAGATCCTGTACAGATTGCCACTGGCCACTTCAGAATGTTGCATCACCACAGTTTCCAGACCTTTAATTGTAGATAAACTCCTGTTTGAGCAGTAACTACAACAAATTCTGTACACTAAAAATTGCAAATGGTCCGCTTTGTCTGCAGTAGTATGTGAGAATGAACAGCAATGGAACAAGGTAGTGAAATGTAGGTTATGTTGTTACAACTTCACAAATAGCACATCCATGGAAAAAAGAAGAGGGCTGATGTGAAGCACTGGGCCATGGCCTGTTTTAGACATAATCTCTATTTGACCACAGGCTTGATGCTCCTCTGAGGCTGCAGTGGTCAAAGTTGAAGTGAGCTGGTGAAAGCAGAATTCTTCTGTAATAGCAGCTCTGCACTTATGACTTATAACTTCAACCAACACTTTGATAACCTCCATTTGGAGGCCTTCAGATGGCAAGACAATGCTCCTTAGGATGTAGTGGTTGTCAGTTCAGAGGAGTTTTTAACCCCCTGAGATTGTGACATCAGCAGGAAGAAATGTATTTTGAAGAACAAAGCAGCTTCCAGGCCCCTAGAGTGACACAGTGGGCATGAGTCAGCCTGAGAGAACATTTCTTAGTTGGAGGCATGTGAGTAAACACTCACATGTGCTCGCTCACGTCCAAACACAGACGCCTTTCCTCCCTCCCTCCCTCCCTCCCTCCTGCCTGCTCACCCCTCTTTGTCCTCCAGGTCCCGGCCGCTGTAGTCAAAGAAGATGTCACCGTCTTCGGCCAGAGCTCTCTCCATCACCCGGATGCTGCAGTCGAAAAAGCTCTGAAACTCAGAAGAGTGCAAGATCTGCTGCCTCTCCTCCTCTGTCAGCTCCCGCAGCACAGGAAATGAGCCTGTTAGAGGGGACATAAACATAAAAACATGTGCCTTATTCTAATTATCGAGTCATCTCACAAATATTTTAAATGTGTTTTCTGTCTTCTTCTTTCTTCTTGTTCTTTATATCTTTTCTGTCAGAAAGCGATTAACAATGACCATCACACTTTTCTAAAGCACAAGGTGACATCCTAAAAATGTATGTTTTAGCCCAAGTTCCAAAGATATTACATTTATCCTAATTATAAGAGAAAGAAAAGAGGAAAAGGTTTTAGGCATTTGTGAGGACTATATATGGTATACAAAATATAATAAATCTAACAATTAAATCTAATATATTCAAGTACACTGTATTTGATATGATGTGTAAAGTATAGGTATGTTCCTATTTTGAAATCGCTGTTCAGGAGCGTCAAACTCGGAAGGGTCCCGTCATTACTGACAACGGTACAGATATCTTACTGTATCTGACAGTACACAGTAAAAAATAGAAAATTGAGTACATCATGTGCTTCTGATGTCAGATTAACATTCACTTCATCTCTATCAAAACCAGAATCACATCCGGGACATAATAAACTACAAACAGTCCCTAATGCATCTTTTCTAATAAAACCCTACAGTAAGAACTTCATAAACAAGAGAAAAACAAAGCCCTCTGAGCAGCCCGCCTCCCTTTGAACGTAATGGTCGCACAGCACGGCGTCCTGTTTTTGAAGTCACTGTCCCCAAGCAGCACACATGCGATTTTACACACACAAGCACGCACAGACACACATATATCGACCTTTACCCTGCCTCTTGACTTTGATCCCCCTCCATCCCTTTGTATTTCTTACGAGTTGTCAGAAAAGAGCCAGTGAATCGAGTGGCAGAGATCAAAGGCCAGACCTTCTAATAGGCCAGGATGGAGAGGAGACGGATGACTGTGTGTTTATGAGTGTGTGTGTGTGCATACATCTGTCTGTGTGTGTGTTTGACTCACACACGGCACAGTCAGGACTGTGTATGCAAGTGAATATGAATATGTTTGTGCATCATGCGTTGTGTTTTTACTCACTCGAGGCCTACTCTCCATATTTTACTACGTGAAACTACCACATACGCATGCACACACACGCTTCTCCATGCCTCTCGACTTTGAAGTGTGGTCGGGGAGGTCAAGTGACAGGTTTTTAATCAGTGCTGACCCCCACATGCCATGGAACTGATATGCTGGACCCGCCTTAACCTCCCCACCCTTCCATCTGATACACCCACTGACTGGATGCGGGTGTCACACACAAGTGACCACATTTCGTGACAGTTTGACCAACAACATGTGAGAAGTCGAGAGAGAAAGGTTGCTCTGTGTTGGGTAACTGCTACATAATTTGGTATCACTTTATATTAGGGTACACATATTAACCACTAACTAGTTGCTTATTAGCATGAATGTAAGTAGCATATTGGCCCTTTATATACCGAGTTAGAAAGATTTCATTTAAGGTTGTTTGGACACAATTAACATTTGCAGATTTGTGTTTTGTTACTAGGGGTTCCATCAATCTGGATCTATTTATTGAATCAATGATTAATGATGTGATCGTCGATGTCATCGATGCACAGTGAAAACGTCAATTCGTATGATCATTTCTATGATCAGCCTTTATTTTGAAATTCCCATACCACATCTGTCAACTTGTCCGTCTGCAGCGTACCTCCTTCTGAAACATTCAAACCGTTTTAGCGCCAGTCAGATAATTGCAAGCAGCCAAGAAAACGATGATGATGACATGTTCGGCCCTCTTGGGAATCAATAATCAGTGTGGAAATAATTTTGGTTTTAAGGAAAAAACTGGTCAACAGACAGACAGAGCATCTGACTCTACAGTCTGCTAAATTGTTGCTCTCCCTAGAGCAGTATTAGCTGCTCTGTTTCAACAATTGTTAAGGTATGTGTATGTATATATAATTAGCAGTATTGAGGAGGGAGAACTCTTAGCTAATGACCAAGTAGTTGTAGAATACTAGCATGCAGAATGGGGCATTAATAAATGCTTTATAATCACTAATAAAGAGCCAATATGCTTCAAATCTGCATGCTAACACGACTTCAAGACAACTTAATTAACAAGGTGGTTCAGGATCACTACAATTATAATAATTGATGATTTTTATTCTTCCATCATCCATCCATCCTCCCTTTGTACCTTCTTTGGTTTCCCTGTTCTCGTCATCATCTTGCTGCTCCGACTCGGGGCCCGGCTTCGCCTCCATCATCTCCTCATCTTCCTCTTCCTCCTCTACTGAGAGAGAGTAAAATAAAAAGAAAGAGAGAGAGAGCACTCATGTTAATCAACAGCTGTTCCAATTTTCCTCGACCTCCCGCTGTGTGCTGCCTTCCCCCCCTCCTTACCAAAATAATCACTCCCAGACATGCACCAGTACACCTGACTAACTAACATTTGGTCCAAATGGGTTTCATTTACAAACACACGCACTTGTATTTGCATTTCTTCCTTTTGTTTTTTCAGAAAACAAAAACATGTGAAGCATAAATGCTGCAGAATCTCTGTTACTTTTGCACATGAATATTAAGTATTAGTTATTGGGTAGTCTTGGAAGTAGAAATATAAAGTAAGCCTGAGCTCATTTTCGGCTGTAGCTGTAGCATGTGCTCACATGGTCTGCATGTGTGGACATATTGGTCACTCTGCATGCAAATCAACCACACACACACACACACAGACACACACAAAGACACACAGCAGGAAATGTCAGAGTTGTGTGCGCTCTCCTTTTTCGCTCACCTTTGACCCCAAGCAAAAAGATCCAGTGATGTGTGTGTTAAAGGGGATTCCCTGTGCATTCCCTCCAATCAGGCTCTGCAATTATGCTTGCCTCTCCAGGATTTATTGTAAGTGTGTGCAGTGTGTGTGTGCGTGTTTGTGAGGAGGTGGGGTTCAAGTATGAAGGGTTACTGTCAACATAGGCACCTGCTTGTGAGCTACTACCCCCCCGCTCCCCCCATGAACAAGCCCCCGCACCCCTCGGGGTATGTGTTGGTAACCCTCGCCAACCTCTCCTCCTCTTTTTTGTCCCTCCCTCCCTCCGAAAACAGATGCCGAGAGTCAGGGAGGGGGCCTCTCAGAGGACCTCTTAACACCCTGACACCGTGACCAGACACCTGTGGTCTGCCAACACACACACGCTACCCACACACACACACACACACACACACGTACAATCTGTCTTTTCTCTCTCTCTCTCTCAAGCACACACACCCGGGGCCCTCGCCTGCCATGCCAGGGGTGGCGAGGGGTTAACTGGCGCAGGGTCAAGCTGACAACAGTCGCTCAGTCCAGTGGGAGGAAGTGACTACATCACACCCTCAGACGTGTCATGTCTCTCTCTCACACACATGAACTCAAGCATACACACACACACACACACGTCGGGGTGTGTTTAACTCAGTTGGAGTATGGCCCGGGGCACTGTTGAAACCACTCGCTCAAGGGCCGTCCTTGCACCGGATGAACTGTCCATTTATCACTCGGACTCGCCTGAGCTTTTGATGAACTCACTGCTGCTCTTTAAAAGGTACAAATGCGATTGTAATTGGTGGAACACTTCAGTGGTTGTATTACTATGATTGCGCTCATTTCTGGCCTAATTTCATTTTTTTATTTTAGCCATCCTGGTACATCCTTCTCTCACCCTGTCTTCATGTTTGCTTTTCTTTGTCACTCCCAACCTACAGCTTTTGATAGATGACTTTAATTTTCATGCCGTGTGTGTATAATAAATGACTAAGCTAAATCAAACACATGGCGGCCAGGCTCAGTCCAAGTCAGTGGTTAACAGCCAGCTGTAGTGATCCAAACACCAGTGACCCACCAGTATGGAGGAGAGACCAGAGAGGACCAGACAGGCAGACTGCCAGACTAGCTCCATGTCTGAGCTGCCAAAACAGACAAGCTGCAAACAGAAAGGAACAGGAAAACACTCCTTTCAGGCCCTTTTGTCTCTCCATCCATGCTTTATTTGCTTCTGATGGTTTTGGCATCCGTCAGTCACCTCTTCCCCTCCACAAACTGTGGTCATTAATCTGCAAGAGCCTCGGGATGTGAGGCAGCAACTGGGGTATTGCTAACCAGCATTGGAAAAGATACATTATACACAACTTCTATTCTATCGCTTTCTATTCTATTCTATTTTCTTGACCTTACGTGACCGGTCCGGTGGTTGGAATGTGTGGCGATGGGAATGGGAGGAGCGTGAGTGGAGGAGAGAAACCACATTGAGGAGCGGTCAAACCGTCAACCCCCGGGACCACAGGACTCCGGAGCAAGGCAGCGTGATTCATGGCCTATGGGTTACCTCACTGAGGGGAGACGGTCCAATTCCCGCATGAAGATACTGCTGATGTCGTTGCCAGCGGCCATGCATCAAGTTGTTCTGTCAGCACTGAAAATATCCCGGATATTTCTTTTGAATGGAAATTTTCTGATTCATTTGTGTGTGTGTGTTCAAAGTAAAGCAAAAGCTATATTGCGGAAAAATTATATTTGAAAGGAAGACTCATGGGTTAGAAATGATAAAACTTTATGTAAAATGTGCATGCAAACACACACATAGACGCACTGCAGGGTTTCCTGTTGAGTTGCAAAAGAAGCAGGGAAGGGAAATCAAAAGAGACAATCTTCCACAGTTTGAGTGTGTCTGCCTGCTACCCTGCAAGTATCTGCACACTTTCTTGTTTCCACCTCATTCTAGTCACGGGATGCTTTCTCTTTCCACCTGCCGCTTAATACCGCTCCTCACTGCAGGACAACAGGTTAACTGGTATCCTCCCCCTCGCCACAGACGGGGGTCCACCTTGATGAAACTCCGCTTGGGGGCTCCCGTTTTGGCCAGCTACCCACCCGGGGTAATGATATCCTCGGTAGCCCGGGGCCGCCGCATCTGGCTGCCTCAATCTTCCCCTGGCTGCTTACTCATGCTGACCGGGCCCAGTCAATTCAGTACAGCCCAGCAGGTATGTAGACACACAGATCCACAGTGTGGAGATACGCAAGTACACACAAGACGTGTAAAGGTGTTTGTAAATGCATATGCACACACACATGCACAACAGAGGCACAAACCCACACGTCTGAATCAGTTAAATTGTTTGGAAGCACAAAAATGTTACACTGCTAACAAGAATGGAAAAACAACATTACCTAACATAGCCTTCCTTTCTTCTCTGTCAGACTCTACATAAGTCATATAATAATATAATATAAGACAATGCTCCTATATATATATATATATATATATATATATAATATAATCACATGATCTTTTATCATTATCATAAAAAAAATCATTGTTATATATATTTGACAGCGAAATCAGTTTTCATGCTACTTAACGATTAAAAATGGTTCCATTAAGTTCTCCACAGAAAGGGGGTTACTGGGGGAAAAGGGAGTACTGGTATCAACCTGGTACTTGGTATTGTATATATATAGTATATATAATTTGTGTATATAACTTAGCAACATTAGCTGTTACCACATCAATAATCTTCTAAGACACATCTCTCCTCCAGATTTACTCTCCTCTTAACTCTTTTCATCAGACAAGATAGCTAATTATGTTTCAATGCAATACTGTATTGAGACCAATTAGCACTATATAATCATGTTTCTCTTGTTAGTCGGTATAAACATCATTATTGCTTTTATGGACCTACAGAAGAGTGAAATAGTTCAGGTGAGAGTAATGTGCTGATCTGTTTGTGGATTAAAGAAAACATAGCCTTAACGAAGGGGTGATACACCGCTGAGAGTTTCATTAGCTTAAACATCTTGTATTATTTCACAGTAGGCAGCTACTATTGCGCATGTGGCGAGAAGAGTTTTGAAGATACTGACAGCATATAAAAGACGTACACGCTCTCTTCTGCTCCCCCTTCGGCTAGTACACGAAGCACAATGGTGCGGTGTGTCACGGCAATAATGTGCTAGCATGTGTTCTGTTTGGTAAGGATCAAAGCTTGAGCTAACCTTTTCTTCTGAACCCAATCCACAGTAAGTGCTAGTGTGCTGAAATATCTCAGTGCATGCTTGGAGCGACTGGCATAGTTATCAAAGAGACCTGTGGGTGTGTGTGTAGTGGAGAGGATGAGACCGGGCCCCAAGTTTGTCATCGACTACATTATGGGAACAGAGCTGCAGACTTATCATAGCCGTATGGAGGTGACTACTAAACTGAGTCACACACAATCCAAGTTGACAGTACTCATAATTTTTACAGCTCTCTATTGTATTAATCACAAAGAAAGACAGATACTGATATGAGAGTGAAGAGGCGGCGGAAACACAAGACAAATACAGCAAGATTTTGGGGGATCCCACGCGCTGGGAATAACCCTACAACATTATACACACATTCATATGGACACATACACACATTCAGAGTTCGCAGGGGTTCTGGGATGTTGGCTGTTGAGCTGACCACAACACATGCACTATTGCAGAGGAGTAGGAGGAGGCTGACATGACTTGAAAGGCCCCTCTAATGTGGCCCTGGCACGACACACACATACTCAAATGAATTAACTACACTGAGAACTCTTATTGTCAGAGAAAGACTCGACACACACATACTCACACTGCATCCACTTCACCTCTGCGTATATTACACATGACCTGAGGCACCAGGGGAATTCTCTCACTTTTATTCATCCCACCTCCAGTAATATAATCCTTGTTATCTAAAGTGTCAAAAGAAGATTTATATAGCCATAATGAAAGACAGCATAAATGATAGAGGTCACAAATAAAATAATGCAATTCTACAATAAATAAAAAAGTGATATGACAGGCCTACAGGAAATGTGTCTTTCCACATGGGATATCATGAACATTTTTTAAAAGATATGTAGCTATAGGATGATTCTACAAAATCTGGAAAAACTCAGAAGACTGTTCGGTGACTAATTTAGCTAAAGGACAAACATCATATTTTAGGCCATCAACAAGCTCATGAGTTTAGACCCACAGATTAAAATACACACTGCTAATTACCTCATGTTCATGCTCTTAACAGTTAAACCAGTCATCTCTTTTAAATTATTCTTCTCATTCACAAACTGGAGCAAAGAATAGACTACAAATCACTTCTGTTCAGGCTCACTGGCATAAGTTAGCAATGGTATACAGAATCAGTTTTAAATTCTTACTATTTGTTTTGAAAGTGACAAAAACAGATTAGCTCCACATTACATTATTTATCTGCTAATGGCTTTTTCTGTGCCCACGTCATGTAGGTCATCCTCACAACAACTCCTCTCAGTCCTTCACTTATGCCTCTAAACCAAAAGGTGAACAGGCTTTTTCTGTTTTCTGCTCCAGATTCATCATCCCATATTAAGTTCTGTTCCACCATTTACAATTTTAAATCAAATTCAAACACACAGTACGTGATTTCTGCTGCTATGTGTCGCACATGGTCATTTTTTAAAGGTAATGTCACATTATGTTTTGTCTAATTCCCTGACTCTGACTGTCTCTCTTGGAAGTAGTAGCGAGATAGTAGCGATAGGTGACCGTTACCTTCAGTAAAATTACGGATTTCTGTAATGCAAATACACAACATGGCTAAATATATGACAAAGTTTTTAAATATTTTAATTCGGAAAGGTTACTTATTATATTTATATTACATAAGACACCCACCTTTTTCTCCTGTTTTTAGCTAATTTCTAACATACTCTTAAGGGCTTTTTAATCTGCTGTTGGTTTTCATTCAATTTCTCTTAATTTCCTTTTTTACTAGTTTTAGGTGCCTTCTCTGTATTATACATGTACTGTTTCATGTATACCTGTGTTGAGGCCGATTCTAACTTCTCCTGTTGTTAATAAATGTGCTATATATATATATATATATATATATGTATATACACATATATATATATATATATATATATATATATATAAAAGTGACTTGACTTGACAAGTGTCTTGGTGAACAAGGCAGATCCATGGCTTTTTGTTAAAACTCAGTTGGACTCACACCCATAACTCTCTTTCTGAACACAGAGAAACACTGCTCACACTTTAAGGGACCTCTGCTAGTCAGGTTGGACAGCAAATTGATGGGTGAGAGCCAGCCACGCAGTAAAGTCGAACAGATCTTTTTCTGAGAGGTGAGAGGGCGGTCCAACCCTGCTGAAGAATCTCACTGTTTTGTAGATGGTTGAGACAGACAGGACAGACTGTGGACAGAAGTGAAACAGTGCGAGTAGACAGTTGTAACTTCTTACAAGTTAAATCGTATTCCTAAGAAGTGACTTAAATGGTGAGTAACTGCTTGTAAAAGGCTTTTTTTCCCCCAGAGTGACCCAAGATTTAATTTAGCTAGAAGTGAAAATGTGTAAAATATTGGTGACTTTTCATTCTCTCTACCCTTGTACCTTTGTTTGTTAATTTGATTCCGTGTTGGGTTTTCTTTTTTTTGTTTTAATAGCAAATAATGTTTAAAATTCATCATGGTTCATCAAGTCATGATTACCACAGTAGGGGTAAAAGTATTTGCCACATACACACACATTAGCAGCAGGACTTGATGTTAAACTGGTGAGGCTAAAACCCGCAGGATGATTTAGATTAATTCATCTCTTCACCACACTTCGCCACACTGATCAAACATTGTGCGTGTGTGCGTGTGTGTTCAAGTCTATGTTCAACGGAGTCTGCACTGAATGCACACACGCATGCCCACACATAATCAGCTTTGGTTAATGCAGCCCATTCAGGCCTTTGGGGGTCTGCGGCCAACTCTGCTGTGTGCTGTGGATAGATTCTGCCCCCATCTCTTTCTCTCTCGTTCCCTCTGTCTCTCTTTCTCTCTCCCCCCCTCTTCCTAGCAGTGCCACCCAGGCTTGGCCCCAACCCAGACCCACATCTTTAAACTGAGCCATCATGCCACGCCACGCCATGCTATGAGCCCAGCCGCAAGGCCCCTGATTAAAACCTATGACTTCAAACTTTCCAAACTGTCAAAAACCCAGTCAGAGAGGGAGACCGACAGAAAAAATCTTACATAAAAATCACCGCTGTGGCATCGACTCACTTTTCAACGCGTCATCTGAGCTGGGATTTGTGTCACTCAGAAACAGGGCTGTGTGCATCTGTGTGTGTGGCTCAGGATGCTGGTGTTTCATTTTGTTTTGATGAGGGACGGATGGGCAGATGGGCCAGTTTTTATAGGCGTGCTAAAGGTTAATGCTTGTGGTGGAATCTTTTTGGAATGCAGTAAAATAGACACAATTATTCGGAGCACCTCAAACCCTTATTCTGCTCAATGCCTTCACCAATCAAAAATCTAGTGGGATTTTGTCAATCAAACTAAGAACTGAAAAGCCAACACATGTTTGAGATTAATTGTAAACTATTATTTTCTAATTCCAATAATTTGACTTCATCTAATACTCGATTCTAATAAAAATCTCTGACATCTTTGGTTGGTGAGACTTTGAGGGAGCCCTCAAGTATGTGTGCCAAGAGTGCTCCCTGCTGGAGCGTTGCAAAATAGCATGCAACTGCAGCCAAACAGAAAATCAGCACGGTTATCAAATTTCTCTTCTATCACCTGTCAAGCCGTAAACTGTGATAATGATCTGGAAATGTAAAGTTTTAATCGGCTGCAACCTGAAACAAAATGAGCTGATTTGAAAGCCTGTTGAATTTGATTAGAAGGCTTGACTGAAGAATAATTGAAAACAAACTTACATGTTTTCAACCTAGATTTATTTTGACTTGACAAATAATGTTCGGGGTTATATGTTTAACTGACTTCTTAAAAAGGCACCAATTCTTGAAGAGTATAAAACAGTGAAAAGGCACAAACATGACAACAAAGGGTTAACAAACATCAAACTGAAACAACTAAAGTGAAGCAGGGCTATAAGCTGCAGGCTAGCTGTGGCAGTGAACCGCTACACTCTCAAATGAAAACCCCTGGAGAGGCGAAAGGGATCTCGGAGTACAAGGGAGACCACCCAGGCAAACGTTCAAGACCCACTGTTGTTTTACACACGTATAAAAAATGCAACAGGGAGGGGGGGGGGGTTGAGGGTGGGGCACACATGTCAAAAAGTCAAGTTCAACAAAATGCGAGTGAAAAGGAGCACGGTTAAAAAGAGAAAAAAGGGGGCACATGAAACTGTATTCCTACTCATCTCAAGCACTCATCAGATGGCAAATATTATTTTGGATGATGGCCATTTTGCCAAAGAGAGAAACAAAAAGCCGGAAGGGAGGGAGATGAAGAAGGGGGTTCATGTACCTTATTATACGGTGGTCATAGGGGAAAATTGCAATCATCTGTGACTCACTTGGAATACCTTACACACTGTGAAAGACATTATTTTCCTCTAATATCAAGAGTTTTCTCTGGGTTTTGACTGCCATGGCCATTTTGACAGAAACCGCCTGGGAACCTCTGCATCAATTTTAGAAATGAAACAGGAGTGAAGGCTGCGCCCTTTTGAGGGCGATGATGATGAAAGTAAAACTCAAGAGTTGTTTTATGAAGAGAGAAAGTGAGAAGCGGCCGATTATGTGCGTCTGCAGGGAAAAGACGAGGGGGGATCATAATAGCAAAGCCTGAGTCTGATCGGGAGTTTGAGTTTGTGTGTGAACATGCACGTACAGCACATGCACACTTGTTTTAAAAAACACTTCTAGAAGCTACCTTTACTCTTCCAAATGTCCAGAAGTCACCAAACAGAGAAAGTCAATTTTAAAATTCACTTTCAGTGTAACACATTTAAAGTAAAACAACGGAGTACATTTTGTCCTCTGGTTACACTCGCTGTGGTTATTCTCTATTTGACTTGCATTTTGACTGTAGAAAACACACATGTATTCTCTCACACACGCACACACATACATCCTCTGGTCTGTTCAGTCGCTGTTGTAGCCGCCTGGCTGGAACAACAACAATGTATGAGACAACCGCTTCCATATGTGGCTGCATACACATATATGCGCACATACCATACGCAGACACATACAGAAACATATAAGTACCTAACCGTGCAAAACACACACTCGTGCAACCACATTCCTCCCTTCAGGACCATGTAGACTGCCCACAAACCCCTCAGTCATGTCCGTTTCATATAGACTGGGAGTGTGTTTCATTCACTGTTTTTATTTGAATGCATCGGTGCTTCACTGGATTGTAGAAATACCATAGACAGACACTTGATAAACTGGCTGAGTTCTGAGAGTTTTGCTCTGAGCCTCAGCCCACAGCCCAACACAGTAAAATTTCCTTTTCGCATGATGACCTGTTGGAGAAACTGCAACAACACAGACCACAAAATACTAAAATGTTGCTTGAACACAAGACTCTGAGAAGAATTTGTACAGAAATCTGATTAAAGAAGCATCAAACAAGATGACCAGACTACTTATCAGAACAACTCTAATCTTACTGCATTTCAAAAATAACAAAATCCAGGCTATGATAGTTGGCTTACTTGCTTTAGTGTTTTTTATTATTATTATAACTTGTCATGGCTGTATTTGATTGGACAGGCAAGGAGTGACAGGAAACAGGGAGCGAGGGGGGATTATACGCAGCAGAGGGCCACAGGTTGAAATTGAACGCTGGGCCACAGCGGCAGGGACACAGCCTCTGTACATGGGCTGCACACTGATCTACTGGAGCGACCCTATGTCAGTTTGATCAGTCACATTTTACAACAAATCATGGCTACAAATGCACCGATATGAACTCAAATTTAGTGCTCACATTTTGAAACAAATCCTTTAAAGTTTCATCAGGTTGCAAAGAATAGATTTTAGAAAAAGATTTTAAGGGTCTGTTAAGTGAACCAGTTAGAACTGGCAGTATGGTTTAAATCAATATCGCAATATCGTTACGCAGCATAACAGACAAAGTCATCACATTCGTGAAAGAAAAACTTCAATAACTTAGTGCTGTGGCAGAGCCTTTCTGTGTGGAGTTTGCATGTTCTCCCTGTGCTTGCATGGGTTTCCTTCGGGTGCTCTGGTTTCCCCCACCATCAAAACATATAGATAAGGTTAATTCTCTGGTCACTGCCCTTGACCCGGTTGGTGCCCGAGCGCTTTACGTTCGCTGGCAGTTTCATTAAGTTGTGAATTGTATGATGGTTTGTGATAAAATAAAGATTCTTCTTTTATAAACTATTAAGTCATATAGTACTCTAAATACATTTCAGACAGATATTCCAATACTTTTGGTGCCAATTTAAAGTCATGATTAATACCTGAAGGACATTTTTGCTCAAGTGCTGATAAAAACCAACCAGGTCAGGACTTGTTGAACCATATTCAATAAATTTAGAAGTTTGTAGAAAACTCTAACCAGACCAACATGCTGCAAATATGCAAAGATAATTTCTTAAATTTGCAGTTTGGTTTCTTAACTACTCTATTATGGTATTATGTAGAGCTCAGGTCATGTGTGTGGCCACTTTGCCTGTGTGCACATGTGTGCTTCTATGTACACCAGTGTATGTGCATGCTTGTTTATTCCCATGCATGTTAGTCTGCACATGTGTGTTTACATTTATGAATCTGTCTGCTTATAGCTGCATGTGTATAAGTACATTCACAAAAATATATGTCTTTTCAGATCAGTGCTTGGAAATGGGGTTTCTCTTGCAATTAGAGGCCATTACCAGCCCACCACATGTCAAAAGAAAAACCTCTCATTGCCGTAAATATACTTAAGGAGTGAATTACTGACCAACTATACACTCAAGCTGTACAGACCCTGAAAACTAATGGGCCAGAAAATACATGAGGTGGGGAGAGTCATGCACACATACTTTTGCATACGGATGCACAAACATTAACACACACTTTTGACCTTGTGACCTTTTAACCTTAAATAATAATAATGGGGTTTTCCAAAGTTGCAACATCAAATTATACACAAACACACACAGAGTTGTATTTCTGAAGGCCCACTGGTGGTTTACTGCGAACAATTACTGCTGTAATATCATAACTGCAGCAACATCCCTAGGTGGCCTCGCCTGCTTCTCCTCTTTTTTCTCTCTCTCTGTTTCTCCTCCATCCCTCTATTCATTCTCTCATGTCCAAAGATTTCTCATCTTCTTTTATATTCCCTCTTTCTCACTTCCCTCTATTTTCTCTCTATTTCTTTGGCAACCTTTCCTCCGCAGCCTATTATGGATCTTTTAAGGCTCAACTGAGCAAAACCAATTTCTACAAACTGGGTCAAGCTCACACTGCACCCATGCCAACCTGCACACATGCATACGTGTACAAGCACATGCACAAAATGGCTTCAATCCCCTTGACCTTTCTTGCTCTTGCCAACATTTCAAGTAAGCACGCAGACACGCGCAGACACGCGCACACACACACACACACACACACACACACACACACACACACACACACACACACACACACACACACACATAGATAGTTATCTTCAGATTGGGATCAGCAAAGTAAAAGAGTGGGTTTGTCACAGTACTGACATTCATTCTGTTCATGGCCAAGTGGGGTTGACCAGTCCAGAGGAGGGATGCAAGGAGAAACAAAGAGAGAGACAGAAAGGTTGCCCATATTTTGCTGAAACTATGTTAAATCTCACACCCTCCACCCATCTGTAGAACCTTTAAAACTTGGCTCTATAAAATTTTTTATCAGGCCTGGGGAAAATGGAGCTGGACCATTGCAACTGTTGTGGTTAAATAGTTGACATGACAAGGGGTTCAACAGCGAAGATTACATTTTGTATTATAGAACATGAGGAAAAAATATTGCACAATTTTCATTAAGCATAGGCATATGTTTGCAAATAATGCTTTTAGGACTGTCACAACAGAGTAAAGTTTTGGTCAAGCCCAAAAACAAAAAACCCTGTTAAACCTACATTTTTACTACACTGATGGTATTAAAATATACGAATATAGCCTGGATTTTCCGTAGTCTAAGAAGCAAACAGCAATCTGTAACTCTTGTTTAATCTATTATCATCCCAAATATTTCTAACAATGTTTTGTCAAATGTCAAAATTTTACTTTTACAGTATCTTAAACCTGCACTAATTGATGTGTTTTGGCCACACCTCATGAAGTTGCATTGGCAAACATGTTGGTAAACAGGCTATCTGACTATTGAGGGAAGTATCTGACTATGAAGCTGCTAATGCTAGGAATCAACCAATACGTTTGTTTTAGGGCTGATACCTAATTTTCGTAACAATGGAGTCCAATAACCGATATTTGAAACCAATGTGCATTTGCAGTACAAATGAAAATCTTGATAGCTTCAGTTACTAGTTACTTTGTAGATTCATATTATTCAGTTTTGATGGGCTATTTATCATGACATGCAACCAATCAGGAAGTGTTGTAGGCTGGACGTTGAGTGAGACCAAAGAGTGGTGACTAGAGACAGAGAGACGCAGCTGACATTAGAATCAAGATAGCACAATTTAAATTAATTTAATTCATCTGGAACCTCACACAAAAAAGCAGTGATTCTGATAATGAAAAATGTTCATATAAATAATAAATAATTGGCCAGTCCAATAGTCTCAATATCAGGCCAATTTATGAGGCAATATATATATATATCGTGTATCACTAATAGAAACCAAACCAATAAGCTGAAAGACACTAAAATGCTCCACAGAGCTGAAAGGAACTGCAGAGCTGGGTGACAAACAAGTAACCACTTTCATATTACACATGGTGATTTTATCCGGTGTCAGTATGAAAATATTGTCCAGCTTCAAATGTGAGGATGTAAAGCTTTTTCTGTTTCATATCACGATGAAATGAATGATATTTGCAGTCTCATTTTAAACTCTAACAGCTATAGCTCTCTCAAACACTGCCACAGGTGTGGTGAAAGGCATCCACCTGTCACACCATACTTTTGAATACTATTGAATGTATTGTCACTCCACACATTATCACAGATTTTTGGTTGGTGAGTGAAGCAAATCTATCAGCCACTTTGCACATTTTGCTAACATTTGGCTGGTGGCTGGTGCTAATTTTGAGCCTTGCTTGTATTAAGAAAATGTATTAAATTACTTTGAAGACTAAAGCCAAGAGTATAAACCAACCAACAGTATTGATTTATATTAGATTCAATTAGAGGTGAAAAGTAAATAGTCAACTTGAAATAGAAGCCAGTTCTTTTTCTCAAGAACATGTCAACATGGTCAGGCACAAGATAGAGGCATGAAACAGCAACTACCCAACACACACTTTGTTTGACCTCAGTCGGTTAGGTTACTATCACACACCACATTAGACCTCACTTTATTTCCCTGCTATGTCGTTAGACAAAGCGTCCGTCCCTCGCGACAACCGTGTCCATTCATACCCATTAGGATGGCAGTAAATAGTTGGAGCCAACCGTGACTGGGGCTAATCTGATTGACTGACACAATGGACACTTGGGATAGACATATGAGTGAGCAGCCAATGGGAAAAGGAGCACACATAGACCAGCTACACATCACGATTATAGGAAGGCAATTGGTCACGGAAATGAAAAGCCATATCATTAACTGGTTTAAATGAGAGTCACACACACAAACTCCACGGGAGCTTTAAAACACAAACTCTTGTGTAGAAGATGCACACGCACAAAGTCAGATCAAATCCAATTTGATTAAGCTGTATTCAGTCTCCAACACACACACTGCTCTAAAGCATACTCACGTCACACACATGCACTAAGGTCAGATATGAGAAGTGTTGAGGTCAGAAGTTCATGAGGAGAACGAGCTGTGAGAAACGCTGAGTCATCCGTCAACCATGTAAAGTGATTACGATGAGACAACACTTATCCTTCCGTTCACACACACTTGATATAAATATTACAGTTTTAATGTGAAACAACCTCTTACATTGAGAGTCGTCACGCAAATTCAGGCCCTAATAACATATGATAAGGACAACAATGAACACAGTTATAGAGATTGTATCTGAATTATATAAAACGCATCAATTAGCCGCATGTGACATTTAAAATTGTTTTATAATAGAGACGACTGTTGAAATTAAATGCAATAAATACGAATTAACAACATACAGTGGTTTAAAAGGAGATACAGGTCCCTCCATGGAGCTTTATACAGTCCTGAGACACACCACCATCATTGAGACAAAGAGACTTCTTCTGTTCATTCCCCCACAGCAGTCAGCTGGGTTTCTCCCCCATTAAATCCCACTCTTTCTTCTCTTAGTTTATATGGTTTAGTATAAAGCAGAATACAGCCTTAGGTACAAGAAGAGTAAAAATACACTGAAATGGTGCCAAGCATAATAAAATTAAGGTGGACAAACCATTTTTTTTTTTCTTTTTTTTTTTTTTTTGCAGAATTAGAGGGAGGAAGGGCACTTTTCAATGTGAGTTATTTGTCGGATAAAAAAGAAATACATGAAAATAAATAACTTTTTGCATACATGCAAGTCCTAAATTAAAACTAAACTATCTTTGGTTCAGTGATCACCCTGTTAGCGCAGTATTATCCTGGCCATGTCAAATCTGTCAAGCAGTTAGAGTACAGCCTTTAGAAACACTTTTTGTGAAAACCACCAGGAGCTTCAAGGTGAGCTCACTGGCTTTCTTAGATCAAAGCTACACACACACTGATGGCCTGCATAGATGTACATGAAAGACAAACACAATCACACAAACGCAAAAACACACTGACAAATACTGAACATAAGCCTGCATTTAATACCTCATACTTAATCCTAGAGGTGTGCGACCTTACAGTTCACCTCAATAACACTATTATGTGAATCGTTGTAGATCCCTAAACAAATCCACAAATGATTTATATTCAATATTAGTCTTCCTCCAGTCAAAAATATGATTTTCGTCTTGTCCCTACAGTTGGATGTTTGAGCTTAACTGTTCAGAAAAGGATGTGTTGAGGTTGTCACCAGAAGGCTGTTTTCAAAGTTTGTGCTGAAAGAAGGAAGTTTCTCTGTGCTCACTGAAAATCAGACTCAGAAGTGGTGGGCCTACAAGGATGATTTATGACATCACAAATAGTTTGGAAGCCGATCCTGCTCAAATTTGCAGCTTATGAAAGTATGATGTAAAAACCTGAAACCACCAGTGCACATACAATGAGAATGTTGGCTGGTAGCCTTAATAATTATGCATGCAACCTGTAACTGCAACCTGAAAATGAGATGCATGTTAGGTTCAGTAATCAACAAAAGGAACTGACCTGAACAAACATACATCTAGAAGTGCAGGCAGGTGCTACCATCAGCCTCTTTCCCTCTTTCTCCAGACACACAAGCTTTGTGCTAGTCTGCAAAGACAGGGTCTCTTAAGGCCAAGGTCACCTCCCTGTAGACCACCACAGCACTGCTCTGGCTCACAGATGTTCACGCACATACACACCTCCACAGGGACCTCCAGAAAATGAAGTTGGAAGCTGAACACAAACAACCTTAAATGGACCGACATAAAGCATCGCCAGAGGCAATAACCAGCCACAGACTGTGTATTTGTTTGCATGTATACGCAGACTACTTGACCTGTGTATAGTCACTACTCCATGTTTATTTGTTTGGATGTTTTCTTGTTAGTGTTTACCTTTCTACATAATTGCCTTGTACTGTTTGCGACAGTTCTATTGTTTGTGTGTGTGTGTGTGTGTGTGTGTGTGTGTGTGTGTGTGTGTGTGTGTGTGTGTGTGTGTTGTTTTGGCGCTCCACACAGGTACACTGACAGCTTTTGTGAACAGGAGTCCTTGTATGTTCAAGCGGACTTGGCCAAAAAAAAACCTGATTCTGATTCTGGCGCGAGAGCATGTGTGTATTCATGTGTATGTCTCCCAGCAAACACATGTGAGTCAGTGCCTGTGCACTTGTTGAATAAACGATCTATTCCTGGGTCTGTCAAGGAAGTGGGGGGAGTTGAGGCGGGCCATTTGGATGCTGATCAGGACAGACGTGTGTGTATGTGGGTGTGTGGTGGTTGATGGTGGAGGAGGGCAGTGGAATCCACACCAGACCATCTATTATAATGACAGGAAGCAGGAAGTACAACCCCTTCACAGTCACATGGCTGCCAGCTGTCTTGGCAACTACAAGAGGGAAGATAGAGAAGATGATAGGGAGCATGTGTGTGTGCGCGCGTGTGTGTGTGTGTGTGTGTGTGTGTGTGTGTGTGTGTGTGCGTGGTATATATATATATATATACATATATATATATATATATATATATATATATATATATATATATATATATATACACATATATATATATATAATTAGGATAGAGAATGTGTAAGTGGAGCGGTATCTGTGCATTCCTACACGTGAGGATGGCATTTCTAAATGGTATATCTGCACTTGTAATAAGAACAAAGGCTTGAACTTTAAATAAGTGGAACAACTACAACTGTCAACCATCCAAATCTCCATTGTCTTTCTCCTCCATTAGGAAAAATTCGGATGTATATGCCTTGAATTTACAACCACCAACATGATGCCAAATCCAGTGAAGGACTAACCTCAGTTTTCACCATATGGATGTGTTTAGCAACTGCAGCTCAGAACACATGTGAACGCCTACTTGAAGAGACACATCTATGCACACATAACCTCACATGCAAACACACTCATTCACACACACGCACAGAAGCACACATAAGCTTTCTTGGGTACCATCTTCTTCCAAATCTATTCCATTATTACTTCCAAACTAAATCATGATGGAATGACACTCAAATATCTGGTAATTACTTTAATACATATACAACTGAAAATAGGATAACTCTCAGAGATCAGATCAATGATAAGCTCAGACCTTGATTTTCATTTCAGCATTATGTATTTGGGCTGAAAAAGTAAGAAAGATATTTAATACAAATACTAATAGCAGGTAACAAAAAAGCAATAATCAGGAAATGGCTGTGTAAAGAGACTCCAACCACACCTGAATGGAAACAATTAGTTTAGGACATTTATAGTATCAAACAATTGAGCTTTTCTCTCAGACATGCTACTGGAAAATGTGAAAAATACAGGAAAAAAGTGATTTCCTTACTATGTATGCATTTGTTTTTCCTTCTGAAGTAAGGAGAACAGAATCAACAGCTTTACATGACTCAAAGTCATGGACACTGCATGTAACCTAGCTTCTTTTCACTTCTAGTTATTGATGTCAAGAATTTCACTTTCACCTTTGATGATCCTGTCTGTCATCCCTTTGTCTGTCAGTTGTAAAAACATGTATTCTTACATTTGGAGATTAAGATTTGTACGACAGGGGCTCTCTGCAGCACTACAGTGCTTAAACTGTCAATAGACAAGTTTTCTGCTTCAAGATATCATTATGAAGTAAATGCTGATTGCACAATGTAAGGGATATAGAATAATAAAACCGTCTGTGTAACACTGGTTCCCTATAAACCTCGCTGTCACTTCACAATTTTGTCTGCCACCAGGCAAGCAGTCACCCGGAAAAGTGAAGGTTACCTGGTGAACCATTTCTATTATAGACTAAATGATTAAATAAAGTCACGTTTTGTCCTGTGTTGTTGTTATTTGCGACTCTGAGGACAACAGAAACAATCCAGCTGTCTTTGCAAAAGCTGTGGTAACAATAATGCCACTTCGAAACACTTGGGGGGAAAGTTATCTGTTGCCACTTTAATAATAATGCTGCTTTGTCACACATTTTATCTTGGATATTGCACATGGCAATATCGCAATTTCAATAATATTTTAATTAATTATGCAACCGTATTTAAAAATGTAACAATTTGAAGAATATGTAAGACACATACACAAATATATATCTATGTGTGCATACCACATGCATACACACAGCCATGCTCCCACATCCTTAAAGAATCATCTTGGCTCACTTTCATCTGTCAGCCTTTAAATCACTCCAGGTTTCCAGGCTGTGAACTGGCTAACCGAAAGAGTATCAAATTCAACCACACAACGGCGACAATCACTGCAACATGAAACCTTTTGTTGCTTCTTGTAACCTCTGCTGCCCCATGGACCCTAAAACAGCTTGAATCATAGACTATAGATTATAGGAATGTCAAGAGGAATCACTCATGCACATGCATACACATATACTCACCTTCAGACAGGTGGGCGGTTAGCGGTGTCTGTGTCTCCTTGCAGTAAGAGACCACCTCTTTGGGAAGGAAGTCTACCTGTGTGATCTTAGAGGCCCCCAGCCTCTGCATCCTGCGCCTGGGTAACAGAGACAAGATGTTCCTATTAGCAGAGTTACATTGTCTACATACAACAGGTTTGAATCAATAAATAACATGTAGAGCTCAATATTCAGAACATTGAGTCATTAGAGGGAAAGGAAGACGTACCCGAGCTCAGAATCAGCCTGCAGCTGCAGCACAGACGGGTCTGTGTCCCACTGCAGCGTCCTGATGTCACCAACAGGGGGGGGAAGAGAGGACATGCATGTTTACAAAAACATTATAACAAACACACAAACACTGGCCCACATGTATGTGCACACACACACTCACCCACAGACCACTTATCTAGAGAACAGCTTAACACAGGGATTCCCATCGAATTCATGCAGGCACTGTTAATGGAAAATGTTTAGATAAGTGGATATACTGTGGGAGGGCTATACATTAAGGAGACATTATATTTCATTATTTTTCAATGTATTCTATATAATCTGTCTTGTATTTATTTAAAATCTCTGCTTATCTCTTGTAATAGATTTCGTTAAATACTGTGTATTTATGGACAAACAATATCTCATTGTTTTGTGGAAGAAGGTCAAACTGATATAATTGTTTTCAGTGGAAAAACAACTTAACAACTTTTAAAAGCTGATTTGGATTTTTTAATCTTACAAAGCATCTAATTTTAGCAACATGAGTGATATTGTGTTTCTTTTATTACATATTTTGTCTTGTTGTTTCATATGCAAATGTGTGCCAAACGATACAATCTCAATTCCAAAAATGCTGGGACGCTGTGAAAAATGGAAATACAAACAGAATACTGCGAAATCCTTTTCAACCTATATTCCATTGAAAACAGTACAAAAACAATATATTGAGAAACTTTATTGTCAAACACTTGTTGAATTTGACGCCTGCAACAAGCAAAGTGAGAAGAACCACAGCGTCCCAACTTCTTTGTTATCATGGTTGTACATGAAAACCATGAGCAATGTATCAGCTACATGATTTCCACCTCACACCCACAGCACAACATACAGTGTATCATCTTTGTACATACAGTATATTCACACAACAACAATCAGCACATGAAAATCAAATTAAAATGCATTTATAAAGATTTAGCTTGCTCAACATGCATGACAAGGTACTTGCCATGCATGATCAGTGAGTTTGACAAACCATGAGTAAACTGCTGATCTCTTTAGTGCATTTGCTTGGTTCTTCAGCAGGTATAACTTGCTTTATATTGGGGAGGTAGGGATATCTTGCCTACAGGGAAATCAAACAGCAAGTGAAACCTTGAGAGAGTTTTATGACAACTTGGCTGGAATCTACTGGCTGTGAAAGGATAAAGCTTCCAACATCGCTTCACTTTTTGATGATACCTTTTAGGGCCAGTGAAGACGCCCACTGGACCTTCAGCTTGTGCCACACCGCGCCAGGTGAGAGTGTCAAGGCATTTCTTTAAGCCTGACACACCGGCTGTTTTTTCAGTAACAGCGATGACACTTTTTAAGCAGCAGATTGTCAACTCTGTGAAGGCTGAAATGACTTCTGTGGCTCAACTCATGCGAGCAGAAATCTTTGGAGCTGGTATTAAGGGAGACAGCGGGGCTTCAGACAGGAAGTCACCAGGGGAGAGCAGAGGAACGAAGGAAACAGAGGCACTGCGCCGTTTTGATTTTGCAAATCACGATGGGAACACATTGCTAAGACCACTGACAACACTGTGGGTGGCTCTCGGTGTTCACATGTGGGTATACTCAAGTAAATAAAAGAGGTGGGGGGGATTCCTGGGTTTGACGTGTAAATGCTTACCTTGAGATCTGTGCTTGGGACTTGTTTTTAGAGAAACCTGACCTATGAAGGGACACACATACACAGCCACAAATGGAGAAGCTCAAAATGGCATGCCATCATCCAGGGTGGATTTGGGGGAGAAAAAAAATCTTTCATTCCAGACACTGACTCACCAATTTGTAAAATCCAATTGGTAAAATCTAAAAAGGAACAAAGAGTCTTATGCAGTATATGATAATTTATTTCTGCTGGGAACTTGAGCGAGTTCCCACACATTCTTCATCCCCAATTCCACCCCTGGCCATACCAGAACAACACATCACTAATGACTCCTGAGGGCATCACTCACACGCTGACCTCTACAGTCAGCTGCCATTAAAAAGCAAATGGAAAGCGCTTGATGACCACTCTCTTCTCAACTGTGGGTTCAATTCACCAGAGCAGCCATGTGCAGGCCTTAAAGGTGAATTGTTGCTATGCTGGTCTTGGGTGTTGCGGATATATAAGACTTAGACTTTCTTTATTTGTCATTCAAAATTACACTTTACAGTGCAGATCAGAATTAAGTTTTGTTGCATTTGGCTCAGTATAGCACAGGATAAAGACAGCAGCAGGTATATAAGCATATAAACACATGCTGCAGTGGCACATAAGCATGTAAGCACTGTGAAGAGACCCCTTCAAAACAGTGACAATGGGAAAATCTTACATTTTGTCACTTGTGCTCAAATCAGCTATTTGCCCTTCCAGCAAATGTTGACGTTAATGCCTATCGGGCTCTATATTCAAAACATTTTCCATGAACTTGCTCACTAAGGCTTCTTTCTGAAGGTTTACATAATGATATAAATAATATCTGGAGATTTGTGTCTCTAATTAATATCAAACCAACAACTAACAGACTTACCTCAAGATCAGACCTAACATCTAAGGACTATTCATGAGACGCAACAAGCTGTGCTACAGTGGTCATCAAAACACCAGATGCCATGACAAGTGACAGATACCACATTTAAAACCTAACAAGGCACCACGACCTCACACTCATCCTTACCTAAACCTGCTGTGCCATTGACAAAAAAAGGGGACAGAATATTTGTCAGAAGTGTCTAGAAATATCCACAGCCCAAAGCAACTTCACATCTTCATCATCTTGAAGAAGATTCTTTCAAGTGTAAGACTCAGGCACCACACACAGTTTACCGGTTACCTTAATGAGGTTGATAAAGTGTGATATTTCTTTCACATTTATAGCGCTTACTTTTTAGAAAAATATTGAGGTATTTTAATTTTTTAGCTTTGTAATTTAAAACAGGACATTTCTTAACCCAAGTCCACATTTCAGTCCGGGACATTGAACTCTGTGTGCCTTGTTACCTGCTTGCTGCTCCTCCATCAGCTGAATCCTGGCTTCCCGTCTCACTGGGCGTGCTCACTGATTTGGATGGGGACACAGGGGTCGGGACTAAATAATGAAAATAACATGAGTCGAACATTAAAGGCTGTAAAGAATGGACTGCTCAAAGAAATTGTGATGAAAAGCAAGTAGTAAAACGAGGGATGGACAAATAAAATTATTAAAAGAAGGAGAGGGAAGGCAGGGCATTAAATGCAAGGCTGATTTTATATTCATTATTCATTCGTACTCAGCTTCGTTTAAGGATGCATTATAAATAACTTAAGCTGATAACAGGCGTAGCAGTGACCCAAATTTACGGTGCTGATGAAGGTGTTGTTACAGTTTCCGACCACTAGAGTACAGTGCTTCCAGCTTACTGGAGGTGACAGACACCCAGGAGACTCAACCTGCAGTAATTTTAAGATTTGTGGCACAAGTAAAAGGAAGAGCAGCAAACTTTTCTAAATACATGTGGGCTTCTTAGAAATAAGCAGATTATTTCTGCTGTATGCTGAGTTCAGTTTGACTATTTAAGTGTTCCTCAGAGGCTGTTATTAATGAAGTTTTGTGTCATTTAATATGGGCAAGGTCGTAACTGCTAACTAAACCTTTCACAGCACAGTCACAAGAGAACAGTGAAAGAACATTTGGAAATTCATTTATTGTTTAGGGTATAAGACCATCATGTACCTAGAGGAGGCTCCGGTGAGATGCCGATACTCTGTAGCAGGGCCTCAGTCTCTCTGCGCTTGCGGTCTAAGTCTGAATCCTCTGGGGTCATCTCTCTCTTCTGCTGGCTCTCTGACTGCTCAGGAAACATGGAGAAGTGTCAGCTTATCATCACGTGTCAAAGAACAAATAAAAACATGCACGTGCATGCACATTTTGATCAAGAATTCTAAGACCAACCTTCTGCAAACACAGAGATGTTTGTATGCACGCATGGACACACACAACCTCAGCCTTTTTTGTGTCACGGCCTGACAAAAAGCAATCGAACACACAAACAACACACACTAGAGTGCCATACGGTATGAGTGCCAGTTGTATGATTTTACTCACTTTTTTCCTTACCTCTTTCTTCTTCCTCTCCTCCTCCTTTCTCTTTTTCTCCTCCCTGATTTGGGCGAGGCGCTGCTTCTTGCGCTCCAGCTCCGCTTTTAGGTCGCTTTTGTCCGACATGGCGTCCTATAGGGCTTCAAGGAAGGAAGAGGATCAGACAGGGATGAGCTATGTATGGCAATGTGACAATATGCTCTGTTCTCACTGTTACATGATATTGTATAGAGGAGCATAGGTTTGTCCAGTGAGCGTCAGTGATGCTTCAAAGAGCCCAATGGGTGTGGCAGTTACAAGGACTTGATATTGGCAAAACAGCTGTCGATACTAGGCCACACCGAGCCGAGAGGGACTTTCACATTGGTGTGACACTTGAATACCTATTCCTGCAGAACTGGTCCAGTGCATGTAGGCTATATATAGACAGCCACTTCTTCTTCTGTTCACTTCCCTAGTTGATCACGATAGTTGCAAAATACTCCCCAAATATGAGTCTACTGTGCTTAATAATTTGATGATGATTTCATAGTAAGGTGTAAAACATTAACACTTCTATTGCCACTATTCAGGTTCGCTGAACATTCAGAAAATACTAGCGTGATTAATTCAGAAGATAACTGAGTCTAAGTCGGGGGAAACATACTAAAAGTAGCCCTGCGATTCTAGTATCAGGCTCACTGACTATGCACTGAGCTATTTCAGAAAGGTGGGCCACCTATTTATAGCAGTCTGCACCCAGGCCAGTGATTTGCTGGGTATTAGGCCAGTGTCACATCCCTACATCCCAGACAATGCAAATGAATGGAGGAGGCTTGACCCTGGGGGTTTGAAAACGTCTGTCAAAGCTATTTGTAACAATAAATGGGAGATTAATACATGTATGTACGCAGTTACAACATGAAAAATAAAGGAACTGATGCATTTACAGAATAAACACAGCCATATAGATAATTGTGAATATAGGAAGAAAAGAAAAAAAACCTTTACGTGGTCGTTTAACCAGCTAATTGACGCTAGCAGGGCATGCATACATTAGCAGCTAGCTAATCACAAATATGACAGCATTTGTGATTACGTCAATGCGTTTAAGGCCTTGAAATAAATACTATAATGGATTCTGGTAACGTACACCCAACAAAAAAAGGGACTATTTTATCTCAAATAACCGTATGAGGCACTGTTATTGTTTCACTCGTACCTTGTCCACTCGCACTGATAATGATGTGTCACCCGGCAAAGATGCTGTCTCACTGCTGCACCCCGAAAGAAAGGAAATCAATCGAGGCCTCTCGGGCACCAACGAATAGGTCGTTTGAACCTTTTCGTGTGGCTATTGGTGACACTGGTTGAAACGGAGCATTTCAGCGGTCGATGACCCAAATAAGACATAAAACAGGTGCACAGCACGCCGATACATCCCTAGGAAGAGTAGGATGATGCTGAGCAGGAGGAGAGGAAATCCCACCTCCTCTGACACGCACCGTCATCGTCTCATGGCTTTTGCAACGCCGCCATCTTCTGGCCATTTGGAGAAGTGCGTTCGAGGAGCCAAAACCGATTATAACAACTGTTAATACTTTTCAGACATTACTTAACCATAATACGCCGTCTCGAAAGTTTTGGGACAGGTAGAAAGTATGTAACTCGTGGTTGAACCCCTTCCTGGTGAGTTTTAGTTAGCGGACAGCTAATATTTAATACCGAAAAAGTGAAGCAGCAACGTGAGTTAGCTACATTGCAACGGCTGGTCCAGCTGTGTCCTAAATGAAGACCTGTATTATCTCAGAAATAGTCTTTTAAATAATTCGACAAGCGTTGAAAAATGTAAAATAATGTAAAGGTATTTTGGTTAACTCGTCGGTAGGGGATGCTGTAATAAAGGAGTATACTGTTTTACAGCTCGTTGGATGTTGTGAGGAAAAAAGGCTTATTCTTCTTCTTCTTCTTCTTCTTCCTTTTCTTCTTCTTCTTCTTCTTCTTGGAGGTTTTGTCGGTGCTGGCATCCTTAGTGTTTGTATTACTGCCATCTCTGGATCTCAGTGCTTCTTAATTATTATTTTCTTCGGTATAATGTCCTGAACTCTGATTTTGAAAGTTTGAGACAGATGTCTTTTTATTTTAACAGCTTTTCTTCTTCTTCTTCTTCTTCTTCTTCTTCTTCTTCTACTTCTTCTTCTTCTTCTTCTTCTTCTTCTTCTGTGTTGCCATCTCTTGATCCAAGCGCTGTTGCCCCTCTTTAATGATTTTCTTCCATGTAATGTCCTTTCCCTCTTATTTTGAAAGCACTTATATGAGCAAGAACCCAAATCAATGTGACCCCTTAATGCTATCTTTAAAGTCTATCATTACACTGTCTGTTATTGGATCTTTCGATCCATAGGTCAACACCTGCTTAATCTTGTTTGTCAATCTGCACTTTTATTTCTTCCCTCAATTAGAAGCAATTCCAAATCTACCATCAGAGATTCTAGTCAACACACATATAACCTATATCCCAGGTGGAAAAACTCCTTTTCCTAGTCTCTTGCTGCTGCGTCCTATAGCCAAGATTTGTTTTTGATGTTTTCTCCTCTTCCCAGTAAGCTTTAGGGTGGGTGTCTCCATGACCTCACAAATCCATCCAATAGTTGACTTAGACTTGCTCTCTCTGCTTAGTGGCATTTTTCATGTCTCGACTTGTAAGGTACACACAGGTAAGGTCTTACTGCTCCTACGCAGCTGAAACTCAACTGAAAACATACAATTTTGTGTACACTAGCTTTTATAAAATTATTTGTTTTTTCTTTGATTACATATATTTCCCCGACAATTAATAATCATAATACACATTTAATTAATTGTCATACTTTGCAAACAGGCTGGCCAATAATATCATTATATCACAGGCACTCGACTTGTGTTGACTTGACACAACATGTGACTTGTTTTGGGACTTGAACCAAAATTGAGTCACATGTCTGCAATAAAGCACTACAAGCGCTTATATGTTTTGTGTTATTAAGTATATAAAGTACTTTTTTTAATTTAAGTACAGCATTGTTATAAATGTACTTAGTTACCTTCCACTGCTGGTTACAATAGGCCCTTTACAAACTACTATAACACTTCCACCACATACTTCAATGCCGGAAAACTCTGTGCCCTCAATGGTTGTCTTTGACGTCAATCCCGCCCTCTCCCCGCCCAACAACAACCCACGTCACTCGGCGTTGGAAGTAGTGTTTGAAGGACATTCAACAACTTGCCGAGATGGAAGGAAACTGCCCGAGAAAAACAATGATGGGGAACTCGTGAACAGCATCCGTACAGATGTCAGTTTAACGAAAGGTTTCTTGTTGGTTTCTTGTAGCTTTAGCCCTGCTAGCTTCACTGTGGTCAAACTGGAGCGTGCTGAAGAAAGGAAGGACAGTTCGTCCCCGATTCACTGACACTTGGAGTCTGTAGGTTAAAAGAGAGGAAACATGAAGTTTGCTCAGTTTTTGCTGAAAAATGGCTCCGTCGCGGGAATACCGAAACAAGTGGAGAGGTTTGCCAAGTTTTCTCCCTCTCCCCTGTCCATGAAGCAGTTCCTTGACTTTGGTGAGTGTTTGGGGTGGCTTGTATTGGACACTGCACGTTACTTATAACTCTTCCACACACTCACACGGCAGTTGCACAACTCTACAGTTGTGTAGCTACAAGTCAATAACGGAGGACTGCAGTTGTAATACACATGCACTGTATAAGATTGTGAGGTTACCACTTTGACCTCTGACTGATTGAATCTTCAGTGGTGGACACAGTTGGGTCCTGCAATGATTATCAGAAGAAACACAATGTGGTTTATCTCTGCATTGACATTTGAACCGCTCATGTTTCTGCTACCTCAGCAAAAAAAAAAAAAAAAAAAAAAAAAATAGGCATACAAATATGCACGAATAAGTTCACAATTAATTCTGGACAAAGCTGCTGTTTTTTGTCAGGATGGGGTCAAAGTTGGATGCTTGCTCAGTAATTTCCCACCTCTCTCTGTCCCTCATGTGACTGCAGGCTCGGCCAATGCATGTGAGAAGACCTCGTTTGTGTTCCTGCGGCAGGAGCTTCCTGTCAGACTGGCCAACATCATGAAGGAAATTGATTTTCTCCCTGACAAGCTCCTCGGCACTCCATCCCTAAAGCTCCTCACCAGCTGGTAGGATCCCTAGACTCCACTGCAAATCTGTCTATAGCCCTGTAATCTGTCGTACCCGAAAAATCAGTGTCACCAAACTCTAAAATAACAAATCTTCTCTGCAACACATTGTCACATCTTGTTATAACAGAAATGAGGAAAGGGAACATCAGGGTGCCGAGAGACTGTAGACAGAAAGTCCTGCTGTGCGTCTGCTGTCACTTATTTTCATGTTCCGCAACTGCACAAGGTCGTACAGGGTTTGGTTCTCCATTTGACAGGGGATGTTTATGAAACAGTAGTGTCTGGGTCATTTAAAGTCTCTCGTTATTGTCTCATAAAGCATTCTTCACTTGTATTCCAGCCCTCTTATACACTGTATGCAGTATTCCCCCTTTAGTTTTGTTTAATGCCATGATGTAACTACTTTATTGACTTATTGTACACATCTTATCTTATCGTACACATCTATCAATTGTATGTACTGTACATGACCTCGATCGTTTTTGCTGACCTCGATATTGCCTGTTGTGTTTCCATGCCAACACGATGCCAGCAGGGTTTTCCCTGTCATTTTAAGATTTGGGTGCAGTCCCAAAGCATTCTTTCTTATTTTATTTATTGTTTAGGTTGTGTGTTTTCATTTTATTTCTGTTTATTATTTATGCTATTTTAGTGTTTTTCACATTACAGTTCCAATGTCTAAATATTAAAGGATTTAGTGGCATCTAGCAGATTACAACCACCTAAACACATCTAAACACAACAATTTTACGTAACTGCGAATATTATAGTCCATTTCTGTCAATAGAGCCCCATAAATCCTACACACTGCCCCTTTAAGAGTTGATAGTTCATCGATCTTTGAAAGGATGCACTTTTATGCATTATTATACTATTATATTATTGTTATATCAGTGGCATAAAATGGTCATAAAATTACAATAATAATAGTTTATTGCAACTATCTCTGGACAGTATACGTAATTATTGTGGCAGGCCTACTAGTCACATGCTTCCAGCTGTCATCTGCTGAAAGCTGTTGATGTTGTCAGAGGTCGTGTGAGGTTTGTCCTCGTGTCACTCCCCTCCTGCCTCACAGTGCTGCTCTCTGTGCACTCGCTCACCATTGATCTGGGAACATGCTCCATGATCTTTGTTTGGATTAGATAGGCAATGTACTGACTAACCTCCCAGCCCCTGTTGTCATGTTATGTAATAGACCTAAATAGATTAGGTGTCTTATGTAGATTATGTATAGACTGTGCGATTTCATGTTGTACCATAAAGATGCAGCGCAGACTTTGAATTGTACCGAAAGCATACAACTCACCAGTTCCACAGTTTTTTGTTCGTTTGTGGTTACAAGCCTCAGACAGAGTTATACCAGCATGTCCACACACTCATTTCTAAGAACACTTGAACATGTATACATGCTACAATGAGTGCAAGGCTGTAAGCATTGAGTGTGCACCCAAGTATAGGTGTGTTTATGATAATTATGTCAGTCTTTGGCTTTCAGAAGTTAAGCCTGGACGCACGGGACTGGGTGGAAATCAACCGCACTCTCCTGTCTTGTACCTCCAGTTTGTTACTTATACTGCAACGAATAAGTGCTAAAGAAGACAGCTGTAGGAGAGTTGCCAGATCTCTCTGTGGATTTCTTTTTTCCACCACAGCTGTACTTCCTGTTAGCATTCTGTTACACCACAGTATTCTACTGTAAACGTGAAGACATAAGGTCAATACCCAGCCCCTGCCACAGTAGCGTCTGTATTTGGCCACTGCACCTCCTGGACTGTACAATGCTGCGGAGCTCTTTAGATTCACAGCAAAACAGTTGATCTGCCTCTTGCTAATGTTGCCGATCAGTTGAAAGAGGCAACGCCATGATATCTGTTGGCAAGCTTGCACAATTACAAGCAGCAAAAAGTCTATTTCAAGGTGCACTGGCCAAATCCAAGAGCCGAAGGTCAGTTGAGGGACAAACTGAGCATGTAAAAAGTCCCAGCCACACTGCTGTTGTTCACCTTTCACCCACTTTTCTGCAGCGAGACAGAGAGAGAGAGAGAGAGTGTGACTTAATGAGCTCAGCACTCTCAGTCTTCCTCATCCGTGAAGAAGTGTACTGATAAAACAAGCAGCTGTTATATAAAGAGTAGACAGTGCTATTCTAATCATTTGGAAATGCTTTATGCCTAATTATAATGCATTAATGTAAAGGCATAGTTTCACATTAAAGCAGCATTACATAGAAATTGGAATTTTTTAGTGATTTGTCACCCTCACATGTTTCTGTAACAATATTGTGAGATGTTAGTTGTTGATGTAAGTAAAGGTACGTGCTAACTACAAACTAAATTCTGATGCATCTTACCAATGCCATGTCCTTTTACTTACTTACTTATATTATGAAGTAAGCATGCATGCTCAGTCCTTCATTGCTGTGCGACAGTCAAAGTTTGCACAAGCTTGCACATTACTCAGAACAGTGAGCTGAGCCAGAGACAAGCTGAGACAATAACACGTGGCTCTATCATGCTACCGGATAAATTGGTGTCTAAGTGGACTGACTTGGCCTATGAACAAAAACTAGCACATTGACATTGTGAGCACAGGCAAGCATCGAGCAAGTGCAACAACACAAGAAGTAAGCCAATAAAATTACTAAATAGTTGAACAGCAACAAGTCCAGAGCGGCGTCTGGAATGCAGCCTTTTATTTTGCAAACCTTCCACCTAGGCTTTACATAATGTTGCTTTAATGTTTTCATGAGATGTTTATTTCATTTGAGACCCTTCCTTCTCTGTCCACCAGGTATTCACAGAGTTTGATGGAGCTCATAGATTTTTTAGAAAGAGATCCAGATGATAAGGATGTCCTGAAAAGGTAAGTCATGTACAGACACTTTCCACCATATACTTTTTACCTGTGTAAACCTTGAGAATGTCTCTGTCAGGTGAGCCTGAAAACTGGCTGTATTGTAAACAGGTGTGGTCATATAATTTATGTTCAGCATACAGTTCAATATTTGCTGCTTTGGTGGGGACTTTTTATTCGGCGCCGTCTGTTAGAGCTTTTGAATCTTTGAATAGGGTTACTTCAAATTGATGATTGAATTATGCTGTTATAATTAGCACTCCTGCAGCCACCAGTGGACACTTCAGCACTGATTTGAGTAGATTTAACTGCTCTGACTGCTTGTGCTCTCTTGTTTGAAGTAGCTCCAGTGGATATTGGTAGATTCTTAGTAGGCTTGTCTGTGCATGTAAGTGTATGCATGTGCTGGAGCTGCAATGATAAATAATTTAGCTGTCAACTATTAAAAAACAGAAACAAAATGATCTGATTCCAGCTTTGTACATGTGAATATATTTTTCACACAACACAGCAAATGCCATTAAAATGTTCTAGTTTAAATTCCCATTTCAATACAATTAGATAGAAATCAACTACATAACTTTTTTCCACAAAACGCCCTTTTGTCATTTGAATATGCTACAGTTTGCCATGTACCATCATATACTCACATATCCATCACGTCTTTGCCCACAGCTTCACACAGACTCTGGTGAACGTCCGTAATCGGCACAACAACGTGGTGCCCACCATGGCTCAGGGCGTGGTGGAGTACAAGGAGGCCTTTGGCGTGGACCCCGTCACCAACCAGAACGTCCAGTACTTCCTGGACCGCTTCTACATGAGCCGCATCTCCACACGCATGCTCATGAACCAGCACAGTCAGTATTGCACTGGGTGATTGACTGTGAGTTAATCAACACAGTTGCTCACACTCGAAGCTAATGTCATTAAATTGAACTCGGAGTGCTGATGATGCTTGAGAGTGAGCATTCAGAGGTGTTAAGGCTCTGTTAGCAATACGTGCTCCAGCTGCAAAGACCTCACTCAGCCTGTACTTTGTATTTGATTTGAATATTGACGATTGTACAACATCTTCGGACAGTGAACCGCGCGTCTGTACATTTTTGAGTCACACACATTTGTTGCATTGTGCCCTGTAGCATTAATCTTCGAAGGCAGTGTGAACCCAGCCCATCCCAAACATATTGGCAGCATTGACCCCAGCTGTGACACTGTGGAGGTAGTAAAAGGTAATGAGTGATCTTCTTCAGCTATACACACACAGACACACACACGCTGATTGTGTTATCTATATTCCAGCCCTGTGTTTGTGCAGATTCATGACAGTTTGACCTTCTTATTATCAGATATTTTTAGAATCATTGTACAGAGTGGGGAAGTGGAAATGTGTTATCGTTATGTGCATGGCTGTAATAGACCCACATTTGAATGCTGTGTGAACTAATTCACTAAAAAACAATGTTCTTCTGCATTTCAGCACGAGTCTTAAGAATTTCTCATGGTGAAAAGTAACCACAGATGTATTTTGTTTCACTGTGCAGATGCCTATGAGACGTCAAAGATGTTGTGCGAGCAGTATTACCTGACCTCTCCTGATATGGAGATCACAGAAGTCAACTGTAAGTCATGCAAGACAGCCATGATGTTTTTCTTTGCAGGTATTTTCTTGTATGTGTTTGTCCAAATTTTTTATAGGTCAAAGCTCTTGTCTGCACTGCATTTTTCTGCATACCATCTGCTGCTAGGATTAATCATTTGTTGATCTTTGAGGCCCTTTGTGTCTGTTTACTGTCAGCTGAACTGGCAAGAGCCAGCAGTAGCATTTGACATTCCACAGTTGAGAAAAAGATGACCTAATCAGAGACAGACCAGGGAAAGACTGGAAAAAACTGGGGGTAGTATGATTAAACAGATTAAATAAGTTATACTCAAAATCCTGTTGCAGTGGCTTTAAATATGAACTGTACAGAATGTTCTTGGCAGATGAGATCTACATGATACAAATCAAAATGATGAATGAAGTCATGTCTTGTACTTTGCTTGATTTGGCAACAGTGGCTCTAATCTTTTTTAGCTGGTTGGTCTTGAAAGAGTTAGTATGTATTTTTAAAAAGCACACAGCTCTCCCAGAAGTTTCAACATACTGTGGCACACTCACTGGTGTACTTTCAGTCATGTGAGCAATATTTTAATGTCTTTCACAGCCAAAAACCCTGGCCAGCCCCTCCACATTGTCTATGTGCCATCCCATCTCTACCATATGCTGTTTGAGCTTTTCAAGGTACAGTACCCAACGAACCTGAAGATGTATATTATCCTCACCGTGTGTCTGCTCTGTAATTTTCTCATCCACTGTGATTGTTCTCTGTCAGAACGCTATGAGAGCTACAGTAGAGACCCATGAGACGAGCCTGACGTTGCCCCCGATCAAAGTGCGAGTCTCACTGGGAAGCGAGGACCTCACTATCAAGGTAACTGAAGACACAGAGTGTTTAGATGGAGAACAACTGTTGTAGGTGCTATTTTACTGGATGTGAGCCTGCTGACAGAACAATGAGAAGACCCTTGTGATTCTTAACATACCTCTCCTACATTTTTAGATGTCTGACAGAGGAGGCGGAGTCCCTCTGAGGAAGATCGAGCGTCTGTTCAGCTACATGTACTCCACGGCTCCCAGTCCAGTCCACGCAGACAACTCCCGCAATGCACCTCTGGTGAGATTAAACCTGTTTTATAACCACTTTATTGCTCATGTCTTGGGTGTTGATGAGTGTCTTAGTGCCCATTGTGCTGCAAAACTACAAGCTTTAAACATGAGATGCAGCTCAGTAAAACCTCCCTGTGATGTTGTAAACTGGGATTAAAAATAAACTAAATTGAGACTCAGACAACTGAGCATGGTTGCATATTAGCTTATTACGAAGAGAAATGCGGTCAGCCTCATGTCATTGGATTAAAGTGTTACCACATGAGAACTGACGAGTTGCTACAAAGAAAACCCTCTTCGACAGTAGCTCAGTATCTAATTTTCTATATTGATACTGTAACCATGTTATTTTTCCTTCCCTCCCTCCTTCCTTCAGGCTGGTTTCGGCTATGGCCTTCCCATCTCCCGTCTGTATGCCAAGTACTTCCAGGGAGACCTGCAGCTCTACTCCATGGAGGGCTACGGCACCTCAGCTGTCATATACTTGAAAGTGAGAACAGCATCACCTCTTTACACTATGTCAAAAATAAAAGGTGCCAGGATGGTGGGAATTAGACAAAAACATGGCTTTCAGTTATCACATTGTGTCTGATTAGTTTTACACAGCATCCTAACTTGTTTAGAATCAGGTTTCTTAAAAAGTGGAACAACAACCAACACAATGAATGTTTGACATGGTAAAATATGGTTTTCATAGACTCCTCGTGGACATCTTTTGAATGTTCGACAAAGATGTTGACTCCAGACTAATAAGTTCCCTTCTGCTCTGTATCACAGGCCTTGTCCTCAGAGTCAGTGGAGAGACTTCCTGTTTTCAATAAGTCAGCCCTACGGCATTACCAGACGACCACAGAGGCTGACGACTGGTGCATGCCCAGCAAGGATCCAAGGAAACTGGGCAAGTATGACAGGTGATGGTGGGCCGAGGCAGGAAATGGAGGACACTACAAAATAGTTTGAATAAAAGAATAATAGGATTAAGAAGAAGGTCCATGTTGGAAGAAATGAATCGACTTGTACTGTACGTGGGAGAAGGCATCAAATCAGCACTTTGCTGGACCTGGACTTGTGTGAGAAAGGAATCCACATCACATCTAGAGAAACCTAGATGGACAAAACACTCGCAAAACACAAAAACGCTCATTGTTGGTGTCAAGAATCAGATAAATGCTGCTGGACTATTACAGCCAGCCTCTATAGGCAATTTAACCCAACAAGCTGTCACCTCATTTAATTTCATTATACACTCTTAAAGGCTGCTAATGGTAATGGAACTAGTATTAATGTCTTCTTGCCTCACTCATTACACACTTTTCAGTTATCTAGTTAAAACAGCATGGTTACACTGTAGATCAAGCATGCAAGCTGTTGTGTTTATGTCAGGTTTGCCTTTCATAACGTATAATTTCGTAATCTAAAGACTGGTGCTCTTTGGTTAATTGAATTACTGGGTAACGAAACACAGGGGGGATATGTTCAATGACTCCAGCATACACACAAAGGGAACAAAGTATGTTCCATTACGTTTGTTCATATAGGCATTTTCAGTCTTTGCAGCACTACGCACAACTTCGACATTTCTCCAGCATTTCAAAGACACTATAAGAAGAATCTGCACTGGTTATACATTGGTGTATAATAGAATTATTTTATTGTTCAAACAATTGTTCAATTTTTAATTATTTAGCTTGTTCAAGATAAGATGTAAACAAAATACGATCATTTTTGATGGAGGATTCTGTTTATTAATGATCTCCCTGCCTTGTGCCTTAGCGATCAACACATGCAAGCTGAATCATTTTTAAAAGATTATGAATATTGAGACAATGTATTGTAAGACGTGTAGGCATCCTTCCACAGAAGCGCTTTCTGTTAAAACATAGTATTGCAACCTATTTGAAGTTAATATGTATGGTTGATGTGTGAGAAATTGTATTTTACTTGGAACAACTGCCAAGGTAACCTCGACTTTCGCAATAATTTCCCTCTGTTGAAACGTGTTTAATGGCAGCAGGAGCTAAAATACACACATTTTACACCTTTTCCAAGAGAATTTTCTGTGTTTGTCTGCACGTTAAAGGTCATTAATGATAATTTCACCCAAATTGTTTTGTAATGATGCATGCATTGTATATTTAAGTAACTCACATTAGAGGGTGTTGAGGCCTGTGTGAGATGTTAAATGTTGCAGAAACTCTACTTAAGCTTTCTGCCGAGTGACATACTGTAAACCATCATGCTCGGGTTGGTGATATATATTAGGATGATAGACACTGACACAGAAAGGTGCTTAGACATTGCAAGCTGTATTTGTGTAATAGATATTTACGTATCTGTATCCAACAATTTCACATTGCTGTGTCTTCATAGCATACCAGACTTTCATTCACTTCTCTTGTAAGAGCAAATTCAGTCTTTGCCAAGTTTGAAACGTTTAGAATTGCCCTGGGAACTTGCTGATTAATTCATATGTTTTAGATTTGTATGATTTGGGAACATTTGTGTAATAAAAACATCACTCTCAAAGGCCAAGTGCACTGAAGCTGTGGCTCACCACACAAAGGACCAGTGAATGTAGCAAATAAAAATCTTGTGTAACTTCTCATGGCATCATTTGGTATTCTTGTAGACTCAGCCCTGGGCTTCTATTTGCCCTCAGTTACTGGTTGTTGTATGTTTGTTGGCATTTTGTGACAAATTCATCCAGGCAACATGAAAGGATCCAGGTTTCATTAGATCTCAGAAGTAAGTTGTTGTTCCCCTCCTTGTCCCTGTTTCCCTCCTCTCTCCACAGCTTGTTTTCGGAAACTTTGCTCTGTCTCTCTGTCATCGTCGCAGACACAGTTCAGTGGCTTTTCGTGGCCAGCTGCCAATAGGCCGAGAACAGGCTGTCCCATTCTGATTTGCCCCATCATTAGTGTGCTCCATTCTGGTTGTGTTACTTTTCTCTGTTTGTCTCTTTGTTTTCCAGTTGAGATGTTACTGGCATGGCAGCAATGAAAAGACAGCGTTATGCAAGCTCACTCTCAAAGATGAATGAATTCTTAAAAAGTCTGAGTCACTATAGCAAAGTTCAATTACATGTGAAACTAATTTCCCCTTCCCGGTATTGTAATGCCTGATTTAAGAACGTAATCTCCGTTGTCTGACTTTTACTGGTTTATTTTAGGATGTCAGGGAGCTGGTCTGACTCTTTAGTCATCCAGACAATGTTGCCTTTGCAGAAGATGCCTGGCACACATTTAGACTTACAGAGCAACAACAGAGGTCTCTTTTAGACCGTTACTTTGTTATAGGCTTTGATTTCAATGGGAAAGAAACTGCTTTAAGACAGTAATAGGCTGCTTTCTTAATTTATACTTTTGCTGATGTAAATGAAGAGTAAATGTTGGAACTACAGCGCACCCCTGTGCTTTGTTATGTTAATTAAACCCTTGTAGGGTCATTAGTGCAGGGCTTTACAGAGAGTTAAATTAAGGCCTCCAGCGTTGAACCTGATCATTTCCTTGCATTCACACATGTACAAGTCTGCACGAGCTGAGACGCAGCAACATACAATATCGATTCATTTATGTTTAATTGCGTTACATACATTATTTACAGTTGAGCTAGACAGTGAAGTCAGTTACCAAGTGGCTTTTAATGTCATAGGAAGAAAAGATAAGGCACTGTATTTGGAGCACTGCAGACCCTCGAAAGAAAATGGTGGCATTTCTTGTGTCATTTGTACGTCGGGGTAGAGGATGTTGGTCTGTTACAGCTAGGCGAGAAGCCATGACCACTGTTGGAGAAGGAGTTTTAACATGTGTAAGTATGAAACCACTGAATATTTTAAACGAGATGTTGGGACATTTTCCAGCTGTGCCAGTGGCCCCAAAACCTGATATTTTTGGCCAGATGTCAGAATATTTTCCAGTCGTCAAAGTGGCAACATAACCAGATATTTTGACAAGAGGTTGAGATAATTTCAGCCGAGTTTGTGGAAACAGAGCCAAGTAAGCCGAGACATGATCTTTTCCTGACCCTAACCAAGTGCCGAAACCTAAACCAGACCATGAGAACAGCATTGTCACAGCGTAAAACAAAAGATTTAATATAAAGCAATGTAAAGTTTTAACATATCTATGGTTTGCAGACATGTGGACTGCCAACATTACAGCAATTACTAGGATTGTTCAAAGAATGTATGCAGACTGGAAATATTCAAAGTAATACACTCAAAAACATTTCATTAATCATTCCTTCAAATGTTAGCTGGAAAAACTATTGTCCTTTATCCTAGACATACCTTTCTAGTGACACTTTAAAATAACCTTTTCCTATATGTGTATCTGTGTGATTGGAGATGAAGAAAAAGACCAGTAAAGGAAGCTGCATTTCCTTTCTCCTGCACTAATTCATCCTTCGTTACTGAAATCATGATGTTTCCTGAAGTACATTTTCTCCCTTTTCTGCTCCTCAACAAAGCCACTAATAGCTCAGCAGCGCCTCTCTCAACAGGCGGCAGCCTCGGCCTCATGAGGGCTTCCTTCTATAGCACACTGGCATTATCTCCACATGTTAAATTAGCCTCAACGCCTGGATAAAAGAGACTGAGAGGCTCACACCATTACTGCATGCTGCTGTGACTGCGATGATTGGCCCAGGTCACGCTTCGTACAGAATTAAAGGTCCACATGAGACTTTTCAAAGTGGTTTAGTGGGCTTCCTCTAGGGGGGAAGTCCAGAGTGCATTTTGGGAGTAGCTTTGAAGGTAGAAAGCAGTTCTAAAATAACATCTGCTGCTGATATGAAGTTACTGTCACTGTATTTGCAGAGTGACCACTGTTTTGAGGGAGCTGAGAAAATAAGCGTCAGTTTGCCTCCTTGTGCTGTGTTGTTTACAGCAGTGGGAAGTAACTAAATATATTTACTCGAGTAGTGTCCATAAACACAAATTTGAGGTACTGGTACTTGACTTGAGTCTTTCCCTTTCATTCCACTGTCTACTTCTACTCCACTACATCTCAGGGAGAGCTTTACAGATTCATATTTTTGCATGCAAAAGATATGAAAAGGGTATAAAATATGATGTTTTGTTAGAAATTAAACTTTCCACCGGTCCATACAAGTAGAGCTGAAAGGATTATGCCAATTAGTCAATGATTAGTCAATTGACAGAAAATAAATCTTTTTTAAGTCATTTTCATGCAAAAAACATTTCATGGTTCCAGCTTCTCAACTGTGAAGATTTGAGCGGACTTTGACCTTTTTAAATTTCAAGATCTTTTACATGCACAAGAATGAACGCATAATAAGTCTCCTTTAATATTAGAACCGAATACTTCCTCCACCACAGCTTGTTAAGTATTTCTGACAAACAGTATTGGTCCGTGTACATGTCTACATGTACAATCCACTGCAAACATAAGCCCTTGTTGTTGAGGGCTTTGCCAAGTGTTTGCTCTGCAAACAGTGGAGTTTCACGAGAGCACGAGCTTGAGAGTGAGCTATAAGGCATGGTTGCCAGGTAGATTTGGATCCTCTCAAGTATGAGGCAGCACTGTTGGTGGAAAATAACTGCTAATTATTCTTACAGACACTCGTGTCACTTTCACAGACAAATAGGGCCTCTATAGAAGGTGAAAGGTATAAATAATACAGTGATTACATGGTTCCATGTGGAGAAATACACAGTAAATTGCCATTTTCTCACCTGTCCCTGCATATTTATGGTTGATTCATACTTTTTTTATTAGTTGGATGGCGTCCTGTGTTATGTCCAGCCTCAAATCGCTTTCATAAATCAGCATTTCTTACAATCCTGACAAAAGCCACTGGGAATGGTATGCATGGCAAAAATATAAAAGGTACACATGTTGGTGCCAGTTCCAACTAGCAGCACATTCATTCTGCACAGTCTGCACATTAGAGAATCAGCCCATGCTGTAGTTGAATTTTATGAACAAAAGTCTCTCCATCAGTACAATATCCCCTCAGGCTCCAGCAGTAGATATTTCTTCATGGGAGATGGCAGAGGCAGCTGTGCTACACCTCTTTGACAGAACCCACCCAGGGCGGCTCTGATGGCACATCTGGTCAGGTGGAGCAGGCTGCGAGGCGTGTTGGTGCAAACCGCAAACACAGAGTCGTAGAAGTCTTGATGTCGCTGAGGAAACAAAGAAAAACAGAGGGCAATTTAGAATGAACTGAATTATAATTCAAGGTAAGGAGTTATTTGTTTTACAATTCATGTGCACAGTGTTTTTCTGCCCCCTAAATCCTACACACTGGGCCTTTAGTAAAGAGACTAGTGACACTTTACTGCTTGATTCTACACTGAAGACACACTACATCACTTTCCTACCTTGTAGCAGTCATCAGGAATAGCAGCTCTCCACTTCCTTGTGGGCTTCAAGCGTTCATAAGAGTTGACCAGGATCTCTACTACTCTGGGGTAATCATGGCAGGCCTGCAACACCTGCAAAAAACAACACAAAACATGACATTAAACAGCACAATACCTTTTGCTATCAACATTTAATTTGCTGTAGATAGTGTAGTTAATAGGTAAACGACCACATGTCTGTACCTTGTGGAACTGGGGTGGGTAGATCCGTGCTGCGTTGTAGTTGAGCAGCAGCTGATAGCAGAGCTCAGGTATGGCCATGGGCCTGACGCCAGTCACTTTGAGGACATACTGAATTGGGGCACATCCATTGATGTCCATGGCTCGAGCATCTGCTCCAGCCTCCAGCAGCATCTGCATCAGGATGTGATCGCAGTTCCAGGCTGCTTTGTGGAGAGCTGTTTTATGGTCCTCTTCTTGGAGGTTTGGATCTGCAACAGAATGGCAATGGAATAGAAACCAAGGCCTCCATGGTAAACCACACACAATATGAGTAAACAAACTGGAAATAATGTGCAGTTGTTGGTCCAAAAACTGACCTGCATGGTGGTCCAGCAGGAGGCGACAGACAAAATGGTGATCCTGGCTGTAGTTTTGCTCTTTACTGTCATAAGACCAGAAGACTGCAGTCATCAGAGCCGTCTCCTGGTTGGAGTTGACCACATCCACAGACGCTCCGTGGGCCAAGTAGAGAGCCAACAGCTCTGGGACACCAACCCTGGCTACTGTGTGTAGAGGTGTGTCCTCTTCATTGCTGTGGCTGGGCACATTGACTGTTGCACCTTCATTTCAAGAAAACAACAAAGTTATTTGGTTGTTTTGGTTGTCTGTGTTTGCAGTTTCATCCATTCATACATCCATCCCTCCTCACCTTTATGGATGAGCTGCTTGGCACAGTCAACAGACTCCGCGGTGACGCAGTAGTGCAGCGGTGTGTGTCCGCTCAGTGACAGGCTGTTGACCTTTGCCCCGTGAGCCAAAAGCAGCGCAACACAGTCGCTGTTGGCGACCTCGCAGGCCACGTGCAGCGGCGTCTTCCCATTGGGCATCCGGTTGACAGCTGCACCATTCTCAAGGAGCACCAGTGCTGTTTCCAGAGCATTGTACATCACACAGACATGAATGCCCATCGCCCAGGACTTCTCCAGTTTGTAGCCTGGGAGCCAATAACCTAAAAATGAGTCAACCAATAATGTTAAAAGGTCTGATTAACCCTTTTTTTTTGTTTTAAAGAAAAGATGAAGGCACTTACTTTGGTGTTCTCTCTTTACCTTTCTACTTTTTTTTTTCTTAAGATGACTATTATGCACATGTGACATGAACTCTTGACTAAGGAGTTTTCTTATTTTGCCCAGTGAACGTGTACATTTTGAAACGCATCACAAGTCTGCATCTACCAGTGGGCACACTAATATGTATTATTTCTTGTACAGGAGAGACTAAATGTTCACTGCAATTAAGAAAGAAAAAATGTGCACAAATCAGCATCGGCCAAAATGAGTTGGAAAATATTGGCAGTGTATTCCGACTTATTAAGGTAAAGATCAAATGTGCATTTCTCATTTCTGACTCACAGATTTATATCTCATAGTGGCTTCGCTGTTGTATTGCAGTCTGCTTATTCACCAATAGCCTGCAATCCACCTGGTGTCAACAGTGTTTTTGTAATGTCCAACATTAGGATCCATGGGGATTTTGCACCACCTAGTGGATAAACTACAGAACTAATCCTCTAACAATGACATTCAGGAGGTGTTTACATTCAGTTTTTCCTTCTGTTCTATATTTATAAATGCTTTGTGAAAATATATCCCCCGCTCTTGTTGGACTCATCTTTCTGGGCCTAAATGCTTATAAACAAGTAGTAAATAACCATTCATTTTATTGCTGCTGTTGAAATGTGGGTCACTCTGTTCCTCTTTACCTTGTTTGTATGAGGCCAGTACCATGCTGGGATCGTCCACCTCCAGCACAGTGTCAATGTCTAGTTTCCCAGTGTGCAGAATCTGCAGGACCTCCTGAGCATTATTGGCCTGCAGGGCCTCCAGGAACTGTTGCTTCAGCTGTTTGACAGCCAGTTGTCTGGGGCTCAGCTCCTCCATGAGCTCCCTTAAAGAGAGGACTCGCTCTCCGCGTGCCGCTGCCAAACCAGCCGGCCAGTCTGACACTAACGTCCTCCACACAGCATGGAGGAGATTGGAAATAAAGGCACAAATGGTAAAGATGAAAGTCTCAACCATACCCACAATGGAAGGCCTCCATGAGCCCAGCCATCAGATATGAGAGGTTTATGAGGAAGGAAGATGGAAATGAAGTAGAAGGAGAAAAAAAGGCAACAAGTGACACGAGGGAGAAATTAGACCTGGAGGGAAATTAGGGTGAATATAAATAGAAAGGAGAGAGGGAGGGACTGCAGAGCTACAACTGACTGTGATGACTCCATGTCAGCCAGTCTGCTCAGATGTCCACTGAGAAGTGGATGGCCACATGGTAAAAATAACATGTCATGTGATTATGGCATGCAGTTTTGGAGAGAGAGCTGTTTATCTTTTACTGCTCTATTCTTCTATCTTAAAGGGACAGTTCAGCCCCAAATCAAAAATACACATTTCTCCTCTGACCTGCAGTGCTACTGATCCATCTAGATTGCTTTGGTGTGAGTGGTGAATATTGTGGAACTCAATAGTAAATCAACTTGTAAAAAAAAAAATACCATCTGAAAAACTCAACAGCAATGTCTCTTTTGAGAAAGCATGACCCTGTAACTTGAGATGATCTACCGGCCTTGTTGTGAGTTTCAAGTCGGAACTATTATTATTTTTGACCAAACTACATCTGCCAGTGGCATCACTGTGCAGACAGAAAACCTGCATCTACTCACGGATAAGAAACTAGCTAACTAAGCTAGCTAACGCTAATACATATTTTTTTAAAATTGTAAACTATCAGGTTTACATTGACAAAATATAAACTAAGAAAAACAACAAAGGGTCAAACAATCATAAGGGTCATAAAATGTTTGGGGGTTTTTTTGACTGCAAGTGACAGATTTCTGTCTCGGGCTAACAAATTAACACCGAAACTCAGGAAGAGAAAGTCAGACAAGTGGTGAAAAAAGTAAGAAACAAACTATGGACAGTGGCTGCACATTTTATTCAGTGTGACAGGTAGCTGCCCTTTCAAACTTTTTTCTAGAATGCGAAAAGAGAGCAGGGTAATGACAAAAGAAGGAGGAAGGGGAGGAGAAGCACAGCTTTTGAGAAGAGGGAAAGCATGGTTAGCAGTTTGTGGCGATTATCTTTTGCTCTTTATGCACACGAAAGACAAACCCTTCCAGACACGACTCAAACACGTGTATCTGTTGCCTGCCAGGAGCAACAGGGTCTCATCCATAGTCAGTAAAGCACGTAGAAAATATCCGGAATCACATTTTTGGCCTCAGGTGGGACCTTTTAGCCTCCTCAGACAAACTGCGCACACACACGGACAAAATAGAAAACAAGGCTTCTTTAGGATTCTTACAGCGTATTGCTCTCAGTGTTTTACTATACATACAAAAGAGTCAAAGGAGTGCAGTCGGCTGACTGACTCGACAGGGGGAGGGGAGGCAGGTATCCACAGAAAGGTTCAAGAGTTACAAAATTTTCCTAAGAACACATCATGAGCAGTTTATTGGACTAGCACTACTGGAGCAGCACTATGGTTGTATTAAAGGAAAACCACAAGCACGATGGGAAAGTTTTACTGTGTTTTCTTCAAATCCTCCATTCGACAACCATTGGAAATCACTTTTCATGAACAGTTTTAATTATGTTTTGGCAATAGGAAGTAATCATACAATTCTGGATAAATCATTATTAGGTGTTAATAATACTCTTATTTTGTATAAGTTATCATAAACAGTAGTCAGTTGCTTCATTAAATACAGAAATAAATAAATAATAACATTAAGAGATCAGTGATACCTGTGTTAATGTGGCATTGCATGGAGGTATCTGTAACTATTCTTCTTGTTCTTAACAGTGCACCAGGCAGGGCCCTTGTAGGACAAAAAGGGACTCAAATAACCAGAGCTGCCTTAGTTTTTTTTTTTTATCACGGTGACACTGGAGTCTCTATATTTCATGTAAACCTACGGAATGATTCTCGGGAATGATAAAGAAGTAACACAGGGAACACGTCTCTCAGTGAGCTTCATAATCCTAAAACAAAGAATTGCATAAAATACATATGTCAAAATAATTTCAAAGGTATATTCTTTTAAATCTAACAAGTTAATCAAAAATGTTAAGTCTTACTGAACCGGTTTCATAAGAAAATCAAAACTATATTGCATCTATCGGGTGCAATTTCCAGTGTAACACCAGTAGTACGATTATTTTTTTAAGACAATTTCCGGACCCACTGCACGTGTCCTTCTATATGGCAGCATTCCTAAATATTATTCCAAAGTAATTTGCATGGTGACCTGTCATTTTAATGAAAGAAACAATAATAGACAATTAGAAATGTTTAGTCTACTGTATGTGTTTCGACACTCACACAGAAGCGGGTAGAGTTCAGAAAAATTCTACTACTCTAGAATTTCTAAAGGCAGCGGCGGGGTATTACTTTGTTATTGAGAGAGGATATAAAAAGAGGTCAAAAGCAGGTTACAAGTGGAGTCAAAGCAACATTATGCATATAAGCAGGAATCTTCATTTTAACTTTTTTTGTTGTTGTTTTTGTGGTACGGGATTGGTAAGATACAAATTTCATGATTATATTGTACCTGAAGTCTCCATTAAAACCAGTCCAGTGAGCACAATATGTCCTTGTTGTCATTCATACTTTGTGAATTGCTTCAGTATGGTACATGTATACTGTAAGGAGCATTGGACAAGCCAGAACAGAGGTTAAATTTACAGTGTTTGCACTTCCAGTGTTCGTTTGTTTCTCCCTCCTCAGTTCCAGTGTTGCCTTCTTCAGTAGTGAGAGTAAGCAGCATGGGGACACCCAGTGGTGGGAGATGAATACTGCCTCATATGTTCCACCACACAGGCTCGACCTGTATGTGAGAGACTCCGCTGATCTATCTAGCTGAACAGGATATACACAAGTCTATCAAAATGGCACGTCAGACATATTAGTATCTGTATTCATCGCTGTACATGTACATGGTCGTCATGTCTAAAGGTGCTGTGGTGGGTAACACAGACGGCTCTGAAGATGATATGGGTTGAGGATGAGGTGCACTTTCACAGACTTACTCTGGATAGGAATAAATAAACCCCATTTACAGCAATAAACAGCAAAAATAAATAGAACTGAGTAAATTCTTAAAATGGCTAAAAACACAGGGTGGGCGTAAAATGAGGCAAATGAATGAGCGGGGTAGCATCCTATTATCCAACTGCTCGTTTTGGTTTAATTTGCTTGGTGAAAAAAGTCACTCCACATTGTCCAACAGTTGGGTGTGTAGCTCCACCACTGAGAACTATTGAACTACTGAGTAGGCGTCCCTCAGGGTTCACTTTCGGGGCCTCTTGACGTTCCGTTTCTCGAGATGCTACTTGGTGTGGTGCTACAGTAAAGCAGGAGGTGATCTAAGAGTTCACTTCATTCTGTCGCGCACTCTTTGCGCACCTCTCTCTGCTGCTGCTGCTCCAGCTCTCTTTTCCGTAGCTTCTCCCGCTGTTTCTCCACTTTCTCTCTGTTCCTCTTGGCCTTCTCCATCAGGACTTTAAGGTCTTTGATCTTTTTCTTGATCAGGGCACGGTCCTGGGAAGAAGTAACTCCAAGGGCCTGAAAGAAATGAGTATTGATATTACAACTGTGTCCGTTTGTTGGTCGGTTTGTCAGCAGGATTACACAAAAACTACTGAACAGATTTCCATGAGACTTGGATGGAGGATGGGTCTCAGCCCAGAATGGACCCCATTAACTTTTGGTGAGGACTGGGATAAAGGGACGAATCCAGGAATTTTTATTCTCACTTTCTTTAACATTGTGTTTTTTGACATTTTTGATCATTTCTCAGGGAATAACTTGTGGATCTTGACAGAAAAAAATCTGGCATATATAGTGCAATTTGATGCAGATCCTAGATCTGGTGAGCCTTAATTACTGTGAGCAGTAATCAGTGTTTTAAAATTTAGAGCGATGCTTGCTCTCTCTAGGGGTGCATGCGTCGCAGAGCAAAATAATAATGGCACAGACAAAAAAGGGAAGAAAAGTAGACAATAAATACAATTTTGCAAGACTTACAGCAATAAAACAAAGTGTTAAGTTAAATAAAAGTCAATAAATATATAAAATAAATTAAGACAATTCATTGAATAAACATGATAGCTGACCTTGAGCTCAGGGCTCTCCAGCTGTAGCAGCTGTTCTCCATCTATGTTTTGGGCAGTGAATTCTGGGATATGGTGTTCTAAGTTGAGGCCCGTGAGCCAGCGGGCCACTTGCTGGGAGGTCCACTCTGTGATGCTGCAGCTCTGCCACTGATACTGCTTTGAAAACTGAGCCTCGTCAAGGATCTGAATAAATACAATAGAGAGAGACAGACGGGGGCAGTGAGAAAGAGGCAGAAAACCTTCCAACTCGAACATATTTTACTGTGTTTAACCGTGTACTAACAGTGAACCTTCTACAGAATGCTTAATCACAACGCTTGTTAACATTTAATGAGTTCAGATGAAATCAACAACACATTCAACACATTTCCCAAGTGACAGTATCCTGTAGCGACACATATCACCCTGCGGGACACGAAAAATTCACCATGAATGATGCGTGGGAACGAGACGCAGACAAATGGCCTACACTCAGCGGACACAAAAACACGCATGCAGTAACACACAAGCCTCTGGAGGCCTGTAGCCTCAGCCTCACCTCATCATCTATCATATCCAGGCTCTGAATGTGGCAGCATTGGAAACAAAAGAAGATGACTGGCTTGTTAGCAGAGAAAAAAACAAAACAATATGGCTTTCACTCCAGCAGCCTCGGCCAGCGTTTGAATACAATGAGACTTAAGTGGAGCGATGATTTTTAGCTTATTGTTTTCTGCCAGAGGAATGTGAGAGAAGCTGCAGAGAAATCCATAAAGATTATAAATGGGGGCACAAATGACACAAATGAAAAAAGAATAAAGAGGTGCATTGTGGGAGAAAATGTATAATGTAGATGTTGCTTGCATTTAAATGTTTTTGCAAAATGTCTTTACAAAAAATGACCTGACAGATGCCGACATTTTTTAGTTCATTTTCATATTGTTTAACTTTGTTTATATTTGGCGGACCCTGCCACCTTTCTAGCTCCAAACTGTTCCGGGAACCTTATTATCCTCTGAGAACAGCTTGTTTACTCAGTTAAGGAAAAGATAAATACTTCTGAGTTTGTATTACTACCTCATTCATATTGTAAATATTACATTTCTGTGATTGCTTTTCTTCTCTAAAACTACATATTGCCCCTTAAAAATAATATTGCAATATCTTTAGGCTCTTTTGCGATACACAGTACATATCTAGATCATTTGAAATATTCTCTAAAGCACTTTATAAATGTTAGGACTGGGTGACATAATCAAATATCAACATTTTTTTGATCAAATAACTCAATATTGTAGGGATGACTATTGGTAGTTTCACAAAATATTAACACAGTGTTAGAGTTTTGATAAATAATCATCCGTAATGTGGATATAATGATTATTTGGAGCTATCATCACCTTGCCAAAAGGTGAACTTATATTTTAAATATTAAATATTGAATATAAATATTTTAAGTTTGTGTACCTCGTCTGAGGAGAGCATCAGCGTCTGCGAGCGTCCCGATGTCTTCGCTTCATTTAGCAGCCCGCTGATCTCCGCTGAGCTGCTGCTGCTGGCACTCAGATCATCGTTCAAAGTGGGTCCCTGAGAAATCAACAGTGCACTTATAAGACTGGTGGTGAGAGCCAACTGGCTCTGAGGCTGAATTGAGTTGATTAGATGGAGTGCTACTCTATTTCAATTTCTTAAACAGGGAGAATTAACGAGGAGTGAATGAATCAAGAGAATCAAGACTTTTCCTCTGAGCATGCAACACGATGACTTACGTGCTTCTTCCTAATATTTGACAGTCAATAAAAAGTACATTAGACTAACATATTTAAGATGTTTGATTGACTTGAAGAAGGCACGGTTGTGCACGTCCCTCATTTTTAAGACGTGCCATTATGGCGGAAACTGTGAATGTGATTAGTGGCTGGAAATGATTGAGCTGGATGCTTTCCAACTCCAAAAATCCCTCTATTTCTCCTCCTCTCTCTCCCTCTGTGTGTCCTTGTGAGTGTGTGAGAGCGTGGACACTGATGGAATTACAGTATTAAGGTCCAGGACGTACGCTGAAACATCCAGAGACAAGCTGCTGCCGGGAAATATCAGATGAAGGTCAAAACATCATGTTTAAACTAATAGTGTGTTGTACCTCCTTTTATCAGTTTATCCATTGTTCTTCTGAGTAAAAGAGATTTACTGGGACGTCAAAGATTACATTTATATAAGATTCTGAGTTAAACGTGTAGAGCTTTGTCTTACATTTAGCTATACAGTGTAGCTGGAGGGAGGTCTTTGAATCTCAGCGCTGTCTGTGGTGAAAGCGAGAATAATCTCGCAAGTTCAGATTTTGAGCTTTTGGGGCTGAATCCTTACTTAAAAGCTCAACATAATTATCACTGGGCATACATTATCGTCTGATGTGCACTCATATTAGGCTGAGAGCATGTCCTTGGAGAGAGAATACAGAATCAAAAACAATCTCCAGTCCTGGTAACTACATACATCTGATTTGACACTGGATTAGAAAAAGTTTTCATGCAAATTCCTCCAATGCAACAAATGTCCATGGTAACAGCATCAATCACATCGTATCAGTATTACATGTAACTGATTCAAGATGTTTCCACAAATTTGGAATTGAATACTAAAGGTACAGTTCACCCCAAAATTAAAAATACACTTTTTTCTAGATTGTTTTGGTGCGAGTTGCCAAGTTTTGGAGATATTGGCTGCAGAGATGTATACCGTCTCTTGAATAGAATGGAACTAGAAAGAATTTGGCTTGTGGTGCTCAAAATGCCAAATAATTACATATGGAAAACTCAACAGCGGTGTGTCTTTCCAGAAATCATGACCCGGTTACTCCACAGGCCTTGTTCTTGGCACATTTCATGTAGGAACTATTTTCTTCCTACTGAACTAAACCTGCCAACTGTATTACCGCTCATGGACAGGGCGCTATCTACCTTAGCTAACTAAACTAGCTAAAGTTACAGCTCAGCTGAGGAGGACGCCATTAATGTTAACATTCTGCACTGTCACAAGCACGAGCCTCTCATCCACGAGTAGATGCACGGCTCCTACTGTATGTCTTTTCGATTTTGAGGTGAACTGCTCCTTTAAAACCAGCCATACGATTACCAGACGGACATTTTTTACAGACAGTTGAGAGATATTTGGGATTAAGAGGGCTTCCTGATTGATTTTCTTAGGATTATCAATGCAATCACGCATTTCTATAATTGCAGTACAATAATTCCCTTTGTTAAAACAAACCGTTTACCTCTTAGAGGACCAACTCATTTTCATTTCAGTGGATTGAGGTGTATAATGGAACAAAACACAACAGAATACAATACCAAGTAATATGAATAGGAGAAGAAGTGGGGCCATGAAAGGGAGGTCTGTTCAACAGAAATAACATCATAAGAAAACTTGTCATTAAACTTCCAGTATGTGACTATAACTGTGTACTGTAGGTCTGGCAAAAAGCCTGCTCTGACTGGAGGGCGAAACAAAGTGTCCTTTAATGTCCTCACTGCATAGTATCTGTCAAGTGAATCATTATTTGCTGGATTTACAGTTGCCAGACCTCATGTACCTTGGCCTTGAGTTTCTCCGGGCTGTCCTCTGCTGACGGCTCTGTGGAGCTGGGAGAGAGAGAGAGAGGGAGAAATGGAGGGAGGGAGTAATTAGATAGCGGTCAGTGGTGACGATTACTGTACTGTACCACACCTTCATGAACAGTTTCAGGACCTGAACAGCAGCAGGAAAATAACACTGGTAAACTGATGGAATTGTTAATTACCTGTTTCCAGGTGAGGCTCTGGGATCTTTAGATTTCCTGAGGGAGGATCTGAACGGGACAAAAGGTAGAGTGAGAAAACATATTAACCGTATGTATTCTGCTGAACATTGAAATATGAATATGTCACCCCTATTGTCTAGTTTTCCTCATTACTAGTACAACTCTGACAGTGTTAACCCTTTGAAATAATAAATTACACTCTGTATCCTAAAACATGTCATTCCACTATTTATCTTCTTACCCAGGGTCCAGAGCTTGTCTGTGTTCATCCAGACCGTGGGCGGGGCTCGACACTGCAGGAGAGTGAGAACCTGCGATCACAAACACCCCACATTGAGGTTACTCCTACTCCTAATTGATGAGCTTACATAGCAAACACAGACGTATGTTAATGAGAGAAATTTAGTACATGATGTAGTGAGGGTGCAGGTGTACTAACCGTCCTGCAGGGCTCCTGCGGTGGACGGCGGGTGCAGCGTTCGTCTGGGGGAGCTCTCTGCACTGCCATGCCCTCTGAGGACCGTGGCTCCTCCATCACAAGAGGCCACACTACGAATCGAACCGGAACGACTGTGCGCTGGACTGCCGTGCCCCTCTGAGACCTAAAGAAAGATGTAAAGATGAAGCAAATTGTATAGAAGGGAGAAGGAAAAGTAATTTGAAAGAGAGGAAAGCAAGGGTTCAGAAGCGGTCACAGAAGTGCAATCAAAGTAAAACTGATGCGAACAGCCAGAGTGGCAGACTAATCTGAAAGAAGTCACTTGACATACTTTCACCATTTTCTAATTCCTCGCCCTCTTTTTCCCTGGAAGCCTCACGCTGCCTGCTTTCTGTGTCCCTGCCAATTCTGATCCACTTTTCCGGAGTTGTTTATCCGATCTGAACTCGGTCCTGCTCTAGCTGAGTTAAGTGACAGCATTAGCCAGACGAGAGCCTCTCATCCAGAGAAAAAAAGACTGTGGCTGTTATTATCACACTGGGAGAGACAATAAGTTGTGACAGACTCAATTAGTGCCACAGAGCAAAACACGGCAATTAATCCATTAAGGGGATAAAGTGGAATGGACAGGGGTTAAAGACACACAAACAGGCTTATAGACAGACACACACAACACACACACACACACTGATCAAACACCTTGTGGTGAAATTAAATGACATGTCGAACGTGAGAATATTCTAATCAGAAAAATAGCGCTTGTTTTTATTAAAAATCACATCTGATCAATATTTCATCAGAATGTTGCTAATGATGCTGTGTTTGCATGTACAGTATGTGTGTGTGTGTTTGTGTGTGTGTTTTAATACAAACCTCTCCCTCGGTGGAGCTGATGCTGTCTCGGGCGACTCCCCTGTAGCTCTTCTTTTTGCTCGGTGAATGGGGAGAGCCCTCCCTCAAGTCTAGAGTCACACACACACACACACACACACACACACACACACACACAAAGAAAAGAAAGTAAAAACAACTGTGATTAAGCTGACACGTTCATCAAATTATTCGTCCATTAATTATGTGCATGTTTTTAATTTTTCTTCCCACTCTTATTAAGATGCACTTGAGTCGGCCTGACCCCGGTGTTGACATCCCCATTAAATAAGTCTATTAAAAATACATCAACTCAGTTAAAATATCAAGTCTTGCCTGCAAAGTAACACTATTAATTAGGCAGGCAATTATCATTTTTATGTTCATTTCTTGGGAGCACAGGGAGACGCTGTCAGATGAGACAAAAACTGAAATCGCTTAAATTTGAAAGATACGTTTGTCTTCTCCTCCCACATTCTCCCTCTTTCTCCTTTATATCCTGTTTCAGCCATCTCCCTCAGTCGGTCCCCTCCTTTTTTTTAATATTGCATAATGGGCTGCATTATTCGCATCAATGCAGATTCAATCACTCTGTTACCCCGTCTGCACCGCACAGTATCAGATACGGCACTTCTCCGTGCATGCTCCGTTCTGACAGATGCAGCCGGTGAAATAAAGCCAGCCGAGCTTAAAAAGACTGGAGGAGAACAAAGGCAGACAGATGTGCTCAAAAGGGATTACGTGTTTGTTATTTTGTTTCCGGTGGTCCAAAATGAAGCTACTGCGTGCCTTAAGTGATCCAGGCCTCACTCTCTGTGTATGTAATGCATTCTGTGTGTGTGTAGTAAGAGTTTATGTTTACAACAAACATAAACTCTGAGAGCAATTTTTGTCCTTCAAAGGGCAAGAATGGTCGATGAACTGCTGGGGCAAAGAAAAGGTAAAGGGCAACTTCGCTCCGTTGAATCCACGGATTTAGAAAAAAAAAGGGAAATAAACAAGAGTTTGCTGATGCTATCCTGCTGACTTTAAAATTCAACTTATTCCTATTTAATAAGTTGTTTCCCTTATCACTGTTAATGAGGGCACGCCAGAAAAAGTTAGAGAGCCACTGCTTTAATTAAACAAGAAATGCAGTAGGGCACATCAGACATAAATACATGTACTTTGGATTATGTTTTGGATAATGTGCTTACACTCTAACTTGCTGATAGATAAAAGAAAAAATCGGTACTGCTCTCTTCAGCCAGTACTACTAGCTACAGCCAGTGCTCTGTTAGCTTAGCTTAGCACAAACACTGGGAGCAGGGAGAAATCGCTAGCGTTACTCCATCGATAAAATCTGCCTACCAGCCCCTCTGAAACTCACTACTTAACACGTTGTTAGTGTAATCTGTACAAAAGACAGGAAACCAGCAGTGATTTCTGGAAGTCAATGCACCCCACCAAGAAACAGTTCCGCACGTAACCCTCTTATAAAAAACCTCAGGTTGTTATTAAACTTTCTCCTCTGTACAGATTAAACAAGTGAGATTTAACATGTTAATTAGAGAGCTTTTGAGGTGCTGACCGGCTGAATATGTTACTTCTGGACAGAGCCAGGCTAACTGTTTCCCCCGGTTTTCAGTCGTTATGCTAAGCTAAGCTAACAGAGGTGAGAGTTGTGTCGATCTTGTCATGTAACTCTTGAACAAAACAGCCATTTAAAGTGTAGAACTATCCTTCTGAATTGTACGAACATAACGACGACCCTGTCCCCGCACAAACAAACCTCTGGCTTGTGCTGCAGCCCTTTTAGGACTGTACTGCTGAGCGCTCAGCCTTTCAGCACTGTTGCTGTTGTTGTTGTTGACCTGGATGCCGTTCTGCTTCATCAGCTGCATTAGCTCTGACTCTAACGCTGCGATCTGTGGAGGGACAAGAACAGATCAATGTTAATCAGCCGGAGGCTTTTACCTGTCAAAACAGCTGCTTTAAAGCATGGAAACAAGTGGCCTACATGATGAGGAGCACATAATTCATCTTTTGATTCCATTTGGAAATACTTAAGTGTCTCACAGTGGTCAGCCAAGTGCACATGAATAGTGTTTGACTCTACACCTCATTTGATCATGTTTAGTTAAAGCCTCCCGTCTCGCCCTTGGCTTAAATTCAAGATTATACTCTTTCCTCACCACTCTAGCCTGAGCCACACTTCACCATTCACCCTTAGCAATGCAGTGCAGTCGGAGAATGGATGCTCAGTGTGCAGAATAATAGCAGGGTGCAGTCGGGTTGACTGCCCATTCAACTGTGGGGCAAGGCCTGAGACTTGAGGAAAAATCAACCCAACTGTCATGTTTTTAGACTAGGAAAACAAAAAATCAATACAGAGTGTAACAAGGGAGCCGACCAGGGGCCAAAGTGCTGTCATTGTCTGAAGAGCAGGAAAGCTTTCTCTATGTGGGAGAAGTGGTACAGATATTTCAGATGCTCATGATCACGTTAATCACTGGAAAGAGTCTCTGAAAAACGTGCAAAACCCAATGATCTTGATCATTAAACACAGAAGTACTGCAGCACACATGAGGGGTCAATCCTGCAGACAGACAAAACAACTAACAACATAGACAGGCATGCAGAGAAGGATGGAGGTGAGAGACGGACATGTTAAACTTCAAATAGGGTTCTGTATTCTCAGATTTGAGGACTTTTCAAGGGCTTTGCATGCCCAATTACTTCAAATTCAATGACCCCAAAACAGCAAACTTTGACACACGGATCAAGGTTAATTACTGTTACAACACCAGGAATAATAAGTAGGCTTTACAGAAGCCCAAAGACAACAAATAAGAGTGAGAGGCTTGAATGTGTGAACACTTCTCAATCTCAAAAGCTGCTCGGGACACACATGCAGACAGCAGAACGTAGCCTATTTACTAATGTTAAGTAAGAAAAATATCCAAAGAACTTTCAGTGACCCCTGTCAATATTCCAAAACTTTCAAGGCATACATGTTCCCCACTCTAATTCACACATTTTCAAGGATTTTAAGCCCCCCATGGAAACCCAGTTAAAAACATCTGCTTTACCCTGACTTGCAGTCCCTGGATCTCAGCCAGGTGAGCTTTCTCAGCCTCCTCCAGTCGCTTCCTCTCCGCATCCTCCTTCTGGATGAACTCCACCTCTCTGGAAAGACAAGAGGGAGGGCAAAACGTAAATGTGCTGGTGTGTGTTAGCGCAGGAGATACACTCTCAGTATGTGTGTGTGTGTGTGTTCTGCCATGTGTGACGAGGCCTGCCTCTCGCTCAGCTGCGGCGATAAGGGAGCCGAGGTTATTTCAGGATTTTACTGTGACTCAGTTCACTCTGACCCAGCTGTTCGTAGTGAACACATATCTACACTTAAAACACACACACACACACACACACACACACATAAATTTGCATGCCTAAGAAAATTCTGCCATTTCCTCATGCCTGCTTTGCCCTTGGTCTGTGGGCTCGCTGTCTTTTCTCTCTACAGATCAGCATGGAGCGTTTGTTTCATCAGTTAGCTTCCGTTTGGCCTGCAGGGCCAGAGCCAATTAGAGGCAGTCAGACTGGAGCTGAGCTGGAGAGGTTGTGATGGGACTGACCAAAGAGATCAACCCAGTGAAAAGCAGGAGAGCTGCGCTGCATTAGAATGGAAACACGGCTCTTACTGTTGAAATGGGACAAGACTCAGGCTATAAAAAGAGCTGCTCTGCCACTCGATAATGTCTTTTCTACTCATTGAAGAAAGTGAGGCTGTAAAAAGAATAATGAAGGAATTCATCTAAAATGATTAACTAAAGTGCATGTTTATTGGCAGGTTTGATTGAATGAACTCATTCAAGAAAAGGTTTAAGTGTACGTGTTGTAATAAACATGAAAATGGTGTTTCATTTGAAGCTGTGATGCGCCTCTCTCAGCAAGTGAAAGAGTCGGTGGAGAAGAGGAAGTTTTCTGACTGCATTATGCTCCATTCAATCAAAGCAAATGAACAAAAACTCATTAAAGACGCAATAACTGAAGCTGCCTATGATCAAAACAGGTTAAGTCAAGTCAAAGCGTTTATTGTCATATGAACAGTTAAAGAGAAGTCTCCCTGTACAATGAAATTCTTCCTCTGCTCTCCACTCTGAGTGCCTTCAATGACACATAATGTATAAAGGTAAAGAATTATATCAAAAGAATAAGGTAAAATTATATCGCGAGAGATAAAGAAAGAAAAGCAAAGAATAAAGTATCCGGAGCAACATTATTTAGGATACCCACAAATATACAGTATCTGAGTAAAAGGTAAGAGTGAGTTAAAGAGAAGATCAAGGAGGCTGTTTACATCAAACTCTGACATATATGACCTGTTTTCACCAGTTCCATGCTGCAAACTCCATCCCAGCTCTGGAAAAAGCTTGTCAGTCGACCTTGAGCTAAGAAGCTTTAGTCTCGTCCTGTCTGCTGTACTTAACACTGAGGTTAAAAGGCAAAACATAAGACTGCACAAATTCTCACTGGAATTATCTCTTTTTCTGCAAACAAAAATGCCATCAGAATAATCTGAAACGTGCTATAGTCGCATTAATCCCTCCTTCCCCAATCGTAGATTATGGTGACCAGTTTGACCCAGGTATACTCACTTCTGCTGGAAGTCCTTGATGAGTTTCTTGGCTTTGTTGTACTTCTTCTCCAGTGCCCCGTACTGCGCCTGGGCCTCCTTCAGGTGTTCGTTGACTGTGTGGCACAGGGTCTGCGCCTCGATCCAGTAGCTCTCCAGCTTCAGCATCCTCTCCTTGTTCTCCTCGATGCTGGCCTTCAGCTGGCTCTTCTCTTTCTCCCAGCGCTGCTTCTCCCTCTCCACCGACGCCAACTGGACAGGGACAAAAATAACACAATATAATCTGATCAGATTAATAAAAATACAGTCAAGTTTAATAAAAGTACAGGCAAGTTTAAAATCAATGTAATAAAATTACTAAAAGCACCATAAAACTGATCAGCTAGAAGCAGTAGAAAATAGAACAGTCTTTGGTTTACAGTTGAGGTAAGTCTTAGCTCCAAGGGTAACTGATTGCAGCGGTTTCACCATGCTTGGTTTTAACTCTGAGCAGACCCTGCAGATGTGAGAGACCTGCCCGACTTGTACTCAGTAAACATATCTATGAAACGTTTTGGGCCCAGACCACTGAGTGACTTACAGACAGGGTTGGCAGGGTTCCTTTAAAAATGTATTACTTACTAATTACCTGGAGTATTGGAGGAATCTGTTCTCTCTTTTTGGTGTAAGTTAATATTCTTGCAGCAGCGTTCTGAATGAGATGTAGTCATGTTATGGTCGTATTGGGGAGGCTAGTTAGAAGTGCATTACAGTACTCGAGCTTGCGAAGGATAAAAGCATGATGATCTTTTCTAAATCTTGCTTGGACGTGTCAATTGCCAATTTATCAATGTAAGCCATTAACATTGCAGAAAAAGAAATAAACTTGGTGCTCTCACTGTCTTAAAAGACATTTGCGACCATACATGCAATGACAGACTTTTTATATATAGTGCAAAGTTAGCCTCTTCAAATAAGCTTGATTGATTTCTACATTTGCAGAAGAAACAGATTCCTTACCAGCAATTATTTTAGTAAACTAATCTGCTGAACAACATCCATTCCTAAAGCTTTCCAACCAAACATGACTCCCCTGCCTCCCCTGTTGTCCTGACACCACTCCCACACCCACTTACAAATAGTTTGACCTCTGACAAACTTCTGCCATTTGCGTCCACAACCAGCACCAATGGGCGGCATCAGTTTTAATCCCTTACCTTGTTTTTGAGCTTCTGGATCTCAGCCTCGGTCACTGTGTGTTTGATCTGGAGCTGTTGGGAGCAGAGGCGGAGGAGAGAGAAGACAGGAGAGAAAAGAGAGGGCGGTCAGATAATCAAGTGCATGGCTGCGCAGGCTCTCTCCGCTGTCGATACAGTGTGACTGACGGAGGCAGCCGACCCCATCCTACCCCTGACAGCATCCCAGCTCCGGCGCTGACACACACTCTCAGAGGAGAGGCAAAGAGAGGCAAGAGATGGAACGATAGAGATGCTGGAGATTAATATCTAGATAGCTTTAAAAAGTCATTTGACATAGAATTACATGAGCAACGGGGAACAAATCTTTTTATGAGTTAATGTCCCTTTTTTTCCCAAAGTAATGACTAAAACTGATGAAAAAAAAAGATCTTAAGAGAAAAAGGAAAGGCTTATATGTTTTCTGAAGTGTAACATGGAAGATAGATGGAGTCGGAAATGGAGAGGAAGCGACAAAAGAGTTATGGACGGAAGACGAGATGAGCAGTCATTTAGAGGCTGACACGGAGGAAGATAATGACGAGCAGATATAAAAATGAGATGGAGAGAAAGAGCTGGATATGGAACAAAAGAAGTGGAAATAGGAGCAAATGAGGGCTCTAGTAAGTGAGGCAGAAACAGACAAGAGGGGAGGAAGTTTGAAGAATAACAATGACCGTACTTTCTTTTAACTTTTGAAGTCTGATTTTTTTTTCCCCACATTAAAGGATAGGTTTAGTCCATCCTAGAAACAATAGCCTGTATGAACATTAGGGGCAACAGCTTTTGTGTGTTCTTATCATTCCTCCTGTTATAATCCCGTCCTAATTGGCCTTTAATGAACGAGTAAGAGTAAGTGGACAAAATCCACATTCCTCGTCTGTGCAAAAACACATTCCACAGTTATTATGAGGCTTCAACACCAGAAAAAGTGGCACTTCAAAGGTAAGTAAAAAAAACATACAATGAATACAAGATGTTTGTTGCCTGTAATAAGTAAAGAAAATTACCCAAGAAGTGGTCACATTAACGCACTGAAGTGCTACTTTCTGGGATGACTGTGTCTTATATAAAGTGTAATGAGATATTTTTGACAAATTAACAAAATAACTTTGTAAGATTGCAGCGAACAGTCTGAGTGAGTCTGTAGCTTCAAAAGTCTTTCTAGTAACAAATTCCCACATTCTGTTACGATCCCTCTGCAGCGCAGAAAGCAACACTCGACACCTTTTCATTCAAGTTTTTCTTCACAAAACGAGGACTTTGGATTTCTGGATCACTCCCACTGGAAGCAGCAAGTACTTTTAAAGTTAGAATATAATTTTGCTCACAGTCTGTATTTGCTTGTTCCAAGTGAATTGAAGCTTTATGATGCTTAAAACCAAGTGCCATGTTTCTTCTGGCTACGCTATTACATCAAACTGAAATCTTTCAAACACATTGGCATAGTTTTAAACACATTTCCTCAGCTCAGCAAGTCATATTTGGCATTTTTGCTATTCTTGACATCTTGTTTAGAGTTTAGGGTGTGATCTCATGAAATTACTTCGAAATGTTAAGTTTTGTCCCCCTTTTTTTTGTTCGTGACAGTAATTACACAAACACTGTCTACATGCTTTTTTGAGACAATCGCCACTGCCGTAGTCCTAGTTGCTGTAGCCCACTCTGTCACTACGGTTTCTCCCCCTTCGGCTCTGGCAAACCAATCTTTGCTTGTTGCTACCAGGGCTCCATAGCGTGGAAGGTCGCCACAGACTTCAGATTTAAAAACTCGACTATAATGACAAATACTGAGAGATTTATCTGCCGGTGATGTGAGAACTTGTTTGGCAAGGGACTGAATGTAATGGAAGTCCATCTATATTGATATATGTTGACGCCTGCAGGCTTAATTAAATTTGATCAATAGTTTTGAAACTATTTGCACATAACATAAATACCATCCTAAATTCAAGTTTTAAAAGCTTATAACAAAGCAATAACAAGATGACGGCTTCTTAAAGAGCCTCCCACCTTCTTAATATTGTAAATATCACAGACAGTATTGAACGTATGACATTCACTGTAAGATTACAGAAAGAAAAGGGAGAAGAGTGTTGGGCTTAATGGGTTACATACCTGGCTAATGAATAACTGAAACTACGGTGGGTGTGACTATCAAACAGAAGTGAATGTAAATGAAATGGTGCCATTTTGTGGCGAACAACTCCTGTGTATATCTTTCAGTGTAATCATGTGACCTCATGTTCCCCATGTTATAAAACAGAGAAATAAAGTGAAGAAAAATGTCAAGTGTTCGACAGTTTCTGATGGGAAGGGCGGTGGGTTCTGGTGTGAGCATTCAGCCGTGTGCGTGCCCAGGAAAGTGTAAGTAAATCAGTCAGTAGTGCGTCTGTGTTGACTGAAGGCATTTATGATGACTCTTGCCTCCAGAACATAGTTCAAAACATCATCACACAGTAAATGGACTTGAACAGCAGCCTGGTGGGTAGTAACATTTTTTAAAGGACATTAAAAAGATAAAAGAGAGATTTTAAAAGAGATTTGTTCACTGTCGAACTACAAGAACATTTTTACTATCACACTTTCATGCTGTCGTTTGTTTCTTAAAGGCTTATTTCCCAGCTGCCTGGCTTCTTCTTTTCTGTGGGTGTGTAAATGCAGCAAGGAAGACGTGGGAAATGGAGAGCCCTTTAAACAGAAGCAGAAGGTAAAAGCTACACAATGGGAGAGAGAGGTCAAGATCCCTAGAAAATGGAACAAATGTACACATCCTGTGAGCAGGGATTACATTATAGCTTCACTAGATATCCCCAGTGGCGCCTGCGGTGCAACTGAAGCCATTTGTTAAATGTGTCATACAGCTATTGTGGCAGTCTGCAGAAGGGCTCAAGTGTTACGCTGCCAAAAACTGTGCGGGAGTGTTCAATCAATATCAGCAGCGTCTCTGCAGCCAACAAAAGCATAAATGAGTTACCAGCCGGTGATTTCACTTTTCCATTTAATAGCTGTGCATTTTAAGGCAAGTTCATTGTAAGCGATGGCAGCAAAAGTTCAACAAAAATGGGTTTCTATTCTCAGAGGGTGGTTGTTTGAAGAGCTGCCAAGTTCAGGATACGAATCGATTCAAACGCAAGTTTAAGTGTCCGCTCTTTCTCCTCATGTGTGGGTTTTAAGCAAACACAGGTAATTAGAGTTGAAATCTGCACAGGTTTTACATGGCGTTTGTGTTCACGCCTCTAATCATCCAGATTAGGAATTAGGGAGGGTAAGCGGATCTTAGATCCTGACAAAGACTAGAAGTCTGCCAAGTAAAGCAGTTGTAATAGGATCCATTGTGTTGGTATCTTTTGTTGTTTTAATTAAATGATCTTTTTCTTCTGTGGTTGTTCTTGTGGGTGTGAGGGTATATTTATATATTTCTTCAAAGCACTGACAGATAAAAATGTGCTGGGCTCCCATCAGTTGTGTAATCTTCACACTGATTAACAGCGTGTAGAGTTTACCTCTCTGAACTTCTGGTAGAGTTTAGTGGCGTCTAACTCCGAGGGAGACAAGATGTCCTCCGTCTCCGGCAAGTCAAACACCTCGATGCTCTTCTCCCCGCCTGGCACTGTCGTCCCCGCGTCCTCCTCATCTGTGGCGTACTCTCCTGTCTGCTGTGATAACAAATGCAAAGTCAGTCGTGTGGTTGACTTTTCTGCACATGCACAGAATACTCTGAGATCTAGGCCTAGTGTATTTCCTAATCCAGATAGCTGGAGAGACAGTTGTCCTTGCTTTTTTTGTAAAACACAACCAAAATATAACATTATTTTGCATGAAAGAATTAAAAGCAACCGTCTTTGTTTGGATTAGGAAAAGGTTGCGTAGCCTAAAAAGGGTTAAAAAAAAAAAGTATGTCGTAGTACACAGACTATTTATTCATCCAGATGGTTATAAAGGTCTCTGAGGATTCTGGAAATTACTTAAAACAAAAACAAAACAAACACTTTAAATAAACATCCAACTGCAGCATCTGTTTGTCGTCTCTCTCTTTCTTTCTGTCTTCCCTCATCCTTCTACCACACATCTTTCCTCAAAGCTACTCCAGTCAGAGTGCATCGATCACGTTGCACTACCTGCTGCACATCGCGTGTCAAGCACCAACATGAATTCCCAGCCGTTTTTCTCATGCCATCCTCTTTTTTTTTTTTTTTTTTTTACTTTCTACTTTGCATGAGTAATGCTATTTTAATGCCACCAGTTATATAAGACTTAGGTTAACCCACTTAGTTGGCCAGAACTTTGTCAAAATAAATTGCTTTGACAGCCTAGTCGGCCGTGAGTGTCATTTTCATAAAAAATAAGCCAAAAGAGAAGTTTTACTGGCCAAATTTGAATGTCACTTTTTATTATCTTTTAAACATAAGTTACCATCTTGCCTCAAGTCTAAGGAGGTTACAGGAGCTGGTGAGGTTTGAGCCCATAATAGTGTCTTTGGAGATGTTAGCATTTTTAAATCAATCTTTAATTACAGCTTTAAAATACTCAAAATGATTGAAACACTGAACATTTTGTCTGCTTGAGATTAATGTAGGCCATTTTCTGTTTTCTCAAAATACTGTATAATGAATGTTGGCATTGGCCATTAGGCATCGGATCTAAATGGATTGGCTGATTCACTCTTTGGCTGATGACCAACAGAGCCGGATATTTCCAGTGGAGCTATTCTGAAAACATCTCTGGCTCCCTCTTAACATCACACGATCCTATCCCTTCCGGTCCTTGTTTTCCATGTCATCATCTACATGTAAATATTCATAATTCATTATTTTTCTGTCACTACTCTCCTTTTTTTCTCTCTTTCTATTTGAAGTCTCTGTAGTTACTTGTCGTTCTGTCTTGATCTGTCACACACATGTAGTACACACACACACACACACACACACACACACACACACACACACACACACACACACACACACAGTCTCATCTCCTCTCTCATCAGCTTGCCCTATATCTTCTCCTCATCTATTTCTCTGCATTTCCCTACATCTATCTCCCACTCAGATAACAGCACTCAGGTCTGATTTCTTTGCACGCATGGCCGTCCCTTCTCCATAATAGGCTTGCTTGTTGCCATGGTACCAGCATCCAACATTAAGGCCCCATTTACTGAAGGTGGAGTTAACTGTCAAATGCATGGGAGGGCAGTCAAACAGCCATTTGCATATGATAAATGCACCAGCGGTGACCACATGCATGAGGAATCAGGACAGGAAGGGACGATTTAAGGAGGAAGCTTGCTCTTCAGAAGGTGCTCAGCGTGTGATGATCTGCACTATGAATGTCTAATATGAGCATGATGTTGGCATAATGACTGTCACTTACTGGAGGGAAAGAGCTGGCTGCTCCTTTGACTGTGTGTGCAGCCTTGACTTAGTGTGTGTTACCTGAGTAGCTGTAATCAGTTACTTCCAACCCTGCTTTGACTAAACTTATATTTTAACATGATATCTTTGGTTTTACTTAAATATGACTTTACTTTTTACAACAGTGTTCAGGATATATGGGAGTTATCAAAATTAGCAGTTCACAGATTGTTCAGGCTAACATCCACATCTGTAATACGACTGGGAAAATCAACTTTTTCTGAAAGTGCAATAAATAAAATAATATAAGTAAAATATATCTGACTAGTCGCTAAATAATAAAGAAAAATAAAGAAAATGGATGCCTCACATAAACCACAAATAGGCTGCTCAAGATAATTACACCTACATTTTATGGATTTATTGTTAAAATGTCAACACAAGTACTTCCAGATATTTACACATCGTTTTTACCCTCACTTGACCAACCTTGCAATCATGCAACTGTTCTGATAAATGTGACTCTTTTCCATCTTTACCATTCATCCCATATGATCTAAACACAGCGTGTGTGTGTGGGTGTGTGCATGTGTTTGTGTGTGGGTGTGTGCATGTGTGTGTGTGTGCATGCGTCTCGTTTTTGGTCTTGAAATCCATGAGAGAATTGATCCACCAGTACGTTAATGCAAATCCGCTAGTTCTATTCAATCTTGATTGATGTGTTGCTTTTTGTTGCGTCGAGTGGAACAAGCCGTCTTTTATTCTGCAGCTTCACATTTACATAATGTGTAACAGAAGCATAATTGTATCTCAGTCTCAAGCTGTAACTTGTGATTATTTTCATGAATGATATTTATTTATTGCTTATAATATATTAGAAAACACAGTAAAATGACCATCACAATTTTCTCAAATTGCTTGTTTTGTCCAGATAACAGTTCAAAATCAAACTAATTTAATTAACAATCATATAAATCAACAATAAAGGTTAATATGGGAATAGTTGAGATTATATTTTCTAGTGTGTGTGTGTCTACATGTTTTTCCCTTGTGTGTTCGATTTAGCTGCTGACAGATGGGCATGCATGTGTGTTAGATTAGATATAATCAAACACACAAATGGACGGATGTGTGTGTGTGTGATGTTGCTAACTGAAGGAGCATCCCTTCCTCTTGGGACAGGACCCTCAGCACCAATAAAGAGCTGTCTGTCACATCTACCCATGGAGCACTCAGAGTGAGAAATAACCTCCCACCCGGTGAGAACTCGTTCTAATATTTATAGAGATATTAATATTGATGAGCTCCTTTTATTGCCCCATAGATCTTTGTAATGGTTTTGTAACTGTTTACCCTATCGGCACTTACGTAGGCAGTTATAGATGGTTAAGTGTTCTTATAGCTTTTTCTAATCTATGTATGGATTAAAAATTTGAATACCATCACCATTTTTATGTTTTTTAGTCCTTTGGGGGATCTGTGGCACAAGCTGTTCATTTGAATGAAAAGAAAGCTCAAGTTTTTCTCCTAATTTTAATAATTTTTTTTGAGTATATTTATTCAAGTTTACAGTAATTAAAGCAACATTATTTAACTTTTTTAGCTTAAAAAACAGCTTCAACATCATGTTGATGCTACAGTGTCTTGTAATAGGATGAATGGTGTCTCTGTCTCAGCCACTCCGTCCCAAGTTTTCAACATATAACATTGTTACGACGTAATGAGTTTTGTTTGTAGTTAGCATACACATTGTTACAGACCTGGGCTTTATATTTAAGACAGTGGAGTTGCATTTAGAAACTGTGGGGGCGCCAAATTGCACAAAATGCCAATTTCTATATAATGTTGCTTTAAGAACCAACCAATTGGCCATCTTGAATCCATACTAGTAACACATAGGGGCAGCATATTGCCAGTATAACTGCTGTCTGCTATTCCTTTTATACATCCATCTGTACATGATCTGTAGCTACTGTTAGCTTGTTAGCTCAGTTGGCTGTGCAGCTAGCCAGACTACCAGGGGAGTGTTGGTGTTTACATAAACTAGCACAGGAGCTTTGGACCGGAGGGAAAAAGAGGTTTTCAGGCCCAGGTCCATTTTTCTTCATTTTTTTAATGTTTTGAACAATAATTCTTACATATTACACCTTTAAAGTTCTTTTTCCTGATTATACCTGCATATTTTTACTAAAAAGTAACATTTTCAATGTAGGGCTTCTACGTGCAACAGAGTATTTTTACAGTACCACAGTAGTAATTATATTTAAGTAAACAACATTAACATGTCCTCCACCACTGTCAATATCGAGATGATGACAGAGACCAGGAAGAAAACAGACGGAGGGAGGTTTCTCGCAGTTAGTGGCTGAATTCCAGCCTCAAATTTCTATAATGGGGCTGTGAGTATGGGAGTGCTGGGATCAGCTTCTGGGCCCTGGTGACGAGTTTTCTTATGCATGAAGGCTCTTGATCCACCATTCAGCAGCAAATGAGAGACTTCAAACACTGATGAAGATACCGCACGGAGAGACGCCTGACTGCGTGTTTGCATGTAAATGTGTTTAGAGAGGGTACACTTTGCATTGATTTACTTTACTACGGTGTGTTTACAGCGTGTCTACATACATGTGTGTCTCCAGGGCACACACACACACGGATAGCATGAGTTGCAGGGCCATGAGCTCAGTGTCTGGTGGATTAAATGTGCTGTGAGTAAGCAGCACAGTGAGAGGGGGAAACGCTGAGGGATGCTTTCTAGGACTGAAGCTCACATGGTGTCCTCTAAGAGTGTGTGTGTGTGTGTGTGTGTGTGTGTCTGTGAGAGAGTGTTTGTGTGCCAGCATCAAAGCCTGCTGTCAGTCAGTTTTATGGCATTAATAAGATAAAACTTCAAGTCAGCTGTCATGAAAGGGAGCTGATTCACATTAAGTGACAACTAGAAACCTCATTTTTCTGATATAGTGTCATGTGTAAGAAGAGTGTGTACTGATAGCAGATTAACTTCAAATGGATGCCGATATAATGAGCCTTTCCATCCCAGCTGTGCATTTTTTTAATGATATTTCAAAGATATTTAAAGATGAATATATGTAGAAAAAAGTTATATATAAAATAAATACATATTAATATAAGATAAGGTTCCGTTTATTAAAGTAGCATCTTTCCCTGTTTGCACACTGGAAATACTCAAACTTTAGTATCAGGGTCATGTGTAGTCATTACCTCATCGTCATCAGCATCATAGTGGGCGTACTGCTGCTCCAGCAGCTCTCTCTGTCTCCTCTCTTGCTCCAGGGTCTGCTGGATGAGCGTGGCCACCTCACTCTGCTGGCCCGGACGCTCTCGGCCAATCACAAACCTGCAACGACACGCGCTGTTATAGACAGCCCTGGCAACACATACACAATGTCAGCTATAAACATTAAAGTTACTACTGCATGTAATAACTGCAGCATTTACATGAGCCTTTTAATTTAATGACTCAATAATTATGTTGTAAGTACAGCTGTTAAAATTATCATCACAAGCCTCCAGAATGCATTTTACACCATCTGTCATCATTTTCATTTCAGAAAATCTGATTCTGTAGCAAAGGGTTGCAATAGGAAGTGAAAGGGTTTATGGGAAATGTAGTCTTCGATAAATGCTTGTACGTAAAAGGGTTGACCATTTGTCTAAGGCCAGAGATATACTTAGTTTTAAGTATGTGTCCATATGCACATTATGTCTGCCTCGCATATTTGGATAAGACTATTGGCAGATGTCGATTTCAACAGAATTGTTTACTTTCTAATATCTGTATTGGCATCAGCCCCAAAAATCGAGTAATTTTAAGCTCTAATTTAAAGCACTGGTGGTGCTCTTTTGTTGGATCAGGGGTCAGTAGGCACATCAGCAGCAACAACAATGGTAGAAAACTTTGAAGACAAGCTGATGGATCAAGTCTGCATCGGTAAGATGTGTCATTGTCGCTGCACAGTGACAAATACGCTTGTAAAAATAGCTGACAAAAGCTAAGTACCAGTCCAAGACTGTAACGTCTGTGTATAGCGGAAAACGTTCAAAAATGGAGTGGGGAAAGAGTCTACGGCATGTTTTGTTCACCAGACATCAGATGCCTGAACTGGCTAAAAAGTTTCAGCTGTTCCTATTCCTCCCGTAACATGCATAGTATATAGACAAGCGTGTGACCAATAATGTCCATGATGCAGCCGATTGTCGACACAAATATGTGGTTAAAAAGCAAGCATATCTCTAGCCTAAGTCATATTTGTTAATAAACTATTCATTTTACAATGTCATATAGAAGTTTGAAAATAAGACAGTCAACACCTTCAAATAAATGAAAAAAGTTTATCAACATAGTATTTCTTCCACAGAATTTCCATTTAGATATACAGGTACACTGAGCATCACACCTATTAGCATTCATACACCTGCACTTTTGCTAAATATCTGCTCCAATTTCTTGTCTCCCTCTAACAGTGTGTGTGTGTGTGTGTTTTTGTGAAATGACCACTGCAGCCACTGTGTGAGAGCAGCCAGAGCCCACAGCCACATAGCGATGACAGCAATATCTGCTGACGTATCAGGGCAGGGCCGGGAGACGGGACACACATAATAATGTGAAAAGGCAGTCAGCTCGGCCAGGCGGCCTGTTATTAGCCTGGCATAGAAATGGAGAGAGACACAGGCAGTGCCTCCGAGCTATACGGACTACTGACTACTGTAGTCACACATGGGACCCAACTATGATAAACTGTAGAAAAAGTGAAAAAGGGGAACGAGCAGATGAAACTGAAAAACATGCAAATACAACCTGCCTTCCTGCCTTTTTTTGTGTTTGTATGTATGACAGGGACTAAGAAGCGTCTTTGATTCAAGAACACACAGTTGACAAAAACGGCTAGAGGCAGAATGATGAACTCTCCCTCCATTGTAACATTCCCAACATCATCTCCAGTTCATTCGTCTCATAACTCAAAGAAAACCAAGCAACGGTGTCTGAAAACCCCTCAGACCCGTTCCAAGAAATCTCCAACCCAGCAGGGGCTCTGTCACTGTGTGTGTGTGGTCCTATCTACTGTCTGTGCACAAGTTAGTGTGTAAGACTGAGACAGGGAGACAGAAAGAAAGCGAAAGGGAGAGAGAGAGTGGATTCAAGATAGGGCCTAATCAAGTGAATACAGTTCCCGAGAGCTCTTTCATATATTTCTAAAGGCGATGTGGAAAAGGCCTTACGCTCCAGCAGAGAGGCGTGTTTGATCTACATGTGAAGGAACAACTGAAGGGCACGACAGAGATAGAAAATAAGAAGAAAAAAAAAGGAAACGGAGAGGAGGCCCCGGCTAAGCTAAGTACTGTACTGGAACAAGCCTTCGGACAGCAGGGAGGTCTGAGGAGCAGCTGACCTGGAAACAGCCTTTCTCCTCACGCAAGGGGAGTCTGTCTTAGTTCCTCCCTGCCTCCCACTGTTCTGGGGCTTCCACACAGCACTGTGTCACTTCAACTGCAGAAACCTTCACTTCTGATCTCATTTACTCTAATTCATACAGACATGGCTCTTAAAGTTAAGGAACTTGAAGGGACAACATTTCTAATATTTGCTTGAAGAGTGAAAAAAGCTCAAAGTTAGGTTGGGAGAACAGGAACAGTGTCTAATAGGTGGCGCTGGGTTGTCAAGCATTTGAGGATGTGAGCACAGTTTCACACTTCACAGATATGAGGGGTCAACCAAGGTGGAAGTGTGTGTGTATATATAGGCTCATTTAAGGATTTCCTCTTTTTGCTCAATTGTTTTTTCCTGTTGGTTGTGAACATCTGGTGTATTATAGTTGACTTAGTTAAAGGATAAATATGATGTTTTACTATGTTTTTGTTTTAATCATGCTGTAAATATTTAAGTCTGTGGCCTTCAGCCAATCTGTTGAACAGGAGATTTTAAACCTTAAAAACAGGCCACATATACAGCATATTGTTACATTTTTGAAAAAGCCTAAAGCTGAAGAGGTTTCCTAAAAATACCTGGTCACTGTAGAGAGTAAAGAGGCTGTGTGGCAGAACGTAGCAGCAACTCAGCGACCAAAATGTCTGTAGCTCAGGAGGTAGAGCAGGTCGTCCAGTAAACGGAAGGTCACTAGTTCGAATCCCTGCTTGCCCCGGCTGCATGTCGAAGTGTCCTTGAGCAAGATACTGAACCCCAAATTGCTCCTGATGAGCAGTTGGCACCTTGCATGGCAGCCTCTGCCATCAGTGTGTGTGAATGGGTGAATGTGACAAGTGTTGTAAAGCACTTTGAGTGGTCAGTAGACTGGAAAAGTGCTATAGAAATGCTTCTTCTTTTCTGAAGTACCTGCTGCTAAAAACCTCACAATTTTACACTTTCCTTCCATTTTCACACTGTTTTTGTCATTTGTGTCCTGTCTTATAGTCTATGTTGTGTTTACAGTCTCCATCTCTTGCATTATGATGTTATGCACAGATTTGATCAGCTCATGTCCTACTTTCTATGTTGCATATTTTATGTCTTGCATTGTCTAGTGTCAGCGTTTCATACCAAATGTGTATTTGTACGTAGACAGGGTGACAATAAAGGGAGTCTGAGTCTTTTAGTAAATGTAACACAAACAAGAATAATAAGTGCATTTGCTGCAGACTTTTGTGCACTAATGCGGAGTAGGATGCTGCTGCAGTTGCTTCTTCTAAATTTAGAAATATCACACGATAGCAAAATTATGAGAAAAAAACTAAATATAGAGTAGATAATTAGAAACAAGTAAAAATAAAAATATATTAAGAATTGTATTACATATGACAACTTTATATACATATATAGAGAGAAATAGAAATAGTACTTGAAATAAAAATATGTAAACATATGTGCCTGATACTGCAGTATAGCTACATTGTAGATAATATTGTGTAATAACTAAATATAATTGACAACAATTTACATTAAGATGCCACAGTACGCCGGAGTAATTGCCACGTTGAAGAGTTGCTAAAATAACAGCAGAATAATGGCACATGATATTGCACAGACCTGATATATTGCACAATTTATTTAATAATACCTCGTCCCTTTATAGGTAATAAAGATGCATCAAACTATGTTGGGCTAAAATTAGGTCTAAATTCAGCAAATGTCTTCCATAGGTGATGCATTCTCTTTCTCATTTATTGCTATTAAGTGCTTTTTTCTCTCGTGTACCCCCCACAAGTGATCTATACTGTGAAACAGAGCCTTTAAAACACTGTGTTTCATGCTGTCAGGGGGCTTCTGACTAAAACCTGGATGATTTGCTGCTGGAAGTCGGGTTAAATATAGCTAAAATGGCAAATATAGGACAGTTGGCCACGAAACCTCTGGTGATCAGATAGAGAGAGGGAAGGATTTACCAAGGAGTGGGAGGAGGAGGCGGAGGAGGCGTGAGTGGGTGAGACATGATGGAGGAAGACTGAAATAGTGAGAGAGCAGAGCAGGAGAGGAGAGTGAAAATAGGTCTGGTGATTCTATTACAACTTGTGTTAAATTTAAAATGTCCTATATCTTATATGTAATTCAGTGTAGTTCTAGCACTTTAATAGACGGATCCGACTATAAATCTCTCTGCACTGCTCATGTAAACCTATATATACCTGCTAGATAGATGGACAGGTGATAGATAGCTCCTTTTCAAGGCTGCCTCACCTGTAGTGTCACATCCTGGTATGTGGAAAACCCTCATTGTCAATATTAGCTTAGCAAACAGCATCAGTCCAGCCAGCAGTCTGTTCCGATACTGTCGGACATGTCTTTGTTCAGCCACCAGCATTTCCCCGGGCACTGTACTCACCACACACACATCTATCTTTCCACATCCCACAGAGATGGAGGTTGAAAACCACACAGAGGCCTTGTTTTATTCAATATAACAGCTGTCTCATCATGTGTAGTGTGTCTACAGACGGACGGATCAATGAATTGAGACAGGAATAGCAGGCTTCAGAAGGATGTAAAGAGGTGTGAAAACAGAATATGATATGTAGGGAGAAGAGAGTAAGAGTAAAAAGAAGAGTTAGACAGGATGGAGAGTGCCGAACATCAGATGATGTTGGTAAGACAAAGAGAAAAAAGGCAAGACCATAATAAACCATACCAAGCAAAGGGAAAGACAAGAGACAGAAACAACACAGAAAGAAGAGATGCAAGGATAAGCACTGGCTTTCCAAATCAAAGCCTTCCTGCCATGCTGTTTGTGTATGTGTGCGGTCTGCTCCCCACTGCTCTAAGCGGACCCCTGCCAAAAAACACTCAACTGTCAAACACACAAGACTTTTGTCACATATTGTGCTCCCACATCGTCAGCCGTCTCAGATATGGTAATGACGCTTGCCAAACAAAATCTCGCCGAGTGTGGCGGCTTAGGCGGCTGTGTTCAGCAACTTTTGCACCACGACAGCAGGACCAGCAGAATTACACCGAGAGAAGGCTGTCTTCTTATGCGTGGACGTCACCGATCGTTGCTGAATTCAAAGGACGTTTCTAAGTGTGTTAGCACTTATGTCCGATGATGGATGATGGCGTCTGGTTCTTGGGGCTGATAACTGCTTGACACACTTTGGTTTCTATAATCTCACAGTAATCCAAAGATCCTCATCAGTGGGTGAAAACATACAAATCTTATGTGTGTCTGCAATCTAAGAAGAAATGAACATCTTATTTGATGATTAATTTATTTAATCTGACGGTGGAGTACTTTAATCTGACTTTTTGTCCAGTGTAAATCATCGTTCTGATAACTTTCTTGAATTATATTTCACACTGGCATTGCTTTGACCTGCATTCATGTTCAAATGACCTCATCTCAGCGGCAAAATCTTTGCGTCTTGAGAAAATATGGGATCATAAAATGTCTGTGGGTCTTACCTGACCACTCCTGATGTGTTCCTGAGGACGGAGGCAGCGAAGCTCTGCGTCACACCCACCAGACTGGTCCCATCCACCTCCACGATCTGGTCATTCACCTTGATCCTGACAAACACACACACACACAAGCAAGCAAAAAGTCAGCACTTTGCGTAACAATCCTTTGTGCAAGTTTACTGTCTTGGATGCAGTCTAGAAAAATTCAAAACAAAATTATGTTATGACTCATGCAGCAAAACTACCACAACATGCACAAGGGACAAACAAACTGGCCTATCATGCATATTCACATTTTTTTGCAAATTACACACAAAAAAAGTGCCAGACTGTCTTGTGGTCACAGATTTCCACTGTGGTAGCTCCAGACTATTACCTAACAAAGAGACAGAAGCGATGAGACTCAAAACAAACTAGGAGGGCTAACGAGGACATGGCGAGCCGTTCCCTGGGCCACAACACAGCCGGAATTTCTGCTCTGGTAACGATGGGAGGTCAACTAAGTTCTTGACCTGAAATGAAAGTCATGATGATCCACTATTCATGACACGGGTGAATTGTGTGAACAAATAGATGCACTTGCTAAATATTCGATTTAAATCCACTTATACATTTGCATAACAAACAGACTAAGAAGGATTATAAATCTGAGTTTTGAATAATTTCTTGGACATATGAATAAAACAATAAGTAGCTCTCATTCTCTTTCAACAAAACACCATATTGTTGTAAGACTTCACAGCGTGAAGGCACAACGCATGCATCAATTTCTTCTACAGCAAATAACTTTGGTCTCCTCTGCAAAGCTCCTGCTTCTATTTGGTCCAAGTAATAACAATGTGTAAGAAGCCTGCAGAAATAAAGGAGCAATGTCTTCAATAGATGAACACAGACAATTGATCCAATCAATTCCAGCTCCAGCACTCTGGTGACTGGAGAGGGATGACACCGACGTAAATTGAGAGGACAGTGAAAAGAGAGTTTTCTCCAGTTCTACAGAGATCACTTAACATGCACTGCCTACAACTTCCATATATCCTGACCCTTTAGATAAACTAATTCTACATTACACTACTACAATACACACAAGCACGCAGACTCTATAATATTTGGTGCAAACGTTTATGAATTTTGATTTCTCATCCATAAACTTGAGTGACTTACAAGGGACGGATCAAATAAAGAGTGGTCATTAACGACAGTGTGCTTACGGTTGATTCAAAAAAGATGCTGAGCACAAAAAAACCTTGACCTTCTAAGAATCCAGTTTGTAACTTATGCACCTGTGACGCACAGCTCATAGGCTTGGACACTTATGCATCGCAAACTGCAATACCCCCCCATAACCAGCAGGGAAATCCCTTATGTCTAACTTTTAGATTTCAGTCTGATTTTATAAATGAGGCCCCAGGCACCTACAATTTCCAACTCAACAACATTTCCTTACTGCCAAACCTCTGCAGATTGTATTTGAAGTTTAGATCAAATTCCCTGCAAAGTCAAGATCAAAATCAAGCAATGACGGCTGTACCCACAACTGCAGTAACCAGTGTCCTTGTCAGCTCCCGTCTCAGACTGTCACAACATCTAGCAGCTGCACAGCACGATCCAATCCGACCCTGACACTCAACACATCAACCGGAGCTGTCATATGGATGTATAGAGCCTGACAGGTAGACAGAGAGCGAGCTGGTTGTCTGTCAGTCAGCAGCTCAGATGCTTTTCTGACCTTCATGGCATCTAACATCTCAATCTGGCTTTGTGGGGCCGATGGCTGACTGACACCAAAGGAGGCGGGAAACAAGACAAAAAAACTGACAACAAAGGAGGATGACACAAAAGAACACACATACACACCTTCATTCTTACCACAGCATGCACACACACCTTTGGTCATCTGCACCAAACAATACAGTGAGCAACAGCCAAGCCCATCTATCTGTCTGACTCTGTGTGTGTGCGTGTGTGTGTGTGTTTGTGTGTGTGTGTGTGTGTGTGTGTGTGTGTGTGTGTGTGTCAGACCATCACGTCTGACTCAGCAAGAGAAGAGAGAAAACCCTAAAGCTGGAGAGGGTAATGATGGGAGGAAATTACATTCTGGCTAGTGTCTTCTCCGTTGAGTATGTGTGCGTGTGTGTGTGTGTGTGTGTGTGAGAGAGAGAGAGAGAGACAGAGGGACAGGACTTAGAGGACGAATTAACACGCACAAGTTATCTCAGTTATTTTATCTCATATTTTGATGGAGGTTTATTGTGAAATCCGTCGTAGAAACACTTGCAGAACTGCTGGTTCACAAAAAAGGATTTTTCTGTTTCCGCCACCTACAGCAATAGAGGCACGAGCCATGTGTCTGAACACTACATTAAATCAAAAACATTATTAAAAGAGGTCAAGAAGAAGTGTTTCTCCTCTATCTCCTTCTCATTATGTGCAAAGGTCAGCAGCAAATGGGATCAAAGTTGACACTGACCGATTAGTAAACGGAGCGTTTTCACAGAAAGGATTTTTACTGTGTGTGATCTCCCTGCCCTACATGGAGTATTTCACACACTTCATACAGTTGTTAATGCTGTGTATACACTATAGTCCACAACTATTTCATTTTATTGAGATAAACTAGCAGTATCTGGATGAGAGGGTTAAAGAACACGATATGTTCTTTGGTCCATATACTCCAACAATATCTATATCTACAGTACCATCTAACAAATGTCCACATTTTAATAGTAGATAGTTGATAGTTGATTGCTGACATGCTACACAGATAACACTATAATGTATTTTTTGATAATGTTGACCATTCTTACCACCTTAATTTAGTGTGTTAGCATGCTCACACAAAGCAGACTGACTCTCATTATGCGAAAATCCCTGAACCCATGCCGCTAGTGAGGCTAAAAATGTAAGCGAGCATAGTTTCTCAAGAACAACATGGGCCCTGTTTTTTGAGGGACGCATTCATTAATTGTCAACAAAACAGCGACGACATTGAGTAGATTGTGGAGAACTGAGACTTTGTTCATTTTTAATAAGTGAGAGAAAGGAGGAAAAAACCTCCAGGCTCAGAAGTGAATTGAACTTGAGCTACAGCGCAGCCTTCCTCTGATCTTTTCAACTCTCCATACTTTTCCCAATCACTGAGACATTTTGAAATCAGTGCGACTGTCATCTTAGAACAGGATCAACTTTTGTCACTTTGGAACAAGCTGTTTCTTTCCCTCACTCCTCTCCCCCGCCTCGCTACATTTTAACTAATCTCGCTCTCATGTGTTCCTGAAAATGCCAGCGCCGGCTGCTGCATAAAAGAAAGAAAAAAAAATTAATCCCCGAAGAAAAAACACACCTACCGCAAACAACCCCAGTGCACTAGGGTTCCCGGTGTGTATACTGAGCTTACAGTACTTACTGCTCTCATACTGCCTGGAATGGAAGTGCCTATCAGGTTTTTAATCTGGTTATGGGGAACCTGAACCACACAGCCACACTAATAGGTAGAAGCTGGTGGTTTAGAGGTGGAAAAAAAAACCACAGCTTGCCTGCTGAGAAGCTGTCATCTCCTCCTCTACCCCTGCCTGAGTGCTTACTCTGCACTGTTGACGCTTTATAATGCTCACAGACACACAACACAGTTTCTGCCTCGCAAAAACACACACATCATCATAGACGCACTGTGAATATGGAGGGCCTTTCATTTTCTTCAAACTAACTTTTGCAAGGAATACAAGTGACATAACACACCCTAATGCATCTCTCTGTCACACATACACACACACACGCCCACACAACCATACACTGCACACTGTACGTTGTTTGTGTGAGACTTCATGTCCCAGACTGCGCCTCTCCCAGTGGATCTAATCCGAACCCCTGCTGCTAAATCTGACAGGGACAGAGTGTTAGTGTGAGTTTGTGTGTGACTGTGTGTGTGAGTGAGTGTGTGTGTGTGTTTGTTACAGAGAGGTGGAGAAGGCGTTAAACGGAAACAAGATAGCTGTTTAATTGCTCTGTGTGTTTTTGGACAATATTTGATAAGTGCATGTTTGGGTGTGCACATGCTGAGCTTCCTTGTGCTCTTATCTGCTTTAAAGTGTCTCCAGACTTACTAATCGCTGAGTCATACTGTCTGTGAGATGTCCAATGGGAAAGCAGCTCTCACCTGCTGTCTCTCTCAGCAGCTCCGCCCTCTATGACGGTCTTGACGAAGATACCCAGCTTCTCCAGGCCTGCGTCAGCACCAACACCCATCCCGATGATACTGATCCCCAGGCCGTCGTCATCTGGAAACATACAGACTACATTAGGGCTGCAACTGTTATTTTTCATTACTGATCAATCATGTGGTCTATAAAATGTCAGGAAAAAGCAAAAAGCGTCCATCCTAGTTTCTCGAAGTCCAAGGTGATGTCATTCTGCTTTTTTCTAGGTCGCAAGTTGTATGAACGCAGGAAATCTGACAAAATGTCGATGCTTTCTGATTTATTAGCAGCTGAAAAGATGATGGCTAGTGAAAATCCGGAGGGACATGGGGCCATATTTCAAGGTAAAACAATATATTTGATGACCCATTAGCAAGAACTAACGTTACCAGTCAACCACTTCCTAGCTTACATTACTAGTTGACAGTGTGAAAGGGTACGATAGGAAATAAATATATTAACTTTAAAATATCAATGTACATTGATTGATAGTACTAAAATAGAAGTGAAACCCCTGGATGTAATTAAACGGCAAGTTAGCTAGGAAGACGTAAAACACTAACGTTAGCTAATGGGTCATCATATATGTTGTTTTATTTTGAAATATGGCCTGATGTCCTTCATTCGTGTTTCTCAAAGTCCGAGGTGAACTTTTTCATGTCTGGTTTTGTCAGTCCAAAATTGAAAACAGTAATTTTTATGCCAAGTATCAATTATTGATAAGTTGGCATTTATTTTTCTGTTAAATGAATAATTGATCAATCGACTAATCCTTGCAGCATTGGACCATACATTATGAGTGTGTTTTAGGTCTGTTTAAGTTTGTGATGCGGCACAGCAGGGTAAGAGCCTCCATTTCCCAACTTTCCAATGACCTTGGAACAAACCCAAAATGGCTCCCAGTAAAAACTGGTGTCATGTGGGCTGAATATGGAAAAATGGTTGAATGAATACACTTAAACAGAAGAACAACTGTTTTATTAATGGAGCATTTACTATATAGGCATGGTGGCCTTCACATAATGGGAAATTTCCCTTCCCGTGTAGCATCCGTCCATCTCCATCCTGTGTTAATTATTCACGAGTTGTCACAGTTACATAACAGGGGGTGGATGGTGAAACCCCCCACGATGTGAAGCCATTCTATTTTGGGTCCTTGGCGTTATTGGATTTCAACACAGGAAAACCTCAACAGGAAAAGATGAGTGAGGAGGATGAAATATCACCTCTTTGTAGCTCGTGCTGGGAAATTAGGACAAACTGTGCTACTATGATGTCTTTTCATGTGATCTGAGGAGAACTGAACTGAACTGCCACATTGAAAAATGACTGAAAATAAGTTATTTTTGTGCGTTTGAAGATGAGACAGCCTCATTGTTAATGGTCGGGCCAAAAATTCAAAACTTAAATCATAATGGGGGACAGGAGATGAAGAAATTCTGAAAGAAGGAAATGCAGAACCTGGACATAAAGATGAAGAGTAGAAATATCACACCTTTAATTAAAAAAAAAAAATGACAACCCATATGTGGGTGAATCTGTCCACTGGGTATAACTGAGAGGATCCACCTCCGCATTACGATGCTTTTAGATTTTCTTTCCCACCTTTCTCCAGCTCCACAGGGAAGAGCTCCAGTTTCTCCACCCTCTTCTCCAGCTCGTACTCTGCGGAGGAGGCCACGGGATCCACCTCCTCGTTACGGCGGTCGTAGTCCTCGTTGGAGTAGGTGTTGAACACCTGGAGAGGAAGGCACGAAGAGTTAGCGGAGCAGCATGATTCTGGATGTTGAATAAAGTTTTTTAACAGGAGATATTGTACTGAATGTCTCAAATACAGCAAGGTTTGGTTAAACGAAGTTTACAATGCTACACTAATCAACAATCACAACTCATACAAATATGACAAGGCGCTCCTATTCTTTGATGATAACAACGGTTGCCCTGCAGGCAGAGTAATGCAGCTTCTTTACAAGTTTATGAATATGGATGGAAGTAAATAAGAGCCTTTTTGTTCTCAACCCATGCATTATCTACACAACAAAGCTAACAACACTGTGGTATACAAAGGCCCTGAGAACAAAGCCACAGCTACAGCCACAACAAGAGAAAAGCCTAGTGTGGAGAAACATTATGAGGATAGGGAGGCCTTCCTCCTGCTCTAAGCTGTGTGGCCCTCCTCGTATGAACCTCTCCTCCACAGCAAGAGTCTGCCATCACTTCACATCTCATCCCGGCCAAGCATCTCAATGCTCTCTGCACCAGAGAGGGAGGGGAGGAGATGAGAGAGTTGTGGACAAGCAGGCTTGAACGTGCATGCTGTTGTCACGTCTGTAGTGCAGCCTTCTGTGATGGCGGCTGGGGCTCAATAAAAGGGTATAAAAGTGTTCATGCAGATACGTATAACGATATAAGCATCACACCGGCTGTCTGTGCGTCTCTGCAGACCAACACTGATTGCAGCTAAAAACTAGCGACATATGCCACATGGTGTTGTCTCTTAAAAGCAGGAAGTTCAGGGAAGGAGAGCACACATATAGCTTGAAGGAGACATTTTGTGCTAATTTTAAGGTTCATAATTTCATTTTTGGTTGCTGCTGGAATATGCTTACATGCTTTAGTGCTCAAACTGTCCAGTGCTGCAGCACCGTATTCCCCCTCTGTCTGAAACACTGTTTTAGCTCCTGTTTCTTTACGGCCCTCCTCCTGGATACCCGGTCTGTTCTGATTGGTTAACTCACATATGTCTGACCCAGGACCGCTAACAACAACAGAGCACCTGTGCTAATTCTTGCCAAACGTGCCAGACTATCTTAGAGACATTCAGTATGCAAATTAATTTGTGACTCTATGACTTAGTGTGAAAAGTCACGGAATTAAAGGCAGGGCTACTGACGAGGCGTTTCAGGAGCTGTGTTTTCTGTGGGAGAGAGGAGCTTCTGTAGGTGTGGACCTTTTTAACTTTCAAGATTTTTTACATGCACAAGAACCTTTATAAAACACTGAAGGAAAGGGAAAACCAAAAACCATAATAAGTCTTCTTTAATGACATCAGTCATTATCAAAGTTATTCACTGCGCTGCATGCTATTCATCTGTGAGTACACGAATCAGAACTACATTAGATGAGGGAAATAAACACACTGAGGATGCAAAGATGACATCTCATTCCCACAGTGTCACTTCCTATACCAGGGTCATGACCTCTTTGAAGTGGGTGAAGAGGAAATACATTTTCAATAGAGATCAATAAGGCGTCATGTCATTGTCATGACATGAATTGATTAAAGCCTAAAGCCAGATTTATGCTCGTCACTCGTGCGCAGAAGTGGAGCAGGATCTCAGCTGTGTGAGGACAAGTTCAAAAGATAAAAAATGAAAGCATGAATAATGTCAGTCAAGCTATTTGTTCTTTTTAGCTGCACATTTTTCACACTGCAGCGGATGTAGCGTGGGTTTGACTAATATCTTACCACATGATAAAGATCCAACAAACTGCGGTAAATAAATAAATAAACGGCTCTCTGTGTAAGAGACACTGTGCCGGTTGTACACACAGCTTGGGCACACTGATGTAGCGTGATGCTGCCAGGGTTAGTTTCTATTCTTTCCTCTGTGTGAGCCTGCGTGAGCTCTATCCATGACCCCGCTGTCATCAATCATTCAGTGTGATCAACAAGCCTGCATTATTAACGCTTGCATGCACTCACGCACACACACACTCACACACATACATGATAATGTTATGCATAGCATTAAAGAAATATATAAACAAAAACATAGGTGCACAAACACCTCTCTTTCCCTCCACACACATAGACACACACTGCTGATGAATGCTAACACCAGCACTTGCACTGTCCTGGATGTCCCGGACACGATGCCACCATTGGCAGTCGGCACACTCTCTAATGGCCTCTCTCTGTCACTGTGTGCTATCTACAAACACATTAGCATGTGGCCAGTCAGAATGAAAGAGAGAGAGAGAGAGAGAGAGAGAGGTCATGAGGAGAGAGGAGGACGGATGAGGGTGGATCCATGAAAGAGGGCAGACGAAGAGCAGACAGAGAAGGCGCAGAGATGGAGATAGATAAGTAAAGGGCAGCAGGGGGAATTCAAAAAGACGATGAACTGAGAAGCGAACGGGTGGACAAGAGAGCAACGGTGAATGAGAGGGGGAGTGAAGAGATAAATGAAAGAGCATGCACATGGGAAATAAGAATAGGTAGGCAGAAAGAGAGAGAAAGAGACACACAGAGACAGACTGCACCATCAAATGGAAAGCATTTACCCACAAGATTCGTCGTCTGGCTCTAAATGAAAACTACCTGTATATATCTTTAGATTGTCCGAACACAACCTGGTTTCCCAGAGAGAGAAGGCTGTGTTGAGTCAATCTGGTCAATATTAAGGCATCCAAAGAAACAACACAGCTCAAAAATGACCCTTTCTTAAAAAGGATAAAAAGAGATGGACGAGTTTGATGAAATGTTAAGATTCAATTCTCATAAAATAATAATTGGACTTATAATACAACTTCTTGATGCAACAGAAGAGACTCAAGATAAGACAAACAAGTATTGTATGCCTCTGTGCACCTTTTAATAGTATACATGTGGTGAAGACTAACAGAATTTAAATAATGTATTAAGTGTATTTTTGGGTGAACTGGAAGATATCACTGTATGATTCCAGTGAATAACTTCCAGTGAGAAACTAGCTGTCTTCACTTGGAGACTATTTTAAGGAGGAGTACAGAGGACTGATAGAGAGCTTCATCATGTGGTGCGATTACAGCCACCTGAAGCTAAATATCAGCAAAACCATGGAGCCTGTGGTTAATTGCAATACTTCAACCATGGATGTTGTTCTTGTTTAAAAATTTTAAAACTGGATGCTTCTCACGCATGTTCAACCAGGCAGCACAGATCGACTAAATCACCACACAATTTGTACCCATGTACCCCTCTGTTTCTGAGTTTTGGCATGGAATAATGGTCAGAAAAGTGGTTTTGCAGAACTTTAAGATGTCACAGTGAAGTTGACCTTTGACCTTTTGAATATAATATATTACTACCTCTTCATTTTATCCCCTTAGACATTTTTGTGAAAAGTTGTAATCATTATCAGCGAACGCTTGGGCGAAAGTGACCTCTGACCACCCAATTCATGGCAGTTCATTCTTGAGTTTAAGTGGACGGTCGAGCCCAATTGGAAGAAATTCCCTCAAGGCGTTCCTGAGATATCACATTCATGAGAATGGGACAGATGGACAACCTGAAAACATGACGCCTCCGGCACTGGCTATAGCTGGTGTGGAGGCATAAAAAGACAGGGAGATTGTCGGATGATACAGTAATGTGTGTAACTGTTTTAACCTCGTTGGCATGACAGGACACTGCTGTCTCTGCTCATTTAGGCAGCTGAAAAGAGTACAGACCGCAAGTCTGACAGCTGTGGAGAAGACGGGTGGGGCTGCAGCTAACCTCACACCTGACCTGTTACCTATACATCTGTCTTTTATAGAATTTTCCTATCCATCACTGGCAGCATGGCTCTCGGGGTGTCTAGGTTGGTTTAGTCTACCATTTTGGTCCAGGCAGAAATATCTTGACATCTACCCACAGTTTCCCACAGGATGAATCCTTCTGACTTTAAAGATCCACACTTTCATAGTCTGGGTTGCTCTGAGGAGGTGTTTGTCGGCTTTAACAGGATGCACCATCTAAGGCAAACAAACAAGGTGCAAAACTTGACAGAGGTGACACAGCCAAACACTGTCCGCATGTAGTGAATGGCTCAAGAGATAAAATAAATCTTGACAGCTCCTTCAAACCGAATATGACTCATATCAGTCCTATAGGTTGACCCACATAATCCAATAAACTGATCCCTTGGAAACAGCAATGTCAGAGCATTTCATCCTCATCTGCTGTAATAACTGTGTGAAATCTATATCCTCATCGCGTCAAGATGACAAACACCCATGAATTTCCACTTTCAAGTGCAGTTGGTGTGTGCTGAGGCAGGTCATTCTGCTGAATTGTAATTCCATTTTTATTGAAGAGGCAGCACACAAGGACAATCACTAAATGTGAAAGTAGACAGGAGTATAATGGGCCGTCTCTCCCTGTGGCGCCCCTTTGGAATTAAATCTGGATAGTCTTTTGGAGGATTAAACACAACACACAACCATTTACATGTAAATATATTCCTCTGCACTGCCTGCTTCTTCTCTCAAGCTTAACACACTTCTTTGGATGAAAAAAGCTCGAGCCAACAAAAAGTCTGATTTGTGGGATTGATATATGTAAAGGTGGCTTATATTCAGATGGCTGGCCCCATTTATATTCAAAATCATAAAATAGGGTTTTAAATAGTTCAATGGACTCTGCGGTAATGGTAATTGGAGCTACCCAATTTTAATGCAGAAATATAAATCTAAAACTTCTGTAAGTGGCGTACATAAAGATAATACATGTAGGAATCATCAAAATAAGATAAAATTATCCACAAAATAGGAGGAAATAATAATCTGATGTCTACTTTGCAGATATTTACTGAAGTTAGCATGCTTACCAGCTAGCCCCATCCTGTTCTGTCTCGTAATACCACTTCGTACCTCAAAAGACAAGAGTCAGATAGTACCTGACCGTTGCAAGCTCACCCAGCTCTAGATCTAATGCATGTTCCTCCCGTCCTGGGCCTAAAATCTCCTGCCGAAGGTCGAAAGCTCTTGTGCTAGCAGTGTAAACAACACCAACAATCCCGTGGTGCTCCCAGTCCTTAACACTACAGCAGCTGCACAGCTATCTCAGGTGACTAGTGAACAGCAGCGAGTTAGCAACAGTTACTGTTCACCTGCTTGCTTGATGCTGCCTATTCAAACAGATGGCCAATTCTTAAATAATGCACCTTTAAAATGGGAGCTAGTAAATACACTCATCATCTTACAGCAATTCTTTCAGTGTAACATCACTTCGGATCCACCCACACACATGCAGGCACACCTGTTTCTATATTATCTAACAGACAAACTGTAAAGTCTGATAATGACTACATCCTCTCTCTCTCTCATTCTGTCATTCCTCATCGTATCAACCAATATCTCTCCTCTTTATCTGCTTATCCTCATCTTTCACCCAAACAGCACACTAATCGATGCCCCTGACACCAAATACAGACGCAGACATTTTTATGTTTTGTTGGTAATCTAACCCCTTACACAATGAAGCTACCGGCACAAGTGCGGACAGCAGTTCTGCTTGGGCATCCACAAATCGGCAGTCTTGTTATCTGATCTCTCGGCCTCGCAGGAGGATGGAGGGAGTTCGGTCTTGACTGTTGAGATGAAATGCTGTTTGACTGTCATCTGTGGACACTGCAGCAGTAGCTGTGGCTCTGCAGACGCCCTCAGCCACCGACTTGATTAAAGCTGAGCCCTCTCACTCGGTATACCGTAAGTGCTGCCCTGTTTGTATATGGGTGCTTGAGTATGAATTGCTAAAGCGCACATCAGGTATCTGAGTCATAACAATAGGAGTATGCAGGCAGGCTTTGTGTGCATGTGTGTGCAGCCAGTTGAAATTTCATTGCGGGTACAGTACATGTCTGCACAAGCATGCCAAACTAGTGTCCTGAATCAAGAATCATGTGCTAGCCCGATGGCTCTCTTCTGGGACAGAGTAGCATGGATTAAAGGGTAACACCGGCATTTTTCATCCTCTTTTTTGTATGTAGGGTTGGAATCAAGTGTTTTATACAATGATAGAATTACTGGAGTCTGGTGAGCGATGTGGTTATCGAGAGCGATAACCACAGTTTCTGGTGAAAAAAAAGGATCTTGCTCTTTAACTAAAAGGTCTATCTCAGTAGGGATCCTTTTAAAAATGTTGTCAGACACTTGGAATAACTCTCTGGGCCTGTCAGTGTCAAAAGCAAGCACTTTAACTGGTCGTACTTTGACTGTGCGCAGTTGCCCTAAAGGATTACATGCGGCCCATTCTGCGGCTGCCAGGTGCAGCGGTGTCACTCAATCCTAGACTAATTCTAAAGACTGTCGTCCTCATTACTCACTTAGACAAAACAACATGTGAACATCAGGTGAGTTGGGGTTACAATTTAACCAAGGGCCCATTAAGCCAAAGGGGAGGAGAGAGGCTGAGGGAGCAGCAGAAACATGATGGGGGTAAGGCCGGGGGAGAAAAGGTAATAAAGGAAAAACATGAATTGGGAGGAAAAGAAGGGGATGTAAAAATTAGAAACAGGGGTGGTGGATGGGGACAAAAGAGGACACAAGAAGCAATGCAGCAGGCTTTAAGATGATGAGAAAATGAAAGAGTAGCAAATGAAAAGGAAGAATCAAGCTTACAGAAGATCGGAGGCAATATCCACTGAGAGAGAGAGAGAAACCGGGTGACTCATGTGATTCATGGGTTACAGCAGCAGCAGACAGTAAGGCTATTGAAGAGCCAAACAGGCAATAAGACAGAAATACAGAAAAGAAATTGAAAAAAAAAAGGAAAGCTGAGGAGCGGGTGAGGCTAGGGGTAATTTGCTCCAGGGTTGTTTGAGTCCCTGCCTAAGATGTCACAGCATGGTGCCCATGCCGAGCCAACCACCTCTGATGGTATTAAACTAGGCCTTCGGTGCGTGGGTGCCAGTGCCATCGCCCGCCACTGCACCTTCCAGACAGTGGACGCTGCCCAGGGCAATACGAGCCTGGAAAACCCCGGAGAAATGTTCCTACTGCTGTGGCACGAGCCCAGCAAACCCTGCAGTGGATTAACTACAGCCTGGCGTGCACACACACACACACACCACACACACACACACACACACACACACACACACACACACACACACACACACACACGCACACACACAGTCTGCGACAGCTCAGCACATTTACATTCCATTACTTTCTACCTGTGACCACCCACCCACCCACTCACGCAACACCGGGGAGAGCTGACAGGTGCTGAAGAAAGCGTCTGGATACTGAGGGGACAAGACAGTTGCTGATGATGGAAATAAATTCATGTCTTGCAAGAACAGACTGTGACTGACGGATGTAAAGAGGTGGAGATTGGAAGAAGCGAGAGTGCGAAACAAATGGAGATGTTCAGTAACCCGATCTATATAAAGATAAGTGTGAACTCACAGGATTTTACAGCCAATTCAAAGCCCACCTCTCTGTCATCTTGATGTACATCGACGCTCATTGACTGAGGAAGTGACACTGACTTTTGACACGATGGGGGATGCCGAGTCAGCGTTTCTTTTTTTAACTTCAGTTGGAGCTTCTGCATACAGAGGAGACACACACACCGTTTGTGCAAACGGAGGGAAAGACCGAGATGTACTCTTTTCAAAATGAAACTACGATTTAATTCAAGAGTTGTGTTTTATTGTCAGCTGATGAAGAATTAATTTACCACTGGGTGCCATGACTCCCTCCCACCAACTAAACCAAGCCACTGGTCAACTATAGGATGAGAGACACACACAGAGAGAGAGAGAGAGAGAGAGAGAGAGAGAGCGCAGCTTTAAACAGAGGGCAGAGCGTAGTAAACAACTGCAACTGAATGGCTGCAGACAATGCTCTGCTTTATTTCCCGTCTTGGTCATATACAGTGAGTGGGAGGCTGGGATCAGAAGTAACACAATAACAACGTGTTGCTTGTTACAGCACTGACGCTCTAATGCCCACTTGCTATGCTATGCTGCAACAATGACTTGGCAGAGTTTGGGACCACACTGTATTCATAATTATACACAGCATAAAAGCCACTGTGTGTGATCTGGAACAACAGAAATCCATCTGACAGTTGGTATTTCAGGGTCTGAAGATGTTTAAATTCAACTAAATCATGTCCCTGACTCACTATAAGCAAGGACATGGTGATAGTGCAGCAGTCTGAATCTTCCTCAGCACCGGCTTAGCAATCACTGAGAACACTGCGTCAGTGAGACGGTCTGTTCTGTGCTGTTTCTTTTACACTGCAATAAAAAAAAACTGGCTGTGTGCTGATGATATTGTTAGCAGCAGGGCAGATTGGGTAGGCGAGGGGGTTGGATAGATGATGGTTCATGACACAGTCCAGTGTGAGGTAACTGACCGGCCTCAAAAACCCCGGAGGGCACGTCTCGCCTTTCCCGGATCATTAAAAATGCATCCCCCAGGGAGGATCGGGTGGCACCGAAACAAGCAAACAAAAACACCACTGCATTAATAATGGAGTGACTAAGCTACATACGCACAAATATGCACATACCCAGTACAGTTTGGATTACTTGTACCTGTCAGAGATAAGACAGGTAGCAAAAATCCTCACAGTCATGACGCTTTTTTCATTCACAGCTTGACTATTACACAAACATACAAGTTCATTTGATTGGGCTGCTGCTGGATTGTATATTCTGGCTGTTTAGTGTAATATCTACATAATAATATCTAAAGCCATCAAACAACTTTCTACCGGATGATTTGTAATGAGTCGAGCTGTGAGTCAAGATTTTCGATTTAGCCTCCCTGAAAGAGGCTTAACCAAAATACCCGACTGTCGTTCCGCCTGAGCTCAGCTGCTGTTTTTGCTGGTCTAACCAAAATGTCAGCTGCTGTATAGCTGCTGTAGCAGAGTGTTAGATCTCTCTTCCAACAAAACCCTGTTCTCTCCCATTATGCCCAGCCACAGATTGCATAATTAGGAAGTTGACAGCCAGCTTCACTAGAAAAATCAGAGCAGAAGATAGCTGATGCTTAAGAATGTAGCAAGAGATGTACAGAAAGTTACACACATAACATGGAAAAATAAAATTTAGTGGCAGTTATATGTTATGTATTAGGTTACATGTTTTTGGATACTTTTATGCAATCATTGACAAAGATAGGAACAGAAAGGACTTATATGTTTACCTAATGGAGGCATCCACTGCAGCACATCCACTGAAGGAGGCTAAGCTGTAGCAATGCTATACAGACCTAAATGCTATTTAAAACTGACACAGCCAAAATCCATGTCAGTATTGGTTCCAACATTTGAGCAGTGCTGTTTCACATATACCATCAGCCAGAAAGACAGACAGCCCTAAAGTAGAGCAATCCTTTCCATCAGAAAACACGGTCAGAAAGCTAAGTGCCTGGCTGGGGGCCATCTCATTTGAGCTTGTGAAGCACAAGACTGTTCCAGATAAGGATGGCGTTTCAATCATACAGATGTTTACTGTTGATGCATGGATGTAACAACATTGTAGGATTTGAGCAGTCATGTACAGCAGTGAGGACCGGCCAGAACTCACATCCTGACAAAAAGCTTGCAGTCTCTGGTCATGTACTGTATTAAGGGCAGACAAATGAGCTTTCAAATGCTCAAAAGAAATAACTGTCTCTAAATGCCTGGTACAGTAAGTCTGTGGAACAGCACTGGGAGGCTGCTAGTTGGCATTTTCTCTGTTTCTAAGCATCAGCGACTTTGTCTTTATGTTCTTTCATGCCTCACCACGGTACAAGATGAGCCTCTGAATTGGTTTGATGTGCTGCAGCCTGAAATGCAAACCCGCATACAGCAAAAGTACAAGGAAAGGAATGTGCGCAGGTTGAGGAGGGCAGACTGGGGGCACAGCAGACTCAAATTTAAAGGGACAGTTTACCCCCAAAATCAAAAATACATATTTTCCTTTTACATATAGATCTATTTATCTGTCTAGGATGTTTTGGTGTTGCCAAGTTTGGAGATATCGGCATATAGACATATATATAGACATATCATGACCTGGTTACTCAGTATAATCCACAGAACTTGTAGGAACTTTCTACTAAACTACGACTGCCAACTCAACCCCGCAGAGGAAGTGTGCATCACCACCTAGCTAGCTAACGTTATATATCTTGGTGGCGGAGAATGCCCCTAATGTTTACATCCAGCTCTGTAACAAGCAAAAGCCTCGTGTTCATGATTAGAACACGCTTCCTGTTGCGCGCTGATACGGGTGGCATGCCATCTAACTCCATTATATTCAAGAGAAGGCAGACATAAAGAGATAAATGGATATACAGGTACAGTGCAAGGTAAAATATGTATTTTTGATTTTAAGGTGAACTGTCCTGGTTCATGGAAGTCATACACTCTTTGTAGTTGTTTTGTATCTCTTTATGACTGAGCTTTTTTGTCTTGTTATTGTGCATGTCTTGTTTCAAGATTCATTTATTGTACTACTGTGCAAAACAACAACAAAAACCAAACCAAAAACAAGAATTTGTCATTGTTGTTTGTCTATTTGTGGTTGTCGTGCATGTCTTTGTAGTTGTTTTGGTATCTTTTTGGTTCTTTGATTTATTTTGCAACAAGAAATGTTAACACACTTCTTCCAGAGGAGCTATAGGGCCCATAGGCCTGTTCAGTAATCTATCCATGATACAAACAAGCCAGCTACCTATCACCTTCTGAACTGGGTGTACTCAGGATGGCATTTGCCCCTGGGGGGGGGGGAGGAAACTGTCACATAAGTGGCCTCATATTCCCTCTGTGTTTATAAATACAGGAAACTACATCTCAAAAACAAAATACAAAAGAATGAGCACAACCATCCTCAAGTTTCAGAACAACACACCAGTAAAAGACATTCATAAAAATATACAAAGTCTTGCAGCTACACAGACAAGAGCACACATCTATCATATTGATTATGGCTCTGAGCTCAGATCTATGCTACTCAGCATTCCACTAACGGTGCAGCAGCAGAATCTAATGGACAAAATGCCAGTCTCTTTGATCCAGTAACAGACATCATGCAGAGTGGAGGGGCTGATTACAGAGCCACTTCAGTGGCCATTTAACCAGTGCTCCACTCATCACATCTGTTTAATTCCATTAAGATATCACAGTGTCTCAACTGATGAAAATGCAGTTGCTCTACAGGCACAAAAAGTGTCATTAAAAAGACGATATGAATGCCATTCACGTAAAGAGGGAGAGAGGAAAACAAGAGGAGACTGACACAGCAGACATCATGTGGCGAGAGAAGACTTCTTCTGTCAAACTCCTGGGGTGCGGTTCAACAAAGAAAGAAAGAAAACAAACTGCATGGAAAGAAATCTGCAACAAGTGCGAGATGGTTTAAGCTTTCAAGGCTGGTATTTCTAAAGCCCTGAGACAACCACACAGGGACTCTGAACGCTGGCTGAGTGTGTGTGATACCTTCAGATCAAACTTTGTATTCTCGATGTCATATCAGCTGCAGAGAACATACTCTGACAACAGGACTTCACAAAGTGAATCCATTTCAATACAATACATTGATCTATACGTCTCAGACTGAACAACCACACTGGAGGTAGTAATGTCAAGGATAAAACAAGTTGCTTGAATGAACATGAGATCCAATTCTCCTCTGTAGGTCAGTGCCTCCGGGAGGAAAGGCTGCCTTCGCCTTGGGTGGCTCAAAGCAGTCACATCTCACTGGGTCAGTAAGGATGTTACAGCTAAGTGAAAGGATGTGGAAGTAATCATTATTATAAAAAACAAAGCCCTCCATGTGTAGTATCAACACAGCAGCAACTCTGTGGATATGTACTTGCTCCAGCTTCACATTACTTTGAGCTAAATGCTAAATGTTAGCATGCTAACGTGGTCCCAACGACAATTCTAATATGCTGATGTTCAGCAGGTATAATGTTCACTATGTTCACAAGCTTAGTTTAGCGTATAAGCATGCTAATTTTTGCTAATTAGCTATCGGCCTACAATTGATGATTATTTTCATTATCGATTAAGCTGCATTATTTTTTACAATCAATCAATTACAATCATTTACTCTATAAAATGTCACAAAATCATCACAAATGGTCATCACAATTTCCTAGAGCACAAAGTGAACACTTCATATTGCTACTTTTGTCCAACCAACGGTCCAAACCCCAAAACTCTTTATTTACTATCAGAAATGACAGAGAAAAGCAGAAGCTGGAACCAGCAATGGCAATATATACTCCTGTTGAGACATTTCACACAAGTGTGAACTTCATGGTGGCTCTTGAGGAAAGTCAAGTTATTACCAGCGTCATTAGCATTAATCGTTTTGGTATCATGGATCTGTGCACAACAATTTCGTGCCAATCCATCCCGTAGATGTTGAGACATATCAAGCTAAACATGTCACTCTCTTGGTGGCGGTAGATAAATAAAGATATATATTGCCCTCCAGAGACCCGTGCATCTAGCATTGCAAAAAACAAGATGTATAAAGTCAACACAATTATAGTTTCCTATGAGCATCTGGACTTGTTTTTCATTTTCTCAAACAGAAGTCAGCGTGCATGCTTACAAAAATGTTGCCAAAAGCTGGTTGTGTGTCATCTTCTCCCTGTGGCTGCCATGATGATTTCTAAATTAATTAAGCTTTCAAAGCCGGGATGTTCAAATTATTTATCCGCTTTTCGGGGCAGGACTAAGAAATATTACACGAAGGGGAGGGAATATTAAGTATCAGATTAGAAGACAGCAGTTTTTTTTTCAGTTTCTTCTCTGCCGTCTCCTCCCACAGGGGTCAAGCTGGACTCGTGTGGGGCAGAGGACTGAGAAAATAGCTTTGTCTCTTTCACTATATAGACGAACAAAAGACAGAACCCTGTTTGTTCCTCGTGTGCTGAGAGGAGGGGCGAGTATGATGGAAAAGTGGGAGGGGTGCATGTCTAATTGTGCTTGTGCATCTGTGTGAAGGGGGGCAGTGCCTCTCTTGAATATTCCATATGATGAACGAGCGTCGGTCCTTTTCACAGAAAACAGAAGCCTTGAAGCCACAGACAACACTAGAGGAGCATATTCCCCTCCTGTTCAACCTCCATGGGACAACACGCTTTGTAGTGGTCACCTTCACTTCATAATGGAAATAAAATTTGCTTAACTTGTCAAGAAAAAACATGTTTAAAATAATCAAAAACAGGCTAAATGGTATCAAAAACATACATTTATATCACTTTTGAGGCTATTTTTGGGCCGGATAATATAAGTTGTGTTTTCATGCATGTGTGGCGGGTCCTGAGGGGCAAAAAAAAGACAAAGACGCAAAAGGACACACATTGCAGAGACAGTGCATGGGTAATTAGTGAGCCAACATCACGTTTTCCCCTCAGAATAACTGGGCTAATTGTTCTGGTTCGTTACAGCATGTTAATAGGATTGATCTTCAACCTGTGGAATGTTTGCGTTAGCTCGAAAATCTTTCATACATAAACCTCGCTCTCTCAATCACCACTGTGTTGCCCTTACATGTTACCAAGACACACACACACACAAACACACATCGCTTCTGTGTCAACAGGCTAAATATCTCAGAAATAAAAGTAGATTTAAAAGACTTAAAAAATGAAAAAGGGCAACGTAAAATATGTTGTTTACTACTACAAATGTTAAGCTTATTGATTCAAAATGCTTGAGGATAAAGACTGAAAAATATTTCCAGTAATCTTTCAAATCCATCTTTCCAATCCACAAACAACACTGGCTGCATTGTGTCCAACTCAGCACTGAAAACGGTATCAAAATACTTCAAGGGACATGATAACAATTCTGCTTATTGAAAAAGAAGAAGAAATGGTGTGTAGGAAGTAGGCAATATGGCTGCATTTTCACCCGAAACAATGACCTTACTGTGGTATAATCACCACCTTTGCTGCCCCGGTGAAATCCTTGTGGGATGGAAGATAAAAATATATGTACTGTAATCTCTTACCACAAGTCTCCTGATACCACTGCGCATAATGGACACAACAAGGTTACATACTACACACAAACAGACACCAGGTCCCCAGCAGTATATATGATGGATTTTTGTAGAACTGACCACTGAAATTTTCAAAATATCCTCAACAAACTGCTCCATGAAACGCTTCCTAATTTTAAAAGACGGTGATGGAACAGCATGAGAAAAACAAACAAAGTATCTTGTGTGAAAACTGTGTGGGTGCAGAACCAGCATGACTAACACATGCACAGATGTTCTTCTCATGAACACGTCAATTTCCCAGAGGGCGATGTTTTGACCCTGAAGCTCTGCATCACAAAATAGCTACAACCCCCGTCATCAGAGAGCAACGGCTATCTTATCTACAAGATAGCAGACTGTATTAAAGGAAGAAAATTTGTAAAAGAAGGCACTTTATAAAGGCTTTACGAGGATAAAGATTACTGAAGTCAGATCACACAACCTCAAATATATGTGAAAACACCAAAGCTAAACACAATGAGTAGTTCAACGGTTACTAAAAATACGAGCCCAAAAAAAAAAGGGAGCTCTGAATACGATATTAACTCTCTGTTGTTTTAACCTACTTTGGATAAGAGCTGCACAAGGGCTTTTATGTTGGATTGTGTTCACTGTGTTTACACAATTAAGGCTTCCACAACAGTTTTGTTCAGAAGCCCAACTTACTGTGATGGGAGCAGTGCTGAAGCAAATCTTTCTCTTTGGAGGGACGTCCTCTTTGTGTTCTTCTGGTAGACCTGGAATCTCTGTCAGGTCAGAGCCCGGGTCGTAGACAATATCCTCATCGTCTCCGTAGAGGTCGTCCTCGGGATCCGTGCAGCTTTCCCCCCAACCCTGGTAACAGGCGTCCCCGTCTGCGTTAAAAATCACCCGCTCGTTTCCCGTGTATTCCTCATCAGGATCTTCCATCTGCTCCTTGGGAGATTCAGAGGCCTTGTCTTCTCTCGAACCATACCCGTCCTCCTGGCTTTCCCCAGCAGGTGTATTTGGGGTCGGTAATGGCTCAGGGGTTGTATCTTCGAAAGTTTTGTCTTCTGTAGGTTTTGAAGTTTTGGACACCCCCAGATCCTCAATATGTTTTCTCGTTTCTGTATGTTTCTCCTCTTCTTCATAAGAGCCATTGACCTGGGTTCCATTGGTGGTGACCCCAGGAAGACAGCGTTTATCTCCACCCGTAGTCTCAACCTTGTCTGCTTTGACTTTTTCCTCTTGTGGTACTGGTTTCAGCTCCGAAGTCTCTGTCCCAGGACTTGGGCTCAGAAGGTCCTCCGAAGACGAGGACGTGGGAAACCTCCCCCCTACCTTGCTCCGGTAGCTTCCACGTACTGGAGATTGTCGTGAATCATCCTCACTGAGGTCACCTCCGTGGCGTTGGAACCCATCGGGTGAGTAGAGGGCCCGTCTGCTGACTCCTTTGTAGGACACACCTTGGTTTTGGTGGTCGGCGTTCTCAAAAACAGCACTGAGTTGACTAACAGTTGGCGAGGACGCCTCATTTCTGGAGCAAAGCGAGTCCAAGGAGTCTGTGCTGCCTCTGTTAGACCTCGCACCTCGCCAGTCATCAAGGTGCTCATGGGAACCCCTTTTATCACGTCCGGATGGAAAGACTGGTGATTGGGACTGGTCACGTGACTGCTGCTCAAACAGCTTCCTGGTTTCAGAGAACTTTGCTCCAGCACCTCCAATCCTTTCAGATGATGAGGAATGCTGGAGTTTTATCACCGATCCATCGGCCTTGTTGATGAAGTTGGTGGGCTTGACCAGCTTTTGCGGCGAGGATTCATCACAACCCTTGGCTTTAGCTGAGGGAGTTTCTGTGCCCATCTGCATGAACATGTCCTTAATGCGACTGACATGGCTGCCATATTGGCGGCCCCTCGGCTGTTTCACCCGCTCAAGGTCTTTGGGCTTGGAGTCTCCATCGATCCGAGGCTGGTCAAAGGCCTTCTTGAGTGCCTGAAACTCAGCCCGGTAGGCATTGCGGTGGGGGGAGGCACTCCGGAGGCTGGTCCTCTCCCCCGAGGCCTCCGTCTTCAGCATGATGATGTCTTTGGATTCAGAGGGGATGTCAGCATCGCCGTGGCCTCATTAGAAAGTGGGAGTGAGGAGTCTAGTTTGACCTACTGCGGCGCTGCCTAATCTGATCCAGCTGATGTTAAAGTTCCTTTAGGCACATTCACACCTGCAGAGATAAAAAAAAAAAAAAGAAACAACATAAATAAGATAGAAACGTTTTGTAACACTGCACCATTATGTGAGTTCAAGAGAGATTCAAACATGAACACAATATTAACACACGCTCAAAGTGGCACTTTTTGATCAAAAGCTTGTCAGGAGATAATTTTCACCATCACTAATGCAGAAACATGGGGGCCAAATGAATTTCAGATGCATGCAATGATGAACTAGTTATAAGAGCATACTGGACTCCAGAAGCACTCTGATGATGTTGTCTTTTCAGCACTGCTGCACTGTTTACCTTCTAAAAATCAATACTTACTTACTGTAGACAACAGTCGAAAGATTGGAGCCCTTCATGTTTAAACTGGAGCTATATTGTATGAAATATTGCTGTTTTCCTCTCTTCTCTCTCCCGCTCCCTATGTTTTCTATAGTAAGCTGTGACCCCTGTGCACAGCCCAACCCACAGCTCTCTAAACCATCACTGACATTATAGTGGTTCCTCCTAAATGTCAGCCCTCCAACAAAGCATTGCCTGGTAGTTACAACCTTTACTGCACATAGGAAATGCACCAAAAATGTGTTGATACCATCCCAGGGACCAAAAATAGAAAACATTTCATGAACTGAGAGACTTGCTTGAGATTATGCGTTCGCCCACCAGTGACAGTAATACTGGGTTAGAGCAGGGAAGCATTGAGTTAAATATTCCATACATACAGCCATTAATGTTTAATCCTGTTTGGAAAATGCATCCCACAAAGAGGCAGATGAAATATGACACAATAAAGCTGAGATTTGGGACACAGAGAATCCATTAATCTAAGTTGTCCTGAAACCCACAGCCTGCATTGATGGTATGGATGCATCAGCAGCAGCAGCAACAGCAGCAGTGGCTGAAACCTACATGTCCTGGTTCAATATTCATTATTCACCATGCCGGACTCTTGCTGCTCCATGAAATCCTTGTGCATAAAAATAAATAATTAAATAATAACAATAATAATCATCCGTTTGAACTTGAGGAACACCCTGTGTTTTGCACGGAGGAGAAATAAAAAATAAAGTTAGAGGTGAAAGATGAAAGATGAAACTGGGGCTTTAACATTGTGTGTCAGTGGGATCAGACAAACAGGCAGAGCCCCGCACATCAGCCACACCGCACACAACATGACAGCTCAGGTTTCCCCCTTTTCTCACACTATCAAACATTTATCTATTCACATATTTCCCCTCTCGTGCAGATTTTCATTTAACAGTATAAAAAACAACACTGACCTCGTCTATGATCGACAAATAAAGGAAGCAAGTTGAACTGTTGACCACAAACCGCACAGGCAGCGATGTTGCTCCAATGTTACAAAAACAAAAGAGTCGGACTTACATTCATGGCTCCGGCTTCGTTTTGACGCGTGATGTGAATAAACTGTAATCCAAAGGGCGCACTCGCGGGGAATACGGATGCTCTCGCTGCAAAAGCCTTCGTTATAAACATGTTATCCCATACGCTCGTAAATAGTCCGGGGACGGAATCGCCACTACAGGAGACGCGTTGGACACACCGGAGCCGCTACAACGCCATTGCAGGCAGTGGATGATGCTGCTGCCAGGCGCACTGGAGGGGTGTCGGTGCGATTTGGCAGCTCATCTCACTGAGGGCTGCACTGTGGCTGCGTCTGCAGGAGGGCAGCGTCCGATATGCGTCTGCGGCGGTGGCAAAGTAAACACACTTAGCTGTAATGATAGCCGGTGGTTTTGCGAGCGTAAAGCCTCATGTGACAGGTGCTAAAACCTGAACTGCGGCAATGGTTTGGTCCGATAATCTGCTGCGCGGAGGGGGTTTCAGCGAGCTGCAGTCTGGCATAAATACCAGCACACAGCAACTGTAACTTCACTGGGCTGCTTATTGTTCATCAGTGGGGTTTTTGGGGTGGGGTAGATGGGGTCAAGGAAGGGTTGTGCCAAATTAGGGGTGCTCAGAAATGTGGTGTGAGGGACCACCAGGGGACCTAATGAGTTTAAAGGAGGGGTAGAGCCAGAGAGATCAGAGGTAAAGTCTGATTTCTGTGTTGATTTACTCATGAAAGTCATAATAGTGATAGAAATAAGGATAATGTATTATAAAATTGACTCCCTCCTCCACCATATCAGGCTGTATAGAGATGCATTAAAGGATAACGTCACCCAAAAAGGAAAATTCATTCAGTATCCACCCATCCCTGTGCAGATGGAAAGTCAGGGGAAGTTTCGTAGTCCACAAAACGTTTCTGGAGCTTCACAGCAAAACAGCATTGCAGTATTCTCCCAATCAACTCAAGTAGATGGGGACTTAAACAAAACCAACCAAAAATAACATAAAATGGCGCCATACAGCTCGTCCAGTTGAATCCAAGTCTGCTGAAGCCCGTAGATCTCAAATTGATTTGAGAAGACCTTTATCTACACCGCGCGGTTAAGCTTGTGCACCCACTTCAGACAGAGCGTGCGCTAACGCTTTTAGCTTAGCAGCTACACTGAAGATTTCAGTGTAAAAAGCATCTTTTCAAATCACTTGGGGATCTCTGAGACTTGGATTAGGCCAGATGAGCAGTGTAGAGCCATTATATGTTTCTTTTGAGTTTTGTTTTTTTACATTTTGAAACTAGTCCCCATCTACTTCAGTTGTTTTTACGAGAATGCTGCAACGCTGTTTTGCTGTGAAGCTCCAGAAAAGTTTTTTGGACTATGTAACTTCACTTGACTTTCATCCACACGGGGGGTGAGTAGATAATGATTTTTCGGTGAACTTATCCTTTCATAGCCATTGAGTCAGTCTGTAGGGTGACAAATGTTTTTAAGCAGACTGAATTTAGCCAAATATAATCAAATTAAAGCCTCTGAATATTAAAGTTGCACACTAAACACATCAAACACGATGCTTAAAACATTTTTTTTCTTAAGTTTGCAGCCTCTTTCTTCAATCAATCTGTGGGCATTAATATTTGAACAGTCTAATATTGAAGAAGATCAGAGTGTAAAAGTTCTAGCTGGCTGGGTCACACAGGAGTCAACAGAACCCGGCTGGAGCACGGGACTGAGTTCATGTGATAAAGCACTAGAAAGGCAGCTTTGTCAACATCCTGATATGTGAATATTTTAGCAAACAAGTTATAAATAACCTTTTGAATCAAAATTTGTATTAATACATTCAAGGTTGATTTATCAGATTAAAGCTGCCAAATCAAATTGAATGAGATATTTATGATTTTAATGTCACCTTCTCAAATCACATCATCTGAATCTCATTTATGAATGTGCGCAGTCATATAATCTGACAAAATATGTGATTTACACGTTTATGTAACATTTCAGACCGTACTGAGCTCACTGAAAGCGGAGGCGGTTTGCATATTTATTCTTTTTTTTAATGAACCGTACACATTTTTCCATACTAGTGTCTTGAGAGAGTATTTTTTGTGAAAGTGTGTCTTTGCCATAAGGTCTATTGTATCTGCGGCACAGGAAACAGACCTACATGAGTGACAGTTTTTCCTACATTAGCAACAGCCCTCGCTGCTAAGGAGAACGGGAATGTTGCATCTTGCCTCGCTGCTCAAAACAAGCAAATTCAGGACAATTAGTGTAACTCACTGCAGACTTTACTGAAACAGAACTGGACTCAAATCAATCTGAATCAAGGCTCATTTGGCAAACATCTTAGCCTCTTCCCCATGTGGGAAATGATCTGTTTTCCCAAGTCTTCATGCATCTTACCGCATGCATTGACTTTTAGTGATTGTTATGATACATTCATACCCGCTCTAAACACTGGCTATGTGAAGATGTTGCTAAGCAACCCTAAAAATAATCTTAAGGGGATAAAAGGGAGGGTGAGAGAACAGAACAGCCTCGCACTGCAGAGCCAGAGGATGGATGGCATCGTGTTTATCACCACAGAGAAAGCCATGAATCCACTTTAATATTTGCCTTTATCAAACAAGACGCATGCAGTGGGCAACTGACAGCATGTTAGCAAGAATTAGGATCCTTTTCTGCTGGATCAAAGTGCTCTCTTAGTGGTGGCTGACATCGAGGGGGGAAGTGGGGGGTGAATTAAGGATCCCACAGCCCTTTAGCAGGACTGACTTGGAGCCCAAGGGGCCAAAACATGACCATCTGTCTGCTAGGGCTGTCTCTGCAGGGGGTCTGGACAGACTGCAGCAGACTCCTCAAACATGCCTGTGCCCTCTTACAGCTGGGCTTAAGAGGTCGAGCCCCTGAGGTGATGATGTTTACACCGGCGTAAGAGGGTGTGTCTGTCCTCATAAGTCTAGGGTCCAGGTCCTCAGTTCATTATCTGGAAATCATCAAGCTCATTGATCAAAAAGCACTGATGCTCAGTGGAGCATAGCAAAAAAAATAAATAAAAGAAGCTATTAGATGATGACAGTGAAATGACATCCACATGCTGCCCCAGATCACCAGGAGCCAGAACAGCAGGAACAGCCACTCCTTATATTTGATATACAGGCGGACCCAGTTCAAATTTAACTCGAGCAACATCCCACAGAAACATGTCGCCCCTCTTCTGAGTCACATCAGGGTTTTTTTGGCTCTCCCTTTTCACGAGACAACCATCTTTTTCCATCCAGATGTTCAGCCAATGAGGACTCGTGCTGTTTCCAGTGGAGCAAGAAGGAGGCGGAGGAAGGAATGCTGCAGGATGCTTATTATTATGGCTGTCAAACCCAGTGGCGATTATGTCAGATAAAACACACGTTTTCATGTGAGATTTACGAGGATGATGTCCACCATGTCCGCTGCAGCTGTCGCGGTATGGCTTGGTACGGGTACGTATCGATTAAACTCGGGAACATCGGGGGGGTTTTCTACGCGTTTGCCCTTTGATGCGGTATCTATGCTAGTTAGCTAGCTAGCTCGTTAGCCTGCTGCGGGTTAGCTGCTCGGCTCAGTTTTTCCAAGAGGCTGAGGAGGAGGAGACATGGAAAAATGGCTAACAGTAGACAAGCTGTACCGTTATACGGGCGGAGAGCCGAAACATTCAACCTTTAAAAGTGTGTTTTGGACAGAAACTTACATCTCCAGCGAGGTTAACAGTATGCGTCGTCTTGCTAGTTATGTCATTCATCTAGCTTTAATTACCTCTGGGAGAAGAGCCGTCCCCTGGCAGGCCTGTGTTTACATGCAGACCAGGTGTGTTATGAATGCCTAATTTAATAGCTAATGCTAGTTAAAGCAGCTCATGTTATCAATATTTACAAGTGGGGGATGGATGAGATAATATTTATACATGGCTCCATCACGTGGAATAACTCAGTGACAGTATCCTTATTGTTACAGCTGCTTATCTCTGGAAAAAAATTGTTTATGGGCAAAATATGTACTGTACACTACCCAGTTTATTAAGTACACACAGTTAAAAGTAGTCTAATACAACAGCCCTGCAATATGTTCTGCCTGTATGTAAGAAAAAACAGATATTACATATATTTACATGTATGTATATATTAACGATCAATCGATTATTGGAATCAGTGTTTTTTTAATCTGATTGCCAATCAAATAAGTTAAACTTAAAATGTGCTACTTCTGCTCTGATGCAGCGTGCAATTTGCAAAGTAACTAGTAAAGTGAGTAAAAGGTACAATATCTACCTCCCAATTGTCATGGAGTAGAAGTATCAAGTAGCAGAAAATGGAAATACTCAAGTAAAGTACTACTACCGCAGAATTGTACCTAAGTACAGTACTTAAACATACTGTATGTACTTAGATACATTCAGTTAGATAATACAAAATGAGCCTGCTATCATTTTAAAAAGCAAGGGTTAAAGGGTTTTCTTTTATCTTGTAGTGAAACTAAAAGTTAATTGCATTATTTTCTTTGGAGCTCCAACTTTTTCACCTATTTTGGTAATCAATTAATCAGTTTGAGTAATTAAGAAAAAAATAAGTAAATATTCACTGATTCCAGTTCCTCAAATGTGAATATTTTCTGGTTTCTTTGTTCCTCTGTGACACTAAAATGAACTGGGCTCAAGCAACACATTTGAGGATGTCAGCTTAGGGGAAACCACCGGCTATCATTACAGCTAAGTGGGAAACATTTTTCACCATTTTATAGATTTTATATTTTTTAACAAATCAGTTAATCGAGAAAATAATCAACTGATATGCCTGCATTGCAAAAATAGAAAGAAATGAACATTATAACCTTTATGAATGAAGCATTTATTGCACGGCTGTTGCTCTCTGTTAACTCACTTAGGTGCACCTAATAAACTGGCGAGAAACAAAGTGTATATTTCAAAATGCCCTTGAAAGACACACATGTTCAATTCATGCTTGTATTCATTGATCCAATAGTTTACATTGTGCATGCCTATGATGCCAAAGACACCCCTTTTCATGAGAGAAATGTCCATATGGAGCGATCCTTGGGCTTGAAGCACAGAACAGCCCTGTACAGAGATGGTGAGTGGGTATGTGTGCAGTGGTGCACTTCATGTGTTGACCAGCTGTCCCCTCCCCCCTGTCATAACACAGTGACACGCTCAACTGGTTCCCCATTAATACTGGTTTATTGTTTTCAGTTGTCTGCCGTCCCACAGACTTGGCCCACTTACGTTGGCTGTAACAGCAGTTACATATTTGACTAAACCTTTTCCTTGGTAGAGGTAGAATTTATCCTAAATCATTAACTCTGTGACGATGATCTATTTCTTCTGCTTAACATAATACCAGCACCGATTCATTACTGTGAATGTCACACAACTTCTCAACAGTAGGCAAATTAGTAATTTACTTACCTTTTTGAGCACAAGAAGAGTGAACAGGCTGTTTTATGTGCACTCTGTTCCTTAGCCATTGCCGTCTGCTCGTGATGACGCCAGCTACTTTCACTTCCAGGTCTGTGTTTCGAACATGAGGCTCAAACGCATCACCGGCAGAACACCAAAGCTACCGTCCAAACAGTAGCAATCCTTGTTGTCTCTGCTTCCCCTCTAAACACCAAAGAAGCACATGCATTCCTCCTGACCCGGACATCATGCACGTACAAAACTGATTCAGCCGAACTGAAGGAACATCCCTCCCTTGCCTCTGCCTCAGATAGCTGCAGGCCCCAGATAGCTGGAGCCATTAGAGGGACAAGGCTGGTTTAACTAAAGCATCACTCCTGAGACTTCAGCTAGCTCAAGGTCAGCCCAGAGAAGCATAAAATCTGGTTAGCCATTTCCACCACCCCCAAGGCCTGTTAGTGATCTACTGTGTCATTTATGGGCGTGTGTGTCAGTGTATTATTATTATGTGCTATGTGTGAAGAACACTCGAATACTAGTGTCTGCGGGAGACCAATTACCAGGAAAGTGTAGCTTATCGTTAGTCCGTCTATACATTTGTCCTGCAGCAGGAGCTGACAGGTTAGTCTTCAGCGGACAGTTTGGTATTAACCTTTAATTGGTGATGTATTATCTAGAGCAGGAGCGCTGCAGTCCATCATCTCGAGAAGGCTTGGCAGGAAGTCAGCCTGCCGCAAATAAGCAGATCTGATGCTATTAGCAGAGATTCAGTGTAGCTTAGTCAATGATCTTTACTTAGGTGCTCTTGAATGGAAGACACCAAGAAGAGAGAGGGTGAAACCAAATGTAAACCCACTGTGATGTCACCCATTGGTTTGTAGACTTGAGACATTACAGCAGTCGCCATCATGGTTTTTAGGAGCCACAACGCTAAAGATCTGGGTAATTTTGTACCTGGGAACTGAGCTTTTTTGGCCTCTGAGCAGCTTTCATAAGAATGAACGCAGGTTAAAGGCACTTCCACATCGGCACGCTTTTAAGACCTGGAAGCACTGTCCATATTTTATACGGTGGTGACACAGTCCAGTAGGAACCCCTAAGCTAGCCTGGCTAACATAAGGCTGTCAGGAGTGTGTCTCAGGCCTAAGTGTTTGCTGTTAAATCAAAGCTTGAATGTTGATAGGCTAAAACACATTTCAAATCCCACAGGTCATTTCCTATTCCTCCGCCTATTAGGTGAGACCAGACCATCTGGGCCTCGCTTGCATGTCCTGCCTGTCTCATCTGTCGTAAATGTTACACCACGTCCAGTCGGCCTCTGAGAAGAACAGAATAGCCAGCGCTTGACCTTGACTGGGAGTGTGTGACTGCGGTGCTTTGTGTGGCGAAGAATTGATGAGGCCCAACGGGTCGGGTAATAGAATCCGAGCGTGCGCATTCAGAGTGGGATTTGCACATCGACTCAAGTCTTCAGCGAAGGGCGCCACTGGTGAGATGAGACTGAATGAGGTTTTATTCTTGGTGTCTGAATAACCTAGATCCTAATGTCACGGGTGCAGCGGGAGCAGCAAGAAGAGCTATCGCATGGATTAGTCGCACTAAGGTGGTTCTTGGAAAGAGATGTGGTGGATATAACCTCGGGTTTCTATAAGTAACACCACATTTAGTGGCCGCTAAATGCTATTGATTGTATCTAGATGTCAGCGAGCCCTCGGGGAGATGGGACATATGGCTGGTTCAGGCGTCTCTGTTTGTGGCCACAGATGTAGCACACATACATATGGGACCGTTTTATAACCTTTACAATCCCAGCAGCTCATCAGTGCCCTTAGATTGCAGTTGGGCAATTTGGCCTTGTAGACTTCCTTAATAATCCGGAGCTTACTGTGTCACCTAATCTTCTATAACCCCTTTGTGCACCCTGGTAATAGATCACAACCAAAGATCACATACTGACTTCCTCTTTCATGGACACAGATTAAAATGTAAATCCCGCTCTATTACTCTCTTCAGCCGGGACTCTCCTTCGAAATCATCTTCTATTCAAGAGAGGGCTTACAGTACAGTAATATTATGATGGTTTGATGGTCATAAGTCGATGAAGCAGGAGATAAACAATAGTGACATTTGGCCTTCTTGTAGCTGCTTAATGTATCCTGAGCATAACAGGGCAAAAACAGTTCAAACTCTTTCTCCTCCTCTTGCACTCCATAGCACAGATCTACAGTTTTCCCTCCCTTGCTCTTTCTCTTCCCCCTCCTCCTCCTCCTCTTCTTCCTCGTACACTCTGTCTCCAATGGTGATTAAAAATGGAGTGCCCACCCACCGTGGGAGAGAGAAAAGAGGGGAAAGAAGTGAGAGTGGTGCAAAAATGCTGAGAGGTTTAAAGAAGACAAGTGAGCAAGAGAAGAGGACAAAATAGTGAAAGAGAAAGATGCAAAGAGACGGAGAGAGCCTGGAAAATCACCTCCAGTCTTCCATTGTGTAAACTTCTGTTAATGGGGCTGCCATTTTCCTAGCAATGCCCTTCACAAATAAAGACTAAAATGTTTGTGTTTGAAATGGAGTGGGGCTAAACAGAAGAGCATAATTGAGGCAGCGCGGGAGGAGGAGATGAAAACAGCTCTGTACAGTCTGAATGACTCTCATTACTGGTGCTTTTACTCCCAGTACCTCACTCCTTGCCCCCTGAAATTCATTGTTGTGGTTTAGCGGCTTGCTTTTCACGTATACATAATCATAGTTTTTCTGGCTGCTAAAATTCTCGCCTTCAAGCCTGGATGTTTCTGTACTGCATCCTTATGTAAAGTGAGTGCATTTGCCTTCACAAGAACGCAGGAGCCAGTAAAGAAAAGTAGGCACATCTATCTTTGTGGGAATTATTGATTCTCAAGTGTGAAGTAGGTTAGCAAGTGCTAGTAACTTTGCTTTGTTTGTTTTCACCTCTATTAATGCCTTCTCTTCTTCTTCTAATTAGTGCTGCTGGCAAGTCATTAATGATGCATTATGAAACAGAAAAAATAGAAAAAGTTGTGCTTTCAGGAAGTGATTTCCTGTTTGTTTGAAATCTCTGTTTCAGTGGTCACCATCTTGTCAAGATCGCACGCAGACCGTAACGTCTACCCATCTGCGGGAGTCCTGTTTGTCCATGTTCTGGAGAGAGAGTACTTCAAAGGAGAGTTTCCTCCCTACCCAAAATCAGGTATAACACCACCACATTCACATAATCTGTAGGCCTGTCAGGACACAAGTGTATCGTCCCCATTACTTTTTCAAAGCATAATTTGTTTGAAATGTTCTTAAAATTAGCTTGCAATGGAAATGTTAACTAACAAATAAGGAATCAGCTCCTGCAGTTGAAAGTGTCCATTGCTGATTTTGGTGTGAAATATGATATAATCGTAATGATATATGATATGATATAAGGATATAAACAGCATACAGTACACTATGATATCTGCACATGTAGTATTGCGTATCCCTACCGCAATTATGTCCTCCATATGTGTACGACCACAAAGATCTCCCTATTACATTGTCCTCATTTTCAAATGTTGAAGAAAAATGTATTTCATCTGAGCACACTTTTATGTCCCCACCACTTTTAAATATAAAGTGACAGACTCGAGTCATGATGACTTTTATTGTCCCAGGAATAATTGTAAAAACAATATTATTGTCATTTTAAGACCTTTTTATGCCAATGACGGGGTTCCCAAGCCGAGTAGTTGAAATCATTGAAAGTTTGTGAATTATGAGAAAACAATCAAGACAATCAGAAAAGAACTATGTAGACATGGAGTCATTGAATGTGTTAAAAATGTTACATTTTTTTTTACTATTTTTAACTTGGTAGTAGTTAGTAAATGCTTGTGTCTCTCCCCCAGTTTTCTGGCATCACTATAACACAGCACAGTTGAGAAATGCTCTTCTTGGTGTTGTAACTGTGAGGGAATTAGACTGGGTGAAGTATCTTTTTACTAACATAATGATCATATAATAACGAAGTACCGGACACCCTTCCAAAGGGTAAGAGCATTGTGAACTGTTGTGAATGTTGTGTGTGTAAAACTAATTTTATTTTTATTATCTAAATCTCTTTGAGAACCATTTGTACAGGGAGTTGTTGGCACAGTCGTCGTGTAAATTGAGTTGTCCATTCATCGTATTTCACCAGTAAAAAGAAAAAAATGCTTACCTGCTGCTGGCAACACATCCACAATTCAGCTAATGGGTCTGAATGTACATTACTGAATTGGTTCTGACCCGTAACAGTTCACCAGGTCACCCTACATTAAACAGCTCTGCCTACAGGTGATGCCAGCAATGACCCAATCACTTTCAACACCAACCTGATGGGCTACCCTGACAGGCCGGGCTGGCTGCGCTACATCCAGAGGACTCCACACAGCGACGGAGTGCTCTATGGCTCCCCCACTGCAGAGCATGTTGGCAAGGCCACCATCATAGAGGTGGGTGGTTGGACCGCTTTCAAAGTGAGGAGAGGGAAGATGAATGCATTTGTGCTTCTGTTTAATGTGTTGAGGAAGGAAGAGGAATTCTGCTTTTGTGATAAAAGTGTTGAAATAAATGAAAGCGTTAAATCAAAAGACATCGACAGTCATTTAAAGGCAAGACAGTATCAGATACTTAGCAGTCTTTGCCAAGGCACACATAATCGAGTAGTGACACATTTTGAATTGATTTTACTGAGCACAGCTGATTTGTATGCATTTAGTGATGTTACGCTCTGAGTCTTCAGACTTAGATTCCATTATGTTTTTTTATGCTTTCTTGTCCCCCATAAGCTACTGTAGAAATTCTTTTCCCAAAAGGCTTAACGTTCCCAGCGGCGCACATGTGCCTCTATACGGCGTCTCAGTTGGGTACAGAGCCCGCGTAGTGTATCTAGCTCAGCCTTGTCCAGAGGGCTGCAGCATTATAAGCTGCACTGATCTGGGTTTAAACTTTCACCCCTGTGTGTTGCAGATTACTGCCTATAACAGACGCACTTTCGAGACGGCGCGGCACAACTTGGTCATAAACATCATGGGTACAGAAGGTAAGAAGTGCCAGTATGGGAGCTTAGAGCAAACAGAGATCAGACTGTGCAACTTCCCTGATTAAATCCCGAGGGCGCAGTCAGTACTGGAAGAGGAAATGTAACTTTGATTACTTTTGTTAACAAGATCTAATTACTTCTAAAGAGCAACATATTGTGTTTATCTAACCACGTGTTCATATATATTATAGATAGATATTTTCTGACAGAATCAGCGATAGTTTTCATTAGTATTATATTATAGAATTTCAAATTAATTTGTTTTTTACACAATAGACCTTTCTTATCATTACTCTTTTATATTATTATGTAAATATAAAAAACACAAACAATTAAAGGTGCAGATTTGTAAGAATTTGCCACCGCTCGAACTCCAAAAAATAGCATATCACCAGAGTAAGCACTAACTGCTGCTAACTGTAGCTGCTGTTAGCTAGTTAGCTCAGTTAGCCATGCAGCTACTGGTCCGGACTGGGAGCTGGAAGTGTTTTATTATTTTGGGAGTGGGGCTAGCTGGTTAGCATGCAAACTTTGGTAGGTACTATATCTCTGCAAAACAATAACTTAATGACTCTGAAACAACATCAAAACACTTGTTTGCATTCTGTTGATAATTTTAGTATCAACTTTTAGTTGTTAACCCCTGAATGTTTTAAACTTAAATTCTTACATATTGCACCTTTAAAAAAAGAAAAAAAACATATAAACAAGCAAACAATACAGAAAAAGAAGAAGTTGGAGATAGAACAGAGTGATGACATCTTGTTTACAGCACAAAAAACATCCCATTCATTAAATTCCTTTTGATGACAGTGGTAGGGGAATTGATAAAAAGTGTTTATACCCTAAAGATTATAGAATAAAATAGCCAGATTCAGTGTTAGTATTGCAAGCATTTAACACAATATGACTGATATGTGCTGGCTTGACAATAAGCTAAATATCTGCTGATGACCGACAGTTATTAGTTTTAAAATCAACTAAAAATGAGTCTTAATTGTGGGACAGGTTAGTCATCATGAATCAGTATATGTTGTGGCTGCTGTAAACACAGTCCTGTGCAGCATGTTACAGTTATAAATTATTATCTATATGAAGCAGCTGTTTCTTCCATCTTTGTGATTGCACCTCACATCTGTGCATCGGTATGTTTGCGCAGTGGCTCGTTGACCAGTCACGGTGCATGCAGTACAACATGAACCGAGCTGGTTGAACACTCAGCAGATGTTTGCAGCGCTAACATGACATCACTCTCCCTATGCTGTGATGTCATCTGCCATCTGGCCCCAGAAGGACGAATCATAGCAGAGCGGAGCAGACTCACCAGCGTCTGCTGGACAGACTGGTGGAATCAGTGTCATCTATGCAGCAGTAATAAAGTATTAATGATGTCTTAGTCAGCAGAGCTGCACTGGAGCTGCCCTCCTGTCTTCTCCATCCCTCGTCCACCTTTTTCTCATTTTCCTCGCACTTTCTCTTCTCTGTCTCTGTGCACAGAGTTCCCCCTGCCCTTCCAGGCAGAGTTTTACATCAAGAACATGAACGTGGAGGAGATGCTTGCCAGCGAGGTGCTGGGGGACTTCCTGGGGGCAGTGAAGAACGTATGGCAGCCTGAGCGTCTCAATGCCATCAACATCACCTCGGCGCTGGACCGCGGCGGCCGTGTGCCCCTGCCTATCAACAACCTCAAGGAAGGGTGAGGATGCTTTTAATTTTTCATACTGAAGCTGAGATGTGAGATGAGTTTTCTTTTCTTTTCATTTAAGAGTACTTTGCATTGATTTTGTATTTTTTTTTAAAAAAACATTGCAGGATAAGGATGAGCTTTAATAGCCTTAAAGATTTCTCCATGAGCAATGTCTTCACCTCTCTCAATCAAACAAATTGCTTATAATTTCAGCCCCCTCACGTCGTGCTGACATTTTATTTAATTGGGGCCTTAGGGATCCACGGCTCACTGTGAATTATATGAGTACACTTGGCCATCAGCGCTGACAGACACTGTCAGTTGGTCTGTTTCAGAGGGGAATAGCCCACATGAACTGCCATAAGTTGTGCATCAAAGATTCATGCTGACGTTTTGGAAGATAAAAGAATCTCAAAGAACACTCAGTGGAGGAGGAATACAGCAACTATAACGAGCCTCAGCACGAACATGTAAAATGAGGCTCCTCTCCTCTCCTCTCCCCTCTCATGCTTTGTATTTCACCTTCTCCTCCTCTCCCCAGAGTGTATGTGATGGTTGGTGCTGATGTTCCCTTCTCGTCGTGCCTGCGGGAGGTGGAAAGCCCACATAACCAACTGCGCTGCAGTCAGGAGATGGACCCTGTCATCAGCTGTGACAAGAAGTTCAGAGCTCAGTTTCACATTGATTGGTGCAAAATATCTCTGGTAAGAAACATTTTTGTACAGTTTCTTTAATGCTGAGGCCCGGGAGGAACAAGTTTACCAGTTTTAAAGTTGCAACATGTAAGAACTGGAACGAATAGGTGGCAGCATATCGCTAGAGTAACCGCTAACTGTGGCTAACTAGCTGCCGTTGATTGGTTAGCTCAGTTAGCCATACAGCTAGCAGCCCGGACTCGGAACTTGAGAAGCGTTGGTGTCTAAATCACTAGCACAGGAGCTTTGAACCAGGACGGGCCGGGGCTAGCTGGCCAGCATGCTAACTTCAGTAGCTGTCTCTGCAAGACAATACACAAACGTCTTAACGTCATTTTTTCGGATTCTGTTGATTATTTAATTTAATTAAAACATGTGTTTTAACTAAGATTTTACATATTGCACCTTTAAACAACTGACACCCTCATCAGTTTACACAAACTTCACAAATGCTTTATTATTAACTTCTACTTTCTTAGGTCGACATCAACAAAGTGGTTCCGGTATACATTACCCGTCCAGACCCAGGCACCGGGATCCTACCTGAATTTGGGGAATACGACCCCCCCTCCGAGTCCCTGAAGGCTAGAGACTTCTTTTCAGACTTCCTTATCACACTGGCTGTTCCCTCCGCTGTGGCACTAGTCCTCTTCTTCATCCTCGGCTACACTATGTGCTGCAGACGGGAAGGGGTGTAAGTGTGCTTGGTCTTATATTTTCTATGCAAATATTGCACCGAACACCACGACATTTGAGGAAAAAACTGTTACATTAAGTGGGAGACAGGATGGTTAGTGCAGGATAAGAGCAATAATCTGGACTGGAATTGCAGCTTGCCATTACCATCCAGTTGTACATTTACATTGAGTTCCCCATGAATATGTGTCACAGCTTCTTTTTTTTTTTAAATGTCATCACATACGTCTTTATGTTTCGAAGCCGTGACATCGATAGCCATTCATCATCCTTCATCATTTTACAGGCTGGGAGAGACGTGCCCCCCTCGTTCACTCATTGTTCCACATCCCATCATCATTTCCACCCAACAATCCATTCACTTGTGTGTAGATGTCTGTTTAACTATTAATATTAGTATTTAATTCATCCATTTTGTTTTGTTTCTAGGGAAAAAAGAAACATGCAAACACCAGAGTAAGTGTTTTACCTCTCGTGTTTTTCTTTATTTTGGGTCTGTTTCTGTCCCCTCCCCCCTCTCTCTCTCTCTCTTTGCTTTGCAGTTTTGTCACTCATGTTATCATTGACGGCTTCCTCATTACCATTCATATGCTCATCTGTGTGTTGACATCCATTCATCCAATGGGCTGCTCAAAAACTCAATGACCAGATGTAGGTTATTCATGCTGTAGCGGTAACAAATTGCTTAAAAACATCTTGAAGAGCATATCTTGCACCATAAGTCAGTGAAGTCACAGCGATAGGTAAGGGTGGATGTTATATTTCTGTTGTGCATGGTTGCATATTCAAGTACTTTAAATGTGTTTCAGTAAGTGAAGCATTGCACACGGGATGAGACCATTAACATTATGACACAAGCTCATGCATGTTGACGTCTCCTCTCTCCAGCATCCAGCTGGTTCACCACAGCTCCATCCAGAAGTCCAGCAAGGAGCTGCGGAGCATGTCTAAGAACCGGGAGATCTCGTGGCCCCTCTCCACCCTGCCCGTCTTCAACCCGGTCAGCGGCGAGGTGGTGCCGCCCATCCACCCTGACAACTACGAGACCACCAGCATGCCCCTCATGCAGACGCAGACGTGAGTTGGAGGGTTACTGGGCGTGAGTGGAGGGGGAATTGCACGTGCACAAACATTCACACGCTCATTTGTGCACACATGAAATGCGCCCACGCTCATTAGCAGGCACGCAGATGTATGGCTTACAGGCGTCATTATGGGGAAATATAAGTCGAAACAACACCATTATCGTTTAATCTTGTTTTCGGTGCTATGTGGACAGCCAAAGCTGCAGCGAGTGAGTCGGGCGACTGCAGCTTAAGAGGTTCAAGCTGTCCCATGATTTTACCTAATGGGCTTGAAACTCAGAAAAATTTGCTAATATTAAGTACAACACGCTTTCACATGATACTAAAGGCTCATGTATTGTGTGTGAATGTCTGTTTTATATAATTCCAGGAATCTGCAAAACCAGATTACGATACCACAGCAGCGGCCATCAGGTTAGTATCTCCTTAAATCTCTGTATAGCAGTCTGACTGACTCCATCTGCATGTTTAATATTTGATTAATAGTCACAGGAGCAGATGTCAGAGCAACACCTAAGCTTTGACTAGTTATTGTCGTGGGCGTTTTCACATCTTTCTACATTGGAGTCCTAGTTATTTCGCTGTGTTGCTCACAACCACAGTCTGTCCTTAGATCATCCCCCTCCTGCTTTCCTGTAACAATACAAACATCCAGACTTTATTCAATTGGACTCAGATTATTGAGAGCAAATTATTTTGCTACGGCTCTGCAAGATATCAGGCATGAGAGCTTTACTTCTTCTCGGATGGCTGCAATTCTGGTATTGGTGTGTGAGCGCCCTCCAATGTGCATGCCGTTAAGCTGCACTAACCTGCTGCTCTCTCTGTTCACTGCTAACAAAGGAGATAATTATGTCATGTCGACATTCCGAAGGCTGGAGGTAGGTGTTGCAATATGTTTGTGAGTTAATGCAGAAATAAAAAGTTATTTCAGCTCATCTCTTCTGCTAAAAAGGACAAAGATCATGTCAAAATGTCAATGCAATAACATCTTGTGTTGTTTTCTCATGTTTATTCTAGGTAAATGGTATTCCTGAAGAGAGAAAGGTGGCCGAGGCACTGGATTTGTGACCAGAGACATCGGTGTCGGAGCCGACTTTCTATTCTATATCTATATTTTTTATTTTTTTCTAACATTTGTGCCAATCTGCATGCCTCAGAAGTGTCTTTGCAAAGATTTATCGTCCACATGCACTTACACCTTAAAGAGAGTGTTGAAGAACAAAAGAGCTTAGCCAATTATAAAATAAATGAGAATATTTTGAAATATTTGTGTAGATGTTCAAATTATGATGTTTGTATTTCTACTTGCTTTGCACAATGGACCTCATAGAGGAAAAGGGAGTTTTACATGGAAATGCTTTAGTTGTCATGTGTTACTGTGTGTTGTGTCACATGATAAAAATAAATACTTTCAAAGTAATTTGCATCTACTGTAAGTCCCTCTACCAGACTCTAGTAATGTCTGAACGACATGAAAAGGGTGTTTGTCCAAAAAAAGAAGCCAAACCAGCACATTTTATGAACGTATTATTAACAATGTACAACAGAATAAAGGCATTTATAAATAATATGGATACATTTCACATTTTTAAGACATCACAAAAAGATTTACATGTAACATATTTCAAAGAGGCCCTGCACAGGGGTATAAATAGTTGTTGCTTTTACACGACCAAAAAGATCTATTAAGGCCTGAAACAATTACCAAATTTATAGCCAGTCAAAGATGAGAAAACGGTCAGTAAACTTCACACAATAATGGAATTAGCAATATGGAAATGCCATTCTTGTCTATATAATGAGGTGGAGACCGGTTATAGAAGTAATAAATCTTCTTGGCTCGTATTCAGTTTGAAAACACAACCCGAACCGCACATCATCAGATGAATGACAGGAGAAGCCTTGAAAGACGGTTTGTTTCAGGATGCAGAAAAAAAATATTTTCTTTTATAGAGAAGCTACATAAATGTGTAGAAAACAATCAACACCGCAACCTTTTAGTACCCTGTGGTAGATGAAATACTCAAAACTCGTATTCAATACAGATTACAATATACTTTTTTGTATCTGTTAAATGACCTGGAAAACATTTGATATATCCAATAAAAATGTGCTGGCATCATGTTAAACTCGTGTTTAACCGTGTATTTCACTGCAAAGATGAAACAAAAATGCAGGTTGTACAATAAAAAGTGCTAATCTCTCTTAATTGTCTGAGGATATATAGGCAAAGAGACATCATCTATTTGTCAAATGACAAAATATACCATTTTTTTCTTTTTTTCCAGATCAGTCAGTGCATTGCCTAGTGGTTGTGAATTGCTGATGTGGCTCTGATGCAAAGTGTCAAATAAAATGGAAGATTGTGATCCCAGGCTACATCACAGAAGATGTTCTGTATGTAGAAGCCACTGAGAAAAGCTCTATGTTCAAAGGCATTGAGTCTTAAGAAATCACTTATTCGCTCAGTCACTCACACGCTGACCGAAAGGTTCACTGGCTGCAAAAGCAGAGGGAGGATCTATATATAGTTGTTAGTCCTATTTTACAATAACATGTGCAAGCTGGTGCAGTTTCCACCGGAGCTATGAGGCATGTTTTTAACTGCAATGGAAGGATAACAGACTAAAAACACAGCTGAAGCATTGCTGTATAAAATACGTCTCGCCCTCTATCATACAAATATACACAAAGTTTGAAGTGAGCTAATGGGACAGACTGGGTGTCAGACTGTAAAGGCTCAACCTCTGCAATGTGTCTCTGAGGCAGGTTATCATCTATGAGATGCTGGGATGGGTACAAAACTATCTATGTGTAATACTTCCTTCACAAACAGCAGTCATGAGCGCAAAGTACAAAATAAAACAAAGCCCAAAAAAAGAAAAAAAAAAAGAAGTATAAAATATAAGCTTAATTTAAATCATTAAATACTGTACATATCACATAGAATTTCAGAGCTACAGCAGGTGACCACGGTACCTTTCAGCACAAGGCAAACATTTGTAAATTACTCACAAAAACATTAGCAAAAATATGTTGAGGGATAATCCAACATTTTAACAATTGCACTCAAAAGTTTTTACTTAACTCCTGACCTTTTTTTTTTTAAATTTTAATCACCCAAGCTAATTGTTGGTCCATATTTTGTATATTTAGATATCTAACACTATTTTGAAAGTCACCAGAAATACTGTACAAAGTAATTTGATAATAAAATGCAGCACAATTGAACATTTTCTTGTAGATATCTGAATATGTAGGTTATGGATCCACCTGAGTGAAAAAAACACCTTCAACTGCGACTGCCATGTGGACGGAGCGTGTGCCTAGTGATCCCTTCCAGAGTGATGTAATGACAGGAAGTACAGTATGTGACAAAATAAACTTCTTATTAGTACGTTTGGCTAAATAGAAGCGACGCTGCGACGTTTTGAGCGTTTTGTCCTTTTTTTTTTTTTCTTTCTTGCAATTTGCACTTTGCCCTGTAAGGAGCATCACCTCCCTCTTTTTTTGGGCATTTTCTTTTCTTCAGTGTGCGACTTTCACAACAGTCAAATAGAGTACAGACTCTGCCCAAACATGGCCAGCAGAGAGACACTGTCTTCCTGTGTGTCCCTGTGTTTTCACTCAACACAACTGAGGGAGACTCCTGTGGCAGCCGGCAGGCTGAAAAACCAGGCCTGCTCCTCGCTGCAATCTGTTACCTCACTCCAAACTTGGCCGGGGCGTGGCGAGTTTGAAGTGATCAAGGTGTCCATCAGGCGCCGGGTGTGGGCTGGCTGCCCCTGGCTAACAGCAATACAGCCAGACTGAAGAGCGCCATGGCCCCCATTCTCTTCAGCAGGGCCACGCTGTCTTTGGGAATGACCACCTGGGCCAGGTCATTGGTGATGAGGGAAATCTCATGCGCCACACAGACAAAGATGAAGGTGCTGACCATGATGTTCAGGGAAGGGTTTCCTGGGATCAGGACCAAAATTCCCTTGGTGTCTGCTGCCAGCCAGATGTGGTACTGGCATATGAACAGCTGGGGGAGACAAACGAAGCATGATCAGTAGTAATTCATGTAATTGTGCTCCAGGGAGCAACACAACATTACTTATAAAGCTGGGATGAATTATCAGTTGCTTTTTTGACGTTGACTTGCAGTCATATTCTTGTTACTGGTATTTTATTGGTGATGGTCCTACATTTTATGACCATTACCGTAACTCAGTTTTTGCTGATTAAATCATATATTGTTCTACCCTTTGCAAATACACACGCTTTAGTGTGGGGTATAAAAGTAGACTTTTTATTATATTATTGCAACTTTACTGCCAGCTCCGTCTTACCTCCAAAGAGATCTTGCCAAACCATGCAAAGAATGAGCTATATATAGAGCGGGCGTAGCCAGGAATGTTCCTGATGAGAATGAAGGCCAAAATCTGTTGACAAAGACAGAGTGAAGGCACTTCAAAGAGTAAATGCATACAGACAGTGAGTGTAATATGAGATTCTTATGGTATGAAGGTGCAGGCTGAAGTGAAAGCGTCAAAACTACTAAAGTTAGAGTGAAAGAAAGACAGGAAGTCCAATGAAGGATATAAACAATGTGCTATCCTGGCAAGTTCAGGAGGAAAAAGCTCAACTATGTTGTTAATGACCTCATCTAATGTACAACTTCAAACGGTTTCCCAGTGGGGATTGGCCCCACATGATACAAGTACTATCTTAATCCATGAAAGAAGGCACTCCCTTGTTGTAACATTCACATCATTCTGCCCATTATGCAACTAGGATAATGACATCTCAAGGCAAATCCACAGGAATTACAGTTGGGCAATTAAAAATAATACCATTTCACACTTTCATTAAAAGAAGACACTTGTAGGATCAACAGTTATCCAAAGATGAGTAATGACACAACATGTTTGCTGTAAAACAAAAAAAGCAAAAAAGAAGAAAAAAGAGATGGACATAAAAATCGTTACCTGGACCACAGAGATGTAAGGATGCATTTCGTTACACTCCGTTTTGGTTTTGCAGCTGCTGGCCCATATTGAGTAAGTCTGAAATAACGAAGGGGGGGTTAGAGTTAACTGAGCTTGGTTGACTTGTTTGATCAGACCTTAACCAAAGCTGGCTCTACTGCAATCCTGAACTGGTTTGAGGGACTCAACAAAGAACAGAATGCTGACTCACTGCCACACAATCTACATTTGGCACCTGGTAGGCATCATCTATGTGAGATGAACCGATTGTTACTATACTGCGCTCATGTTACATTCTGCAGCATGGACGTCGAGAACAGCCATAATTTAAAGTATTCTGTAATTGCTGTTTTCAAGATCGCAAGTTATTGATTTCACTATGATGAAGAAAGAAGCTTTGTTATCTCATGATAAGGAGATAATCACCCATTATCACAAGATAACAAAAGGCCACGTTATCACTTATGATAACCAGAAACCAGGAGTGCCAAATGCGTAAATGGTGTCGTGTCAACTGTAGCAACTGATTTGTTAGAGATAACATTCAGATCAGTCCACGTCATTTAAGGAGAAGACTAGTCTGGCTGCAACTTCACAGGAGAGTGCACTTCAGTGACCCTGTGAAAATGTCTTCCTTGTGATAGTGACATAAATTTACCCCGTTTTCATGAGAAAACAAACTTTATTATCTCACATAATAGCATCAAAGAAATTATTGCTAGCACGTCCCTTCTTGGCTTCCGACTGCAGACATTCCTCAATAGAAAGAAGACCTTCCTCCAGACATACACAAGAGCATTAAGAGCAGAAGATTGTGGTTGCCAAGGCAGCTACAAGGGGTGTTACTAATAAATGGCCACCTCTCCCTCTGAAACCATTCTGTCCTAAGCTAAATTCCTTTTAAGGAATTAAAAGGATAATGCTCATAGATGGAATAAATTACAGCAGTATAAAATAAAGTGTTACGTGTATGAACAAAACATGTCTGAGAAGGCCAAGTGAGAAGAGTCTTACTATGAAGGAGACGACAGAGAGGAAGAGGAGCAGGTTGGAAATCTTGGCAGAGAAGAGAGCATCTCCTTTGCCCTCCGACAGCACCTGGCGCTTCTGAAGCACCAGATAGATGAAGGCAAACAGCATTCCGTGTATCACTGCCTACAAAAATAAAAAATGTTTCAAAATTTGGCCCCACTAGAAAAAGCTTGTGATCTACTTTGACACACATTTTATTTCACAGAATGTGTATTAATGCAAAGACTTGACTGGGTGCAACTGAAGCAAAAGAAATTTAACTTACAAATCGGTCCAGCTTCCACCTGAACCACCACTCATGGATGCTTCCGTTCAGCTCAAAGAGTTTGGAGATGGGCCACACAGAGAAGATACTCTCAAAGAAACCCTGAAGTGACAGCGCCAAAACATCAATATCACATAATCAGGGCTTCCAACGAGGACCAAACCAGGAATTTGAGTAAAAAACTGTGATAGCATAGTCCATTAAGTAATAGTCATATTGACTACAAATTCACAATTTGGATGCATATTCAACTATTTCATATAACAAATTACATTTTCTTTCAAATTGTGCTGCGTGGCATAACACTAACGTGAGCTCTTGCATGCATCAATAAAAGCCTGTAATAAAGTTCAATTCAGTTTTCAATTTAATGTTTTACAAACCCTAAACTACAGTTGTGACTGGGGGGATTACAATGTTATGAATTCACCTACCTGTGAATAAGCAAAGAAGCAGATGAACATCAGGAGGCCCAGTAACTTCGCCAAGACCCCAAGGTGCCACATGCCACTATCTGTTCGGAGGACGAGACAGCCATCAGAAAAAGTGTTTTTCGAAATGCAAACCTGCTATTGATTCACAGAGTCTGGTATATTATGTATATTAAAGAGTGAAACAAATAAAAACCTACTGTTGGCCTTCTTCTGAAGGATCTGAGGCCACATAGCCAGCGTGCCGTAGATGACGACAAACCAGAAGGTGACCAGTGGGACAAAGTAATAGAACTGGTAGGGTCTGTCCATTACCACACACAGCACCAAGACCAGGAAGTTTAGGCGGAACAGCACCTGTAGTGAAATAATTATATGAAAACATAGAAAGGAACATGGATTAATCGATGACGACACCCCATTGATAAACACACCAGTCCAAACATCTGTGTTTGTTTTATTATGAATTTGCCGTTATCTCATACGAGTATGAAAATATAATGATAGCAGAGTTACAGTATATCCTGGTTAAAGTATAACTAACTGTACTCTCACCTGGCACACTCTATACAGGCCAAAGTCTCCTTTGAGCCAGAAAAAGGAAAAGTGTCCATAGCCAGTCTGGAAAAGGTACGCTGCCACCAGCACCCGCACATGCATGTACACCGGAATGAACTGAAAGACAGAAAGAAAATTCATGTATGCCTTTAAATCGAATATCAATGTAAAATGCCTCAAAGCTGGTGACTCCCAAATGGATGTGTAGAATCTCAATTTAGCACTCACCGCGCTGGCTCCAGATATGTGATAGATTAGGATGACCAACTGCATCCAGCCTTTCCACTCATCTGTTTGTTCTCTGTTGAGTAATTTGGTCTGTTTGACAGAGGAAAAGAAAGAACATGTAGAATTGTATGCCTGATAGCACAACCTTTAACTTGGTACATTATTACCAACTGCTAGGTTAATCCAGTTTTGGGGGATTTTTTTTCCCACTCTGTGTCCTAATTTACATCATACACATTTCAAATTAAAAATTATATTTGAATTCCAGACTCAAATTTCCAGACTACATGGTAGATTTCCAGACCATATTTGACATACGAGTACAAATAGTTAGATGTTTATTATGTCAATAAATGGTTTTATAAAGCCAACTGTTAACATGTATTTGACATGACACTCAGTAGAGCGCATACCTCCACCTAGGCCAAAAAGTTCCCTTTAATTTAATCAAGCCAATCCAATATCAATGTTGACAGGCCTGTCGCACCACCCATGACTGCTTAACTATAATTTAGGCTCACCATATCTAGGATTCACATCAAAGTGTACTCATTAATAGATACCAGACACCTAAATACACCTGTTTTCATCAAGAGGCATACATTATTCCCTGAGAAAATTAACGAAAATGTAGAAAAAATTATCTCTCAACGTTAAAGAAAGTGAGAAAAATCCCCAGATCTACCCTTTCATCCAGATCCGCACCAATAGTCCATCCAAGTTTCATGGAAATCCGTTCAGTAGTTTTTGTGTCATCAATCATCCAATCTATCCGACAGATGTAAATATAACCTCCTTCGCAGAGGTAACAACTGCTACAAGACTATAGCTGGGTAATGTACCCCGACAAGTTCAATGCCAAACATTATATTCATGCTGCAATGCTAAAATAATGTGCAATGTTATCAGTTTTTATCATGTTAATTTAAACCACTATATACCTTCAACCCCACTAGTAATAGAACTGAAATCCACTGACTTTGCCATATTGGCTGTTAGACGGAGCTTCATTCAATTTCTTTTTTTCGACCACACTTATCAAAGATCTTGAAAGTACTAAAATGAAACTCCATACTCTTTCTCACTATGTAGGAACCCTGTTAAAACTCGTGGATACTTTTCATATGTTTTGCATGCAGTTAAAACGTTGGATGGAAATTATAACTTCACACTACATTCACACATAACACATCCATCAATACATCTGGTAGGCAGACAAACAAAGCTACATTTCAGGAATTATATCTTTTTTTTTTTAAACACCAACTCAGAATTGATTAAAGTTAATTGATGTCTAAATAAGACTGTTTGTTTAAAGCTTCCCCATAATAAAACATATTGCACTGAGCAGTGCCATCTCACCTCCTTGCTGCTCTCATTGTAGAACACTCCCAGTACAAATATATAGATGAGAGGGATGAAGAATGTCGAGTGTGTGTAGAACTTCTGCTCCTTCATGAACACATCTGCTCTGTCACAAAGGTAAAAATAGCCCATGATGATGCCCATCCTGCAGAGGGCCTGGAAGGGTGCCTTTGGACCCAGGGGGACAGCTGCAGTCGCTGGCTTCTTCTCCTCAAGGCTCTCCACGTCTGGGGGCACAGGTCGGCGATGGCGGTTGTTGCCAAGGAGGTGGAGGACCAGGAAGATGAGGGCAGAGCCCAGGAAGAAACACGCTGAAAGCTTCTGGAGGAGGTTTGGGTGTGGTAAGGTCTGGCAGCAGGAGCCGTCAATGGGCCTTAGCCGCTTGTTGCACACCGAGTTCATGAGGACCATGGCGCCCTGACACGAGGATTACACAGGGTTGTGAGCAAGATGTGAGTAATATAACCAGACTGTGCTACCATGATTGCTGAACCTGAGCCACTGAACAGAACCATCTAATTACCACCAAATAATTTGTTATCCTGCCTACCACATTCCTGGTGCTCTCAGGCAGGTGCAAGCCGTCATCTGAGAGGGTGATAGTTTCCATCGCAGCCTGGCGGGACGCAGCCAACAGCTTGACCCGGGACCTGCCATTACGCTTGCTGCTGTTGAGCACGTCCACCGCCGCTTCATTGTAGAGCTCAAGCTGCTGGTTGGTGATCATTTTCCTGTTGTCACTCAACACCTCCTCATTTACTGGGTCTAGAGGACAGGTAGTTTTGTGCAGAGTGAGATTTAGTTTAGAGGCTGCATGTATGAGAAAATGACACGCACAAAATTCTGCAACTCTTTCAGTCATGTAGACTTTTTAGTCAAAAGCTCTACTATTACAATTTGGATCTTGTGATGAAACAGTAACACCTAAACTGTAAGGCCTTTTAATGTTTTTGTTTTGACTGTTTTGTTTGCTGAAGAGCAAGGTTTAGCCATCACAAAGCCATGCATGATAAAGTGTAGATGATCACGAGGGACTAAAATATACATGTCAAATAACTTGGAAGGTGTGAACCATCAAGTCGTTCTAACAGTTATCCCATTTGACATGAATACAAAGAGTTCACTGTGGTGAAGGAGAACATGCAGTGATACTTCACTAACATGACGGAGCGAAGGAACCTCAAAGCTGAGCTCACCTTGCAGGACCCAGTAGACCTCTCCGTGGTCAGCCAGCCTCTCCAGGTGCACAGCGATGGCCGTCAGGTTGACTTTGTACTGCTGCAGGGCCTCGTTGCTGCCACCGTGCAACTTGATGGACCACTGTGGTAAATAGATTCATGGATGAGATTAAGATTGACATAACTCAGCCACCGCCTTGTTTTCAGCCAACGCGAAATGTGCAAGCTTTGCTAAGCACTCATTTATACAGCTTACTGTGGCAGCTCCCAGGATGACAACATCTGGCTTTGCTGAAGCTTCCTGCAGCACATGGGAGTAGTTGAGATTAGAAAAGCAAATCCAGGTTTATATGGCTGCATCTAACACTTATTTTCATCATTCATCTGCATATTAACATTCAGTCTATAAAGTGTAAAAGAACTGTGAAAATGCTCATTGCAATTTCCTCTTGACTCTTCATTTAGTATTATAGATGACAAAGACAAGCAGCAAATCCTTTAATCATTTATTTAATTTTTCTTTTGGCTCAACAAATCATTGCAGCTCTGCAGGTTTTTGAAACTTCCTCACATAACAATGCTCATCACTTGTTAATAACAATCTAATCTTACTTTTGTCCATGATGTCAAACGCTCCTTCATTGAATTATTTGCCTCTGGATGCCACAGGAAGTCCTACACACAAAGGACATTTTTCATTTCTATCGGCGTGTGTTTACAGACTGAGAATAGGAGATACAAAGGTAACCAGAAATAGCTTACCACATTAACAGAGGAACTCTCATCTTCAAAGGAAATGTCCTCGTGCTTCAGACATTACATAGGAACAGACAGAGAGAAAGGCTGTGAGGCAGATCCTCTTTTTCCCCTTCTTGAGATCAGACCCAAAATAGTCAGGACTGTTGCATAATTTCAGTGCATACCAGTGCTTTATTATTTGTAGATACATTTTTTTGTCCAAACCACTTGGTATTTACTTACATTAGTGCCACAGTACATTTTTTAAATGCCACCTATTTCAGGGTTTCCTGGTGTTCATTATAGAGGCTGAATGATAGTTACACATTTTAATGAAATCTTAAACTGATCACAAATGGTGGAATATTTTCAGATTTCAGCTGTGTGAATGGAAGTCAGTGATGAGGCCTACATTTTGCATTATGACAGGATGTCATCTTTGTACATAATCAGAGCAGAGTATTGCAGTGCCAAGGAGCAAGAGAAATGTTTCGAGTTTTTCTTCAAAACAAAACATCTTTACACTCAATCTGTCATAATCAACTGGGGAAGTGTGTGAGGAAAAAACATGTTGTACAGGAAGACACAAACAGCCCTGCATCCCACTGCTGTAACAGATGCAGCGCTACCACTCTGTCTGCTCTTCTACATACGCCTTTGGTTGGAATCTTGAATGGGAGTTGTCATAATATAGTGGTTGAGTGACTATAGTGTGATGGGATGAGGTGGATTTTAAAGCAGAAAGACAAGTTTTTAGATTCATCCTATATTTACTCTGGCTACTGCTGCTGAACAATTTTCAAAGAAAAACCCTTGTGCTCTTTCTCAGAATTACCTTGTTTCCATCTTCTCTTCGCTCAGGATCAATCACTTTGATGAAGGAATAAAATAGCTGCCTGATTCGTGAATCACCAACAAAGGCCACCCGCTTTTCAGCAAGGCAGGTTTTGGCTTCACTGCAAGACAAAATGACGGAAAACTACCCCCTTAAAACAATAACAGACAGCAAATACTCATGTGCTGAGTGGTTGTTTTAATAACCTAATCAAAAGCAGATCTTATTACAGTCTATCCATGTGATAGTACCTACTCAGTTGGTTAGTTTGCTCACAAATTACCCATCCACCCTTACAGACAGACACACACCTCATCTATCACTGCAGGACACTTGATTATTTGACTCAAACATACTGTACGTGTAGGAGCCTTGCACTGTTGGTGTGACTCACATGCTTTTGTATTTGTGCATCATGCAGCCGTACGGCTGCCATACGTTCTCCCCCAAGTACCGTCCTCTGGACAGCAGCCATTCACATGAGTCTCCGCCTGCAGGCAAGACACACAGAATCTACCAGTAAGTAAGACCAAACAAAAAAAACACAGCTCTCGCTTTCATTTTTAGTTTCTCCCTGACTAGAACTGAAACCTGCTGTCTCTTTGGTTCCCTGGCTTTTTATTCACTGCTGTCAAAAGGCTTGTATACAATACAGGGCTCTGCTGGGGGCCATGGTACAAAATGAAGCCATCAGCAATTTAGCTCCACTATAAATCTGTCCAGCTATTCATTTGTGTGTAAAATGAAAGGAGCCATCTGCAACTGAATCAACCCATAGAAACAGGCGAACATGAAGGGTCGGCGGGCTGGCGAGAGAAGTGGGCATGTAGTGTCATCGCCAGCCAAAGCAGCTGCTCTGAGTGTGTGTACACAGAGGTCTCTGGTTCCTATCTCCTTTCATGGGCAAAGTCCACTATATGCAACCCAGCTGGAAGGTGGATCTATGCCATGCTCATATTTCTTTACAGTCCAACTCTGGGCTTTGTGCCATCGCTGTCACAGTCTGTCTAGGGATGTGAGACAAGGAAAATGAGATCTAACCCATTACACCTGAAAACGAGTGCCAAGTGTGCATCAGTGTACCTAACTAATCTGCCAGACAAGCCAATGCAAACTTGTGACAGACCGGAGACAGACAGCAGGCTGCTACAATACTGTTCAACACCACTAAGTTAAAGCTGCTGCTGATCGCATTACTACACCACATTTCTGACAGCATTTATCCTTTTTGTAGAAGCTGACTGAATACTTGCTACCGGCGATTAAAGGGCATTAATCTCCTACTATTAAAAACCTTGTTCTGTAAATTGCTAGATGCATCAACCCACACACGGCTTCCCAAGCAGTAATCAAGCGTGTCCTGACAGGAGCATGTAAACACTGCTAACGCTGGCTAAACGCAGTGTTAGCTTAAGTCAGCTAAGCTGGCCAGTCAAAACCGATTTAAATTCGTGCAGCTAAGTTACCATTAGTCAATTTAGTCTAACTTTGTGCGCTACCCTCTATCTATATGGTTTAAGGTCTATAACCTGTATGTAGCAGCGCTGGATACCGACGCTGCGCCGACCAGCAGAGAGAAGTAGCCACAGACACAAGCAGCTAACTAGCTAGCTAACATTAGCAATAGCTTGTGTTAACTGGCTGCATCAATACTAGTTAAATAAACGGGAGACCACTTACCTCCATAATACCGCGAAGCTGTGTGAAACACGAGGAGTAAAAAGACGAGCGCTATCGATATCAATTTGGCATTTTTGATGGTGAAATGTTGATTTATTTCGCGTTTGCCCAGGCTATAGGCCAGGACCGCCATCTTTGCTCCTCCATGACAACAAGCACCTGTGCAGTCTCGCGGCGGCGCCTCTCCGGGTGCACCATCTGCCCGGTCTGCTGCTCCCCGCGGCACCGCCTCCTCCTGCATCACCGCGGTGTGTCAGCGCAGGAACACGTCACAAATACGCTTCAGAAAGTGTCTCAAGTCTAAATTACTCAAACAAACGAGACCACAGTAACTTTAGGAGAACTTTGCGGGGACAGTTCAAAGTTTGACGACTTCAAAAAGCAAAACTGTGAGCGTCATCACCGGAGACGAGGTGAATTAACTCGCTGAGGCAACGGGATCTTTGGACTTGGACCATTTCCTTAAGCTTCTGTGGTGTTGCGCAAACAAATGAAAGGAAAACTTGTTTTTCAAAACCACATGATCTCCCAAATGTCCAATCATCTCAAACTAACTGGAAGCACCACAGAGGTCAATGACGGAGAGTGTAGACACACGTAATGTTAACTGAGGGTTTGAATTTCTGGTAAATAATCATGAGTTGTTTCTGTGTTTGTTCATCAGAAACATTATAATATAATATGGTCACCCCATAATCAGACCCTCCATTGTCCTACTAGAGGACATGTAAGGGTCAGTTTGATTTGTCTAATGTGTGGACGGGCATGGACTGTGCAATAATATCAGTCATTTACAGGGTTTTTAGTGTTTTAGTGTATTTTTTTTTTTTACACATTTAAGATTAAAGATGCCTTGTGTAGGTTTTTGTTAACAAAACAAAGTGTTACTTGCAAAAAAAAAACATTGTGTGTGTCCTCGAGATTTGACACAGCGTGTTCCTCGTAAAATATTTGCAAAGGAAATAAGGGGTTATTGGAAGGGCTACTGTTGCTGCCTTTATGGCCCTTTGTTGTGTTAATGTGTACGTTAATGTGGCAAGATGCATCTAACATCAACCACTATTGTAGTCTGTTGTTTCTCTGATGTTGATTTATTCCCCATATAATATCCACACATATAAGCATAGGCAGTAATAACATTATAAGTGGTATAATTCTCATCTGATACGTTTTTATAACATGAATTACAGTGATTTAGACCTTTTAACATAGACTTTTCAGTGTCCCACAGACCTGTGCAGCAAAATAGTCTGAGACAACCTGACACTAACATTGCTGATCTTTTCTATCAGTGTGATATCTGTGTTTTCTCTTTTGGTTTGCTTGGGACACATCCTGTGGATTTCAGAGAATTATTGAGTGTGGATTTAATGTATGGCTTCACATTATATTCCAGAAGTCTAGAGAGTAAAGAGTGCCCTACATTAATTCACCCCACTATGTGTGGGTAGTTAAATGTTGTAATTAATCATCGCCGCGTGACATCCTGTGATCAAACGACAGATAACTCTTTGGACGGCGAGACCAACAAAGACGCAGTGTAGTCTATTAGTCTTTCATTGAGTGACTGACACAGCTGTTCTCCCCCTGGGCCCACTGGGCAGCATGTAACACAAGACCATGTTGTTAAATATAAATGGCTGTTTTTTGTACTTTTTCTGAGGAATAACTGAATCTAAAAGCTGTTTTCTGCACTGATGTCCGTGACAGAGATTTCACTCAAATAGAAATCCATTGTATGAGCCCCCTGGCTTGAGATTTGTAAATGTGTGTGTGTGTGTGTGTGTGTGTGTGTCCTATGGGTCTTTTTGGATTTTTTACTGTATTTTGAGGCTTGTTTCTGTAAAGGGCTGAATAACTCCTTAGGATTTACGTGCTGCACAGTCATTCACTAGTATTACTGTAATCTGCCAATTACAACATGGCATACTTAACATAAGTATAAACATACTCTCAGCTACTATTGCTTCACCTGGGTGGGACGGACAAAGAGCCCCCAGAGAAGGGCAAGAAACAAGAAGCATGTATGTATACGTTACATAAAGTCTACATACATTTACAAGTATGTATATACAGTATATACTATGGGCTGACCAATTATCCTCCTGACTAATAACTGGGCCTGATTTTCAGCTATTTTCTGACTATCAGTGGGTTTTTTTTCATCAATCTGGTGCTTTGGCTCTGATGAAGCGTGCAGTCTGCTATCTCTAGTGGGAGCAAGGAAGCAGAAAATGGAAAAACTCATGTAAGATTCAGACACCTTTAAATTGTACTTAAGCAGAGTACTTGAGTAAATGTACTCAGTTACAGTACATTCCATCACCACCAGATTCACTGTCTGCAGGTTGGTTGTATGTTGATACATTTGCTGAGGTGGGCCCTGCATTATTACCCATCCACTCTCAGTCTTTGTGGCCCTGTGTTGAACTATAACTTTAAGACTTTACACCGTATTCACATAATGCATATCCCTCAATGAAAATGCATTCATGGGGCGCCCTGGTAGCTCAGTTGGTAGGGTTCAAATCTGAACTGTGGCCCTTTGCTACATGTCACCCTGCATGAACATGTACTCCGGCAGAGAGGTACTGGTTGGTGTCATAGAAGAGAATGAAGGAGGAGGCAAAGGGTCCCAACAGCAAAGTCTTGTTCCAGGGGCTGCCTACTATACTTTTGCAAAAATATTTTTTAGACAATCATTTGTTTTGAATGCAAAATCTTGAACCTGCAAAGTCGTGCCGTCAGAGAAATGTAGTGGAAAAGAAGAAAAAGGACAAAGAAGTGTCTGAAATAGTATTTTAGTGAAGTACTTGAGTAAATGTACTTTGCTGCGTTCCACCACCACTGTTCAAAAAGATACCATACATTGTCAGCACCAACAAAAATGTGTGTTTGTAACCCTTAATTTAATTTTTTTCTGGCCATCAGGCTAAATTAGGGATGCTACTTTATAAATATCATACTGCCCTCTTGTGGTTATAGAAAGTATTGCAAGTGAATTGACGCCCTTCGACACCGGCTGAGCAGAGCTGATAAAAAAGTGATTTTTGCAGTAATTCTATTATATTTAATCTAACTCATATTGGTATGAATGCATCACTGCAATTCAAACCTTGATCCAAATCACAGAAATTTATTTGGATGCAAAAGCTGTATTATGCAAAGAAAAGCAACATCAGAGGATGCATATTTACAAGAAACAATGCACTTTAGTAATCACACATTGGCATGGACAGTGTCAACAGAAATTTACTGTACATTAAAATTGGATGTACCGTTGAAAAGCAAGAAAAAACGGGGGGATGGTGAATGAGAATATGGCTGTGCTTCCACAATAGGAAGGTGTTTAAGTCAGAGATGATATGTAAATCATCAGCCAAACTGAGAACCAAAATACAGTGACGCACCTTCAGTGGTGTCATTAAAACACGAAAGCACTTAAGTCACTGAGTAGTGTGTTTTGGAACATTGGACATGCTTTATTTCAGAACTTTTCACAATTTATTTAAACATCTCACATATACAAAATAGGTACAATAGACTTTGTGGTGTCATTTTTTGAGAGAGAGAGAGGCCGCCTAAAAAAACCATTCAGAATTGGATGAAATATGTGCTGTCAGTATGAACACTGTGTGGGGTTTGGAGAGTAAAAAAAGCCTGAACAAAAAACCAAAACAAACAAAAAAAAAAAAAACCTTCTAGACAAAACAAAACAAAAACAAAAAACCGAAATGAAACAAAACAAAAAACCAGACATCAGGTTTAGAAACATTCCACATGCTTAAAGTGGGGGAGCATCAGGGGACGAATGCAAGACTCCTCAAAGGTCAATACAAAGTAATACAGTATAAGAGTGGTTTGCTCCACAGCTGCATATTAGCACCATAGATCTCTGCTTCAAGTAACTGAGCACCTTCCGATACGAGACAAAGCTTGAAGCATTAGAAGTCGTAACATCTCTGTTGTGGACCCAGGTTTTGTCAATAGTATTTTCTTTAAGTACAGGCATGAGGTAGTTTAAACCTTTTTTTCATGGAAATTGTGGTTTTAAACCTCCTCTTTGGAAGATATACAAAGACCACAAAGTGATGCATACTTTCAGCGTTTTTATTACACTTCTTTTATTTTTTACAAAAGGATGGCATGATGTCCCACAACAAGGTGTTTTCCCGCGTCCCTTTGGGTTGCTGTATTAATTTGCATTGCACAAACGCTCCTCTCAGTCCGTTCAGTCCTCTCAGATAGTTGCCCATCTTAAGCAAGTGGATGTGCAGAGAGAAATCAGCATTCAGTATAAAAAAAACAACACAGAAAGAAGGGCAGAGATTTTGTTTTTTCGTTCTTTCTCTCTTTTTTGGTGTTAATTTATCATGAGTCTATTTATTTGAAACAGACTGGGCCAATGTCCAAACCAAACTCCTGTTCAGCTCCACCAATGTCCAAAGGTGCAATGTCGAGGATGGGCAGGCGAGATGGTTTATTTGTTCTGTACTCAATCACTGTCTTGCTCCATTCACCAGTGTGTGTCTGCAGGCGTAAGGAAAGAAAAGAAGGTTTTAGAATAGTGCCACCAAAATTGCATTAATTTAGCAGTTTATAAACAGAAAACGGAAAACAATTAAAGAAGCTACTTACAGTGCAGCCGTCCTCCAGCACGGAGAAGGTGAAGCGGCTGTTGCCCTCAGCCCTCAGCTCCACATCGTTGGAGCCCATGAGCACCACAGCCTTCTTCAGGTTGCCGCTCGCACCATCCATGTAGGCAACGCTGTTCTTGCAGTGGTAGGTGATGTTCTGGCTAGCCTGGTTGGACAGCAGGCGCATGAAGGCCAGCTGGGTGGCCATGCTCTGGGAGCTGATGGTCTCGTCGTTGTAGGTAAACTGCGTGGAGGGAAAGGAAGGACAGTCAACATTTGGAATATATGTAGAAAATGTAAATATTTGTCATTTCCTGCCTGAATCCTGCTTGAATAGTCCTTTCTTGCTCACCTCGGAATCTCCATTGATGGTCTCTCCGAACCAGACGTGCTTCTTGTTCTCGGTGCTTCTGTACCAGTTCTTCTTGGCGATGCTCTCAGGGTGGGCATAGATGCAGGTCTCGCGGGTGGTGAAGTCGCAGAAGACCTTGATGGCATCATTGGTGCAGCCCTGGTTGGGGTCAATCCAGTAGAATCCTGCAGGACAGAAAAGAGAGAGTCAAGCTGATGGAAAGAGACTACTTTACTCTTACTAATATGGGCTCAAAGAGGCATCTAAACCGTACTCCATGTAGGTGGGTCTAGATTTTGTTGAGCTTACCGCTGGTCCACTCGGGGTGGCTGAGCTTGATGTCACGGCAGGTGCGGGCGGGGTTCTTCCTGGATCCCTCAGGGGTGAGCAGGTTATCGATCTGAGTGTTGAGGGACTTGATGGTGGCATCGACCTCGTAGTCCTTGGCTCTCATAGCGGGCTGATCAGCTCTGTACTCATCATATCCAGAAACATCATATCCACCACCAGATGGGCCGGGAGGTCCGGGCAGACCGGGAGATCCTGGAGGACCCTGATATGGATAAGAGAGTGGATTTAAATGTAGACCAGGGTTGAAGTCAGATCCTTAGCAGAGGATCCTTTCATTTAGAATGGAGCTTGTCTATCTGGTTTACGAAAATGACCAAATTCTGTATTGGAGCAGATGAAGACAAAGTAGAAGTGCTTACAGCAGGTCCAACGTATCCAGGGGGTCCACGAGCACCAGGAGAACCAATGGAACCATGTCCACCAGCTCTACCATCCTTACCAGGGGGTCCGTGGGGTCCAGCAGGTCCCTGAAGAGGAGATCATCACATGACACAGTCACATATTTGTCCTTTTTAGCAATCCTTCATCACAGATGACTGTAAATTACAGAATCTCCTGCTTTTGGTACTTTGGCGATCAATCCCAGATACCTTCCTTGCTGTGGTTATCTATATGCCTGCTCATTACTAACTCATCTGTAAGAGCTGGTGCCTCTCTGGTTACAGGTGGAACAAGAAAACCACAGGTGTACTGCAAGTTATTAGGATTCTACTCACTCTGGGTCCAGCAGGTCCGTTAGCACCAGCAGATCCAGTGTCACCGGAGGGTCCCTGTAGGGAGACAAAGTGCATCATTGAATGACATTGTAACGATGAACGAGACTTCCTCTACATGCAGTGTTTACATGATGGTGCTATTACAAATGCCAACTGATGCATTTGGAGTCCGTGGGTATCAGGTAAAAATCAGCACTTTCATATTTTCGTGTGAATTATGATGGTGTGCCGTCACTCACAGATGGTCCGGGCATTCCCTGGAGACCAGGATGTCCGCGCAGACCCTTCATGCCTCTCTCTCCCTTGTCTCCAGCACCTCCCTTCTCACCACGGCCTCCAGCAGGTCCCTATAACACACACACACCCAGAAACCTCACGTTGCTAGAATAGGATACAATTTGTCCTGCACATGTGAAATGAGCACTCTTCTATGTGTGATTTCTATACCTATATAGGTTTATTGTACTTACAGCAGCGCCTCTAGCTCCAGCTTGTCCAACGGGTCCTGCGGGACCTCCAGGGCCCTAGAGACAAAGAAAGACAAGAATGAAAGGATGAGTGAATCAAGCAGATGATTGTACCCTGCAAATGTTGCTGCAAGGTAATAGAAAATAATCTGTGTAGTTGTGTCCGGGTTACTATTTATACGTACAGACTCTCCACGGTTTCCATGTCTGCCAGCTCCTCCAGTGGGTCCAGCAGGTCCGGGGGCACCAGCAAGTCCCATGGCACCAGCAGATCCAGGCTCACCACGGTCTCCCTGAAGAAGGTTAAAAGTGCAGGTCAGAGCAAGGCATATGTGTGTGTGTTGTGTATACAAACATAGTTATGGTGTGTGAGAGGGCATTACCTTGAATCCAGCGATTCCAGGACGGCCAGGGGGTCCATCGTTACCAGGGCTACCCTATAGGCAGAGAATATCAAGCTTCAACTAAAAGTTTCTAGTCTTCAATTGAGTTGTTTTTGTGCGAGACAGGTCACTGTTAACAGATCTTTGCAGTACTTGTAATTGGCCTTACCTCACGTCCAGCCTCTCCCTGAGGTCCGGTCATACCAGGCAGACCGATGTTTCCAGGAGGACCACGGGCTCCAGAGGAACCAGCAGGTCCAACTCTACCAGGCTCTCCCTGTGATGGGATGCAGAGAAAATCACTGGGTCATATCAAAGGCTTCATACTGTATGTGAAGCAATGTTTGACCTTCTGTGTTGATCTTTTCTTTAGCGCTTGTTCATTCAAACTACGCTGCAAAATGGGCTTTTATTCTGATAAAATGCACATTTAAAATATTGCATGCCTGAAACCCAATGTCAGTTTCAATGTCAATTTTATGTTACTTAACAATTCTTCATCATTATCATCATTAAATTTAAGAGGCAAATATTGTAGTTTCTACCACTTTTTTGATTAATGTGTACTTACAGCACCACCAGGACCACCAGGAGAACCACGATCTCCTCTAGCACCAGGCAGACCAACAAATCCTTGAAGTCCAAGAGGACCACTGGTTCCAGGAGTACCAGAAGGACCCTGAACACACACACCACATATCAGTGCTTAGCTATATTTATTCATCCAACTGTTGCTGCTTTCAAAATGTCAGTGCACCACAGCTTCATAATTTCGACTGAAAAAAAGAGCGATAACTTACAGGAGGACCAGACTCTCCAGAGGATCCCTTCTCTCCAGCCAGACCAGGTGGTCCAACCATACCCTGCTCTCCAGAAGGACCAGCGGGACCAGGGTCACCACGGAGTCCACGAGGACCATCCTTACCAGCGGGACCAGAAGAGCCAGGGGGTCCAACAATGCCCTGAGAAGGTAAGAGGAATAGTACAGGTGGGTGAGTGTGTGTTTGTATTTAAAGAAGCTACTCATGTAATCCATTGTGTCCAGTGTGGGTCTGAATGCGTGTGTGTTTCCTAATGGTTGTAAATATAAGATCAATACTCACAGCGGGACCAGCGGGTCCAACTCTACCAGCAGCACCAGGGAAACCAGTCAGACCCTGACATCGGAAACACACACAATCATAGGTTATCGATGGGACATCAAGGATGTGTGGTGTAAACTGTGTCTCTGTGTGTCTGTATAAGAGTGGACATCGGAGATATGATGGGGGTATTTTCTGTATTTTCTGGCCATGGACCACAGGTGAAGAAATAAATCTAAAGAACACCAATTGTTCTATTTTGTATACTTTATACTTAAAAACTAGAAAACAAAAAATCAACAGACATCTATGATCAAAATGACTCATTAGATTTCAGTCACTCCACGCTCTAGTAGCTTTACCTTGATTTGAAAGGGCTGAAGTGAGTGCGTGAGTGTGGCAGGTGCTTGTTGTGCAGCAGTGATAATATCTGCGGTTAAATTGTGCTGTCATGTTTTTATGGCTCCTACATGCTTACGGATGCAATGAGTGGAATTTGGGGGAATTCTTTTTTATGTTTTAATACTCACAGAAGGTCCGGTGTCTCCACGAGCGCCAGCAGGTCCAGAAGAACCAGAAGGACCCTAGATAAGCAGATGAAGAAACCAGACATCATGCTTCTGAGTACACAACTACAATCCTAAATTCCTAAACTATCTTGAATCTTTCTGACACCTGATTAACCTTCTCCTGCTCCTTAAATCATACACTGAGTCTATTATATCAGATCTATCCTATTTTTCTGGTGTAAATGGTACTAACAGGAGGTCCAGACTGTCCAGCGGGTCCAGCAGGGCCAGCGGGGCCGAGCTCTCCCTTTCCTCCAGAAGGTCCACGCTCTCCTCTTGCTCCAGGCTGACCGTCAGCGCCCTGTAGGGAGGAAGAGTAAGGGGCTAGGTCAATATCAATATGTAACTATGTATATATTACATTGAAAGGTGATTGACGGCTTTCTTACAGGGGGCCCAGCGAATCCAGAAGATCCAGCAGGTCCAACCTCTCCACGCTCACCCTGTGGACAACAAGCAATTGGTCATGAAGACTGATTGAACTGCACACAAAAGCTGTTTTTTGTTATAATCTCTTCATCCTGTATTAATGTGAACAGGTCCTTTGGCATGGATGTGGTAAAACAGGTAATATGACGAGGGAAATTAGCCACAGCTACTTACAGGGGTTCCACGGGGTCCAGCGGGTCCAGCAGGTCCGAAGGAGCCGCTCTCACCCTGGAGGAGGTCAAAATCAGCATTATTTTAAATGTACTCTGGTGACTTTTGTTAAGACAGTAATAGCAGTAGTATGTAGAAGAAGAAACACATTTGCTGTCTGATTATTCAAATATGTTTTTTTAATTTGAAAACTTGATCAGTTGATGTGCTGCTACAAGAGGAAATCCATTCTGTTTTCTTAATTGTGCCAAGTAACACAAATGTTTTGTCATTGTTTTGGTTGTATTTCTGCCTCTAGTAGTTGTCTACATAGGCAAACATGCAATAAAATGCACAAAATCATGAAAATATTTAAATGTATCAAACCTCTACACAACTGGCAGAGCCCACATAGGACAAATTTTACAGAGTAGCTTAACACTAGTCAAAGGAGCAACAACATAAAAAGGGTGTAGGGTACTAGTGGATAGGATGTGTATGTGTGAATGTATATACTGTATGTTTATACAGTATGTGTGTAGAATTATTGGGGTGTCGTGTGTTTTGTTTCTTTTGTTGTTTTTTTTACTTGTTCTGTATCATCAGTACTTTGGGATACAGTAAATGTGTCAAAATAAATCAAACTTAAATGACAAATAATGTATAAAGTGCCCATTTGTTTTGTTATTACCAGTGCTGTCCTAGATTATAGTGGAGTGATTACTGTAATATTATAAAATGGCCATCAGGTGGCAGCGTGGAGCTTGTAACTACAGATACAGTGCATCGTATAGGTGCCGGTAATCGCAATTTTCTCATCCAGAAAAGTGGGATGTCCAAAGATATGGAGTCCGATTTGTCAACAGTGAGCATTTCTTGATCTCAATAACACATGTTGATGGTTGTCTATTGTAAGCTACTGTTGCAAGAGTCTGTCAGCCATCTTGATTAATGCTGGAGGCAGCCATTTTTAGGCTGTAACAAAGCTCCGTTACATTAATTAATTTGTGTTACAGTATACACCCTAAACACCTTTATTCAAATCTTTTGTGTCGTTATTTGTTTTGTGGTAAATAATATCCATACATTAGCTGCTTACCTTATCACCATTGGCTCCAGTTGGTCCGGGAGGTCCAGCGGGTCCGGGCATACCCTAAAAAAGACAGAGGATAGGACACTAAGACTGAGGCTCTGGTTGATACACTCTCTAATTGAGTGAATGGCAACAACGTTTATATCAAGTGCCTCATGAAGAATTAGAGAGTTTAACTTACACGGGCTCCATCTCTGCCAGCGTTACCATCAGGTCCTTTGTGTCCACCCTCTCCCTATAGGAGATGGATGAAGATGTTCTCATTAACAAACGTGAGCTAATTTAAGGGGTGAAATCCTGCTTTATTTGCAGCTGGTAGATTTAGGAACTTACCTTCTCTCCTTTGGGTCCAGGGGTTCCAGCAGCTCCACGCTCACCAGGCATGCCACCGGGTCCCTGGTGTCCAGGACCTCCAGCAGCTCCAGCAGCACCAGGCTCTCCCTGGAAACAAACATGGCAAGCTATGGTTCATTTTTCCATAAAACATATATTAGCTTGACATATACATGAATGCTTCAGGTGCAGCACTGAAGCCCTTAGATGCTGTCTATCACTGTGCACTAAGATTTATAACTGGCAATATCTATCATAACTGCATGCTTTTAATTTAGCAGAGACAACAGACATTAATCAACATTTCAGTTTAGACATTAATGTAATTGTACCATAGGTAGCTAGTTAGCTAACTTTTGTCCGTAGTTCCTGTTTTTTTTCTTTAAATGTGCAAATTACTGGATTGTGTTTGCGCTTATAAAAAAACCTACTTTCTTCCAATGTGCAAAAGTTTCCTTTTCATGTTTGTTGGTGTCTAGAATCTTTTGTCTGTTTTTTTAATCGGCTGTATTGTGAATGAGGTCTCTACCTCAATGTACATCTGAGTTAAAATAAGGTTGAAAGAGGATCATTCTTTTTGCAATGGCCTCATCCTACCTTGCCACCATCAGATCCAGGGGCTCCAGCAGGTCCACGGGCTCCCATTGATCCCTGAGGTCCAGAAGCACCAGCAGCACCGGGGTTACCACGCTCTCCCTGGAGGAACACATTGAGGATATCAGTGTTTTATCTATTTGAATGATTTCAGCATCTTACAAAAATCTGTGAGGCTACTAGAAAATAAATTGCTTCATTTGATGCAAACACACCCAGAGGGATGGCATGGGCAGGTTAACTTACCTTTCCACCAGCAGCTCCAGCAACTCCCTGGTCTCCTGGGATACCCTAAAAGAGACAAATGGTTGGTTAAAGATGTTCTGCTTATTCCACATTTTCTGTGGTCTGATTGTACTGTAACATGGGAGAAATTCAGTGTCTGTTTGTGTGTTACTTACTCTGTCTCCGGCCTTGCCAGCCTCTCCACCAGGTCCAGCGGGGCCAGGCAGACCCTGAAAACATCAAGCCGCAAGATCAGGACCAACAGACTCAAAAGAGCAGTGAAACGATGTACTGAATTTCTGAATTTCCTAAGCAAATTTGCTCTAAATTGTTTAAATAGAGTCAGAAGATGGATCCAAACCTGGAAGCCAGGAGCTCCAGAGGGTCCCTGCTCTCCCTTCTCACCAGAACCACCCTGTAGGAAGAAAGACAGAAGATCGATGTTTAAAATGGCACACTGATGGCTGTGGTAATCACATCATAAATGCAAGTATTTGTGCGTATGAATGTATGTATGAGCAACATGAATGTTGTATTTAAGGATACTTACAGCGGGTCCAGTGGCACCAGTGGCTCCGTTGTTGCCGTCAGCTCCAGGGGCTCCCTAAAGACAAAGATAAATTAACTGTTATAACAACAGAAAAATCCTATGGTTTAAAAGTTTAAATGTTTTATCAGTGAGCGACAGTGGAATTTGTTGCTGGGTGTTTTTTTACTTACTCTCAGTCCAGTGGGGCCAGTGGCTCCCTTGTCTCCAGGCTTGCCAGCCTCACCCTGAAGGAGGTCAAAGGTCAGTTAACCACAGGTTATGATAAACTTAATGATATACTGAAACATTTTCAGTCTTGGCCTTTTTTCTACTTACAGAAGGTCCCTTGGGTCCGGGGAAGCCAATGTTTCCAGGCTGGCCTCTAGGTCCAGTTGGGCCGGGAGGTCCAGAGCGGCCATCTTGTCCAGCAGGACCCTGGAGGAGAAAATAGGAAGTAAAGAAGGAAGTCATGTTTTTGGCATTCATTAGAGCAAATATGATTGTAAAACAGTGCAGACTGAGAGCAATGTCCGTGTTCTTAAGTAAAATTTATGACATTCAGATTTACTCACAGCAGGTCCCTCCTTTCCTGGGGGTCCAGAGCTTCCAGGGCTTCCTGGGAGACCCTGAAAAATGAACATTAGTCAGTAATTAATATGTATCTGTAATTATTAATGTGTACTGTTATCTTGCATTGAATTCTTGAGTTTAATTATTCACAATGTCAGCAGCTTTGTAGCAAAACCATTACCGGACTACTGCTCCAAGCTAATCTAACTCAGCTAATCCAATTTCCCAATTTCCCACTTCCCCTTCAGGTTTCTGTGATTTACTAGACTCACACAGAGACCAGGTAAGAATTTAGCATAAGACTCACCCTGAGACCAGCTGCGCCAGGCTCACCAGCACGGCCAGCATCTCCGGGGGGTCCACGAGGTCCACCGGCACCAGTGGCACCACGGGCACCGGGCATACCCTACGACAAGGAGACAAAGAGGTCCAAGAGAAATGAGGAGGAAGCTTCATCTCATCACTGAATGTTGACTTTATTTTGAAGTAGAAGAGAGATTTGCGTTATGTATAGCATGTTGGTGGAATGAGATTTGCTCACTGAACACTCACAATTGGGCCAGTTCTTCCCTCACCACCAGGCATACCACGGCCGCCAGAAGCACCCTAAAGGAGACGCACACGCATTAGCAGGGGATCCAAGTACCATAACCTCTGGATTTGTGTTGGTATGGTGCATCATCATCCATTCAGAGATGGCTATCTGGTACTCACTCTAGCTCCACGGTTGCCAGCAGGTCCAGTAGCACCAAGCTCACCAGATGGTCCTCTCTTGCCCTCCTCACCCTGAGGTCCAGGGGATCCCTGAGGTCCAGAGTTACCCTGAGGAAAGCAATAGAGAAGTTATGAGTCATAAACAGTGTATAAGCGAAGATTCAGTTTCAGATTCAGTTTGGTGGAATTATAAAGTAAAGAACAGGATCAGGATATGAACTTACAGGCTCTCCTTTGGGACCACCATCTCCCTTCACTCCCTGAGGGCCAGGATCTCCCTGAAACACATAAACAGACACCATCAATGTAAAGATCAATCATCAAATGTTTCTGTGTGTCTGCGTGAGGGCGTATGTGTTGTGTGTACATCTGCATGCTTCCAAGTGAGTATTATGGTTATTAATGTTGTGGCTGTTGGTGTGTGTACTTACACCAAGACCTCTCTGTCCAGCAGCACCCTGAGGGCCCTGGGGTCCAGGTCCTCCTCTTGGTCCGGGGAAGCCAGGGGCTCCAGCAACACCAGGGGTACCCTAAATAACAGCAAAGGCAGACAGGTGAGCATCACTCAAGCCTAACTGTCTTGTGCCTATGTCTTGGTGTTTAACCTTTATTGTTTATATAACATAATATATATACACAATAAATAATAGAGTATATGAAAATTAAAATTGCATCCTGCTATCAGTAAAATGACTTGATATTCTGTGATTGAAACAATCTAAATATTTATGTGTTGTTTTTGCAACATGACAAAGGTGAATTTTTGTAACCTCTGTGCGACCCTAATTGACTTTTAACCTATGTCTACTCAAATGAGACAACTTGAATACTTACAGCAGCTCCCTTGGCTCCGTTCAGGCCATTAGCACCAGGGTTACCCTGCAGGGGAAGAAAGAGACATTAGGAAATCCAAAGCACTATAATATGGGGAATGTGATAATATCAGGCACTGTCGCTAAATAACAATATAACTGTTCTGTCAAGGAACATTATTTACAGAACTTTTTAAGTTAAGGGACAAATACATGGATAGGATGGGCATGCAAATCATTTAATCATCTACATAAGTTTGTGGATTGATTTATTCAATCTGGAACAACAAAACAATCAAGACTAAATCCAGGACTCAAACAAACAAAAATAAATGTTTTTGCTTATAAGTTTTCCAGGTTTTACAGAGTGACAGAGAGGTGAGTGGAAACATCTTCAGTCAGGATACTTACAGAGGGACCAACGGGACCAACAGCACCATTGACACCGGGCTCTCCTCTTGCTCCCTGAGCTCCAGATGGGCCAGTAGCTCCAGCGGGTCCAATCTCTCCCTATCAAAGACAAAAACACATCCACAATCATATAATGAAATTAAACAAAAATCAATACTGTGATGAAAGGAGTTAAACGATTTACTGGTATTGTATAAGGATGTGTTGGTGTGTATTTAAATGATCAGACAGTGGTTTAGATATGAGTGGTTTGAATGTTTGGTCTGAAGTTACTGAGGCTGCTACATGCATGAACTATCCCCATGGGGATATTATACAGTACAAGAAGATGCTCATACTACATGTCAATGAGAACTGCGTCCTTTTGTGACACTAAACATGAGCTTCTCTTGGAGGATATGTTCTCAAAGAACAGGAAATGCAACAGGAAGTGGCATCACACTTACCTTGGGGCCGGGACCACCGGGGAAACCTGGGGGACCAGCAGCACCGAGGGGACCCTAGGTAGAAGAACACCAGACATGGCATCAATGTAAGGTCACATTAAGGTCAAGTTATAAGTTATAAGATATTACAAAGCACATTCTGGACAGGTACCTTGATGATACCTTCCTTTTGAGTTCAATATTCACAAAGGGGATTAATCTCACAATCGCAAAGGGGTTTAAAAGGTCAATACTCACAGCAGGGCCAGCGGGGCCAACATTGCCATCAGCACCACGAGCACCAGCGGGGCCAGCAGGGCCAGCACGACCTCTCTCACCAGGCATACCACGAGATCCCTAAAGCGAGGACACACAAGAAGAACAGAAGTGATGAGAAAAGCGTCTTTACTGCAATCATGTAATAATGAATGATAAGAATGAGGAACATGAGTGATAAAGCATCTAATATGGCTGTGGCTATGGCTTTTACTGAGGTTTACTAAGGTTTTGTGCATAAATGGTGAATCTTGAACTCGATAAAAAAACTTACAGCGAGTCCAGGACTTCCAGCAGCTCCGTGTGCACCGGGCTCACCCTATAGGGGAGACAGGAGAAGATGATGAAGTGTCTGGGGTGAAGTGACTCAAGGTCAAAGGTTGAAGGGTCAATGATTTGTTATCAGCAGGCTTATATCAATATTAATATATTAAGACTTAAAGAAAACTGTGCTCCTATATTAAATAAAGTACTCATTTTGCTGCAGTTATGAGGAAAGTGCCTTTCTTACCTTGGCGCCAGCGGTACCGGGCTCTCCCTTACGTCCATCCAGACCAGTGTAACCCTGAAACACAGAGGGAAAGTGATGATGGGAGAGGCTTACAATCACATACTAAAATACTACAGACACAAACATAAAAAAGATGAAATAAGGGACAAAATGATGAGACAGGGATTGTTAGATAAAATCGGATTTTTAACACGACATACTGCATGCTTGTTTGACGTCCATTAAGAATACGTATTGACAATAAGACATCCAGTGTCCCTTGTGAGACAATAAGGGAGCGTTTGTATCTTCAAAAGCAGTTTCACAGGAAGTTAACACCTGGCTCTGGGTTATATGGAAGGGGCCTTCCAATACCTAAAAGCCATGAAGTGACTTCACAGATGAGACATTCTCACACAAAACGGGGACTAAAAATCTTAAATAGCAGCCATTAGACTCCTTTTATTTCTAGTTAGCTCCTCAGCAAAGAAGAGTAATAAGGAAGATAGCTCCATAATCCTTTCAAGTGACACTCCAAGTCATTTGAGTCCACATTTTACAAAACGCAGGTAGAGCTCTTCCGCCATATGTTTTTATTTTTGGAGCGTTTCGGCTGCTTGCTGCAGACCAGTGGGGTTCAGGTGATTACCACGCAGGCAGGTCAAGCAGAGGAATCACGATCAACACTCACTCTGTGTCCCTTCATTCCTGGAAGTCCGGGGGTTCCGGGGAATCCACGAGCACCCTGCGATTCAAAACAAAGAAATATGACTTAGATGAAGTCCATATTTACAGTTCAGATATCTGTTTGTATCTTTCTGTGTTTCATTCTCCTTGTTTAGGAGAGAATGTCTCACCTGTGGGCCGGGGGTACCTCTGTCTCCGGGCTTGCCGGGTCTGCCGTTGTTACCCTGTGAGAGCACAAAAAGACGTTAGTATGTGACATTCCCGTAAACAACAGCGGCCCTTGAAAATGCTTGTTGAAACACAAATATATACATACGTCCTCTCCGGATTTGCCAGGGGGTCCAGGGGGGCCACGAGCACCAACGGAGCCCTAAGGAAAGAAAAACAAAACATATAAGATCTCAAATATAACAACTACTTTAAATACAATGGCATCTATGACATCTGACAGTGACAAAGAAGTAATACTAAAGCATGCTTATCATCACGTGATAATATGAAAACTGGGGGATTATCTTACAGTCTGTCCAGGCTCTCCGGGCTCACCAGCGTGTCCAGTGTGTCCCTGAGGACCCTGTTGAATGATAAGAGGCACAGCAATTAGTCTTCATTTAGACACCATAGCAACAGTACGCTGTGTGTTCAGGTTGTAGGTATGGAGTCAAGTTTGATCAAAAAAGTGTGAACTTACAGGGGGTCCAGGAGGTCCGGGAGGGCCTCTAGCACCCATCATACCCTGAAAAGGAGAAATAAGTCAATTAGTAATGTCATTCATTAACATTAAGTCAACCTATGCTAGTGTAATTTGGCATTAGGGTTAATGCAACTGGAATCAAAATTATTCATGTGTAGGTAAGACTGTAGAGACACTATTGACATAAAGGTATCTGAATAGTGCTGTGGATTGAATGGGACCAGCGTGGGAGCATGTGTGATGTCATCATGTGTATGCTTGGCCCTCACCATGGGTCCAGGGCCGGGATCAGGGGCTTTTGAACCATCATACTGAGCAGCAAAATTCTGTGAAACAGAAACAAACACAGATTAATTAGCCAGTAGACAAACTTCTCATAATATATCAGGACATTATCGGACAGGCAGAGCCTCGATCCAGGTCAGATAAATAGCAGTGGTTTCCAGTATTGTCCGTGCCTATGTTATCGGCATGACACAAATAGAAACTGATGCACTGTAAAAAGCAAGTGAGAATCCTGTATTTTTTATGTTTTGAAGACTTAATTAGCACTACAGTAGTAAGGTAGTTGTGTATTATCCGTGTGTTATCTGTTAGCCATGGTGTCAGATGGCTTAAGGACCAAAGGTCAAAGGTCACAGGGTTATGACATCATTATTAAAAGCCATTTCTTTTTTGCCATTCCAAGATAGTTCATGATTCGTGTGACACAGACAAACAATCTGCAACCCCTAATGTGGGTCAAATTCACACATCGAGCAGACATATTTTTCTGCACGGTTGTCATCATGACCAACGCTGGAAGTCAAATCACAGCTTGTGCATTTGCACCGTCAAAGTTCCCGCACCACCTTTGAGCTAAACACTGCAAAGCCAGACAACCAATTTTGCGAGTATAAACAGCTGACTTACTCCTCCAAGTCCAGGGGGACCAGGGGGGCCAGCGGGGCCAGGGAGTCCGGGTTTGCCATCTCTTCCATTTGGGCCCTTAGGACCCTGTAAAAGACAGATGGTGTGGTGAGTGAACACTGGAACTGCATGAACAGCCGCTGACAGAAGGGTTTCTTGTGAGTTTCAGGTTATTCTATTTCATGAAATGACAGAATAATTAAAAATAATGTTGTTGTAGCAAATTGTGTTATTGTAAGAAATGTACTATAACACATTTTAATTGTCAATAAAGGTCAATATTCAAACAGTCCCGATCAAATCACATTGCTGTTACTGTCTCTTAACACAGGCCAATGGGTGTTGTAAACAAAGGGGTGTGGCCTACTGAGGTTAAAGGGTCAAATGAAGTCAACTAACACGGTGCCAAAGACGCACCAAAATTATACCACATTAAAATGCCTATATTACATATTTGGTAACAGTTGTTTGGTCAAGGGCAGCAGAGTTTTCTCATCAGCTTACCCTGTCACCTCGTGGTCCCTTCTCTCCTTGGGGACCCTGCGGCAGAGAGAATCACTCAGTCAGACCAAAGCACAGAGCAGATGGCTGCTTCAGCAACACGTCAGCTGTAAACTATTCCTCTAAAAAAGCAAAGCATGCCACTGCGTCTCATCTAAACTACACTAAAAGCAGATTTTAAAAAGATTCGAGTTCTATTCAAACCATCTGGTGTGTGTTAATTACAATAAAATGTGTACGTAAACAAACTTGACCTTACAGTGAGAGGACAAGCAAGTTAAAAAAACACATTTCATCAAAAAAGACCAGATCTAAACTAGGCTGTATGTGTCTGATATGCCACACTGTAGGTGCTAATTGACACATAAGAACAGCATCATGTGCTCACCTTGACTCTCGCCTAAACAGAAAAGAAAATAAATAAATGTAAGATTTATTTATTCAGTCTTTTCAGGGTTCGTCAGGATATTTAACATGTAGGCTTTATCGAGCAGTCAGCATAATCATCTACAGCTGAGCATGCGATACAGTATGTGATGCTGTCACAAGGGTGGCTGAAACGTGCTCATGCAGACACAGGAATTAAAATGGAAGCGCAGCAGAGTAATGTGCATGTGATATATAAGACCAACATGCTAAAATAAGCGACATGATAAAGAGCTAGACTGAACAACCTCTTAGCTGAAAGAGCATGTTAGTCCATGGTAAAGAAAGAGTTCTGAGATGTTACCAGAACCACACAGTGCGTACTGCACCTTTAAAACATTGAAACATGAAGCTGATAGATGTTCAATTTTAGGGCAATCTCAGTTATGAGCAGAATCATTAATTAATGATTTCCATTACAGGGCCCAGTCCTGATTGATACATTCTTTTTCTTTTTTAAGTTTTATCCAAGCTGAAAATCTCAACCTTTCAGAACTGGTCTGAGATCAGCTTTTGTAAATTGACTGTTAAATCAGGGAGCAGAGGAAGACTCCAAACTGACCCAAAGCCAGCTGTTAGGGGGCAAACCTCCCTCTGCCCCTCTCTGCTGTCCTCAGAAAGGATCCTTTGTACCAGGCCCCATGGGTGCCTCAGAGCTGCGGTTTTAGCTTTCATTGACACCAACTTTAGCCAATAGGACCCTCACCTATTCATGGAACAGGAAGGGAGCAAAGCTGCAAGAAAATAACCTGAAATTCCTAAATGCTCCGCCATCACTGAGATTGCTCAAATGTGTGGAGACCAACCGAGAGGGTCTGCAGTATCGCTCAGCGTTTGGAAGACCAAAGGCAAAGTGACAAGGTAATGCTATCTTTTGTGATTTCATGCATGTGTACTAACCGAGTCTGTGGCGTTGGAGAGATGAGGAGGAGGAAGAGGGAGATGAGGAGGGTGGGGGAGAGAAGAGGGAATACACCGTTAGAACATGATGAGCATTTTTAAAGCAAAACAACCTGAAAAAGAAACAGTCATTTCCATCCATTCTCTGTTCTTTTAAATTGTTTCCACGTCTTTATGGTAGGTCAGAGTTGTACTTTCTTTTGCATGAGAACAGTCTATAAAAGCTACATTCTGCACAAACAAGATAAAGCTTAAAATCTGATTTGTGTCTCTTATGAGGGCCTTTTAAAAAAACAGATCTGTGCCTTAATAAATGAGTTTGGGACTGGCAGAACATAACTACACCTATATCTCGAAATGTTGAACAAATGCGTCTGTCGTGCCTACGATTAACCTTTCTGCTTCACTTATTAGCTCACAACCTTGCTGCTGTAGTACAAGTATCAGTTCATGTCAAACAGTGTAGCTGAGGGCCACATCCTCAAACTGTCTCACTCAGGCTACAAGAGTGAATTTCAGTTCAATAGCATTCCATATAATGAGGATCGGGCTGCTAACAGGCCTGAACAGGTAGTTTGTGCCCTTGGGACAGGAATAGTTGACGTGCTACTGCAAACTAGATGAGAACTACAGCGTTTGTGTTGGGGAAATGAATGACATCTGTTATTGTTAGATGATTTCTGCTGCAATGTTATTAAAGGAGGAAAATCTTATGATTTTGGCTTGAAAAACTGGTGAATTTAACCTAATTAGACTGAATTGTCAAATTGTCAGAATTTCAATTATGGACTGATTGATGATAGAGTCTCCTTCATTCACGGCTGATGTTTGTATCTTGCAGGTGGACATCAGCTGATGCCCCCTCTGAATCTGGACCAGCTGGTCATGGCTGAGTTTGGGCACAGCTGGGACCTCCCTGTGAACTCCAACGCCTCATGTCTAATCTAGAACCACACGGTGGCGCACTTGGGGATTGAAGGTGATGTGAAACTATTTATCCACCTCTCTAACGCACTACGACAGTGAAAAAGTTGCACAAAGGCATCAACTTCAATCTTGTAGTTGAATTCTTAAATTGTTTGTGGCCTCAAAAATGTTAAATCACGCAGTAAACGTTCACTGTAAAGAAAGTTATGCAAACAGAAACGTCATGTTAAACAAAACTAGTGTAATATTTAAGCATTTGGTCTCATTCTAGTTAAGCCTTGATAAACAGATTTGTCTCTTTTCAAAGAGGAGAAAATCTAATTGGTGCCAAGCAGATGTTTGCACCCACGGCCACCAGGGGGAGACATTGTAGTTTCCTATAATAAAACCTCATCTCTTGGACATCTGGATGGAACAATATGTACAACGCCCCACCAAGTTTTTCATCCTGTGTCTAAAAGAAAATTCACTTTCAGCCTATTTTACTGACTCCACATGCATTAAACGCGCTGAAAAGCTACTTTAGAGGTCTCTCTGAAAGCGAGAAAACTTTTTTTTGTTTTTTTTCTGTCAGGAGGGAAACTGCTCCTTCTCGGAAACTAATCAAATCATTATGATTGTATCCTTGGAGAAGAAAAGAAAGTGAAGAATCCTCTGCATGAGCTCAATCCGTTGAGTTTTTATTCAGCGGTGCTTTGCGCTCTCTTCGGGTTGACCTTGATGTAAGTCCCAAACAAAAGCCAAGCGCAAGATCCTCAAGCAGTGGGACCCGAAAAAAAATTATCCATCACAGAGAAAAAAAAGAGCAGATAATCAAACTTACATTGACATGATGCTAGGTATGAAGTTACTGCAAGCAGCAACAGAATCCGGGTATCCACAAAGCTGAGCATGTCTACACAGACATGCAGACTCCTTGTGCTGCTGAGCCCTTGTTTTTAAACCACCCTTCAGGAAGGCATACAGTTGTGATGACACGAGTAACTCCAAACTTAGCAGAAACCTGCTGCCGTGATGCTAGAATAATAAAGTTCTATCAGGCCTATTTATACGGCAGGAGGGTCCCTGGTCTGCGTGTCAAAAGTCAGCCCACCAGCCAATCAGAGGAGAGAAACCCAATCTGACTCCCATCCCTCTCCAGCTCACACTCGGTCATGTGGTGCTGCATCTCCCAGCCTCCTCTCCACCAGAGAGCGTTTGGCAAAGCCTTGGCGATGATGACGAGTGCAACGTTTTAATTAGATCCATTCTTTTTGAGGACGTGGACAGCGTCGACGTTTAAAAGGGAGAAGAAGGCCTACGTTTTTTCCCCTCTTTTACGGGTTGCAGTGAATCCGGAGTGTCAGTGCTGAGATGCGGTGCGCCCGGGCGCAAAGCAACCTTGCGCGCAGTTTAGATTTGTGCGTAAAATGTGCCCATTTCGGAGGGCGTCGGTAGGCATCAGATGGCACCGAGACCCTCTTCCATTTCTTTGGATTTTATGGGGAGAATAACTTTAAGAGAGAGTTTAGGATTACCTATTGGGTCTTTGTTGAGCTGTTGGAATTTTATTGGAGTTTTAGTGTGCCGTTTTTACGCACGGATTTTCTTTTTAATTCTCACATCTCACTCTTATTCTTCTGCTTTTTTTGGGAAGCATTATAGTGACAACTTTGACAGTTTTGTGTAGTGTGTGACTACCACCAACATCCCTCACGCAGCCAAGCAGATTTTGTGCCATTTTTTTCATTTTTTCCACAAACGTGCGCCAAGCATTCCCCAAACAATTCACTGTGTGTTCAAATAAAGATATGTTCTCCTCCGTCTAAACTGTGTAGATCACTGAAAAATCATTGAATCTTTATTCAGCAAAATCAGTGGAATGCGGTGATTCAGGGACAACATACACTTCAGCTTTAGACTGACAAAAGACAGGTGTGAAGGAGATCCAGTTTCAACCTCTCTCTCTCTCTCTCTCTCTCTCTCTGAGCAGCTCTTACCTGCCCACATGACCAGACATGTCACCTACTCTACAACCACTCCAACAGCACTCAGTGTGGCCCCCATTCTGCCTAACATCACACACCCACTGTCCATTCCACTGAGTAAAACTCACGGCATAAACACGAAGTTGACAAAAAAGTGTCTATCGAACAAACAAATATGTGATTTTTATGAAGTACAACTCATTGTTGGCAGGTGGAATGATGCAGTGTCCTTATGTGCACCTGGCTATTGAATTCAAGAATTGTGAACTTATCCTTTAAATGTAAGAACAATGTCGCTTATCATGAAATAAATAATATAAAAAGAAGTTGAACCAATGAAATGTGAATAGATCCCCTCATATATTCCCTGAATCTTATTCTGCACTTCATAAAGGAGATTTCCTGCACTTTATTCAGTGAGGAAACTCTCAGTGCATCTTGAATCACAAAGACTTCTACTTCTCACATTTCATACATTTATTTCATGAAGATTATTTTGCCTCAATAAACACAAAACTTGTATCGGAGTGGAAAAGGATCTCCATTTTGATCCTCCTGTGTAACATGGACTGACACTTTACTGGGCTTTTATATGTGATGCAGATTGTGATGATGAAAAGCTTGTTTCTGAAGGATTTTATGATGTAATATCTACTCTAAAACTCTTGTTTTGCAACTTAATATAGGTAAATGTACTTGTCCTAACTATTCAAGTCACTCTAAACGATATAAGGGGTTACATCCTTGTTCTAATTCATCCTATATAACTTCACTCTTTTCTCTGCCTCCTGCCCACGTTCAGTCCTGTTCTCTTTCCTCCCCCCTCTGCGCCAGAAAAAAAAAAGAGTAATTGTTGGACACTCCCAACAGTTCACCTCAACTCTTCCCTGAGTCAAAGCAGAAAGATAGAAAGACAGAGAGAAAAAAAGGAGAAGGAGGAGGAGCGAGTGAGATGAAATGTGTTTTAAAGATGGCAGAGCTCCCACTCACTGCACAGTTACATTCTCATGTTTGCAGAGGAGCTGGAGAGACCAGACAAGGCGGTGTAAGGGAATCAAAGATGGCTGCAAAGCTCCACATCATCAGAGTTTTTTCTCTCGATTCAACCACAGGAGACATGAAACAGACAATTATGTTTGATCTAAGTGAACACTCGCATTCAAACACTGAAAAACAAGAGTTTTAGAAAAGGTTATAGAATGATTATATGAGAAATACACTTCAACGGCAGCAGAAGCAACTCTTTGAAAGTCTTTTTTATTGAAATAAACAAGATAAGAACAATTTAACTTGACTTTAAAATGATCCAAAGCCCCCTCTATTCATTTTGATTCCCTTTAATTGACATTTTCAGTTGACAAACCCTATTTTCCTCAAGAATGTGAGGGTGTCCGTGTCTGTGGGTCAAGACATTCATCAAAGCGGGAGCAGACAGCTAGTTTAGGTTAACTCCAGACACAGATCTGCTTCCTGATTAGAGGTCAGCAGTGGTTTCTGTTGCAATGTGATTGAGGTACAAAATCTTAAGACATTCAGACGTATTATTCTGAACTCCTCTGAACTATTTGGCAAAAGTTTTGTTAACCCAGTCACAGGTGGTCAGAATATCTATTATAGTGACCAGAAAAATCCCTGCTGTTAAAGTTATGTGTCCATGATTTTATACAAGAAATAAGGCAGACAGTAAAGGAAAATGCAACAATGTGAAATATAACCACATTATATTTATTCATCCTTTGACAAGAAAAATCCTTCAGCCATTTTGAATCATCTAACGTCTTGCTCCTCTCCCGTAGTACTGCCAGCTGGGCCTGCAGACAGATTCCTCCAGATGTTGCTGCGCTCTGATTGGACGTCCAAGTTGTTTCCTCAACGAGTCTCATGTTTCCCTTCTGATGCAGAAGAAAGTGCTAAGGATTATGGGTGGAGCGGATCTTCTTGTGTCAGGGGTGGCTGTCCACCTGTCAGCCAGCTGGTGAGGAGAGGTGAGATTAAGGAGAAAGATTCGATCAGCTGCTGGATGCTTGGATGGAAATGTAGAACTGTTGCATCCCTGATAGCAAAATGCCAGATTATATCTGATGCTATCGTGTCATACTGTGGCTATGAATCACAGAGAAGATCGGATGGTGACACTTCAATTGACAAGAGGCGAGGCATGGGAATCACTTACTGCATATGATGAAACATGTGCATGTACAGCATACAAATGCTCTGCGCAGCTTTCTTATATAATCTAGAAGATAAGAAATAGTGGAATTGTAATTACATCTTGCAGCAATCCCTATAACATCTAAGTGAAGGTTGATGTGAGTGTTTCCCACAGGCTTCACCAGGCTCACAGTGAACCTTCATCAAGCGTTTTATCAACTTAAAGGTCCATCGTGTAGGATTTAGTGGTGAGGTTGGCTATTTTCAACCAACTTAACACCCGTCATCCGACCCTCCCCTACGGTAGCTGAAAACGAAAAACGTGAAAGGCCCTCTCTAGAGCCAGTGATTGGTTTGTCAGTTGTCAGAAAGGACCCACTTTGCGTTTCAGGTCATTATACACAAAAGAAAACAATATTATGAATATTATATTCCATTTCTGCCCCTAAATCCTACACACTTGACCTTTAAGTTCTTCTGAACATTAAAAGTTTTGAATTTTTTAGTATTTATGGCCTTTATATTATCATATTATTATTTGACATGAGCTTATACAACTAATATATGGATTATTTTGGCTATAACAAATACTCATACTCACTTATAACAGATATCAAATTCTTAAATAGTGGAATAAAATAACATCCAGAATACACATGAAAACTGTATGATGTTACATAATTAATGTCTGAACATTAATGAACACAACACATATGTGTTCATTAAGGTTTAAATATTGTGATTGTGAAGACCACAGCATGTGATTCACACCAATGTCACACTCAATAAACCATTCAGTGATCTATGTGGATGGGGATTGGGGACACTGTCGTCTTGGACGAGACTGAACCTCCTCCATCAGGATAGAAACGTGTCATGATTGGATAAGATCACACGGTCAGACAGGAACATCATCAGAGTACCAGACCATTCCAGGAAAACACCCCTCACCTTTTCTTGTCACCTGTTTACATACACCACAGCTTTGGTAAAGCCAAACTGTGCTTATTTAATTATGTGAAATTTCCCTTTAACTTTTTTTTGTTTGGTATCAGTTGTAGGGTGTTTCAAAGCGGGGATAACCCTTGGTATGTGTATGTGGCCAACACACTCAGACACCAGCAGCTGTCTTTAGAGGTCGTTTAGTGATGGAGCAGAGAGAAAGAGAAAGTTTGTGATCAAGGGGGAGGAGGAGGAGGAGAAAACACACACACATACACCTATTATCCATCCATGGACTGAACCAAAGGCAGATGAGGAAAGATCAGAAAATGGTTGAAGGTTGAAGGAAGCAAAGAGTGAGGGATAAAAAGATTCAGACACACTGCCCTCTGTGACACTCACACACACACACACACACACACACACACACACACACACACACACACACAGAGGCTCTAATTAAACAGGGCACTGCACGCTAACACACACACACCAACACCAGTACACAGACATATACACACATCAGCAGACATGCAGGGGCGGTTGAGGTTTTCAAATTACAGCCTATATTCCAGGCAGTTTTTCTCTTTTTCTTCTCTGAACACTTGAAACCAACTTTCCACACAGGAATACCGTCGGAAAAACTCCAAACTATGAAACTCAGCTCGTCAGTGATAAAAATGTTTTTGTTAAATAATGAAGCATCATTTTTAAGCTGTGGCGTGTGGGGGTGTCATCATTTCCCCCATCTTGGCACAAAATAGCACAACAGTGATTTCTCAGTGATTCCTTGGCCACATTTTGATTTCTAAGGGTCCACGTGGTTAGCTGGTATTTGGTCAACTCGATTATGAAATGAAATGATTGCAGATGGTTAGCCTAGCACAAAGATTAGAAGCAAAGGGACAACAGCTAGCCTGGCTCTGTTTGAAGGTAACACGCCCCTCCTGCCAGTACCTCTAAAACTCAGTGAAGTAAAACAGTATCTAGTTTTTTTAACCTTTGGACTGAGTCTGGCTAGCTGTTTCCCCTTGTTTCCCATCTTTGTGCTAAGCTAAGCTAAGCTAAGCAAAGCTAAGATAACCTGCTGCTGAGGGTTGCTTCACTTTTTACGGCACAGACATGAGAGTGGTATCAATTTTCTCATGTAACTCAGCAAGACAGCAAGTAAGTCCCAAAATGTCAAACTTTTCCTTCAGTATTTAGAATAACCAATAATAGCAAGAAAGATTTTGATAGCGTCCAAACAAAAAACCACACTGACTGCCCCGTAGCTCTGGCTGGCCTTTTGGGACTTGTGCGTTAGCGGCTAGTTCGCTACATTCAACAAGCTCTCTTAGCTGTTTTAGTCCAATAAATACATTAATAAACAACTCAAATGCCACAGTCATATAAGCACAAGCAAAATAGCCATCATGAACATACATCAGTCCACAAAGTCTACTCGTGACGGTTACTGCTCACTGCTGTGGGGGTGTGCTTTGTGCTAACGCTACTGGGTTAGCTGCTGAATGAGTCTGTCGATGCCACAGTGGCCTGCGCTTTGGCTAAGGGGTAGCTGTACATGCATTTGTCCTGAATAGTCATGGTACAGTTAAAAAGGCCAAAGTCATCGCCAATGGGAGCTCCTCTCTCCAACAGGAAGCACTGCTCCTGAAACACCTCGTCAGTAGTCCTGCCTGTTATTCCGTGACTTTGTGACATCACACTACGTCACCATGTCACACATTTGCATAATTTCCCCCTATATTCATGGTAGAAGTGACGCTAACTCGAAGCTGAAAACACAATAGAGCCGTCCGGGGACACGGTGAGGGGTACTGGCTCAGGTGTGTGTGAGTTGACCAATCAGAGGAGACTGGGTAGGGGGGGGGGCTTAAAGTGACAGAGCCAAAACTGAGTTTCAGACAGAAGGGCGAACACAGTGTGTTTTTGGAGCATTAAAGCATGTAAACCTATTCTAGTAGTAACCCAAACTGAAATGATGACCCTGAAAATGAGCATAATATGTCTCTTTTAATCTTCCCTGGTTTGAACAAGGTCTAAATGCACAACATGAGTTAGTAATGACTTGTCCCCCAGTAGTTAACAGTGGGGTTTTAACAAATCAGTACGTCTTTATTTTATCAAGGGAATAATCAGTGAATCGCTGCCTCCCCAGATGGATAGCCAGGACAGCAACAGACGAGTAAATTTAGCACAATTTTTTTTTGTTAGCCAAAATGCATCTTCTGCAGCAGTTTTCCTCTCTGCTCCTCGGAGGAGAACCTGGAAGCTGCAGGCTCTTGCTCGAGTCTTTAAACACAAAGGCGAGTTGAGTCAAAGAATTCAGCTCTCCTGCTGGCTCGACAGGCCTCAGCGCATATCAGCATGCTGAGGCTACTGGCTCTATTCACCCTGCTGACTGGCTCCTCAGCACCCAGGAAGGAAGGAACTTGGGGAGAGCTAGTAAAAGACAGGCCATGTTTTTTAAGGAGCACTCATTTACTTTAAGTGCTTCAAATTATACAACGCCCCGGCCAAGTTTGTGATGTGTCTATGTGCACAGGACGCCTTTTCTCACTCCCTTCCTTCTCCTGTTTTTTTTCTTCTTTTTCTCATTTTATTTCAGCGTCTCCCCCTCTGCCTTCACGATCATCTCTTCATCCTCGTCTGTCTGTCTTCTCTCCCTCAGGTCACCACATCTGCAGGCTGTTTCTACTGGAATATATTTCGTGAACGTTTAGCTGCAGGGAGGCAGGGCTATTGTAGAGTTGGTCTAATGTCAGCTTGGGGATGGGTGCAGGGAGGGAGTGAGGGGTAGAGGGTGAGGGAGAGTATAAATATGTGTCAGGAAACACAAGCAAGCATGGTGGAGAAGTTGAGTCAGAGGGAATAGTTCTTCCATCAAGTCAAAGAAAATGCGATTCTTTCTCTAGTGAATGTGGCTTGTTGCAACTTTCTTCTATCGTATTTTAGAGGGTAAAACATCATCGAGGGAAGACACTTCCTCACAAGAAGCCTTTCTGTCTCTGAAAGAGCTAAAGTGATGAGAAAGATCGTGAGGACTGCGAAAAAGTAGAAGGCGAAAGGGAGAAAATCAAAGTAGGGAACCTCCCTTGGCTCGGACTAACACATGGTTAGATTTGCCTGTGTGTCCACATGACTCACAGTCTGGTCAGCAAACGCATAATAAACGTGACAGAAATAACCCCACACAATGTCACCAGAGTCCACGGCAGGCAGTTAATTGCTAGATAGAGCTGGGCCGTGGTTTGAGACAGGAAAAAAAAGCTCCAACTCATATAAACGTAGAGCGAGAGAATCTCCATATATGTAATTTTTTATTTGAATGTTTTTTTCTCTTTGAAAGGCTGCATGAATATTCAAACGAGTTGATTTTGTCAGGGTTCCGTCAAGGTTGTCGGGGCCGTATTCTGCCGACGCTTTGATCAAAGTCAAAGGAAGGACGCTTTTATGAAATCATGAATTCCATCTGCTAGTTACACTTTCAAAATATCATCCATCACAGATAACGTTCATTTTGTTCCCTTCAAAGGACAATATCAGTCCGGTTATTTTCTCCATCTACCATTTTAAGTATGGTGAACCTTTCACAGCATTTCATGGTTTGAATCTCAGTTAGAATGTAGTTTTCCCTGTTCACTTTGGTTTATCAGTGAATCACTTTTCAATAAGTTAGATAATGACACATTACTTAAAGATGCAATATGTAAAATTGCAACTTTAAAGTGTCTTAAACAACTAGACCTCTGTTATATATTTTGCTTAGTTGTGTACTTATATTATCCCAAATGTTTCCAACAATATTCAAACCCAGAGAAATCCATAGTTTACTCAAGATAACGGTGCAGTTGATGTGGTCGCCTGTCGCTGTAACTTCCGGGAGAGTGACGAAGGAAGTGGCTAAACGTAATTTGAATGAAACTTTAACATTACCTCCTCGGTGGGCATTTCTGCCTGAGTTGCCTAAGTCAATTTTCATCAGCAATGCAGGTTGTCTAACAATGAAGACAACGACTCCCATGATCCCATGCATGCTACATACGTCTTCTGTTTTGTTTTGATTGAGAGACTCCTTGGTTATAATGGAGACGGAGATGGAAATGGTAACAGGTACCATTTGCCTTTTCCCAGATGTCATGCAGGTCGGATAGTAAAAGTGAGGTTTATAGGGAACAAATCTAATTGCCGACGGTGTCTTTATTCTATAGCCTTTACATTGTGTAATCAACATATACTTCAAACTGATACATTAACAAAAAACTTGAAACACAATGTTTGTTCACATAACTTCCTGGTAGAAAACCCTGCGTCACGCATCAGCTTACATACAATAATTTTGTTTCATGATCTTATCTTTAATGTGTATATACATCAACGCATCTGAAATGCATGTTTGATGTTGTTTCATCTTTTTATTAAAAACACTTTAGTTTGGAGAACTAATTTCCCTGTTGGGCACAAGACTAAAGAAAGTCACAGCAGATACATCAGGTCGGTAGGACCAACGTGTTGAACTATATATCATTAAATGCTACAGTTACGGCTGAAAATGATGAGAGAAAAAAACAATAGTTTGCAGATTCCACATATTTGCACCGTGCAAATCAATAGCCAATTTTCTGTGACTGTAGTTGTTAGCGAGACGTCACACTTTACACACTCTACTTTCTTAAAAGGGATCACATTCACATGTCAACATGTCAATCCCAAATTTACTGTGACCCCTCCTCACATGGTGCTAGACGTTAAAGATACACGTTGTTAGGGTTAAACTTCAACTTGAGATATGGTTGGAATGGCTTTTGTACAGTGCAATTAACATCACCCACAGGTACTTGTTAACCACACTTGCCACGCATGGCTCTAGGGAGGGTCATGTCAGGCTCTTGCTCAGTCCACCATTTTGGTCTAGACTGAAATATAATTTCATACAGAATTCATGGTGCCCAGAGGATCAATCCTAATGACTTTCACAAACCTCTAGCTTTACCTCTTGTGCCACCAATGGAATGACAAATTTGTGGTTTTTGAGCATGGATTGTCTTGTCATGCTGTTTCACCTTCATCGTCAGATCAAAAGTGCAATTTGTCCAATACTATAGTTTACATCTGCCTGCAAAACTAATGACGTTCCCATCATCCTCAGTTGTACTTTGTTTTTAGTGCTAATTAACTAATGTTAGCATGATATAAAGCCAAACTAAGATGATAAACATGGTAAACACTGTACCTGCTAAACATTAGCATGTTAGCATTGCCATTAGACATGTGAAGTCTTATACTCTTACTCTTGTTGTAATCTGCTGAGTCAAAGGTCATATTGATAACATTTTACTGAAGACAAATATTACATATATTATATTTGGTTCCAGCTTCTAACAAGGTTTGAGAGGCAATAGTATAACAACATTGGTATCATGTGGTATCTGTGATTCGTCAGTGTCAAGAGTCTTGGTAGTTTGTGAAAAAAAAGACATAAAAATGGCAACTGTACTGCCTCACATTAGCTGACTAGCGTTAGCGTTGGTAACATCAGCGTTAGCTACCTGGTGTTAGCCACGTTAGGCATTGCAACAAACTAGCAACTTGAGGGGGCAGATGACTGGAACAACAGAGTTGTTGGGACATGAATGCAATGACAGGAGGGAGAGGTTTTTAAACAGTTTGTATATTGCACAGGACTCTTGTCTTAATGGTCAACAATGAATCATTTTCAGTAAACTCAGGAAATGTCTTTGTTTTTACGCTCTATCAGACTCTTCCTAGTTGTGGGAAGTAGTAGTAGTAGTAGACCTTCATCTCCTTGGCCCGTGCCCAGTGAACAAGCACAGAACTTGCATGGATATGTAACATTGTACTTGTGGCAAATATTTATCAGGTGTTATGTGGAATTAATTTCAGAGGGGAATGCAGCTGTGAAACATACATTGAATGAAACAGTATGACTGTGAACTAAATAGCATATTGTTTAGCCCTTTAAGAAGAAATCATCCTTTGTGCAGTTACAATTACGTCTTGTTTTAATGTTTGAATTGAAGTTTGGAGTCTGACTGTGCTGTCGTCTGTGTGAGCGAGGCGGTGCGTTTCGGCTGTTGAAGGGTTAAGCTGAGCTCAGTTATGGTGAGCAGAGGGGAGAGCGCTGAAATCTTTTCCATATTACAGCACACATGAGGAACACATTTAAGTGAGTTCAGCTGTCTGGAGTCTCTCTCTCTCTCTCTCTCTCTCTCTCTCTCTCTCTCTCTCTCTCTGGCTGGTTAGGGGCAAGTTCGACACAGCAGTATATCATTACACATCTGGGAAAATGCACTCAGAGCCCCGGATGACACACCAGAGAAAAGAAAGACAATGCGCTTCATCCGTGACTAACCCCTATGCTAAACTATGGAGATTTGAAAGGAAACAAAATGGGTAAACCTAATTTACAAAACAAAAAAAGCACTCTAAAACTGCAGGATACACCACAAATCTAACACTTTTAACAATTTGACTTCCAGAGCTAGAAGAGAGAATCTGAGGGGTGTTATGGTGCCAATGAAATCCTTATACCCTCAAAGAAATCACAACACCGCCCCGCAGAAAATGTGAACAGGACAAACTGTGGCATTAATATTAACACAAATTGAAATCAGAGACCTCAACTTCTCTCTCTCCTCCCATCACTTCCCCCCTTGATAACTCCACCCCTTTCGAATCTCCTCTGGTTCCTGCAGTTTTATTTTGGTATGACGGACCAGCCGAGCTTTCAGGAGGGAGGAATCTTACAGTTCGTTTTTTTTTTTTCCAGCATGGAAACTGTTTGCTCTCTCCAGTCTCAGGTCCACATACCACAATAATATTGCTTCCATGACTTCAACAGTTCTCTCTAAAATCTCCTTTTCTCTTTCGCCCTTTTCCGTCCCAGTTTCTGTCTTCTTCAAGACGCTAACACAAAGATGGTCCCCGCAGTGAGAATGATGGGTGGCAAACAAGAGTTATAGAGGTGAGGTCAAAGTTGAGGAGAAAAAAACCCTCCACGCATCATTTAACGGCCCACATATGCCAGCCCCTTCATGCCTGACCTCATCCCTTCCGTGTCTTGTGAAGAAGGACGAGGCATTTGAGGGAACCCCGAAAAATGTGTCATCACTAAGGGTGAAAAGTTACTTATAAAGTTACTTAAGTTGAAAACAACCCACAGAAAATAAATTCAGCTTTGCTCTCACAGTCTCACAGTGTTTTAGTCAGGGAAGAACTCCAGCGCCTGGCCTCTCTGGCTTTACGGCTGCAGTCGGTGTGACAACAAGGAAGTAAAACGACTCCTCCAGACCTCCTCCGCACTTGAATGATTTCACAGATGGCAAGGGAGAAAACGGTCTACAAAACAGTTGGATCTTGTAAATCCAAGCGAGGCTTCTGATGCAGGAAAAAAGTTTTTACCTATTTCTTGTTGCTGTACAAACCTGTGGTGAGCCAAAAGACTTGAAACTGCAAAAAAAACTAAACTTCAGGAGCTTGGAATTCACTTCTATCATGTTACCTTCAGCATTTTGAATGGAAATTTCAAATCAGCTGATGGCATCCCCAGGAAGTCAACCAAAGCTTGGGGTTGGGGTTAGACTAGGGAATAGTGTAAGACTATTTTCCATTTAAGAAAGTAATCATATTAAACTATAAACCACACATGCTAATTTCACTAAATACTCCATCTCTCTCTAGTTCAAAATAAGTCATGAATTAAACTTGTATATTCTTTAGTTAAAGTGACTTCAAGGAACTTTTAGTTTTTGTTGATTGTAGTTCCTTTGTTCCTTCGGACAAAAGCGATATGATCTGTTGTAAAGGTCTTTGCTAGTGTGAGCCAGCGGCGCATGCTGTTGGTTAATAATAACTTTGTATAAATAGCAGTCTTTTCGCTGATGGTCTCGTTTGCTGTTATAGGTCATTTATAATCATCAGAGGAATCATGAGATAAACGCTTAAAACTTCCTCGTAGTCACTTTAAGCTAATGTAGTTAATCAAAATGTAAATTCTTCCAACGCACCACTGGACACTTATAGTCATTGGGCAGCATGCAATAACATTTGCAAAGCTGTGTTTTTTAATGTTTCTCTTGTCTGAACTGCTTCTCCTCTGCTAATTGAATTATTGAGCATTACTCTTGGCAATCTGCCATACCTGCAAGGCAGGTGGCTGTCATCGTCCGGCAAGAACGCCTTTCGGTGGATATTTACCAATTATTTTCTTGTGAAATTAGAAAAGGGCTCCAACATTTCTGTACAGTATAATGCTTGTGTCACACCATATTGACATTTCTACAATACGTGTCATATCACGTTCATATTACATGTTAATGACCTGACTTTCATATTGGGGGTCAGAGTGGATGGTGGTGAAGTTACAGATGAGGAGGCTGCCAAGCCAGCGACCAGGGTTCAAGTCTGCTTTTTAACATTTGTAAGCTTGACACCGCTGCTAGACCAACCATGTTTGTGGCAACAAAAACTGGATATTTTTGATGAGACCTTGGGACATCTCCAGCTGTGTTTGTGGCCTAGAAATTCCTTTTCCTAACCCCAACCAAGTGTTTTATTGTGTCTAAACCTAACCTAACTGGACCACGAGCACAGCATTGTCACAACATAAAGCAGTGTAAAGTTGCAACATAAAAAAATGAAAGAGTTTCAACATATCCGTGGATTGCAGAAATGTACATTTATTCATGGTGATTGGTTTTGCTGTCAACATCGAAACGCTCGATGTCAAACCTGAGAAAACAAACTTTTTTTTATGTGCCTTCAAGACGTAATTTAGCTCTGTTATTTTGTCACATTTACAACCTGGTAGTATGGAGCTCAACATAACTGAACTCGGACCAACTCACTGTTCAGTAATAACCTCTTCTAGCAAGGATTCGCTCTCTGCAGGGATTTGTCAGTGTAGTCACCCACTAAATGGATCGTGCCCTGCCTTTACTGGGTTACGGGCTTAAACGAGCACCTGAACTGTCTGCCACCTGCTACCATTCAAACCTCCACCTGCCACATAAAACACCTGGTGGATGGTTGCTGAGGGCAATCAGGCTTTAAAACTTCTCCAAGCTTGTGGTAAAAGGATGTGGCCTGGAGACAGAGAGAACTACCGCTACAGCTGAAACCCTGTTGTCAGCTGGGTACGTGAAGAAAGAAATGGTATGGTAGAGGTGTTTGTAATGTCTTTGCTCTTTTGTCTTTTTTAAGTCATGTTTTTAGATAGATGCTAAAAAGATTATAAAGATTTTATCAGTTTGAAGTACAATGAAAGATCTGCTATTTCAATTCTTTGCAAAATATATTAATATACAGTTTAAATGGGCATGAAATGGTTTTTTATTTAGCAACAGACATTGATGAAGACCTGTGGCTAACATGGCTGGCATGTAAACTGCAAAACCATTGTTTCAGAGCAAAGACTGTCTGTGTGTGTGTGTGTGTGTGTGTGTGTGTGTGTTGGGGGGGATGGGAACACCGTCTCCACAGTTCAACATGTTCCATATGTTGTTGTTTGTAACTCCACACTCTGTACATAATGGTCTTTCTAAACACTTGTGGACAAAGACTCTTTTAATTCTTTGTGTTGAACTGAATCAACAGCATCCTGTGGATTCTGAATAAAAATCCATGAAAAGTTAGTCAAGTTCTGAGATCTTTTCTTTCTCCATTGGATCACTGTGTCTGGGAGCTGCGTTACCTCTTGCATTTTAGTCTGCTGCTGTGTCACTTTTTCCACCCGCTAAGCCAGAGGGAGGAGGGCTGCTGCAGTAGACAGTTAAAGCTACGGGTGGAAGACATCTCCTATCGGCAGCAGGAAAACCAGCCAGTGTTAGATCCAAGAACCCGGCAGTACAAAGATAAACGGTTTTGTAGAGACACTCATATGAATCAAACTGAGATAGTTTTTTTATTTTTTTATTTTGAAAAAAAAAGTCATTTCAAGTTCGATGAAACTTCATAATTGTTAATGCTTATTTCAGAAACCTAATAGAAATAATAGGTGTATCTTGTAAATGGAAACTTATTGCCATTTATAGTAAAGTACATTAAAATCTGCAAGAAACAGAGCCCCAAAAAATAGGGGCCCGTGGAAAAGCAAGACTCCTGCCATTTTAGCTTTCAACTACGAGACATGGAAGAAAATGGAAACACAAATATGAGAAATATGAGAATATGAGAACTTATTACAAGCAATAAAGTATATAATCTCTAGAGAAAAAAGTGCAGACCCCTGTGCAGGGAGGAGCTGGGATGGAGAGGATGCTGATGATGAGGATGTATAATCCAAAGTCAGGACCCAGCAAAACCTCATATAAAGTCTTCAGGGAGATAATGAAAAGGAAGATAAAAGGTGCCGCCAGAGGAAACAGAACATGAAAGACCTCTGATATCAAACAAGAGTGGGCTTAATGTATGTTTAATTTAATTATCAGACGTAGTTACATTGATTTAATCATACAGTGGTTATGATTTATTGATTACGGTTCATGTTTTTATGATGAAAGATGAATGTGAGCTGTCTCAAATGATCTAGAATTGAACTGAAGTGAATAACTGCTGCATTTCAATTTATATCAAATGTGTTGGACGGTAAAACTAATTAACAAACTAATGTGTCTTTAAACTGCCTTCTGGTCTCCAAAGAACTGTAGAAAATTAAGGTCTCTGTTCTTCTATGACTCACACACGTGAACACACACACACACACACACACACACACACACACACACACACACACACACACACACGCACACACATGCAATTTCAAACTCATCCCTTTTTCCTCCCTCTCCTCCTCACTGACTATATTCTCAAGCTCCACATCATCACTTCTCCTCCTCCTCCTCCTCCTGACTCTCTCTCTCTCTCCCCCCTAGTCTTCCTCTCGTTCTCTTTTCTTCTCTGCCTGTAGCACAGCTTGTCTGGATCCATGGTTTTGGATCCCGGTCCAAATGTTAGGGTTTGGCGTCCAGAGAAAACACTGCGCAGAGCCAAACAAAAGGAGAAAAAAGGAGAAACTCGAGTGGCTGCAGGGAACAGTTTTCTCTATCCTGTGATACCGTAATGAGATACAAGGTCTGAAGCAATGCTGTTTGTATTTGATATGGATCCCCACTGCTTTGTTTCAAAAGGCAGAAAATGCAGCATTTGTGCATCTAAATTTAGGAGTAATAGTTATCTTAAATGACACGGGAGGAGGCCAATCAGATGCTGCAGCATGAAGTCCCTCCTCCCTGTCTGTGACTGAAACAAATGTTGCACCAGTAACCCTCACTGGTTACTGTAAGTGGAAGGGGTCCAGTTGTTTTACTGACAAAGGTAGATGTGTTCAAATACTCACGGTGAGGCTGTAAAATCTGTGAGGAAAATACCGATAAAATGTCACTTACTGCACCAGCTGATTTGCATCTGTAGCATCTAAACACACAATTATTTCTACATATTTAGCAATACAGTGCACATTAAAGGGGCACGATGTAGAATTTTAATATTTGCAATATTAATGAACCAACTTCTAAATATTATTTTTTCCATGACTGAATAAACAAGCTGTTCTCAGAGGAAAATACGGTCCCCAAACACTGATTGAAGCTAGAAAGGTGGCAGGGTCCGCCACATATAAACAAAGTAAAACAATATAAAATTGTGTTGTCCTTTAAGGTCAGTTTGTTTATTCAGTCACGAAAACGAAGACTTTGTTTATTTAGTTTGTTTAGGCATAAAAAACAGTCAATGAAGATCTTTCTCCTCCTAAATGTCTTTACCAAAACTACATATTGCACCTTTAACATACAAACATACAGTATGTGCATCTAATATAACAAATAACATCAAATTAGCAGTGATATAAGTGTATTTATTCCCCTCTTTTACTTTTTAAAGAAGCACGTAATCAATTCTTTAAATGTCAATACATTTATTTCGAGGGATCTGGAGCATTAGGGAGACTTAATTTAGGAAAGTGGAGTACACTAATTGGTGAAACTGTGGCTTTCTTCAGGAAAAACCCCAGGTGAGTCCCTGCTGAGTGACTTTAAGCACAGGTACTTTGTTTGGAAGTTAGTGGCTGACCAAGTAAGTTTATTACAGTCCCCATAGACATCCAGGCCTCTTGTTGGCTTGTGGTTTGTGCAGGTGAGGACTGCTATACACCAATATAATACAGCGCACAATGCAGCCTCAAAGAACTACACAGGGCATGAAAAGGATAAAGGCACAGTACTGATAATGTAAACATGAGAAAACCACAAACATCACGGTGCAGTAGCAAATGTTAAGCCTTTAATTATCTCCTGTACTATACAATAAAGAACACTGAAGAAGATGATTAGACACATTAATAATTCCCCTCTGTGTTAACAAGAGACCTGTTTCAGGTACTGGAAGTCTCTATGAAACGAAGGCACCAGGAACAGCAGGACTTCCATAGAAAGGGATCGTGTTTTACTTGCTAATTAACAAAATTGCTCAGAGTTTATGCAAGTTCTCCAACAGTTACAGACTGCTCCACAGGAGCTCGTAGCTCTGCTTGAAATGCTTTATATTTCCTGCATATGTTGCTTTGCATGGCTGTGGAAAATACCTGTGTGGTTTGCTCTATGAGAAAGAAAACTCCTCTTTTCCTTGTTATCCTAGGCTGTATTAACCTTAAAGGAGATCAATGCTTTTTTGTTTTTTCCTTTCCTTGAGTGTGAGTGTGAACACTGTTCCTGAAATGCCTCATCAGTAGTCTCACCTTTAAATCTGTGACTTTGTGACATCACACTACATCAACGTATCAAATATTTGCATAATTAATGCCTTGCTGCTAATTTGGCACTTAAGTACTGATTTAGCACAGCTGCTCTGGTGTTGTTGTTAGCAGTGCTGGGTCAGGCATGTGTGAGATGACCAATCAGAGGACACTGAGTGTTCGGGAGGAGGGGCCTTAAAGAGACAGTGGGTAAAACAAAGCGTTTCAGACAGAGGGGGAATACAGAGCTGCAGCATTAATTTAATAATAATTTAGCATTATTTTGGCATTAAAGCATGTAAACATATTCTAGTAGTAACCAAAAATAATCTATCCATCTATCTATCTATCTTTCTATCTATCTATCTTAGCTTGATAGGAATGCATGTCAAATATATCAGACAAACATAAACAGACTAAAATAATATGTGTTTACATGTGTTCATTGGGGATGTGAAGCTCTGCTGCTAGTCATCTTCAGTATACGTATCAAGGTCCTGTTTGTTTGTGTATACATGTATGTGCGTGAGAAAGTAATTTGTGCATTTGTGTGTAAGCCCCCACCATGGTAACAAAAATCGCCTCCTCCACACCTGGAACGCATTAGATCCTTGTAGAGCCATGTGGTGGGCACATGAGTCTTAAAGTGGCAGGGGCCGTCTTTCCCACATTATAGTCATTAGTAAAGTCCTCACCCCCTGCCAGCCTGGCCTTATGGACTGGCCCGATGACATCATCTCTGTGAGATGGACCCCTTGTTGTCCTTTTAGGTCGATATGATACCTTCAGCTACTGGTCAGTCTGAGCCATCTGAGGCAGGTTATGAGGTTGAGACATTAAATAAGAATGTTCAGCTTTGACTTTTTGAATCTGGACACACCTCTAATTGTGAGAGAGAGCTGACTTTTGCCAGTGCCCATCAAATACAAATAATCTCTAGAATTAGCTTGTGTAGTTTTAGTCTAGCTTTAGTCTTCCTAATTTAACTATAGGAGGGGTTTGTGTCTGATCTGTGTGTATGTAGGCCACTAGATCCACCAGACTGAGCGTGTGTTAACCTCCTCTGCTGGTTACATTTGGAGGTTTGGCTGATGATGGAAGAAATTCCATTTGAGAATTACAGATGTTTTTTTTCTTCCACTTTCTTTTGTCTAGTCCCTCCCTCCTTCCTTCTCTCTCTCTCTCTCTCGCTCTCTCTCTCTCTCTTTGGATGTATTTTCCTCTCTGTGTCGCTCGCTCATTTCTTGACTCCTTAATGGAAAATCACCATCATACTGGAGCAAATGCTAGCCCGGTGCGTCTGCTCAGCCTTCCTCAGTCAGACATAAGTCGTAGACTGCAGCTTTCGTGAAACCAGTTGTTGGATTTCAAAGCCATGTCCTTTCAAATATGCCACCCTACTCATTACCAGGACTAGACGAAATTCACGACCAGTGTTTATCACGACACAATCCACGTCCCTCCTTTTGTCAGACGTCTGTTTGTACAGTATGTAATGAGTCAGAGGCGGCAGACATGAACGAAACGAGGGGAGATAAGGGGAAGGGGGGGTAAACTCGGTTTAGAGAGGTTGAGAGAAGAGTTTTAAGAGAGGGAGAGAGAGGATGAAAGAAAAAGAGGGGGGCGAAAGTAGAGTGGGCAGTCCATGACATAGCTAAAGCATGAGTACATGCCTGTTGGCTGACGTCCACTGTGAAAGTTCTGCATCTGGTTAAAATCTACTGCCTCTGCTTTCCTCACTCTGCTTCCCTGCTTCTCCTTCTTCTTCTTCTTCTTCACTTTTGATTCTAGTCTCACCTCTTCCTCTATGCTGTTTTCTTATTCCCTTACCTGTCTCCTCTCTGTTATCTGATTGCTCTTTGATTCTTTTTACTTTCTCTTTGCGTCCACAAAGACAAACACAGACAGATGGAATGAAACGAAACCCCCCCCCCCCCCGACCCACACCTTGATGTTTCAGTGTTAGGAGGAAAGAGCTTCGCCATTTTTCCATTTGCCAAAGTGTTTTGCCATTTGGCTTTTATTCTGTAGCTCTGCTCCTGCTTTTCTTTCACTTATGGAACTCTTGGTAACTAAAATGTTCAGATAACGAGAGAGGATGGTGGATTCTTTGCAATGAACAGAAATTCAGACACATACAGTAGATTGTAAAGAGGTTAGCAGATGCAAAGTAAAGCTGGAATAGTTTGACATTTTAAGAAACCTCTGTACCCCTTTATGCTTCCTTGATGAGAGTCTGACTGATATTGTTTAGCCTGTGTCTTAGTGTATTTGTATGGTGCTGCTTTTGAGCACAAACCAAGACAAATTCCAATTGATGTCTCATTAAAATTGTAATTAACTATAGCATTTTTAATCTTGACACTCTTTTGTTTGTATGCTAAACATGTCTATACACTCTCCCGACAGCAGACAGCTGTGCTCAGCTAAAAGAACTAGAAGAAAAAAAGCTAGTTTAGCTTAATCTTTAAAGCTGATGAATTAGGCTAGGCTAACACTTTGCATCTTGTTTAAGTCTGTTCAAAAACTCAATTGATAAAAAAATGACACATGGGTTAAGGTAAAACAGGGTTAAACAAATGAAGATATACATAAGATTTAACTAAACTAATTTGTTTGCTGCCTTTAGACAGAGTAAGGCAGGCTGTTTTCTTTTGCTAAGCTAAGCTAACTGGCTATTGGCTGTAGCTTCCTATTTACCGCTGAAATGTAAAAGTGGTATCCATCTTCTCATCTAACTTCTTGCAAGAAAGCGAAAAAGAGTATTTCAACTTATTTCTTCAACATGTAAAAAGTTCTGCTAAATATTTTGAGGAAAAATATAAAAATTGGCTTAATTTGTTGCCTTTGAAACACAGAAACTGTGCAGATAGGCTACAACAGTCTTATAAAGCTGATGGGTCCGATCATTACGTTGAGAAAGGAAGTGTCGCTTTCCCTGAGCTGACTCAGCTGACTTACTCCAGGGTTTGCCTCGTCCTGCAGGAAAGTGTGTCTCCTTTGTATTGTAGCTTATCTCTTTCAAGAGATAATTTACAGAGAACAGGAAAATAACACATGAATTCTGCTTTGGGCTGAGCCTGCAAAATGACTGATGTTGACCATAAGTGACCAAACGAGTATGTTTATTGTCTAAGAGCAGAATTTTTTTAATTAATGAGTGTTTCCATTGTGTCAGTGTCACACAGGTTAATCTACTATGGCACACCACAATAATGAACCATTTCTGCATGGCCGAATTGTCTATTAGCCTGCTGATGGTGAATTACTTGCTAATGTGTTTGATTACTTTGCACTTTCACTATATTTTGCACTTTGCATTGACAAAATATCTAAAGAAGGAGGTGTTGGTCTGACAGCTGAGCACTGGTTTTATAATGTCAGTAAAGACTAATGGATGAGAGCACGTGCTGACACACTGTGGTGGTCCCGACTCGTAATGACTCCCAGCCATTCCAGGGTTTACAGGGGGCAGTGGGACGAGTAGGAGCTTGTCACACACACACACACACACACACACACACACACACACACACACACACACACACACACACACACACACACACACACACACACAGTGTGTCTTTCCTCTTTTGTATTTAGAAAAAGACGTTTAGTAACAACATATATCCGATATAAAGATATAACAGATATACGTCTCTCGTCTTTTTATTTCTTACTCAATTATTCCCTCTTTGTCTTCCCTTTACGTCTTTTATCTTCCTCTGTCTTTCTTTTTTTCTGTAAAATAAACACACACATGCCACACGCACACCATAGCTTCAGGGCGTGTCCACACTTCCCACTCTTCAACCAGTTCACTTTGTTGACCAGATGATCTCCTGCAGCCAGTCATAATGGTGGGGTGGAGTCTGAAAAAGGTCTGAAGAAGTTTTCTTTCTTTTCCTCCTCTTCACTCCTGCTTTCTTTTTGTTTTTTTTCCCCTGCCGAACCCAAAACTTCACGATGACCAGAAAATTCTTCCACGTGTCCACTGCTGGATTTGGATGGAGGAGGGGAAGAAGAGAACATGTCTGGTTTTTCTTCAGTCTTTTATTTCTCCTCTCCTTAAATCAAAGTTCTGATATATTAACAGTTGTTTTAAATATCCATTTAGTCGGGATGTAATGCACCCACGAGCCACATACACACACAGTGCAGCATGTAGGAAGGAAGATAAGAAAACACAGCTGGCTGGCAGTAACTGATCTGAGTGTGGTGAAAGCAGGTCAACATGTTAACATCACATCAGTGTTTTAAGGATTTAACCTATTTTTTGAACAAGACTAAATGTTGTTGAGGGATTCCATGAAATGTACAAGAAAAAGGATTTAGATGGGAGTAAGTTTTAGCTTTAAGTTTTACAAAACTGTAGAGGTAGGTGAAGGTGAGCGACAGGGTTTCAGTACAGCATGCAGAGACGTTTTAAAAGAACCAGTTTATTCGTATGACAGTTTGCTAGGTGATAGTTTGTACACCAGTGTGCTGATGTGACCTGAGTAACCCAGGCTCCTCTGAGAGGAGTGAGAGTGATGGCGGTCTGCCTGGGAGGGGTTTGAGAGCAGAGGAAGACGCCAGGCTGAGGAGGACAGGCCCCGACTGGTGTGTGTGTGTGTGTGTGTGTGTGTGTGAGATGGAGAGAGAGAGAGAAAGACAGGGGGACATGTTTTGTTATTTTCTCTTTCTATCCTTTTTTCATGTGTGTCATATTGAAACACACCCACCATCTGGGTTATTAGTACACTGAAGCTGAACTGATAATTCAGAACCTCTGAGTTTCAGTTCTAGAGATGTTTGTGTTTCACTTGAACTGAAGCATCTGTGAGTTAAAAATTGTGCTACGGTTAAACTTAATCTTAATTGTGTTAAACGGAAGCCCTTCACATGTGGGTATTTATAAACTCTTGCTTGCATTTCAAGGATCATTAAAATACACCCACTGAGCCTGAAGTGGGCAGTGCACTTCAGTGGTTGAATGAATTACCGAAATCACAGTATATTGAATTAAAAACAAGTTGACACATGCAAGAAAATGTGCGTTTTCTGTACATCTTATATATATAATATGTATAGTATAAAAAAAGTGTACAAAATATTATTAAAGAAGTATAAATCAAGGTTAGCATGAGGTACACTTTATGTTTCCTGTCTAACCTTTGATGGATAAACACAGATTGTGTAATGAGATCAAGTTCCTTCTCGTGATTGATCAGTTCCCTCATCCCCCCACTACAACAGAAGCTCACTTCATCACATCTATTAAAACCACTGTTTACTTTACAGTGTGGGAAAGTTTAACTGTGAAACTCTTAGAAGGAATAAAGGCTGTAAGAAGCAGAGTGTTGCCTTTGGAATGAAACTGCTGTTATTTATCAAAAGGTTCCTACCTGTCTGTAATCACAAATAGCCCTGGGCTCTATTTTCAACTCATCTTCCTGCTGGATTAAAAGGCAGAGGAAAAGACTTTGAAGCTGAGGTGGTTTTAAAAAAACTGCATCTTGAAAATGATGGCACCATATTTTGATCTTATAGGGAAATAATAACGCTGTAACTTAAGGAGGGCTTTGATCCTAAACACGTCTGTTTCCTGTCATAAAACTCAGAAGACTGCTGTGAAAGACCCGAGCTCAGTTCAGTTCATATATTTGTTCAGATTCTGACTGAATATATATATATATAAATATATATATATATATAAATATATATATATATATATATATATATATATATATATATATAATGTATGTATATAATGTATGTATATAATGTATGTATATAAGTTGTCCTTATATATATACAGTATGTGTGTGTGTGTATATATATATATATATATATATATATATATATATATATATATATACAAAGGACAACTTGCAATTTTTTCACTGAATAACTGAGTTCATCCCCTCTATAGACCACATTTTGTCTCATAATCATGTCTTTTTCTGTTGCCATGATGGATGACATCATGACGTTTGAGACTTGCTACTCAGCCTGTCAATCCTGACCAAGACTGGGATTACAGATGTGCTGAGACTTGCTATTTGCTAGGTGAAATATTACCCCTTCACGTATCTCTTGCAAAATATAAACATGGCCGCTGACCATATTTTTAATTTTACTTTATAAAACTTTATTTTTTTTCAGATTCGAGTCATGCAACCAATCACATTAAGGCAATGAATGAACAGGCAGGAGGACTAAGAAGATAAATGATGAAAGATATAGCATATCTGTGTATTTGACATATAATATTATAGTTGCGCAATAATTTAGTTTAGTCTTTCTTTTGTAAATTAGGGAAACCTCAATGATTTTCTGTGGCTTAAATAAAGGTTTGAATTGAATTGATTTGAATTTTCTTTGATCTTTTTTCTTGCGTTTGAACCATTGTGAACTCTTCCATACTGTGGATATTTTTTTCCTGACTCACATGTTGCGTCTTGACTGCAGAAAAGTATGTGATCAGTACGGCAAAGGCAGACCCATTACACAGCAGTGACACATCTTTTTGTCTGGAATGATTGAAACAAGGCATTCAGGCGTTCTGTGTCAAACATAAATAAACATTTTGGACACATTTCTTCCAAACAATTCAGCAGGCACAATAGAAAACTTTGGGATCAAAAAAACCTGCAGGCTGGGACATTTTAAGGGGTCGTGCAATGAGATGAGAGAAAACAGGAAACAATAGTTTATGTACAGAAGACACCTTGAATTGTAATGCTTTTTTATATCAAATGCAATTGTTGCCACAGAGGGAGTAGCCAACACACGTGGAAGAGGAAAAGACAAGAAGAAAAGAGTGAATTCCAGTCATGCTGGAAGAAGACCAGCTCTGTGAAGCTTGAGGCTGCAGATTTAGAGCTCAGACGACATGCTGGAAAACTGTCTTTTTCTCTCTTTGGCTCTCCCTTCTTCATTTCTTTGCAACATATTGACTGGAGCTAAAATCTTGCTGCAGTGTCTCACTTTGATCTAACAAACTTATACCAAAGTGTGAATGAGAGAGAGTGTGTGTGTTGAAGACCCCCAGGGAGCAGTCAGAGGAAACACCCCTGATTCCTGCTCAGTGTGTCCATCCTGTCTGACACGGGCTAAGAAAATACAGCAACATGGCCCCCTCGCCAGCAGACATGCTCACCTGAGTGTGTGTACGAGTGTGTGTTTGTTTTCAGACATAGCCAACATTCACAACCTGCCGTGTAGAGTCCCACGCTCTGCGTTTGATATCCTGAAGGATCATACAGTCAATGACCTGTTGATCAACGTATCTGTCATATTAATGAATTGAAGGGTGCAGGCATGAAAGCTTTGGATGTAAACATGATAATAAATATACATTTCACAGTGTGGAATGAGAAGATTTAACAACCCTGAAGAAATCAGTATGTTAAGGAGTGAAATCAACTTCACAGTATGATGGAATGTAGATCCTTCACTTTGATATAATGACTTTTTCATAATGATGTGATGCACAGTGATAATTTCCCTTCGCACAGACTTGTAGATGACGTGGCTCGGTCAGGCTCCTCAGACAGTCTCTGCTGCTCGTGGCTCGATCCTATTTCTAAAAAGAAAACTAGAAAAAAAATCTTAATGACAAGCCCCAGTGGCCAAAATGAACTGAGAGCTGGCAGCGCTGGATCGCATTTCCCTGCGTCTGCCCGCCTATTGTGGAGGGGAACAGTCAGTGTTTAGGGAGGGACGTCTCCTGCTTAGAATAACATGGCATTAGACTCAAAGATTACAATTCACACACATATATTTGCTGCTGCTGTTTTCTTTGTCCCCCAGTTTCTTCTTTTCCTCTCATTTCATTACTACTTTAATCTCACAATGGCACCTGACGTCTCGTTTTCTTCTCACAGTTTCAAACAAACCCTATTCTCCTTTCAATTGTCCTAAAGGAAATGTATCGTCTGTATGCTCTTTTCTCAGTCCTATTCTTTTGTTTTTTTCTTCCTAACCAGATGTGTTTCTCCTCTGGATCTCCCCCTGTGCAGGCCCCCATGATTCATTTTCCACAGCCATCTTAAAAGGGCCAAACTCTCCCCTCCCCCATGCCTTTTTTTCCTCTCCCCATTCTCTCTTTCCCTGAGCTCAGACTCCCACTGCTGGATTGTCTCAGAACGAAAAACCGAACACAGGGAAGGAATGAAGCTTATGTGGAATCTCCATAGCCAAAGGGTCGGTGTTTGAGGACGATCCTCACTCTGTCTGTCTCTCCTCCCCTGGTGGTCGGAGGGGGGAGGTGAGACGAGCAGCCTGCCCAGGTGCTGTATGGGTGTTGGTGGGTGGATTCGCAGGATGACACCCTCAGGGAGGTAAACACACCTCCAGAATGAGGGGAAGTGATAAAGTAGGCGGGCTGCTTCTCTTATGGGCTGCATTACTTTCACTGATGGGAGCCACTCCTCACCCTCCTTCCTCGTTCCTTCCTCCCTTTGCTGCCCCGCCACATTCCCACCCTTCCCCACTCCTCCCTTTCCCACCCAGACACACTCCATGGCTCCTAGCTCCCTCTTTTCTATGCTGTCCTAAGGAGGATGACGTTTCCTTGTGATTGGTGGAGTGATTTTCTGGCTGGAATGTGATTGGTTTGACAGTTTATCATGGTCTGGTTAATTATGCACTCTTAAACTGTGTGTTAGCAATTAAACGTTTGATATTTTGGGCTCATTTGCTTTCTAGCTGAGAGTTAAACTGACTGTCATATGTGATATTATCAAGCTACAAATGGGAGAAAGTTCGCTTAGCATAGCTTGGCTTAGCACAAAGACTGGATAAGGAGAAAACCGTTAGCCTTGATGTGTCAAAAGATAAAATAATGTTAAAAATTGCACTTTAACTGGGGTTTATGTGCTGGACTATTCCCTTTGCCGGGACTACTGACCTCCTGGTTTCTCCGGTAGCTGCCTGGAAAACTCATGGTGCTGATAAAACTCCAGGAACAACAAAAATGAGATATATAATAAGATTAAAATGTTAATTAGTGAGTGTTAGATGATCCTGGCCGGTGTTTTTCGTTGCTTTTGGAAAAAGCCAGGCTAGTTAGTCTTTATGCTAAGCTAAGCTAATTGGCTTCGGGCTGTTGCTTTATTATACTACACAAACATGAAATTGGTGTAGATCTTTTCATCTAACTTTCTGCAAGAAATAGGAATATTTTCCAGAATGTCTAACTGTTTTTTTATATGTAAGATACTGTATGTCACGAAATTTGGGGAATGGTCATAGGAACGGTCATCCTAAAAGTATCCCTGATCACAGAAATCATGAACAAAATACAAAATTCATAATGAACAATGTATATTAAGGTATAACCACATGATTAGACGGCTTCTGCGTTGTGTTGGTTAGTACAATTGACTATAACATGTGGAAAAACAAAGCCGGTAGTTCCTTAAACCTGCATCCTGTCTAATGGCCAGCACGGGCCACAGGTGACTCCACTGGTTTCAAAACAAAAGTCTGTTTGCATGTAAGCTAATGAGAAAACTGGCAAATGAGTTCAAGGTCTAAATTCATAGTTTCAAGTCTTCTTCAATACTGCAGGATGCTGATTTAGTAAATTAAGGTCCCATGGTTACTTCTGGCTAAAGATGCCGACCTCCATATTGTCACCAACCAATGGACGACGTCACAGTGGCTTTACATTTGTTACACAGGAAAATGCTGTGACTTCATCATACCTTTAAAGTTCAGATGAAGTCAAAATTGCTGTTGAAGTGTTTTTAGCACATATGTCTTGCTCCATATCTCTCCTATACACCAGTATCAGTCCAACAATGGCAAAAAAAGCCATTTTAAGGTGTTTTTAATGGTATTTTAGAGTTTGCAACTTGGAGTTTCGAGGTGATTTATGCAGTTTCCTGGTAGACAGATATCGGTACCTTTGTTGCTAAAGTAAGTGCTATGCTGCTGCTAAATGCAGTAAGCTACCATTACCTCGGTCAGCGGTCCTTGCTGACTTGCCAGGTTCCAAATGTACATTCTGCGCAATTGGGTGCTGCCTGTTTTTACAGGACACACGTAACTATGCAAGCAACTAGCTTTCTATTAGCCGTTTCATGGAGACTTTAAGATGACAGAATTAAGTGGTTAAAAACAACAATCAATGTTGAAATGGTAACACTGAAATACCAACAGGCAAGACAGACATTATGACATTTCTAGTTGGGTATTAGTAATATCAAGACTATTCTTTTTTGTAATTATATAAACAAGAGGTTACTGAAGCTACATATGACACGGTCACTGAGAACTTTCACTGGAGAGAAGATAAAGCAGCTGTATACACACCTTTAAATCCTACCTCTGGTTCGGTGAAATGAAGTGTGAGAAGTGAGTGTGTGGGTGTGCCAGCTATACCTTGTCTTTACAGGCACGTGTCCTGTGATTGCACGTTGGGAGAATCATTTCAACAGCAGTAAAGTGTAAAATTGAAAGGTGGGCCAAGGAGAGGCGAAACCCACAATTACCTGTCGTCTACTGTGCAGTGTATCTATATTCCCTCAGTGTGAAATGGGGTTTCAGTGAAACCTCAAAGTCCCTTTTCATTTCGATGTATGTAAGAATCACAGCATCTTATAAGCTATGGCGTCTTCCCTTTATCAGCCCGTACAGTTTGTATTCTGATTTCTCTTCTTGGCATATGCAGGTATCCTCTAAGTGTTAATGTCAGCACGGAAGAAAAGCCGGGAAACACGTCTGAAACCCTGAGCCAAAGGATAACAGGAGCTCAAACTAGTCATACTGCAAAGGTCAAACTGCAAACAGTTTTTTTTTTACTCTTTTGCAAGGATTTGACATATATAACCATCTTCATCAGCATCCAGTGACCTTAAAGAGGCTTCTGATTTATTCTACAGCTAAGTTGTCCTTTCTTTGAGAAGGACAGGAAGTCCCACTTTAATAGGACAGCCTGATTATTGTGATAAAGTCTGTCTGCGAGAGGAAAATACAAAGAGACTGCTTTTAGTCAAAGCATCCTCTCCTATAATACTCATGCATTACATTGTAGTCCTGCCATTAAGTGGAGACTATGTCAATTTATGGATTTATTTATAAGGAAATGCCCCATATTAAACTGCCTTTAATGTCGTGGCATGCGGCATCAAACAGATAGTGAAAACTAAATTGTATGATGTGAAAAGCCCCATTAGCCAATGTGCAAACAGCAGTTAAAGGGGTTTGAAAGTTAATTACTGTTTAGTTACAGCACACTCATGACTGGTTATACAGAGTTTTCCTCCAGCACTCATCCTCAGATGAACCCGGAGTCCTATCATCCCATCCAACGTCTATATCGGACAAAACCTCCTGCCACGTTGTCTCTCGTGTTCTCTCTCCCCTCCCTGTCTCTCTCCTTCTTCTCTCTCAGTCTGTCTGTCTCTTCCTCATTCTCTCTACTTTTCTCACTTTGATTTTTTTTAACTTCTTTGACCATAGTCTGCTTCTCTTTTTTACCACCTCTCTCTCTGATACCTTCTTTCTTTCTTTCTTTCTTTCTTTCTTTCTTTCTTTCTTTCTTTCTTTCTTTCTTTCTTTCCTTCTGTCCTTCTTTCTTTCTCTGTCCCCCCCATTCTCTTTCCTTCATACGATGTGGTTCTTGCAGGGATGAAGGGAGGGTCAGTCCAGTCGACTTGCTTCCTGTGCTCGGTGCAGTCTAAATGCCAGCTTGGTGACCACACAGCAGTGCATGAAGGGCGCAGTGATGGTTCAGCTGCTGCACCTCGGTCACAGGCCATTTTCACCGAGCTGTGCTCTCTCATTTTGTAGAGACTCCCGGACAGACGCAATGTTGGGTCGCATGAGCCTTCATACTCAAAATGCACGCTGAAGGTTAAGACTGAGCTCTTGCAGTTGATTTTTTCTCTTGGAAAAATAGCCTCGCAGTATCGTTATAGTTTTATTCAATAATTACATTTTCTTTAATCTCTACAATCTACAGCCGATACAGAATAGAATTTACATAATTATTACACAACTCTGTGAAGTATGTTTTCTTTATTGTGTATAATTTCTATTTTACTGTAATATACTACACTTGCAATGAAATGTATTCTGAGGCACAAGTCTTTAAAGTCGACTACAGCAGAGTTTTTCCAAGGCCAACAGCAATTTTCTATTTGACCCTGTGCATTTTAGCTTTAATTGACAGATACTACAGACAGACATGAAACATGAAGAGAATGGAAGATGACATGCAAGAGTAGCAGTGATGTCAAAAGTACCCAAAAGTCATATTTACTGTTGACTTAGCGTTGGCGTTTTCGGGGTTGGCGTTATTGACCTTGCCAATTTTCAGATCTGATATTCAGCATTTTTAATAATAAATCAGAATCAGTTTTCTATCTATCTATCTATCTATCTATCTATCTATCTATCTATCTATCTATCTATCTATCTATCTATCCGGATTTTATGCGGATACAATAAATTATTTTAAGAATGTGCTGCTTTGGCTCTGATGCAGCATGCAGTCTGCAAAGTAACTAGTAACTAAATTTATTAAGTAAAAAGTAGTTTTTCATTTGCCTCCAAATGTAGTGTAATGTGCAGTAGAAGTATAAAGCAGCAGAAAATTGAAAACTCAAGTACATTACAAGTACCTCAAAGCTGACTTAAGTAAATAAAGTAACTAAGTAAATGTACTAAGTTGCATTCATGATTGAAGAGTAGTAATATTCTACTGTATCAACTGGAATTTGTTGATAGGAATGAACAGTGCTTGATTTGGTTATCAAGTAATGAATCATTTTCTGGTCTAAAGCTGGTCCATGGAGGTGACTCCATCAGAGGAGCTGAATGCCAGACTCTGCTCCTCCTCCTCCTCCTCAGATGAGGCCACATACAGACCAAAACCTATGGTTATCATGGGCACTTTGACTCATAAAGTCAAACAATCGCCAGATTTATAACCTGGAATGTTGTCCTTAAAATAGACAAAGGCAGAGGATGTGATTTGGCTTTAAGACGTGATGGACAACTGACAGAAAGAGCATAGTGTTAATAATAAATACGCATTTAACTTACATTGTTACAATCACAGTTACAATTACATTACAATCAATGTATGATTATGTCAAGCTGTCATTACTCACGTGTTGCAGTCTCCTTTTCATCTGTTCTGATGAATGGACAGTGATGGGATGTAACAAAGTACATTTACTCAAGTACTGTACTTAACTCAAACTTTGAGGTACTTGTAATTTGCTTGAGCATTTCAATTTTCTGGGTTAGGGTTAGGCTTGTGCTCCGCTACATCTGAAGGCAAATGTACTTTTTACAGCACTACATTTATTTGATACAGTAACTTTAGTTACTTGTTACTTTGCAGATCACATTCTGCATCAGAGCCAAAGTAGCACATATTAAAATTAATCATCATAAAAAATGTTGAATATCAGATCTGATAAATCTGGGACAAATCTTTTCTTGATGTTCCATTAAATGAGAGCACTGTGAGTGGGATGCTAATTATGTTGCTCAATCTCAAGCTGCAGAGATGTGAAGCACACAGTGTTTCTTTCCTTTTCTCATCTACCAGGTGAAAATGACCAAACACTTGGGACTATGCAGTCACAACAGTAGATTTATATGCTTCACGTAGACGTACACTCTATTGATCAACCGTTATAATTCATCACAGTCTCCTCTGTCTAGACGGCCGTCTCTCACCAAAGCTCCAGCGGGGCTACAGTGATCTAAACTGTAGCTCTATCTACCTGCTCATTACTACATTTAAACATATTTTAGAGAATCAGGGTAGCGTTTCACCTCAGATGCCTGTGGCAACAATGTGAGAAACGTGCAACGTCTAAACGCCTCCCACAATCCTTTGTATGGACCGCCCCAACCATCTGCAGACCAAAAAAATAAGAAGAGAGAGAAAGAAGAGAGAGAAGAGGATAAAATTACTGCTTTCCCCAAAATAAATAGGGAGAATGGTGCAAAGAAAAAAGAAAGAGGCAACCATTTGTAAAATACATCCAAGATTTTTGCATCCACATACGTCAAGTTTTATTTTAAATGTCAGTAGAAATATGTCAGACCACTGGAGTTTTGGTTGAATTAACTGTGTTCAAACTGTCATTTTCTTTTCTTGCTGCTTCTTTCTTCTACTGCCAGACAAAGACTTTCTTACTGCACTTAAAGCGTACTCTCCTCTGTTAACTCCCGCCTTGAACTCCCACTACTTCTTTTTTGTCCTTTCATGAGTGAGAGAGCAGCATCCTCTTCTGGTTAAAATGCTCAATAAACAAGACACTCCTTCTCCTTCTCTGTTGTTTCTGCTGAGCACATTGGAGGAATTGCCATGGAAAAAATCTACTGTAATCTCCATTAACTCCATTAAAGAAGGAATAGACTCTTATACGAAGATCTAACTGATGTATGAAGCTTTACTGTAGTGTACCTTTTACGCAAAGCAGCTGTGGAAAGCACTGTCACCTTGTCCACTGGAGGGTGCCACTGCATCACATAGTGCACCACCAGCCAGTGTATTTCCTCTTAAAAATGCAGAAGGCATCAACACCTGCTTGCTAATTTGAGAAGCATTCTGTGAAAAAAGGATCTCTGAAACTCTGTCCCACTTGTCAGTTGTTGTTTCTTTTGCTGACAGGCTGTGATTTTCTTATAATTGGGCAGTGTGAATGCGTTCTGCTCAGCACCAACTCTGTTAGAAGATGCCCGATACAACCACAGTCTATGGCAGTGGCAGACCCAGGATGTTTGAGGGGCAGGGGTAAGTAAAATGTATGTGGGGGGGATATATACGTTGTGTAGAGAGGGCACTTTATCAAGTTATATCAACCAACAGGCCACATTCACAGCATTTTTTCGAACATGGGGGCACCAGAGGGGCGATCGTGCCTCCTGCACCCCCACCACTGGTTTGATCCGTTGGTCACTGTGTCTCTACTGGAGCAGGCAGAGATTAAGTGCCTTGCTCAAGGACGCCTCAGCGAGTGCCTGGGTTTATTCTGCCAATTCAGGGATAGGACTACTTTTCTGTCACAACAAATTGGAGATAATCACATAAGAACCTGTAGTTATCCAGTGGTGTGATTTTCTAAGATCCTTTTATGTGTAATATCTTCTGGCATGTAGAGTGCAGTCATTTTGTTCAAAGAAAAACACAAACACCAGAAAATCTCTGCCTAGAGGGGTTGATTCATCTCGTCTCCAACTCAAATGACCCTTGCTGTTCAAATGTATTATGATAAAACAAAAACACAATGCTTTTGTCGTGCAGACTTGATATGTGTACACCTGCAGTACTCATGCCTTCCCTTTTTATTCTGATTCATTTAGTCTGGTTACTTGAACAATGGTGTTGACTTAAAGTGTTGGCTTTGTCTGCTTCCACACAAACCTGACTCGTCTGCTGATAGTGGCACCCACTTCTCCATTATGCTGTGGTACAGGATGCCTCATTGTTATTTTTTTCAACTTTTTCTGATCACTCTCACAGCTCTGATGGTGTTGTTTTTAGCTGCAGCAGGCTGCTATTTTTTTTTTTTTTTTTTAGCACAAAAGCTTTAAAAACTCACTGTACAGTGAATCGCTCAGCACCAAACAAGAGACAGACACTTCTGCCGAAGTGGCTAAAAAACTGCAGGTTTAATGTAAGTAAAGCTAGAGAAGAACTATCAGAAAGAAATGTACTTTAAATATAGTTAATGAAAATATTCATGATGCAGTAAAATGTCTGTCGGGGTTATAGTCCCATATATGTGTTATTATCATTTATACATTATACAGTGTACAAGCAACACTACAATCTCATGGCTTGGTTAGCAAAGGGTTGATTTAACTACATTACATACGGTTGGTTATGATTACCAACTGGCAACTGGTGTTGCCCTGTGTTACAATTATTTTTTGCTAATTTGATTAATTGCACTTTTATTTGGACATATGCACCATGAACGCACAATCTACACACATGTAGAGTGCAGTCATTTTGTTCAAAGAATAACACAAAAAACAAAAAATCTCTGCCTAGAGGGGTTGATTCATCTCGTCTCCATATCAAATGACCCTTGCTTTTTAAATGTATTATGATAAAACAAGAACACAAAGCTTTTGTCGTGCAGACTTGATATGTGTACACCTGCAGTACTCATGCCTTCCCTTTTTATTCCAATTCATTTAGTCTGGTTACTTGAACAATGGTGTTGACTTAAAGTGTTGGCTTTGTCTGCTTCCACACAAACCTGACTCGTCTGCTGATAGTGGCACCCACTTCTCCATCGTGTTGTGGTAGGATGGCTCATTTATGGTACATTTGAAGTCTCCATCCTGATGTTTCGTCGTGAACTCTTTGTGACCACCAAAGAGAGCAAATAAAGCTCTCTAGTGCAGCGTGACCCGGCTGTCGGTCAGCACAATACATTTTGTTTTAGATTTTCTCCTGCAGCTCTGATGGTGCAGGATGACAGAGGGGTCAGGGAAACGGCCCAATGAATGAGCGATCTGTCAGTCCACATTTATAAGTGATATATGGCCACGATAAATCATTTTCGGCTTTTGGACAGACAAAAATGGAACTGAATATAATAGCGGTTTGAAATTAATCACTTGAGCAGACTGTTGCTGTACAGTATGCCGCGTCATTTTAAATCATTATGATTGAAATTGATTGCTTAAAGCCATCTGTAAGCGCCAGTGGTGTAGAGGGGAGACAGAATAAATGTCTGATACTGGTGCAAACACATCAGCTGTAGAATAAAGATTCTGATCCTTTACTGAAGTAAAAATTGTAATACTAAAGAGTAAACGGCTTAAATCAATAGCTCCTAATAAGAATTTAAAAGGAGCTATCACCTTAATTTGTAGCTCCCCTCTGCTTTACAATGCTTTGTGAAGAATTTCAGCTCATTGTTATTTTTTTCATATAATATAATGCGAGTGATCCGGGCACCGAAGCGCAGCCTCTATGAGCATTATCTGCCACAAAACTAGTTCATTTTCACCAATATTTATATTCATTTCACCAATATATTTTATATTTTTTATTGGTAAAATGAACTAGTTTCGTGGCAGATAATGCGCAATAGAGGCTGTGTGTCGGTGCCCGGATCACTCGCATTATATGGATATAGCAGCGCTTCACTGGATCTAATTTCGTCCGAACGACTTCAAATGACACCAAAGTTATCTGGGTGAGTAAATGATCATATATTTTGCTAGAAATAAGGTCCAGGTTGTAAAAAACGGTAGTTATCCTTTAAAGTTTGGATTATTTGAAGTGGGGTTGTTTGAGGTACATAGTCAGTGTATTACCTACAGTAGATGGCAGTCTGCATGACCCCAGGTCAGGGAAGAAGAAAAAACATGAATACCAGTTTAAGTGTACGCTATAATTAGACTACTTTCAGTGAATTACTTTATCTTTATTTATCCCTTGAATTTTTTTTATTTAATCAAATTGTAACCAAACATCTGATCTGTCCTGAGCCCCCTAACGTGTTAATGCAGCCCTGACTGGTTCAATAATAGACTAATAGACTGTTTCTATAGTAATAAATCATATTTTATAAGCTCATCAGAGGTTTTGTATATACAATCTTACTTCGGAAGGTAATTAGTAGCAATGTACAATATTTCCCTCTGAAATGTAGAGAAGTACTGATGTACAAGTATGCCCACATTATACTCAAGTACACTACTTGGGTGAATGTACTTAGGTACAGTCCACAACTGTCACACATTAGGGCAAATATTTGAATCTTTATTTCTAAATGTTTTTTATCCTCATATGATATATAAATCATATCAACACTATAACTGTACTGACGTCATGTTGGGACATGTTGCTTTTACATGAGGATCAGCACTATGTGTTACAGAAGCTCTCCTTTCATTATAGTAGATGGTGCATCTTACCTCACCCACTCCCTCTTTCATTCATGGTTTCCATTATACAGCATGACATTGATTGACACCAGCTTAATGATATCTTCACTGAAGCCATGCCTCGGTGGGTTCTCTTCAAACGTATTACTGTTTCAATAAGCTTTTTTTATTGGGTGCCGATTCTCACCCAATATACCACCTGAAATGTTTCTGATCTGCTGCTTTCTTTGAGCCAAACAACACGACCAATATGGGAATAGTGGCATATGAATTTGTCGCCAGTGATATACTAAAGGAAACCACATGGGGTCTGTGATGTCTTTTGAAAACAGAATGAACCGTGTCCAATCTAATCTCATTTTCATCCACTCCTCTGGAAGAAGCTACTCTGTAAATGTAGTCTGACGTGTGATTCGATGAGAGAGACCCTGCCATGTTCGCTTCTCCTCTCCCTGCTAACTTGTGTTTACCAAAGGTGCACCGTGCAGTCACTCAAGAGTCACCAGGAGACTCAGTAAGGAAATTAAAGCGCGGTCTGCATACATTAGAATTGTAAATGCAGTCAGATGCTCACGACAGCAGCCATACATAAAGATTAGTTTCAAAAAGTGTCAGAACATCATAGACAAGCTAACGGCAGGAGAGAGGCTCAGATCAGTGGACCAGAGACAGATGGGCCACCAGGACACAGAGCCCAGATAATCATGCATATGATAATTGGCTCCGTTAACTGAAAATGTGCCCTTGAGGAGAAATAAGGTATTTTGGGGGTTCTAAAGATTTAATTTCACTTGCTGCGTAATGGGCAGCTTAGTGGATATTTTTCCTAATTAACAAGCAGAGAAACAGCAGTGCACCATGGTTCCAAACCATTTACAATCAAATGCTTGTATTCTCCATTATCCAGTCTTCCTCACAACCAGACATTTCACTAAAAAGGCTCTTTTTTACTGTCATAGTTTAATTTTCTGTATATATTGAATAGCTTGTTCGGATGGTGGTTTGTAGCTCGGTCAAAAATTTCAAAATAGGCAAATTCGGAAGACGTGACCTTTAAATCAAACCGATTATCAAGGGCGATGAACACACTTTCCATTTCAAGCTCATGCTCTCTACTGGGCTGAAACACAATGACACTAATGATTAGCCCATAATCTATTATAGTCTTTTTGATCAGCATCAGCTGGAGAGTCAAAACCTTCATTTGTACTGTCATCAACTGGATTAATGCAGGCATTAATTCCATCTATGTTTTTGTCACTAACTATTATCCCCAACAAAGAATTTCTTAAACATATATGGGATAAAATGATTACAATTTTAAGGGGCTCTGTGTAACAATTAGAAGCAATTTACATGTATTCATTGTCTCTCAGTTGCCTGTTCAAGCCTGTGGATGATTCGTTACAGATGTAATATTCTACTGTATGTCTGTATTGCTCGGCCTCCTTACTTTGAGAGTTGTTAGCATGTGATGCTACATTCACTTCCTGTTCACTGGCTTTTTTTTGGACTTCATATGTTTCCTAGCAACACATTTACACATTTTTAAACTCAGCATACTTAGGACAACCTGATTTAGTAAAGCAGTTTGAAATAGCTGGTGTAACCCAAACCCGTTTCTTAATAGTTATTTATACACATATCCACTATTTAGTCAATGATATCCCTCTTTTCTCAGTTGTTATTGATTATAAATCTCCTGATCATAGATTTGAACTGCAGCTACCTGGTGGAACCTGATCTCTAAATGTGTTCCTCTTTTTCATGTAAGTTAACAATGTAGAGGAAGACATAAATCAATGGGTGTCCTGTAATGTCGATGCAGACGATGCACAGATGTACTTAGTAATCAGTCATGCATCCAGACCATCAGGGGGTCGTCTCTTTCCATCGTCCCTCTCGTCACCCTGAGTGGAAGTGTGCAAACAATTGATTAGCTAACTGTGAGTCCGTGGCACACCCAGGACACAGGTGATTAGTGTTGATTTGACATGAAGACTCCGTGTTCCCAACACAGTATGGGGTCAGAAAACACACATACAAGTGTGTTTTGGAAACTGACTCTGAAGTGAAGTCACCAACTTGTTAGATTACCATCAAGCTGTGAAAATGTCAGTACTTCTGTGAGTTAGCCGAGACTGTGTTGCTTTAATTCTTTGCTTCATTGCTTTTATATATTATTAGTGTTATTATTATTCTCAGTGTCACCAGTGAATAAAACAGAACAAAATTCAAACAAATCAAATTGGCTGCAGACTGGGGTTTGTAATGTTGGAAGTGAATTTCTGTCACTTTGAACATTATCCAATTTGATTTAACATTAAATTATTTATGACTGACCCCTGGACGCACTTCTTGCTGTTTATTGTACAGTAAGTTTCAGAAGAAGAAGAATGACAATGCAGAGCAAAGTCTCGGAGTATCTTATTTTGCTCCCTGAACTTTAAGCACCTGTTGCACCATCACATACTGTATTTGCTTGGTATTACATTTCCACTAAATGATTAGCTGACAGTACCGGAATCAATCATGGCTTTCCACCAGAAAGCCGCTCCATACTGCAGAAATTATCGTTTTTCATGAATTTGCTATCACAGCTGCCTGCTCGGTTTTAAGCACCAACATGGACCAATCTCAGTCATGTTTGACATGTGGCAGTGACCTGAATACAACCTGGGTGGTGAAGATAAACAGCTGGTAATTTACAGCAGGACAAATGGCTTCATGAGGATACATGAGGATTTAGACATTAATACATGGAGCTATCACAGGAGGAAGATTAAGCAGCTGCAGTCCATTAAAAACACCTTAAAACTGAAATGAATTTTCCCATTGGGCTCTACATCATCACTGGACTGGAACCGCTGTGAATGTCAGTAAATGTTATATCTCTTAATTTGGCTGGAGGAGAAAATCCTCTCATGTTGACTGACAAGAATGCATGACTTGACAGGTTTGCACAAACACACAGAAGTTACACTAATCACTGCAAAATCCTTGTCTCTCCTTTTCAGTGACAGCGCAGGATAATCCTGTCAGTCAGAAGCAGCCATATTGATTTGTTGTTGCCTCTGCCTGTGCAAAAACTGTAATCACTGCCTGTGTCATATTGTGTTTCTATGATGGTCAGTTGTTGCTGTTGCTGTTATTCTACACGCGCATTGTCTTATTTTATTTTGGCTGCCTTGTGTCCAAGATTTAACTTCAAAGCAGGGATTTTATGCACATTTCAATGACAATCCGGTGAATGAATCCCAGGGGGAAGTGCATGAAATTAGAAGCAGTGGCTTTGATGGCAATATATGGAAACGGCCTTGGACTGAACTGTTCAACTTTCTCTCACACTAGCAGCATCTGCCAGCCCCTTGTTTCCTAATGTAACCATCAACCTCACTATGACTCTTCTGACCAGAGCCTCACCTCAGCTTCAGCATCCGTGCCTCCCATATTTAAACATAAGCTCCCTCCTGCTCCGGCTGCAGCTGTGTACCCGAGCCTGCAGATCTGCGGTTGTCGCATCCGAGCGTACCGAGACAAGAAAGCATGAGGATGGCATTAAAGTCTAGGCACATCTCCACTGTGGTAGAAGACGTGTGTCAGTGAAATGAGGGGAATTGTAACAAAAGATTAGAAGGTACAAGCGCTGAGGAGAGAACATACCTGGTTTCAAAGGTTGATTTTGCAGTTCAACAGAGAGAGGGAACAAAAAGAAACATTCCCTCCCGTCTGCTTGTCAGAGCCTAAAAACCCTGCTGCTAGCTGATTGATAATCTCCAAGAAGCAGCCTTGCAGATCACTTGCAAAAATCTTTTTAAAAGCCTTTCATATCAGAGCTCGTGGCAAACAGCATTATGCTTTCCCCTCAATTTACCACAAATCTAGTTCGCACAAATCGGCTTGGTTTTAATGACACATTCTTCTTACTGCTTGTGTTCGCTGAGCAAGTCATCGGAGAGAAAACAAACTAATCTGTTAATCAATAAAGGTCTCCTTCCTCTCAAGCGACTGGGAGTTTGAATCACTCTCACTCATGCATAAGCAGATTACTGTGGATTTGTATGGGGGACTTCAGGGTCCACATTAAGCCTGTTGAGTTTGCCTGAGAGTCACTTACAGCTGCGAATGGACTGGGGCACAGGACCGAACTGTCTGTGGGCTGAGAGCTGAATGAGACGACTGGATCTTCTTTATTTCAGCGGTGTTGACTGGCCAATTAATGACACTGTGGCATTTATCGCATGTTAAATGGAGTGAACCTTGCTGTCTGTGTCAACCTGGTAAATTTAGATTTTGAGTAAACTGTCCCTTTCTTGTGCATCTATGGGCATTCGCGAGTTGAAGCGTTGTGCCGCATATCAATCAAATGATTTCCTCTATCAAGTTCTCCTTGTGAACTGACTGAAAGGGAAAAATACCAGGAGTTCAATCACTGATTCCTTCGAGTGCTTTCACATTTGCATAAATGTTGCATTTTCGATGTAGGAAGAAAGAAGCTCTCAAGAAGAGAGAAGAGAGCAAAATATCCTCTGAAGCATAATTATTGTCAAAGATGATGGTTCTTGGCTGAAATAACACCCCAGAAAAATGTCTTTCATTTGAAAATATTTCCCTGGACTGTATATAAACGCCCCAACAAACTGAATGGGTGCTATCCATGTGGGTTTAACTTGTCTTTTATGTCTTTTTATTCTGCCTGAGCTATTTTCAACTTGAGAAAGAAAAAAAAAAAGCCCAAGTTTCTCTGGGAATTTCCGTTTTAGTCAAAAGATGCAAGTGAGGCAGTGTGAAACCTCAAGGACATTCATACTATAAGTTCATATTTTGGCTGCAAGTTTCACACTTTTATCTTTATTTATCTGCATTTCGGTCAGAAGCCAAATCATGAATTTAATGACTCAATGAAATACAAATACTTGCAACTTAAGAATTGAATTTAACTTCACTCAGACTTTGACTGCTTTACTTGGAATGACTTGATTACAGCCGGCTCCCCAAAGATGAGATTGAAGATGATATTATACAAATCAAATATTCACTGTGCATTTATTCAGCGTGTGTTTGGCAGTGCAGACCAACGCCCACATGTAAAACATTTAGCAGAAAAATCATGAATGTGAGGCACAGGAATAAAATACCATGACTAACCCGGTCATTGTTTCTTTCAAGATTACTTGAAAGTAACAATTAAAGCTTTTGAAAAGCATTTATTCTTTCTGTAAAGTTACTGTACTGGTTTCAAGATTAAAATTAAATGAAATAACCTGAAGTCAACCATTTGACTTCGTACTTGTTGGACTTGGGACTTGCTCATCTTGACCTGAGACTTTTCCTCTTAAATTTATACTTTGGATTCATTAGTCCTCACTTGCAGTTGACATACTTGTTGGTCTTAACTTGGGACTTGACTCTGTACTTACTTCTCGTGACTTTGCACTTGACCTGAGACCTTTCAGTCTTATCTTGGGACTTGGGAGTTGTGAACTAGGACTTTGGTTTCAATTTAGGACACGTTGTCTTAACTTGGAACTTGACTTGTGACTTGGTTTTCCTGATTTGCAGTTGAACTCCTATGTGTTGGTCCTGACATGCAGTTGACTTGAGACTTGTTGGTCTTGACTTTAAATTTGACACAGGACTTTTTATCTTAACTTGGCACTTGACCTGAAATATTTGTTCCCACCTTGGACTTTTTGGTCTTGGACTTGCGACTTGACTTGGAACTGTTTTGCAAAGCAATGATTCATACCCACCTGCAGAGTGCAGTACCAGCATCTGATGTATATAATCCCTGTTGTCTTCACAGGAGAAGCCAACATGCCAGAAATACCTCTGACACTTAAAACTCTGTCTCTCAGCGTGATTTCGATAAAACAGCCAGGAGTTAGCTGAGCATCTAGATTGGCCTTGAGACTCCTTCAACCAAACAAAGGAGGAGGAACATAAAAGCATCCATCTGAAATTGTTACATTTGACGCAAGAAAACATTAAAACATTCTGATTTAACCAGGCTGACTCATGAATCACAATGACAGACAAAGTTGAGAGTAAGACTTTTCTTTTTTGCGGCAGTTTCACAATGTTTGTTTCCTCCCCTGACAGTGCTATGATGACTCATTCTTCGAGATGTGCAAAGGATGTTAGGAAGCTATCATTTCCGTGGTGTCATCTGAGGGTTTAACAGCATTGTGACGAGCTGACCAAAGACTAATTAGTCTTTTCATGCGTGCCTGTAACTCTTTCCACAAATATTTATCAGCAGAGGCGTGTCAGGGGAGGTCACACTTAATGTATTCCCGACAACAATATGTTGATGTGATCTTCTGTGCTTTGACACAGCAGGAGCACACAGACTGTGCCCATCACTCACCATGTCAATCAATCTTAATATACAGGCAATCTAATTATATGCCTTGCAAATTAAGGGTAAATGTTCCCTCAGAGCTTCGACAGTGAGGAGGATTCGTTTTCATACAGACACACAGATGTTCACGCTGAGCTTTAAACTAGGTGGCACTGTTGCTCTTCTTCCAGTCGTACAACTGTTTGATGGAGAAAAAGTGCCATTGTATTCATGTGTACAGTATGATGCTGTGATTGATGTGATTCAAAATCAATGATGCAAGCATGGACCAGATATCAATAATGATTTAGTAGTGCTGTGATCTTTAAAATTAAAGGAATGAGTAATGAAACTCTATGATCTTACTGTATAATAATACTCATACTGTGATTATGATACACTGGCTGCATTAGTTCAATGGTAAATCCCAGTCTGCTACATGGCCTCCGGCTTTAGATTTCCATTAACCGAGGTGTGACAAATTTCAGAGATTCACCGTGGCTCTATTTTGAATATGCTGCCGCACTAATACCTGTGCTGGCTTTTATAATCATACTACAGTCGATATAGTCAAATTGTACTTTCCAAGGAGGAAAGTGGGTCAAGATGTTATCGAATGAAAAAGAAAAAAAAAGACAGCATGGGATCCGGCTGCTCCTCCTACACTTATTTTCTGCTTTTTAAAGATACTGGGTGTCTTCAGAGGGTGGTGATGTGAAACCAAAGTCACTGTGTAAGTTTTGTGAAACTCCAGGAAACAGCAGCTTCACCCTCAGGTTTATGAAAGCTGCTACTTGGATGACAGGCTCATCTTTGATCCCAAAGAAGTTTGAAAACAAAGTTTGACTTTAGCTGCAATAATAAATGTTTACACAGTAACAATGATTCAAAAGGGACAGCTCATATTGATGAACCTACAGGAAATCATCACCGATTCTGCAGCTCCCCTCAGCTCTGTGGAGCATTGTAGCGCCATTGTTTTGGTTTTAGAGCCAACAGCTTTAATCTTCTGGTTTAATCTTACTCTAACAACCCACAAAACAGGTACCAGACGGCAGACAGACAAAGTCAACGACAAGCTGATGGACATAGTGTAGCCTTCAGGAGCTGGTGAAACCAACACACAGCTTAAAGGATATTGGACTTGCAATCATCAGGTAGCTTCGTGTTGGCTGTATGCGTGTACCTCACTGCTGGGTGTGGTTACAGGTGCAATGGAGCATACCTCCCTTTCAACCAGAGAGGGCAGCACATCATTGCTTTTCAGTAGTGCTCAAGTTACTTTTTAAGTTTACTGTCATATCTGACCAGTTTTCTGTTTTTGATTTCTTTTGTTTTGTTTTTTTGACGGTTTAAGAGGCTTGTTGCTTATGTATTTTACCAAAAGCCCTTAGATGTCATTGATCGGTTGGATTACTATGTAATCATATTTGACTGTTCACATCGTGTTTCTTCATTTTGGAGTAGCTGGGTTATTCTTCGTGGAGAGAAAATCAAGAAAATATGCATCATAGAGTTTGAGAGGTAGAAGGTAGGACAACAAGACAACAAGAGCTCAGATAAAAATGTGATCATCCAGAAGAAAACTAAGAAGGAAAACTGATACAACATGCAGTCATGATCAAGGCCACCTTACCTTTGTCTTTAGACTAAAATGGACATTAACACGCTACCCTAGAGCAGCATATTAATCTGTGGCAGTGTGTTAATAAGCAGAGCATCAATGCAGACCACGGAGCACTGGGGGAATATTAGCTCCAGTGTTGCAAGAATGATTTATCGCAATAAACAGGCTTCAGTTCAGCCTCTGCAACAGCAAACATTGGCAGATTTAGCAGATTGCTGAGCTTTTCCCTGTGTGAAATTTGTAAACAAGCCTCATTATGACCACCATATGGCTCCATCATCGTTGCACGCATCTGCCACTGCTGTTCTTCAGTGGGAATTCACTCACCAAATACTGCTCTGACACACTCCAGCCTGGACATAAATGCATAAACTATACCTCGGCCAGGCCATCTTCTGTCGCAATAAGTATTCCACAGGCGCCACGAAAACAGGAGGTTTGACGTTATGCCACGTCCCTGAGGGGAGATTATTGCAAAGCAATTCATGGCACTGCTCAGCAACCTATGAATTACTTCTCAAAGCATGTCATGCTGAGCATCATGGGTATAAGCGGGTGCTGAATTGAGCCCTGGTGATACTCGATTATAGCAGGACAAAGGCATGCGGTGTGGTGACGTATTGTCAGGAGGAGGAGTGCGGTCGACCAAAGCTTGGGCGACATGAGGGAAACAGCAGTGCATAAAATTGTGATTCTGTGTTTGCCGTATTGGTACGCCTTTCAAATGGAATTCACATCAGGGAAGGCTTTTTTCTGGTTTGCTCTTTTGCTGAGAGAAAAAAAAAAAACCATACTATTCATGACAGTTAATAGAAAGCTGTCAGACCTGTGGCAGCAGTGAATGATTCATCAGTTATCAGCACGTCGCTGTGGTCAGTCCCCCAGCTTTCACCACCGTTGCAATCTGAAAGTGCACATGAAAACGAGGCCAGAGCAAAACCAGCTTGCACATTAATTCTCTTGTCTTACCGCAGTGAAATGAGAGAGCCCCGCATGGCTGCAGGAATTAAAAAGAGATGACAGAAATGTTTTCCCAATATGATCAAAGACAACAAGCTCAATCTGCTCCTGGCTGGCTTATGACTCACTCTGCTCCGCTGAATCGAGTCTCTTCGGCGAACAAACTTTTCTGCTCTACGTGGACATAGAGGAAAGGCTCATTAGTGCATGCTAGTGTTATTATGCATTCCTTTTCATTATCATGATTCATTATGTGAGTGAGCTGGGACACGCACCATCTGGGGGCTCCATCCCCTTGTGACCCTGAGCAGGTTTTTGGGGATGGATGGATGGATGGACTCGCACACCATCACAAGCAGCAAAAAAAAAAAACCCCAAACACTTCCTCTCTGTTTTTCTTGGAAGACCCTCAAACAAATGCAATAACCTATTATATTTGCTAAAGTATGTAAATGTATTTTTAACCCAACCCTGTTCTTTTCCTAGACTTGGTAAACACGTCAAACTTTTCTGAAGCTCACAGGGACGGTGAGACTGACAAGTCATGTGTGGGCGACTTTTAACACCGCAGAACAATCGCTTTTATTGATGTAGCAGAGTTTAAGGCAGCATGCTATGCTTTGTGTCATGGCTCCAACTTAAATAAGTGGGAAGAGTTAAAGAAAAGAGAATACAACAGAGGATACAAAGTCACAAGTGTGTATTTTACTGCTCGACACAAGGCAGAGCATAAACAGACAATATCCTTTGTTGGGGGAAATGAAGTATTTATTCTTATCGAGCTAATAAACTCACAACTTTGTCTTTGTCTTTAAAAGAATGAATAAAAGCCAAAAGAATGGCTGCAAAACATCCCAAATGAAAACACTTAAGAATCGTGAAGACAAATGTAGTTCAAAGCTTTTTATAAAAAGGTAGAAAAACAGCAAATATTTGGAACGCCTGAGGCTGATCACACTCCTGTATGCAGTACTGTAGTTAGCATTTGTCGACAAAAATCCCAGAGATGTTTTATTCCTTTGTATTGATTTTTAAAGAAAGCATCTGTCTGCTATTACTACTAATCTAGCAAGCCAAATCCTCCCTCCGTACTGATATTAAATTATCTATTGGCTGATGAGTGTTTTGGGACATTTTACCAACGAATGCAAGATTTCAGTGCGGCTTCCTCTTTCTGTTCGGGGCAATGGCAGTTTGTTATGTCTATAGATGTTGACTGGAAGTGTTTCCCAGAACAGGTTGGGATGTGCAAACATCCTGAGACACATGTTTGGCTGGATCAAGGAAATAACAGACTCAGTTTAAAGTGCTGTTATCAGGCGTCTCTCCTCCTCCAATGAATGGACAGTTTAAAGGTAGACTTAGTAAGATTTTGGAAGCAATTTTGTTGTATTTGTAGAACATCTCTTAACATCCCAACAACAATAGATACCCAAATGCTACGTATGTTACGTTACGCTTGTGACAGCTATTTTCCTTGTGCATTTAGCAGAGTTGTTTAATGGACTAAAAAAGCTAAGAGAGCTAGTGGAACGAAGCCAGCAAGCCGGTAACACATACCGTATGTCACAGCTGTCCAGCGGGAGCTACGGGTCATTCGGTGTCAATGTGGTCAGGCATTGAGAGTTCAAGTGTTATGGAGGAGTTGCTGGAGGCCTGAAGGGAGGGGATGGGATTTTTTTGGGCCACTTTTACGTTGGAAAGAGGTCTGAATACTTGACGACTGACTAATACAACTGACTGACTCACAGCTGGACAAGGGCCATCCAGATAAAACTACCACATCAACTGACTGAAGTGTCCATTAGAAAGAAGCAGAAAAACGGACTCAGACTAAGTTTGAAAAGGTTCTCCACGCAAACTGACTGAGTGTGGGTACCCACAGTGACTGGGCCCCACTGAGGGAAGTACCTCTTCTGTATAACACAATAACCATTGTAAAATGGCTTTACTGCAGACTCAGTTTAAAAAAAAATAGTGTGTATAATAAAGCACACAAAATGGCCTTAGGCACTTGTGACCCATGTTTCCTCTAAGGCGGCGACCAGTCAATGCTTTATGTGACAAAGGTCAAATTTGATTAAGACTGACAAAGAACATGCGTTTACATAATTACATTACATAAAAACTACTCACAGAAGCTGTAAATGTGGTGCAGCCAGTGTATCAGTCCTTTTGTGATGTGTTTAGAATAAAACTGTACTGCAAATCGTCAAGACAGCGCTCCTGTAGTCACACTTATTTACTCTTCACCTCTGCGCTGGAGGGTCAGACTGAACGATGCAAAGTGAAAGGTTGCTTCGGCACGACAGCCATAATGCAAGATAATTTCCAGCAGGTGTCGATGCACTTACACTCTGTTGCATCATGCCTTGAGGTAGGCAGCCTGCAGGGCTTGATTGAATCTCAATGCATCTGTTTAGCTAATGGGGATGAGGAAGTGTTCAGCAGAGCATCCTTGGTCAGGCGAGTGCAGTCGGTGAGCACGCGTGCACTTTGCCCGATGACTCAGAATTATCGACGTGCTGTAAAAAAGATAGATGGTACTGGAAGCCTTCTCTGAAAGTAAATGCTGCTCTCTGTGTCAATGTGCTGTAATGATTTTGTTGCAACACACCTCGGCGGTTGATAAAGATTTTCCACAGCTATTTTAATAGCATAATCTGCTAAAATTCTCGCTTTGTCTGAAAATATGATGATAATTATTGCAAATCGCTTCTCTATCCATCACCAATTCAATCAACCAACTAAACGTTTCAACTGTATAAAGTCAACAAACTGACGCCACAACGGTGTCATGCTTTCATATCATGGTAAACACACAGCTCGCATACATATTTGCTTAGCGTTAAAGTAGACAAGGTTCATTATAAGAGGTGTGTGTGCATGTGTGTGTGTGAGTGAGGGCGGGCGGGGGAATGATAAAAAGCAAGGCCTGGGAGTCAGGTGACATTACATCAGGGGTCAGATAAGAAGACAGGAATGACATTTGTCAACAGAAGCACTTTGAATGAAATTCATTGATAAAAAGTCAAATGTTAGAAAGGAATAAAGAGTCTGGTGTACATGATAATCAGAATCACAACAGAGCCACTCAAGCCCAGCTCCCAGTGGGCTGAACAACACTAAAGTGAATCAATATTTCAATTCACTTGTAAATGCTGCTGCATCTCTTTTGTCAAGGGACTCCGTGTTAGTGTCAGGGCATGAATCAAAGCTCAATTTGACCAAGAGAAAGAAAGAAAGAAAGAAAGAAAGCTCAGATGTTCATCGTTTTTTAGAATGGGGAATGTTGCTGCGTTTCAATGGGATTCAGCGGGGGTCAACACACACACACACACACACACACACACATGCTCGCCTGCAGACACAGAGATTGACTCATTGTAGTTGAGTAATTGTCTTTTTCATTAGGACTGATGGAGGAACCCCTGAAGGAATTCTCAAACAAGGAATAGCCATGAAGCTCGAATGTGAGGTTTTAAATGGAGGAATCTGAGAGAGAAATTTCCTCCCCCTGCTCCTCCCCCAACGTCTCTCTCTCAATGTGAATTTTCAATTTCAGTCATGCCTTATTTGCATGAACGGTTGGTGGCAATTCCTGCAAAATCAACAAGATGACAGGTTGTAATTAGACTGACTAATGCAAGATGACAATGTATAAGCTGTGCAATTATTTGGATGAAAATGTCTTCACAAGAAATGGTGAAATTGGGAACCAGGAAAAATATATACTGTACATGCATGTACAAATAAATATAAATATCTGCATCTTCTCTAAAATAGCCCCTACAAGGAGTACAGAGTATCGGACGTGATGTGCAAAGTTAACTTATGTCTGGTGTTTACGATGCTGCAGAACGTTTTGGCTAATGCACTTATTACACAGATTTCTCCATAATTTTTGACATCCCAGCGGCCACCAGCCTTCCAGATCTCAGAAAAGTCAGTAAATCCTATTCCCATCACCATACTGCTCAAGAGTTAGAATGGCTTCTCTGAGCTTAGAGCCATGTGGTGCCATCTCTGTTCTTATGTGCTCAAACTGCATAATGCCCTCTTCTCAGAGCCTTTGTTTTTATATTTGACTGCATGATAGTTTAGTATCAAGCCCAAACATGTTCAATATTGAGCACATAAATTAATACAACAATATTAATTTGCATTCAAACGTTACATAAGAAAATGAGCAAATTGTTAATAATTTCATAATCAAGATAAAGGCCACTGTGACATCACAATTGAGTGAGGTCACTTATTGTGAGATCACAATTTGATGTGAAATAACAAAGGCTTGGGAATAAGGCATTATGAAATACAACTGACTTTTGAAAAGGAATATTCTAAAGTAAAAATGAATTGAACAGAATGATGAAATGGTCATTCATAATAATGAATGGAGCTATAGTAATTTATTGCATCTTTTTATTATTCACGTGATCCTTTTTATTTATTTAATTTTGCATAGTTTGGGCTCCATAGCTTCTGCAGTGTATCTCGTCATCAGACAGATATCAGTGCATCTAGTCGGCTGTTTGTCTGTAATTTTAGCCCTATCCTCTCTCTCTCACCTCATCTATTAGATCTCTCTGAATGTCTGCCACCTCACCCAAATGTCACTCTTTCATTCTCTTCCACATATCATTAAAAATCCATTCACTGGTGAATGAAAAGATTTAGGTCCATTCTATCTATTCCATCTATTCAGGGTCCAAATCCTCATATAAAAAACAACTTACAAGCCCGAGAATTTCGAGCATGTCTAAAGGACTGGCAGAGGTATTTTAACTGTGGTTCAAAGCGATGTTAAGTGTGGGAATCAGAATCTTTTCTCTGGAGACTAATAGCAGGAAGAACAATGGCGTGCTTTTGATCTTTCCTCCAGCATGTATTCCTCTACACTTCTCCTCCTCCATCATCTGACTCATTCATTGCTCCATTCTCTGGAGAAATTATGCTAATCAGGACGAGCCAGGTACTGTTAAGCATCAGCAGTATCCAGTGAGAGGTGCAGTGCAGAGATAGGTGAGCAATTCTCATTTCAGCTAATTATGGTCCTGTCTTGCCAAATTGCAGCATACGCAACTGACCTGGGAGTATCTCTTTTATCCTGATCCAGCATAGATGGGTTATTGGAACATTAATTTCTCAACTTTATTAGCCAATGCATAGTTCCTCCAGCAAGCACTTTTTCTGACATTTCTCTTTCTTTTCCCTATAACAAATGACTAATGATGATCTTGATAATGCTAATTAAATGAATCATCGTTCGACATTTTGGGAAATACGCTCAGACGCTTTCTTGCAGAGAGTAATATGAGAAGACTGATACCACCCTCATGTGAGCATCAATCCTCTAATTTACTCTCCACATAAAAAACAAATAAGTGTATTTCTCCAAATGTCAAACTCTTCCTTTAATCATTCCTGATATAACACCTCCGAGAAGGTGTTGCCAAACTGTGCATTTGGTAGATGTCAGATGTAATTGTCCTCACTGCAGAAAATAACAGATGGTATTGACCACATTACATCAAATCTGTTGCAGTCAGTTCAAACAGTGTTTCGAAACTCCTGGTGTAGAATATATACAGGATATCTCGAGGGATGGAAACAAGCTGGCTGTATCAAACTGTGTACCCCAGACTGCTTAGGCTTACAGTGTGTGTATGTGTGTACGTTCAAGTGTGGCACTGTTCTGGAGTTTCAATGAGGATTAAGACCATTTTCCAGACGTCCAGATTTCTTTCTCCTCTCTAAAGACCCATCTGATATCCCAATCCTCTCAGATCCACAAAAGGCTGAGATGCACACACAATTCAATCAATATCCTCCTTTCTGTGACACTCATGTCAAGGTCATGCATACAGCAAAGCCTTTGGGTGATGCATAAAAAGATGAGCGCCGGGGCATTGAAATGCATTATTGCAGACAGGAGCTTTAAGTTGTATTTATTTATAAGCATTGGACGGGAATAAATTAACATCATGAAAGCCATTTTAATCTCTTATATCATATTAGCTGTCTCCTGCAATATTGGCACAAGGCTAGGTGAGGGATGAGGAAGGGGATAAGGAAAGCTAATCACTGCCAAACAGCACCTCTAGGATTTTGGAAATATTGAGAAACTCTTTTCTATCCTATACAGCACAGATGGATGTGTCAGTAAGCCCCGTTATTAAATCCACAAAGGAAATTTGTCCTCATTTTATGGTGGTCACATTTCCAAATGTTCAAAAGAAACAATCAGTGTCTGAAAGGAACATCATAGCATTTTTGTCCTTATAAAACAAATGTTTCTCCCATCAGAGGAAGATTAACCCATTGGTGTTCGTCGCTGTGGGTCCTACTGTCATTCAAAGACGGGTGTAGGAATGCAAGGACAAATTCAGGCTTTTCTTCTTAATTACAGCAATTTGTCTTGATAATTATATTTCTTTTTTATGTAAATCATGCACTGGACCATAGACAGTTTCCTATAATTTGGCATATATTTTGTGTTAAAGGGACCAACATGACAGCCCGTTAATTTTTAGAGACAACACTGAAAATAAGAGATAAAAAGTTGGAGTTATGAGATAAAAGAAATCATAAAAGCTGAAATTATGAGGTACATCATCCCATAGTTATAAACCACCAATGATGGGTGATTTTTTTTAAATCATCACTTTTTTTTTTAAGTAGGCAGAAATGGGCTTCCATATGCAGCTAAGTGTATGAATGGGTCGGCCCAGACAATAGGTTGTGTTCCCCTACCTATGTGCACAATGACATAATAACATCTAGATAATCTCTCCTCAATATGAAGAAACAATTGAATATTTCATTTTAAATAAAGAATGTATAATTCTTTTTCAGGAGTTAAAAAACAAATGACCATGTCTGGACTCCATGGCTCCTGTAACTCAAAATCTATAACAGCTCACCATTATACTGAGCATTTTAATAAGTGAATTAAATAACAACCCTGTGGTAATGCTAAAGAAAGAAGAGAAAAGCTTCTCAGTGAGTGACACTGTCACATTAATCTGGAAGGATCACGTAGTGTTTACTGTTTCCTGATACTGATTAACATTAAACTTCCTCCTGGAGCCAGAGATAAATGTTGCCAGTACTGAATGTGTATGAGGCACAGTCAATAAAGATATGTGCAGATGGGTTTGCTGACTCACATGCCAATTTCGGTGGTGATTTCAGGGTGGCTTGCAAAATAGATTTGCCCATAGGCATACACACATTTCATCATAAACTCCAGACAGACACACACGCAAGCAAGCATGGCACTCACACAGACTCACACACTTCACATTTAGTTTATATCAATACGTAATGATTCATTAATATTTCTCTCAAAAGTACTATTAACAATATTGAACTGTGGAGCTGACACACACCGTCCTTACTCTGTTGTTATCAGTGCTATTTTTCTTTTACTGCCTGCATTACGTCAGGGGAGGAAGGTCCTCGTCGGCCACCGTATGATGTCGTGGCGTTTGCTGACGTGCCTAAACTTCCCACAGCTAGAAAGGTGCCGTTAACTGTCGTTTCCAGATATTTAAGCCTGACTTTGTTTCCTTACACGTTGCATTCACCACCGGACAGTGTGACATTTAGTGTTTCAAGATGAGGCGCGGGAATATGGGTAAGAGACAAACGCGCTTCTTGATTTTACGATGTTACATTAGCTAGCTAACGTTAGCTAATGTTGTTGCTAGCTCAATATGAATGGATGCTTGTTGTTGTGTTCACTCTAGGCCACACCACAGGATTGAGGTGGCTAAATAACTAACGGTGTATTTATAATTCTTGTCGTTTCATAAAGGTGAAGGAGGCTATGGGAATTATGTAGCGAGTGGATACAGTGTGCATGAAGAGGAAAATGAACAGCTACAGGAAGGACTGAGGACTAAAGTCAGCGCTTTGAAAAGTGTAAGTACCTAATGACGAAATGTACTAATTACACTAACTACTAGTATTACTAGTACATACTAGTATGTTTTATTATTAATGAATGCTAGAGAAAAGGCTGCTCGTCATAGCTGAGGCAACATCTGTGTTGCCTCAGCTATCTGTGTTGTCTGTTTGTCTCCTATGAAAATATGTATAATTGTTTTAAATGTATGTTTAGATAGCTAACTGGAATTGATTTTTACCTCATGTACTATAGGTTTAAATAATTTTGACTAATTGTGTTACACTTTAAGAATTGTTATTTACATGTTGTTGCATGATATTCACAGCTGTCTATAGAGATCGGAACGGAAGTGAAATACCAGAATAAAATGCTGGAGGACATGGTGAGTTTCACTTTCTCTCATTACTGACCTAACACTGACACGAAATATGAGTAGTAATCAAATTCTTTAATGAAGTAAAGTTACACCAAAATGTAACAATAGCCTACAGTACTCCTTACAAGTAATAATCCTGCAGTCAGACTCTCACTTATGTAAAGAAGCATTAACAGCAAGATGTGCTTAAACAATTAATATTTAAATCACTTATCATGAGTGTCATGCTATTATTTTGCTACATGTTTTATCAATTCATTAACATGTAAGTGGCATTTAAATGTGGCAGCTGGTGGAGAGATCACTACTTTTTGACTGCTATATATGTTTATGTTTTTATACAAATGGGGAATAAAGTTGTGGTAGAAACCTGTACTGGCTTATATGAAAATGACACCAAAAGGCATACGAATAGTAGAATACACACAAATCAAAATCATCAGCACAATTTAAATGTTAGAATTATAAACAAAGAAAAATCACAACATAAGTGTAGCGTCAAAAGATGTAGAGTAATTGTAGTAATTGCTGAACATCATTTCCTAGGAGTGATCATTACTGTTCCAAATCAAATGATAAACTTTATACTATTGGGTAGTTCAAATCCAATTTAGAAGCTGATCATTTATTTTGTCGAGTACAATAATTCCCTCTGAAATGTAGTAGAGTGGAAGTATTGAGTGCCACAGAACTGTACTTAGCACAGTACTTGAGTAAATGCATTTGGTTACATTCAACCACCATCAAGTGTTAAAGTATGTTTTTTTTTCTGGTCTGCTTGGACTTTACACTTTTTATCTCTCTGTCACACACCAGGACACGGACTTTGACTCAACAGGCGGCCTGCTTGGTGCCACCATCGGCAGAGTGAAGCAGCTGTCCAGGGGCAGTCAGACTAAACTGCTGTGCTACATGCTGCTCTTCTGTTTGTTCGTCTTCTTTGTCCTGTACTGGTTCATCAAGCTGAGGTGATAGCAGGACTCTGTTGAGCTCCACATCTTCCTCCCCGGTCTGTGCCACGCTGATGCATCTCACAACTAGACCACCATAATAATGCTGAGGAAAGGCAGGGATATTTTTTCCCTGTTGTGTTTCAGTTTAACAGGTGCCCATGTGTCTGAGGATTTCATAGAATGACCCCAAATTTGAGTCATGAAAAGTCTCCTACTGATGCTACTTGACCCAGAAAAGAAAAACGGGGTCTGAGATGATTTATGACAATGTGAAGTGGGAATCTTGTATATCTGAAGTTGACGCTGTCACTTTCTGTGTACTTGATATCAGCCCACATTACATGGATTGAGAAGATGAGATATAACATTAGACATGTAGACTTTAGAACATACCACTGTCATTAAACCTTAATCCAGTAGTGGGTACATTGTATAAGAAACTGATGAAACGGCAACTATGCTGATGCAGCCAAAGTGACTGAGATATAGAATGATACCTGAAATAATCTCTCGCATTTTCTTTGAGGAATGAATAGATACATTACAACATTCGGCACCCGCATAAAAAATAATAGCAGTGTTCTTTATTATTGTTTCAAATTCGTTGTAAAAATGTTTTTTAATGTAAATAAACAAATTTTATGCTAAACATGAACTCAAGTGTGTGCTCCTTGCATGTGCTGGAAACATAAAAATCCCACTGTGTTTTATGAATTTGCTGGATATTTATTGAACACAAGAGTCATTTTTATACACAATTTTTTTTTGTCTCTTCTAAAAATATAGTTTGAATCTTTCAAGGATGATCAAAGTTTAATTGAACTAATTACACATTCCATAACAATAAAATTAGGCTGTTGGCTATTTACATTTGTAAAGTTGATAGGAAGAGAGGACGGAGCTTCATCTTGTGTTTGAGAAGAGGATATTTTCTCTCTGACTTCATACATTAGAGTAAACACAATGAAAGGCAAATTTCAAAATCAAACTTCCTTGTAAATGTCGAGAGGTTAAACATTTCAGAACTGCACTTAGGTGATCTGTTTAACAATGAATGATTAGCACTTTATCAGCAGTGTTGATGACATCACTTCCTGGGCATTGTGTCCATGTACTTGGCGATGATTCCCAGCATGACCTCATCAGCCCCTCCACCAATCGACATTAACCTGGAATCCCTGTGGAAGCATAATAAAACCTGTTTTTTATTTCCATATCAATCATCTTCAGCTTGAGTCACTTAAAAAAATGCAGCAATTGTTTTTTTCTCTCACTGAAAGCCACAGTGGCTGCCTCGCTCAGCTGCATTATTTACCCCGTCAGTAGATGTCAGCACAGTGTAAAATAACGGCTTAGAGAATCTGAATCAACCACAGTGTTACTTTATCATACACTGAATATACACACAAGGAGACTCCCAGTCCAACAATGCACAGCAGGAGACTGAGCCAAAAAGGCTTGTTATTACTCGATCGCATTCTGTGTTTCTGTAAAATTTAACTGAATAAACTAAACCAGCTGAAGCATGACAAATTTCTTTTGGGAATACACCCAGGAGAATATAAACACACACGTCCACAAGATTAAAAAAACATCACAATAACAGAACAAGGATCTCCCAATTTTACAACAGTCAGTGCATTCATACCCATGGTGTACAGCTTACAAGCTCATATTTAAGTGTAGTGTAGTTGGATTACCACATTAATTGGGATAAAAGAACCTCTGTAGATCTCTTTCTTTGCCAGGGTCGTGGTCGTTTCTTTTGTCGTGTCATCAATCTGATTCTAACTTTGCAATTAAGGAATCCTGTTTAATGTCCATGTACAATATACTGACCAAGAGCTTAATCAAGCTCCTGCCAACTGGTGTGGTTACTGTTCCCATAGAAACATTACACCCTCAGGGGTGCACACAGTTGGTTGACTAGTGCTGAAATGGCATGGTTTTGAATCAATATTATTAGTTTTTGAATGAGATGTGGTAAAAAAGAGATAGAAAACAGTGCTCTATGTTGGGGAAAATGGGAAAAACAGTTTTAAAACCAGATCACTAAACAAAACATTATACAACCCAGATCCCAAAACAGTTGGGACACTAAAACAAAACAGAATATGATAATTTGCTAATCCTTTTTGACAAATTCTCAATTGAAAACAGTTGAAAGGCAATATGTTTAAGGTGATAGTATCATGATTGGGTACGAAACACATGATTGTATAAACGATATTACTACATGACCAGTCTCACCTGTAAAATCTGCTGACCAGTACCTCACTGGTGAAGCCCATCCCTCCCCAATACTGGAGACAGCTGTCGCTCAGCTCCCTGGCAAGGCGGCCTCCCTTTAATTTAGCCATGGATGCCAGCTTGGTGACATCATTGCCTTTAATGTATAACGCTGCAGGGGAAAGGAGGACAGATGAAATGAGTGACTGGCTCTGATTCAGGGGTTTTCCCCATTCAGACCTTTTCCCAGCATTTCAATTGATCAATGCCTCTATTGTAGGTAACCTCCAGAGGATCATGTGTGAGCTGCGTGATTTTTCCTGTTTCCGTGTGTAAAGAAGTTTGTGTGTGTACGTGTGTGTGTTTATCCACCTGTGCCAAACAGATGCAAACGCTCTGATCTATTCCTGGGCAAGCAAATTAGACTTGAACTGCTACCAGCTAGATGAAATCATTCAAAGCTGCTAGCCACTGAAGTGGTTACAAACACAAGGAGGGAAATTACGAGACCTTGGACGCCTGCCCGACAGATGCACCCAAACATTCACATCATAAACACTGCAGCGCAAAGCACTTTTATTTTGGAAGAGCTGGGTATGTGCCAGTTTCTCAGGTAGCCAAGCCTGAACTTAGTTTTTGAACTTATGCCAGTACACACAGAAACAACAGTAGGCTGGAGGAAAAGGTTGTCTCTACATATAAAATTGTCCTAAGTTCTTTGACAAGGAAATATCGATTAACACAAATAACAATTACAAACACAGTTTCCATATAGCTTAAAAAAGATTGAATTCCAGCCTCTTAAACATGGAATAGAAATCAAGACTCAGTTTCAGGTAACTCATCTATGAAATTCTTCCGTGTTCCTTTAGCAATCTAGTAGTAAGGAGTTTTGTTGATAATGCTTACAATGACTGCTCTGTCTTTAGGCAGACAAACACATTTGCTGTTCACTGTTAACTTATCACTTCCTATTAGTAATACACCACATTGCTCTCCAGTCTGCTCTATGCCCTCTTTGTCTTTTAAACCAACCTACTGCATCACATGTGGACAACTTTCCACTCGAGGCTAGTTTGGCATTAGCATCATTTTCCCACAGAGCTGACTCAACTGAGGCCTTTGTAACTTAAGTCTTATCTATGGTATTAAGTATCATGATGCCAGCTGCATGCGGTCATTTGGTATGGACTTCCTTCAATACTGTAATCGCAAATCCAAGCATGCATGTTCAAAATTCCATCCTGGATTTTCACAGAATTTTACATGTACAATATCTGGAGGAGAAATAACGATCTATTTCATCTCATGAAGAAGACTTGAATGTTGCCGATATGTGCATATTTTGAAAAATAAATGTTATTCATACAGACAAACATGGGAGACATGAAGAGAGAACAGACATTCAGATGCAGCCAATGTTACTAAACTAACGTTAATCTTAAATTTTGTCTCGTGACCCCACCTGTAGCACGGTAGAGGAGGGAGCGGAGCAGCTCGACCTCCGTCTGCAGCTCCGCCAACCTGAAGTGAACCGCCTGGTGGTAGAGGACGGGCTGCTTAAAGATCTTCCTCTGCCGCGTGTACTGGATGGTCTCCTGGATGACGTTGTCCATCGTGGTCAAGACTAGAGGCGTTAAGACAGAGAGAGTTGTGACCTCACTACTACTGCTGCGTGCTGGTTGGGATAGAGCAAGTTTTTATTTCTTTAATGGCAGTGTCTCTAATTAATGATATGATTCCCAGAAGTCTGCAGTCAGATTCTGAACAGCTTCATTTCTACCGAGTAGTTTCTCAGAAGTTCTACCCACGAAAATATTGACTCAGGCTTGTTTAAATGAGCAAACAGCTTCATTACAGAGGATTAATGGCTTGAACCATGACCTGAACTCCCTCATTTTTTGGAAACCAAAATGATACCTGAATACTTTAAACTGTAGAGATCACAGTAAGATGTGTAGGAGGCAAATGAGACGTTGGGAAAAACAGAAGTAAGGGTGAAAGTGAAGGATAAAAAGTAAATAAAAATGTGAAAGATGATGTCTGAGCCGGAGGGAGAGACGAAGAAGAGAGATGAAGAATTGTGAGACTCACTGTTGGCCACTGCCCAGAGCCTCTCTTCCTGGAACTGAAGCATCTGATAGGTGAAGCCCATGCCTTCCTGGCCGATGAGGTTCTTGCAGGGAACGCGAACATCATCGAAGAACACTTCAGCTGTGTCTGATGACTTCATGCCGATTTTATCAATTTTCCGTGCAATGTGGACTCCTACGGCAGGAAGGACAGGAAATCAACGTCATGCATCTTGGCAAAGGCGCACTAATAATAACAAACCCTATTGATAGAACGGATACAGAAATTCTGTAGGAGGGTATTTTAGGGTTCAGGCAGTAAATCATAGAACCGAACAAACATAATCTTAAATTAAGTGGCTGATTCTGGATGCAATTGAATCCCAGATGACGAATTAAAATATTTCAACGGACTCCAACCTGGCAGGTTCATGGGCAAACAGATGAGAGATTTGTTCCTGTGCGGGGGCCCGTCGATGGTGTTGGCGAGGAGACACATCCAGTCAGCCTGGGTACCGTTAGTGGTCCACATCTTTCCCCCGTTGATCACATATTCATCCCCTTTCCGCACTGCCTTGGTAATGATACCTGCATCGGCATGTGGTGGAGTGTGTAATGGATGGAAAGAGAGTGAAAATTGGGAAGATGAGTGTCAGGACAGAAGGTTAAATGAAAAGCTTCAATGCGTGAATACTCAAAGAAATACAATTTTGGCCCTAAATCAAAAGACTTGCGTCTGAAGCTGGTGTATTAACCGAGTAATCCAGAAAGACAGAAGCCAAAAAGTGTTGAACTTAGCCCCATTTACACTGTGTTGCATTCAGCATGTCATTGTTCTCTCCTGAGATAATATCAGTGCCAAATTGATTGAAAAACTGCTGTGTTTCTGGCTCCTCTATCATTTTTGTAGCTCCGGCGGATTAAAAACAGCCCTTCAGGTGCTAAAAAAGGAAATTAATCATATGATATAAATGACCAGAATATGATGAAGGAGAGACATACTTGAGACATCAGAGCCGGCTCCGACTTCACTGACACCGAGACAAGCCACTTTGTCCCCCATGATGGAGGGAATGAGGAACTCTTTCTTTAGCTCAGCTGAACCAAACCTACACACATACACACAGAAATGAAAATATATTAGTAACTTTTAATAAGCAGTTACTTTTGGTCACGTAGGAGAATCCAATACTTTCTATATCTAAAAGTTGTGTGACTGTACAGTCCACCTGTGGCAAGACAGAGCAGTACAGAGTGTGCTTTAAAACAACACCACCGTGTTTGAGCCAATTACAGCTCCAGTGCAGCAGAGGAGGGAGTCTTTTCCTGAAGCTCCTGGTATCCCCCTTTATTTTTTTTTTCTGCTCTCTTAGTGCCTAGAACTCGTTGCAGGCTAGTGTACATCCCCTAATTAAGCTCCTGAGACTCCCAACTGTCTATTGCACTAAATTCTGTCTTGTGTCACCAGCAGCTGTTTCATGACAGGAGGATATCACACAATAAGCCAAGGCCCTGTGTGGGAGAGACAATTACCACACATATTAATACACACACCCTCCAGGAAGTGTGGCTTTGATGAAGGTTCTGTCCAACAAGCTGTACTTTTTAGTGTAAGTATTAGACAACAACTAAGATACCTAACGCCACAGTTCACATTAAATGAAAGGTGCAATATGTAAGAATTGGCCACCTGTCAGATGTCACTCCAAACACATGGGGTAGGTTGGTACTTCACGATATTAAGTTAAACCTGTTATTTCCTCCAGTTCTGTTAATTTTAGTTAATTGTAGGTTTTAAACCAAAATTGTAAATTTTACTGACCAGTACCTCACACTTTTTTTCATTACTTGACTCACTGATCATATACTGCAGTCTGATCAATATCAGTTATGTCATAGTTATATCTATAACTGCATGCATATACTAATGAGTAGCTAAGATGATCCTTAGTTTCTAATCCTCTGCCTCCAGTTTAGATTGCTGTCATAATATGTTAATGGAAACAAGTGAGGAATACTTGTGGAAATGTATGATTTTATTTAACAATGGTCAATATAATCAGTAAAATCAGTATGGATATGGATTTGTACCAGTATAAAATGGACTTTAACCGTCACATTACGTTCAATTAATGCAAACCTCTTCCTGTTCATCAGCTTTTGAAATCATTGGCCTATTATGGACATACACTAAAAGATGCACTAAAATTGGGGCTGCAGGATATGGTATAAAGAAAAATATCATATTGCCATGTGATTCATGAATAGTGGGAATGATCATTTTTGCATCACATTTTTTCACCTTTACTGAGAAAACTATTCAAATCATGATGATGTGACATTTGTTGTGGTCTGTACCAAACACATATGTTTTCTTACATCTGAAGAAAAGATTTGTAGATCATGGCATCTCTGCAGTACCACAATACTTCATTATAATGCTTCTTTGTCACACATTTACCTTTATCAGATTTTGATAAAATCTTGATCAACTGTACAGCCCTAACTAAAATAAACCCATGCTAAGCTAAGCTAACCAAGCGCTGGACCAAAGAATGAAGAACATGTCTGAAATAAAGGTGCTTCTTCCATAGTTTGAACGTGGTTTGATGTTAAAAACTTAAACTCAAGTGTCAAACACATTACCATTATGTGCATGCTAAACAGGGTGACAGTTGTTGCCAGGGGTAGCAATATAAGCAACCTCTTATCATCTCAGAATGGAAAATGCTTCCCTGTAGCGTGGATGTTTGAAAAGGTGCTCCAGCACTGATATGATTGGCTCTAGTGGTGGTGTGAAGAGGGTAAAACAAAAAGGAGCCACTGACTAGTTATTGTTCGACTGTTAAGATAAGGCAGCAGTGGGGGGAGATTTGTGACCCTGGCTAAGCGTACATTTACACAAAGCCGCGCCGCCAACCCAAACTGTTGGGAGTTGACTTTAGGGGAAATAGTGAAAACACTGGATTTGGGGACTGTAATACTAAGCTGCAAACGTTTCACCTAGGGTAAATATCAGCAGATTGCTTCTTTGCTCATGAACCATAAAGTACTATATGTGGGATTTTACCTGGCCAGTGCAGGAGTAGCCATATCAGTCTGTACACCGATGGCCATGGGAACGCCTCCGCAGCGGATGTTGCCCAGCTCCTCTGACACGGCTACGTTGTAGCTGAAGTCAAGACCCAAGCCTCCATATTCTGCATGAGACAAACACATACCACTTTAACTACTGCAGAGACTCGAAGGATGACAGTTCACTTAACATTGTGTAGATTCTTGTGTGAAGATTACTTTTTCCCTTCTTTGGATAAATATCCACCATCGCCACATTAGTCACCTTAAACTAGCCTTGCACCCACCTTCCCTTCCTCCCTTCCATCTTTGCTGTTATCTCTGTAATAAAATCACTGCCTAGCATGTTTCTGCACACATACATACATACATAATATTCTGAGCTGGGCCTTTGGCACTGGTGCATGCACTCAAATTAATTACAGGATGTTATCACTAACTGTGCCATCTGTAATTAGGTGTAAAAAGCATTGCTGCGAGATCAGTGGCATGCTGCAGATAAGGGTCACTGTCATCTCAGTGTCATATCATCTGTTCTGCTTAGTGTATCAAACCTGAATTTCATCTCTTAAACTACGGAAGCGTATTGCATTCACTTGAGTAATTTTTTTTTTGGTTTGTTTTTCGGAGTAATTATTTCTGTTTTTCTGAGTAATTTTTTTTTGGTCTGTTTTTCAGAGTAATTTTTTTTTTTGGTCTGTTTTTCGGAGTAAATTTTTTCTGTTTTTCAGAGTAATTTTTTTCTGAGTTTAGAGAGCATTTGAAACAATAGACGCATTCATTCCGTTATTGAAAGCTCGATAATGGAGACAAACATGACCGACTTGTTTAATTGAATCAAGTTTTACTTTGGTCTGGGTTTTAGACACTGGGAGATAGTCCTGTCTTTAAATCATATAGATGGTATTACCATTAGTTTGTCAACTTTATACAGGCACCTGAGGATGGTGACAAGTCGCCATTCCGAACGTTCACTTTCATGTTTCGGAATGCCGGCCCTTTTTTGAAAAAAGATCGCCATTCCGAACCTGAAACCCTAACCTTAACCATAACCTGGTCGGAATGGCGGTCCGTCGGAATTGGGGTCGCCCCCCCTGAATGAGGACTTTTGCGGTTGTTCAGAAGGAAAGCCCATTCAGATCTGCTAGAAATGTATAGACATATACATAGTACATAGTAATGTACATAGTACATTACTCCAGATCAGTTGGACAGATATGGCAGTTTGGAGGTTCTCGCGGGAGTTCGAAGTATCGCGATAATTCAGGGAAAAAAAATTACTCCGAAAAACAGAAAAAAATGACCACGAAAAACAGAAAAAAATTACCACGAAAAACAGAAAATAAATTACTCTGAAAAACAGGAAAAATAATTAGTCAGAAAAACAGAAAAAAGAAACAAACCAAAAAAAAATTACTCAGAAAAACAGACCAAAAAAAAATTACTCAGAAAAACAGACCAAAAAATAAATTACTCAAGTGAATGCAATACGCTTCCGTATTAAACAACCCATTTACTGAGAAAGTAAAAAATAGGGGTCTATTGGCAGAAGAGACATTTACAGAGACCTCAGGTCCTTAATGGAGTTGAACGGGAGCATTGCCGTGTTTAAAACACCACTTTCTGCCATAAAGAGCCCTCTCTTTACTTTTCCTTTCTTTTGCCTTTCATCATCCGTTGCAGAATTCATTGTGAAATGAACAGCCTGGTCTTTATACTAAGATATTTTGTGCTAAAGGCCAATTTTCTGCCCACTACGCATGGAAGTAGCTAGCCATTGTACTTGCTTTTATTCTGCATTTTTCTCAAGTTGTTTGCTGTCAACATGCACACATCCAAATCCTTTCAAAAAGAAACAATATGATAATGAAACCATTTGAAGATGACTCTTCTCTCTGCAGTACTAAAAACTAGACATCAACATCTCGTCATCTGGTCCAGCAAACGTTACTTGACAGCAGTTAATTTAGGATAGATAATAATGTCCAGTCAGCCAAAAGTAACAAGACCGAGTATTGATGAAATGCTCTGTGCAGTTTTCCAATGACTAAAATACAGTATGCCCGCCACTGCATGGATACTAATAGTGACTGACAACAAATAATTGTCAGTGAATTCATCACATGGGAGCCTCCAACTCCAGCAAAGTGGTTTAATATCACCTGTCAGACTAGTTATCGAATAATGGAAAGCTCTGTCTGGCAGGCTGTCAGAGAGAGACAGGGAATGAAAAGAAGGAGAGAAAAATAAATGGGGACAGAGAAAGAGGGAGATGTAGTGGGACAAGCAAACAAGGGAGTAGGGGAGCTAAACAAAACAGAGGAAACAGGTGCAGCTGTGCAGCGATAAGTCTCTGAGCCCTGGAAACCCTGCGGTGGATAATGTGGACGAAGGGAAGCATCAAGGTTTATTCCACTTTAAGCAAAACAGCAGGCCGTCTGGTTGAACAAGCAAACAGAAGAAAAACAAACATAATTCTGTCACAAATGTCAATCCTATGTGCATATGTTTCTTCTGAACGCCAGATGTTCCTCAGCGTAGGTCCTCGTCGGATGGAGCTCCATATGAAACACATGTTGGAGGATTAAGACGGAGAAAATTTAAAGGTGCAGCACGAAGAGGGGAGTAGCAAAGTTTCTGAATCTTTCCGTATTGAATATACACAGAAACACGGGGGACCTGATGACAAAACCATGACATGCACTATTGTTCAAACATTGAATACATTCATCACCATTACGGTATGAAGGACTGTAAAATCTAAAAAAAGTCACTGTGTTAGTAATGTCTCTGGACAGACTAGCCATTGTAACGCATTTATCAGAGTGTTACTAAAGGAGGAAAAGTGAGAAAGAGAACAGCCTGCTCACACGAGTCCCTCCAAGAGGTTAGTCATCTAAACAGTAGTTAAAAAACTGTTTTAAAGGAAAACTGTGCTAGCTGCCAGGTTCTATCTGTCAAGCAGGAGACAAGAGGCCATTGGCATGAAGTTCAGATACATCCCTCTCAGAGCAGAGGAAAACAGGCCCATAGCCAAGGGTCATCCCTGTCCTCTCCCCAAACGTGGCTGCCTTGAGAAAACTTCCTGTTCTCATGTTTTCAAAGGTTATAATGCCTTTCCTCATGCATGGAAAAAGAGTGGAAAGATAAGTGTGGAGTGTTCTTGTCAGTGGATTAAATGAAGGGATATGCTGCATGGCACCAAAAGATGTAAACAGGGGCATTAACTTTATTGCCAGTTACGGACATGTGACCATGTAAAGTTCAAGACCCGGCATAAATCTGTTAAGTCCATTTCCAGTGTTCTGTGTGGCCGGATTTTTAGTCATCGATGCTCACGGATGAACACATTCATTAAATCCTAGAAACAGGAATTGAATATAGGTCTGATTCTGATTTTTGAGTTGACTGTTAGGGCTAACTCTCGATCTGTTTTATGCACTCATTCTTTTCACTATTTTAGCAACATTTTTTATTTGTTTTTTTAGATAGTGATGGCAGAGAGTAGGGTGGCACAATATGGTAATTGCATAATAATTGTCATTGTTACTAAAAAACCTATTAAAATCATGATGATGTGACATTTGATGTGGTTTGTTCCAAACTTTTCTTACATCTGGAGAACAAGATTTGTCGATCAGGGCATCTCTGCAACACTACCGTACTTCATTATCATGCTGATTTGGCACACAATTTACCTTTTCCAAAAAATTGCAGCTACTGCAATTTGGATATTGCACTTGATAATATCCCCATCAACTGTGCAGCCTGAGCCATCTTCACACCTAAACTACGAGTTTAGGGGCCCTTAAGATTTCTTTTACATTGTGATTTATACAACACGGCACTGTTAAATATTAATTAAGACGATAAAACCAAACCAAAACAAATAATTTAGTCTTATAGTGTGATGTTTAGAGTGTAATCATTTCAGTAATTAACTATACGGTCAGATGATTTCACTTGTTACCCTTCAAGACCTTTTAAAAGTTGAGCATCTGGAACTCGACAAAAGACAGAATAAGATATATGGCTTGGTCTATTCTGACTCAGACCACCAGATGAAACATTTCTCCATTGAACAGACTTCTTAATCCCTTTTTCCCATTCCTGTAATCCGAGCCTTTAAGACAATTAACTCTAGCAGAATTGTTTGAGAGTCTGCTTCATTAGTCAGCACTTCAGCAAAGGGACATGTGGTTACTCAAGCTGCACATTTTTCTGAAGACATAATATGGCGGCAACTTTTTTTCCTTATATGCTAGAAAATATTAAGTCAAATGCAGCTGAAATTCCATAGTAGCAATTATTTATGAATAGAGTATAATGTTTGTCTAAAATATCTAAAACATTTTTTACATTTTAAATGTTAAAGACTAGAATTATTGACAAAACACTATACTGCTGGTGCATGATGTCAATTTAAATTGTATACTGAAACACGTCAAATCAGCACCCTGACAGCTGTTTCTGAATGACAAGGTTTAATTAACCCACTAACATTGTTTTACAAATAGTACTTCTTAAGCTTGTCACTTGCTGTATATGATAGCAGGTAATCTACCACCTGATAATACAGTGTGTCTCCGCCTCTCTAATCCTGTCAACTAATGCCTCAGGCTTGTGTACTCAGCACTTTTTAATTCCCTCATCCTCCCTCTTCTTTGACCTACAGACTTGTAGTGAAGTCTGTGTCACAGAGCTCAGTGTCCAACACTGTTGTTCACAGATTTATTCTTTTCAGCATCAGAACAGCAACTTCAGCTGTGAGAAGTTACAATGAGTCTATTGCCGTGGGAATAACTATGAAACTTAACATCTCCGCTGTCTGATTGTCAAACACGTCCCACAAATCTCCTCAAATATTCAGAACAAAGCATAAATCACAACCACAACTTTTTTTGTAGTCTTGTACTGCACGGAGCCTGTCCCGCCTCCTCCTCTCCTCCAGCAGTGACACAGCTGGGTACACATCTGGAAGTGGGCTATACTGTAGAAGACAGCTGTTTTGGGATGTTGCTGTGACACTAACCCATCAACACAGTGGAAACACTCCTAAACCAGACCAGCTGTAATGTATGGCTGTCTGACAGAAAAAAGAAATGTATGGAAAGTGGATTCAGCTGTGAGGCGAGACGAGCCAAATGCTGCTTGAAGATGAGACGATCAAACTGCGCACAGTGAAGGATCCCTCCCACCTATCCCTTAGTTCAGTGTTACTGATATTCATGTGTATTCTTGCTTTAAAAATGTAATATTTATGTTGTGAGAAGGCCTTTTCAACTCATAGACATGTTACAGATTTATTAAGGGAGTTTCTGCAATGGCAACAGAAACAGCATGTCCCAAAAACATTCATCATGTAGGCTGAGGCACAGACTAATCGGCCAATCATCATATCCATATGGATAACTAACTTAATTGCCAAGAAAACACATGGACTCAAGTCCGTGCCAGGAAATGCCCTAAAAACACTTCCAGAGCAACTTTCAGGTCATGCATATACAGTATAATCTGCAAACACATGCTAAACTGCTTTGAGTTTTTAACAGTTTTTTAATGCTCATGCCCATTTAATGTATCCAGGTGAACACAGGTAGGTCTTTAGAAATTTGCTCACAGACATGTCTCCACAAAGTTGTGAATTAACGTATTCAAATTTCACTGGATTTACTTGTTAACCACTCTGTGTGAGACTCAATCAGGCAAAACGGCTTTTGTTTCCAAAGTCAAGAAAGGTGCACTGAGTCTGGCACCTTGATGTGTCGGTTATTATCATTTCCCCACAGGCTTATTATCTCCTTCGATTCTTTCACAAAAAACAAACATCCTCCTAAAATTAAAAAGGCTTCTGGGTCTTTAAATCAAACGGACTCTGCTCCAAATAAAGAACAAAAGCCCATCAGATTAATTAAACTCTCAATATATTTTATAGAAGGAGTTGTCAAAAATCCTAAATTCCTTTTCAGAGTCGCAGGGGATTGAGTCTGTCCAAGCATGCACTGCCAGTCAATTACAGATCCAAGAAAGATACAGGTGGAGAAACAAACACCAACTTTCACTCCTGCGGGGCAGTTTCATGCCAAACTCCACAACAACAGGATTGGAGAATTGGAGACTGTTGTTTTAGGGTGCTAATCATCAAGCTACCAAGTCCGCCAGTGCATTTATGAAAATAAACGTTGTACTTTTTGGTTTGCCAATATTAATCTGTCAGAGATCAGTAATCTATCACTCTTACCAACTGGTTTGTTGACTCCTAGGAAGCCGGCACTTCCTAAGATCTTGAAGATTTTATGGGCTGGAAACATCTCTTCTGCTTCCCACTGATCCACATGGGGGTTGATCTCCTGGTCGATGATCTGCAAAAACATCAGGGGAGAGGTATGTTTATGTGTTTTTTAACAGTGTACATGAAATAATCCTCCACATTTTTTCTTGTGAATTTTTAAGTTATTGTATGTACTGTATGTCCACACAGATTTTCTTTGCTCAATATGATCCTAACAACAAGTGACAGCCTTGCTATTCTATGCCTGTCTAATAAGTAACAGTAAAGGGATATATATACAACACAAGTGAAAAAAAAAACCCTTCCAATAATTGTAATACATGTATATAATATAATATATAATACATTGGTTTCCTGCTGTGCGGTGCACATCTCAACTTAAGTCTATGTAATCTATCCCTCGCAGACAGCAAGATAAGGTATTACATATCAATGAATAGAAAGCAGGCTGGAAAAATGTAGCACATGAATACAGTGACATCATGGATGCCATTCCTTTTACTTTGTGTGCATGTTATCAGTCCCCTACTGATAACCATACTTGGCTCGTCACATACAACAAGACAAGCTGCAGGCTATTAAAACAATGACAGTGGTTTGGAGCAGAAAAATTGTGCTAAAAAACAAGACTGTAGCAGAACTGGTAACACAAAGGGGTTTAGTTGTCCAAATGCAACTTGCAGTGCAAATTGCACAGAGGGTTTGGGGGTTCTGCGGGATGATACTGATACTTTTATGAAGCTGTTGGTAGCAATTATTGTGCTGATATTCGGCATCTTTGCAGTCGAGCATTTCGAATGCCAATATTTTAATGAGTCTGTTTCCTCCACCATTTTATTCTTGGCAGCGCAGGAAAACCTCTGAAGTAACATTTAGAACAGCATGTGAAAATAAACTCGGTACTGAAACCCATAATGACATTCTTTCTGTGTTAGCAGCCAATCCATCTATTCAGCCACAAAGCCTGGGATATACAACTGCCTAAAAATGAAGGATGACTATATTATATGTTTTACCAGTGGAACAAAAAAAGTTGTGGTTATGGAATAACTTTCACTATATATGAGATGGATGACGCCTAAGGTACACTATGCAGGATTTTCCTAATAAACAATCTAAAAACTTGCAAGCAGCGATGAACGGGCCCTTGCCCCACGTACGTCGGGCTGTGGCGCCGTCGGAGTGCGCGCAACAAAATGTGTGCTCGCCCGTTGTCTGTGGAAAGGTTCCTACCTAACTGGAATCCGTGTCACTGAAAACACAACAGTGACATATTAAGTGACTTCCTGTGTCCAGTGGGTGGCGCTATAGATATGACACAGTATTGATGCAGAGACGTAGTCAGGGCGAGCCCCTCTACATGTGTGAGCAATTTGATGCAGATGGGAAATTCTATGTTGAAGTTATAAGGACTTCCTGCGTGATGGCGAAGGATTGACTTTGAATGAGAATGGCCAATTTCCTGTTGGACTGAGGGTTTCGGTCCCTGAGGTATTTTGTGCGTCTGGTCATGATACATATGTATAACGAATTTCGAAACATGAAACGCAACAGTGCCACCCAGGGGACCGTTTGTTTCCAACACAAATCTCTTACAATGGGCAAGCATCGAAATTGACCGCACTGCTACGCCCACCAGGAATAACGTAGGCGGGAATCGAACCCAAGCCGCTGCTGTGGACAGAGCCTCTACTCATGGGTCGAACACCCTACCAGGCACTACCAGGGCACCTGTATTTTTGCATGCATCACATACAAGCTTGTTGGCTGCCAGCTGTAGTCTTTGCAGTGTTCAAGTGCAGCTTTTTGGCCCCGACAGCGGCGACACGACACAACGCAATAGTCAACTGTCGTAGCTAGTTCTTTGATGTCATTTTGATGTGTAGGGGCCTTAAGGGAGTGAGGCACACCCCCAGTAACTAGTAAATCATGTAAGGTATGAATTTAACAGCCTGATAAAACATCTGATTTTACTACTGATCCACCAGCTTTGTGCCAATTTCTACCAGGACCAAATAAACATATTGAATTCATAAGGATGGGACAAATGTATTCTGGTAATCTTGTCACAGAATTTTACATTACATCCTTCAACAGTGAGAGTAGCTTTTGTATTGTCTCTCAAATCCACACTCAAGCAACATTGTGTTTTAAAAGTATACATCACTAGTGCCTGGTTTTGTGAGTCATGGCCAAAATGTCTGCGGGGAATGAAGGGTGGGTTGCAACCTGGCTTTTCAATTGACTTTTGAATGAGTGAACCTCGCAGCCGTGACTCATTTGGAGCACCTGGAAATGGTCCACAGCTGGAGAAGCACTTACAAATGACCAATCTACTCAGACGCTCATATGGTGCTATTTTTTGCGGGAACTCAAGCTGCTACACAGAAAATAGGCTGTGCACTGACAGCGTGGGTTACAGTTCATGTGGTATTTTGTTGTCAATTGTTTTGTAACAATTCTACCTCACACAGCAGGCTTTGCCAACAGGACGTTCAAGTGCACAGGACGTCAACAACATTTTCAGCAAAATAAAGTCGGTATTAAGTGCTGCTTCTGCCATTTCAAGCAAATCAATTAACAAATAAATATATAAAATAAACATTTATGTGGTGTGACTTGCCTGTTTCTTGCAGCCAAATTATGACAAACAATTACTGGTCTTCTATTGGTGCTTTGTGACATTAATGTATAAACATTTTAATGGACCATGGTTTCAACAGATCCGTGACAATATGATATGCAAATGTGTGTCTCTTCTCAGAACAATATGCTCTAAATGGTGGGTAAAGCCAATGAAAAGTAATGATTACAACGAAAGAGGTACTTATTGGAAATAAGGAACATCAAATCCAAGCCTCAACCAATATACAGAGTTAAATGAGCCATGTGCAATAATAAGAAAAACAAATCCCATTTGATTATTCTTTCTAGTAACTTTGGTTACAAATCTGCTAGAGAGAGAAAGCACAACCAGCAACAGGCTGAACTAGGCCAGTGTTTTACCATTCAAACTAAAATAACAGTACTGAGGAAGAATTCACAGGTTTTTTCCAGGATTGCAAAAGTGATGGACACTCATTTTCTGCTTCCAAAACACACAAACGAACCAGTCAACCACTCAACCTGCCAAGAAAAATGTAGTGGCTGAGAAAACATCTGCATTCAAAGCAGACAAGAACATGGACATCATGTTTTTCCTGCTCAAAACAGAAAGCAGACACGACTTTCAACAGATATGTGGGGCACATGCCCGGACCTGATTCTGTGAAAATCATCCAAACTTACAGTGTTTAACATCAAACACAAGAACAAGCAGTAAAAATAGGCAGCCACAGCACTGGTCCCCTTCAACCTGCATAAAGCTATCCATGTTCAAAGTTCAAATCCTGAGGAAGAAAAGGAAAAGGGAGGGACGGCTCGCGGCTGGAGAGGGGAACACAAAGCCCATCAGGGAGTGAGCCTACATTTCTTCACAAAGGTTATTGTGAACTTACTCTGTTGCATACCAGAACTATTTCACATCATCGACAGGGTCAAGAACACTGAATTTAACTAGTCTGTCATAATGTCCAGTCTGTCCTGGGTGCCAAGGGGAAAATCACAGACAGTCCGGAATACTACAAAATGACCGGGCTTCTCTGTGTAACCTAAACAGTTGTGTCAATTTGGCTTTACTTTTCTACATATTGATGTACTATACATTATGGGTAGGAATCACAAGGTTACTCAAGATATTAAAACGTCAATTAGGGTCAGGACATGTAACAACATAAATCAAAAATCTGATAAATATGAGACAATTGACTATAACACAATATAAATCAATATCATCAGGCAAAAGCTACAGCTGCAACTAAAGGTTATTTTTATCGAATCATCTGCAGATTATTTTAATGAATTCATCAGTTAGTCTATAAAAGATAAAAAATTAGTGAAAAATGCTCATGACAATTTCCCAGAGCCCAAAGTGGCATCTTCAAATTGCTTCTTTCGACCAACCAACACTCCAAAACACAAAGATTTCTTTTAGTCTCATAAATGAGAAAGACAAACAGCAAATCAAAGCTGGACCCAGCAAATGTTTGACAATTTTTGTGAGAAAAATGACTGAAACAATTAATCGAAAATCAACCTTACCATGTATCCATCAAGCACTAACGCAAACACTTAATCTTGAGAAATCTGGTTGCAATCAGCGTAGTGTTATAACATTTTTGAAATCTTGTTGTTGATGGATAGGCAATACGTGCTAGTGTTAGGTCATCACTGTCTGCCTAGGGAGTACACATTTAAAGTAGCTTATCTTTAACTCTGGTTCAACTTACGAGCTGCACATTGTCCCTGTCAATCAAAACAAACAAACAAACAAATAAGTAGAAATAGCTGCCGATTCTTTCGATAAACTCATTGATTAACTGACTAATCGTCACAGTTCTAATAACAGCAGCACATATACTGTTATACAAAATTACAAATACAGACTACCCACCCCTATTGTCGAGATCATTTGAGATCCGACATTCAGAGGTGGTCTGGGACACATGTGACCACATCCTTTTAGCAATTTGTGCGCACATGTATCCTGGGCAACACTGAAGGACCTCCTAGTCAAATGATGTCCTCCAAACAACAAGGAGAAGCCACAACAACAGACAGAATGGATCACACATTGTGTGATTTCCAAATGGTTCAACTTGAATGCAAATTACATGGGCTCCACTATTCTTTCAATGTTAGCAGCAGATGTTTGTGAACATTTGCGATGTTTGTGTCTGTTTCAAATAAGCATTGAACTAGTAACCACAATATCCTCAGACTCCCTTACAAATCACACGATTCTGAGAGTTGTTGCATGAGGAGAAATGTAAGAAACTTTGCGAAAACAACTAGTGCAAATTCTACATCATTGGTGCCTTCTTGCAAATTTGACATTAAATACAATACATTAAGATGTTTCCTTGTAAAAAGTGTCAGTTTGTCAAGGCGTTGCTGCACCAGCCTGTCTGCTCCTGTGTCTTATGTGCATCCAACCTCCCAACAGCCATTTAAACGAAACATTTTAATACATTATAAGATTGAGTCTCTAACAGCCACATGACAACAGCCATAAACTTGCAAAAGGTTGAACAACCAACCTGCAAAAAGGATCTCGCTAATCATGACTCATATTGCAATTGCAATATCTATCAAAAATAATTGTATACTCATCAGTTGTCCCTTCCCCGTTTTAGATTCAGTGACACAAACAGCATCTTAAGTAGCTGGCAACACCAGGAGCCAACTGACTCTGAAAATCAAAAGATGCATAACAGAGCTCCGCTAATGTTTCAGCCTAGTCAAAGATAATTTGATGCTGTGAAGAAATGGTCTTCAGGCAAGGAGAAAAGTTGTACTAAAGGCCATTATTTAGTTGATTTAATCACCAACCAATTTCACAGGATGTAAATATAAAAATGTCCTCTGATACTGGTAGGACATAACTGGCCAGCGTTATTTTAAAACCGCCAACAATGGCTTTGTAATGTTGCGGGAAGTCCAGGTCTGGAACCATAAGAGGCTGCACATGAGGAAGCTCTTCCTAGAAGTGTTAGGGAAATCTCTTTTGCCTTTGTGTCCTCATTAATGACCTTCCAGCTGACACACCAGCCTTGGACTGTTTAAGGGGTTAGTACATGTGGGAGACTCTGGAATTCTGACTAATTTCTGAGCATGGGAAGTTGTCTGTCTCATCTACAAATGAGCACCACACACACTGTAACACACACAGCCAGACTGACAACAGTCTAACGTGGTCCGACGTCCCTCCACACCCACTAACAGAAAATTTGTAGTGGAAACATTGGCACTATTTAGCAGTGTATGACCTTGAACAGTTACTAAGGGATTTCCTATAACCCCATTTGTATACCATCTATAAACACACTATCCTACAGTGAATTCTTTTAATAAACCACACTGCCTCAAGTTCCCTTTCCTGCACTGCCAACATATTGTTCTGCATTTCCTTTTCACATTTTCATCCTTCCCATTATTCCCAGTGTTAGTTTATTTTCAACCTTCTGGCATCCTTTTGAAGGTTTAGTCACACAACAAGCTTCCTTCTATTTACCGCAACATATTTGCTGTCTGCCTTAAATTAGGCACTTGTTATTATATTTGCAACCTCTGTCTCCACTGTCTGCCTAGTAATATACATCCAGAATGAGTCAGGCTAATTACTAATGCGCACTTTGATTTTTTTTTTTTATGAGCATAATTTCCAGCTGCAGATATTTAGCTTTTCAAAAAATAAAAGCTCTGCATGTCTGAAATCACTAACTGTAGCAGGAAATGTGTGGAGTTACAGTGCTGAATGAAGCTTTTGAATGAGTCTGAAAGGGCCGAGGGCTTTTAAGTTAATGCTAATGTTCATACCCCATACCTAACATTCATTAAAACTGTCTGTAATACAATAAGAAGTTAATTTCTATAGCGCCTTTCAAGAGCAGACTTCACCAAGTGCTTAACAAAAGAAAAGAAGAGAAAAGGAAGAACAACAAAAAAGCAAATTAGAGACATTGCAAAAGTAATTAAAAGCCAGATCAAAAGAAAAAGCACAACAAAAATATGACAAAACAAATTTGGCAAAAGCAAGTCTAAACAAATTAAATCTACCACTGCTTAAGCAAAAAGAAAATAGTCAGTTGGAGTCTTCCATAGTGCCTTCTCTTCAAGGCTTTTCAGACAACACATTCAAATTAAACAACCACTCCAATTTATGATTATCACATCACAACATTTTAGGGTTTTGAGATGCAGTTTCATAGAAAATTGACTTTATAAACTCTGCACAAAAGAAAATGGGACTCCCTTTCAACTATTCCCATGTCACACAATCTGTTTTCCTCTCAGATATTTGTGAAGCTGCCAAAATCAATGGCCAGAGGAAGAATACCAGTTCTCAAGAGTGAAAATAAACATCTTTGTGGTTAAGATAATGGAGATTCAACATATGATTCAGGGCCAAATATTTGCTTAATTCAAACTAACATTGTTTGTGCTTTGGCTAAAATACTATGGCTCATAGGCAGATTCATCTGAATGCCATGGCCCCCTCAGCTGTCTAGTCACCGCCAGTGTTATCTATTTTCACAACTCTCACACAAAACAACCAATTAGCAAATTCCTCTGAAATCAGAAACTTTTCTACACATGAATTATGCACTGGCCTGTGTAAGCAAGGAAAACAATTGTTTAAAATGTCCAGTGTGTGGGACTTAGGGGCAGCAATAGAATATAATAATCACCTATAAACACCTGACAATAAGAATTGTTGTGCTTTTGTTACCTTTATATCTATAGAGTCCGCCATGTTGCACCACCATGTTTCTACAGGAGCCCAGAACTGACAAAACAAACACTGGCTGTAGAGAGGGCCTTTCATGTTTTTAGCTGCGAGGGGTGTTCAGTTGGTTGCAATTTGTACGTCACCGCTAGATGCCACTGAATCCTACACACTGGACCTTTAATATGAAGCTGAATGTATATGCAGTAAGGGTGCAGGCAACTGATACTTGCTTTTTGGGGCTGGTGCTAATATGATATCAGGAAGTGAAAAAGTCCAATATCATTATGTAAATGACTATATAAACACATATTTTTTTTTGCAATAATCCCTAAAGTGTGATGTTCAAACACTTATGACAAAGATAACAATAAACTCTAATATCTTAAATGACACTAGTACATTGAAACGGGTAACTCCACTCTGAATTCAATCATTATAAACTATCCCAAGAATATTTTTCTGCATTATAATGCATAAAGAAATCAGCACATATTGGACAACACTGAGCCAATACAAATACAAGTGTGACAGGCCAATATCGGCAGATAACATCAGCCACCAGATATACTAGTCAGGCTCAGGTTTGTAGAGTGTGTAGTGTATAGAAACACAATGCCTTCCTCACTACAGCTTCTGAATATTAATTTTTCAGAAATATAACATATTGTGTGCATCCAGGCCTGTCAGTCACACAATAAACACCAGATGTTAAAAGTCTGAGCTGACAAAAGTAAACATTACTTTAGATAATCTCAGTCCAAGAAGTGAGATGCTGCACATGTTGGCAGGAGGAGGGCTGACATGTATGAAGTGGGACTGTAGGATGGGTCATGAAAACATAAGGCAGAGGCTATTGTAAACCACTGTAGCCTCACTGGCGCTCTGCCTCACTATCCTTATTCACCCATAACTTAGAGCAGCAGAAAACAATGGAGCCTTGTACAGTCATGTGAGGATACATATGTATCTTCAACTTGAAGCTGGTGGTTTGTTTGTTCTTGGCAGAGCAGCTGCAAACATCGACACAGCTCAGCTGAGGGCACTACAGTACATAACAAGCTAGCACAGTGACCTCTCACCTAGTTGTACTATACTGCCCCTCTGCTGCTTCTTTCACTTTATTTAAACGGAATATAGCTGCTGCTATCCAGCAACACACACGGACATTACAACGTCCACCTGTCACCTGCTTAAACAGAGCAAAGCCTGGCTTTGTTTACAGTACGTTGTACAATCAAAGCTACGATGCTAGCGGTCCTGCATACCTTTCTGAGGGACTCCTTTAATGCAAAGTGCTCTTGTGTGTAGATTAAATGGTCACCCGTGGTCTCCGGGGCACTGGAGGTTACGGGTTGGGATGACACTTTTTCAGAAAACGACCGGACACCAACAAATGAGGTGAATTTGTAGAAACTGGAGCTGTTGACCAGCAGGTTTACACGCAGAGCTCCTCCGCGCAGCGCCATCTCTGTCGACTCGCTCGTGTGCGCATGCGCATGAGGGGACTCAACTGTAACCCACTTCTAGGAGCAGGTAGGGTTTCACCCGGTTAAAACTTTAACCCGGGTGGAACATTTAAACTCTAGAAAGGTTTGACTTCCAAATATTCCGTCATTCTGGGAAATATCACCACTAAACAAATACAAAATGTAGTTTTAATATATTTCATCTACATCAAATCATAAGCTACATCATAAGTTTATTTCTTTTTTCATAACATTTGCTATTTTTTGTGAAATATAAGATAGTTTCACTTCTTCAGACCAGAAATGAAATCATTCAATTAATCATTTATAAAGGAAAATCCCTCTTTGTTGACGCCATGTCTACACAATGTGTGATAAAGGGTCACAAAGAGTCATGCTTAATTTTTAGGCAAAAAGGTTAAAAACAGCTGTCTTAAAGGATCATACCAGTAAAATCGATTGTTTGAGCCCATTTAAAGGAAATTTAAGGCGCTTTTTCCTCTATTCCAGGAATCGACAGATCTGTCTGCTACTTGATTTTCATAAACGTATTAAAGAAAACAAATAGCTGCCTGTTACTGCGGGAAAAAACAAGAAAAAAAATCAGAAACTATAGAGAAAAGAGCAAAAACAATAGCAAAGTCTGAAGTCTTTACCATGACGTATGCTGCAGAAATGTTATTAATCTTATAAAACTGTATGAGAGGAGGTTTGGTAAAGTCTTAATGTATGCAAACTGAGTTATGAAGATGTATCTGCTTCCTAACCACAATGAATGATGGAGACAGGCTGAGTTATAAACAAGCACATTTAATGACAGTTGCTTCTGTGTATGGAACAACAATACGGACCCGTTTTCTCAGACTATACACCACATGAGAGAGAAGCATTATATAACTGTTGCCGAAAACAACTCTCATTTATTGCATCTTTTCAAAGAGCAAAATTTTAAAGCTACAAATCTGGCCACAAGATGAGGGGATCATTTACAAAGGACCTCGTGAAGTTTTACAAATTCTTTCTTTATTATGTCCTTCTAGTCTTCTCGGTCTGCAACATCCATTGTGTGGGAGCAGAGAGAATGTCCTTGGGTGCTAATCTGAGATATGAAAAGCTCCTCAGGTCCCATCTAGCAGATGACACAGCCACCTTTCTCCTTGAAGGGGTTCTTGTCCTCTGGGATGCCTTTGACGAGGATGTCCTCCTCCTCTCCGGCCTGAATGTAGTCCTTGATTTCCTCACAGCATTTAGATGTCTAAAGTGATCAGGTAAAAGGTGTTGAGACAGTCTCATCCAGAAAATGTATTTCTGTATCACATGCTGTTCCGGGTAGAATTAATTGCACTTTTGTATATTCGCTTGACAAATTGCTTGTCATGGATTAAATGCATTCACCGGTATCTTTAAAAACTACAAAGGCATTGACATTTTCATCACGTCGGTGCAAAAATTACTCACCAACCACCTTTCAAGTTTCACTTCAATTTTAAGTTGGGTAACTTCCATTACAGCCTTGTCCTTGTCCGTCAGGTCATCTACATTTATGACCGGCATTGTCTGCCAAAAAAGGAAACATTCATCTTTGAATTGGCAAAATGTTCACCCCTATATAAACTCACACTTTACAAGACTTAATTGAAAGAATTGAAATGTTACTTACGGATGCTTACAGGGAGCAGTCCTTCACCCCTGAAGTCCTGCTGAAGAATCCCTCTCCTTGCCCTCAATCTGGGTTATAAAGTAATCTGCATAAACAATCCTAATCCGCTAATCTGATTAAAACAAGGCCCCTGCTGTATGATCATGCCAGGGTCTGTAGTATGCTATTGAACTGGATTGTGAATCACAAAGGTGTCGGTTTGAGTTCTTTTGGATTTGGTTTTTGGTTTTTATTTTTACTGTAGATCGGAGATTGAATTTGAATTTATGTGATTTTGACTCTGTTTTTTTTCTCTACTAAGAAGTGGGTTAAGGGGTGGTGCCTCATTTATCAGGTCACTTTGATAAGATGGCTAATCTGTATTTAGCCTCCACCTGTCAAGGTGGAGACACATCACCGGTCTGAACATGACTGCACGACAGTTTTCCAATAACACCCTCAGTAATAGATGGAACATTGATTGTTGTGTATTCCTACTTACTCTCTCTACTTTTCAGATAATGTTGTTTTCAGGGTTAAGGAGTGAGAACCTTGAGAGTTTAGTGGACCAAGTTATTATTTGATAGAAAGAGAGAGAGAGTGTGTGTGTGTGTGTGTGTGTGGGAAGGGATCCAGATCCAGTCAGAGGGGTGCGTGATGGGAACTTGGCAGGATGGATCAGAGGAGTGATCGGTAAATGCTGCAAAAGAGTGTCAGTCCCGACGCAACAACACTTATTCTGTGGAAAAATTACCAGGATGCTGTGGGTCACTATACAACATCATCATCATTATCATCATCATCATCATCATCAAAATCATCATCATCATCATCCTCAGTGCCCAGTGAAGCCACTTGATTGGCTCTCCTGAAGCAGAGGCAGTTCAACTCTCTCTCCTGTTATTACAGTGGGTTGAATAACCCTTAGTCACTACATTAACACTCCTTTACGCACATTTTTGCAACGTAAAAGCGACGCTCTGATGTCATCAATGAATCCATCAGAACTCTGATCGAGTTTCACACTAATATGAAAATGAGTCACTACATCCCGCCCCTGTATTTCCCCATGGGAACACTTCGCTCGGCTATAAAGCTGGATGTGGCTGGGATGGTCGGCAAAGCGGAAAAGACTTTGGAGCAAAAAAGTTTCACGATGGAGTTTTGCACATTGACGCTCTTTGCACTTTTTTCCTCGTTTTACAGCGTCTTGGCGCTGTCGCCTACAGTTAAGACAGGTTGGTGATTATACGTCGCAGCAGTGTTACACGCTTCATAAGACAGTTTTTTTTGTTGTTCTGCGGTGGTTTCGTGTCTCAGTAACAATGTTCTCTGCTGCTTTCAGCCGTGTGTCTCCTTCAAGTGGACGAGGGACCTTGCAGAGGAGAAATTGAGCGCTATTTCTACAACACCATCACCCAGAAGTGCGAGATTTTCTACTATGGAGGGTGCCAAGGAAACGCCAATAACTTCAAGAGTTATCAGGAGTGCCAGAAAACGTGTTTCAGGATCCCAAGTAAGTCCTCATTCAATGTGGAGGAGATGATGGTGACCTCTGAAAGTTACTGAAAGTGCACTGGGTGTGTTTTTTTTCACTCTTTGTTTGTTGTATTTGATAATGTCCCCTGGAAACTATGGAAGTTATAAATGTAGGCTGTATTTAACTGTTGAGATTTTGTTCTTTATGCACTAAAACCACATTGATCTAACCCCATCTCCACTGCTGTCACCCTCCTCCACAGAGATTCCCCAAATCTGCAGGTTCAACAAAGATGAGGGACCCTGCCGGGGCCTCTTTCACCGCCACTTCTTCAACATGACCACCATGCAGTGTGAGCCCTTTTATTACGGGGGCTGCGCGGGCAATTCAAACCGCTTTCTTGACCTCACCTCTTGCATGGAGTACTGCAGTCCAAAGAAATGTGAGTACAAATGTGACGTGCTGCCACTGAGTAATCCTGAGGCAACTGGCATCTCTGCGTCTGTAGACTACAGTGTGGCAATGGTGTTGCAAAACACTGAAACTTGACGCGTGTGTGAAAGAACGAAAGGAGAAATGATGCTTATTGTTTTTCTGTGTCTTCTTCCACAGCGGTCCCTGTGCTCTGCCTGGATCCTCTGGATAAAGGCAAGTGCTCTGCCTCCATTCCTCGGTATTACTACAACACAGCCACCAAGATGTGTGAGGAGTTTGTCTACTCGGGCTGCGGGGGGAGCAGCAACAACTTCGTCTCGAGGCAGAGCTGCACGGACGTGTGTGTTAAAGGTGTGTGAGTGGGGAATGAGCACAACGAAGCCTGTAACTGTAGAAGATAGTTTGCAGACTCTTTAATTTAATGACTGCTTGTATTGGGTTGCCGGTTAGAACTTGTTGGTTTGAGAGGCGAATTGGGGGAGCGCCAAGTAAAGCTCAGTTGATTTGATTGTCAGGCTTAAAAAAATTCTTGGAATCTGTAGAGCCCATGACCTGCAATACACTCAGGGGATTGGTGTCCTCCAAACGTACTGTAGCCAATCATTATGTTATGACTGAGAGGAAAACAATGAAAATCTGACACTTGGAGAAGAAATTTAAACTCAGAATTTTAACATTTACAATATTTTTTTTGTTCCAGGAGGGAAAAACCACGCAATTCAAGGAAAAGTCCGCCGCATGAGAAGGAATCGAAACAATCGGAACAACCGAAACAATCACATCACTTTCTTGCAGGCGTAGACGTCGGCCGCGTCTTCTCAGGGACTCTCTCTCGGACAAGCTCCTTAACGGAAACTAACATGTAATAAACCGACTGTGTTCAGTGCCAAAATGTTGTTGACCAGGTCTTCTTTGTGGAGACTGGAAGAGTTTTAGAGGCACATACACACATTTTCACTGTATTTGTATGTGATGCCTTATGAGCAATACCAAATGTGATTTCACTGTATGCTGTTGATGAAGTTTGTTACTACTGCACTAATGTTCCTGATTGTGTATTCTGATACTGTATGTATGTAATGTTTGTTTCTATAATAATACATTATTAATATTATTATTTTTATAATAGTGAAGGTTTTGACATGCTTATCTGTTTTATAAGCACAATTTTGATAAAATATACAGAATTTTATAAAGTATTGTGTCTTTTTTTATGCTGCTGTTGTCAGTAAAGTGACATTTACTCACTCAAAATGAGTTGATTGCAACTTCTTCAACCACTGCAGCGCATGCACGTAGCCTTGAAAATTAATCATTTTCACGAAGCACAACAACACTGCAGCCAAAACGAAACAAACAAACAAACAAAAAAAAAAAACAGGCTCGGCTCGCTTCTTCACTTTCTTTCAGGCACTTTCACTTTATCTCTAGGCCTCTTCTGTTCCTTACTAATGCTGCTGTCTTTCCTCCTTATCTAGCAATGCTTTGCGAGGCACTCAGGCCTATCTCGGTCACTTCAGCGTAGCCTTGAATCAGGAAGGAAGCAATCATCGGGCAAAAACTGCGACGGCTGCGGGTTCATTAGAGATGCATGTTTAGAGGAAGGGAAGCTGAATGTTTACTAAATGTGAATCATGAGCTTCTGATAATGTTTCCAGCAATTGTAATGTTGTTATAGTGAAAAACACAACAACGCAATAATCTAATGCATGCACACATATTTTTTCTCCCAAGCTCAATGACTAATTAAGATTCACCTTTTGTTTTTGTCAATAATCAGATGATATACATTATGTACCACAAGGGAAATCAAAAAGCAGGCTATTTATTGATAGGTACACCAGGTTTCCAGAATACTCTGACTGTCCTAAATCTAACCTGCTTTGTTCCATCTCTTATAATAGAATAGTTGAAGCGCCGTGTGACTTTTCAGACAATAAATATTTATGGAAGATATCAAAGGAGATTGCTCACCCATCTGGCTCGGCTATAAATAGTAATATAAGGTAATACATCTGGCTAGGCCCTTTGCTATTAAGAAGCAAAGATAAATCATCTGCTGGATAGCAATATGGGAGACGATGTCATCCTAACAGTCTGCAGTCTGCTTCTCAAAAGGCAAATAATCTTGAAGTCATCAGTACTGCTGGTTTTGGGGGAACTGAGGTTGAGCTTATTGGTGGTCTTTGAGGTAAACTTTCTCTTCTCTTCGTGGATGTTTTAATGAGTAAAAATAGAAGAAATGGTGTGTTTTAAAAGTGCAGAAAGCTTCAACCACAAGGAGCCTTACATACGTTTGTAAAAGAGCGGTCAGCAATAACCTGTAGACTGAGGACCGAAGATCTTCCTCCTCTGATTAAAATGTCTTCCCCAGAACTACACAGTGCACCTTTAACTACATTTAATATCAGATACTTTAAGACTTTTACTCAAGTACTATTCACATAGGTGATTTTCGCTTTTACCAAAGTGATATTTTCACACAATATCTTAAGTTTCACTCAAGTTTTGGGTACAACACTGTTATTATTTAACAGTTTTTATGTTGTGTCGTTGCTGCAAATTTCTTTTGCATATGTGTTCGTGCTATGACGGCAGCATAAGAAAGATGTGTATTCAATTTGACTGTAATGTATGCTGCTTTCCTGTTAGGATCTGTTCTGCTCTTAAAAGATAAAAAAAGAAAAACAAAACAAAGACGGAGGGAAAAAAGAAAGCTGCAAAACACGTGGACATGCAATACTTTATGAGATGTGAGCTGTGAGCTGCTCTTATTTTCTGACGCACATGATATTTAAAGTGAAAAATCCTTTGTTTTGAGTTCAATTATACCTTGTAGCAACATATTCTCTCAGTGTATTTTAATCACTGATAAACATGACAAATGTTTGAGATGGTACAAATGGACACAGTGGTTAACTTTTAATTATAACAAAACTATGTATTGGACCATTAATGGGTGGCAATATAATACTGACTGCAGAAGATTCGGTGTAGTTCACAGGGCTCGAGATGAATTGATCCTGCTCTGGTTATTTCATTAGCTGCAGTACATTAGGCAGGGTAATTCTGTCCCTCATTCTCAAAGGTGATTAATGGCCGTTTACACTGAAACATGCCTCTCATTTAAGATGAGATTAATTTCATGTAGGATGTTACCTTAGGCCATTTGTCAGGCAGGAATATTCTTTGGATTTGTGACTGCTGAATGTCTTGTAAGTACTTGTAGATGGAGTATGCTAATACATCACTGTACTGTAGTTGTAGGTGAAGGGGAGTATCTTAGACGCCCCCTGGTGGCACTTCCACATATCAAACAACAACAACAAAGAATGTAACTTTGACCTCTTTTATTTGTGGGTTCAAGTATGTATAAATACACTCTATTTATTTATAAAAAAAAACCTGTTACCTAATGCTAAAAGTGGAAGCCAATTAGCTGTTTTTCTAACTGTTTTAATTAAACCAAAAAACCCCAGACAGAAGAGAGTTTTGGAGCCACTTGTAGTTACTATATGTTTCTGAACACTTGATCAACCCACGCTGTGCAGCTTCACACTGTTGACTCAGCAGCATTTATTCCGTACAATCTGTTTCTGTAGGTGGATCTTGTTCGCTGAAGTGAGCAGTGCCTACAGAGTGCTCTTGGCAGCATGAGAGCATAAAAACCACCGGGTGGAGATCCAGCTATATGGTATACAAGTTTCCTCTCTGTTTTTATGGCACAGAAGCAACTCATTTAGACAGAAATAAAGGCTGACATTGAAGGATGTGAGCGCATGAATTGAATATTTAAAAGACACATCTCCTCAGAAGAAAACTAAATCCTGAGCTATTATAATACTGTTTTTCTTTCAGACAGATCAATCTTGTCCCATGCGCAATACCCCCAAAGCAAACAGGAAATCCATTATTGCTATGCATGATGTTATCAACAAACAAAACAGCCCTGTCTATAGATTGATGGCTAACTTTGGGATTACTCATGTAAACTCTAAGCTATTATAACAGGAAGTGAGCCAATGGTTTATAAATGTTGGTGCTGAATAGAAAGAAAACTGATTGAAATGATTGTTTGTACATTATACTAACAAAATGAAAAAAGTTTTTTGTGCATTGTTGTAAAAAGTACCAAAAAGTCATACTTCAGTAAAAATAAAGATACCTGTATCATGTTAAAGGTGCAATATTTAAGATTTAGCCACCTCTCAAATTCATACTCCAAACAAATAGGGGGCGGCATATCACCAGAGTAACCGCTAACTGCTGCTAACTGTAGCTGCTGTTAGCTTGTTAGCTCAGTTAGCCGTGCGGCTGGTGGTCCGGACTGGGAGCTCTGAGTGGTATTATGAGAAAGAACAGGATGGGGCTAGCAGGTTAGCATGCTAACTTCAGTAGATATGTCTGCAACACATTACATAGATTTCTTCGACATAACATCTTAACTCTTATTTCTTCACCTTTTTTTGATGAACTTACTTTATTTTTTAATGTTTTAAATTAAGAGTCTCACATGTTGCACCTTTAAAATGTTACTTCGGTAGCAGTGAAAGTCACCCATATGAATAGTACTTGAGTTAAAGTCTGAAAGGATCTGATATCAAATGCACTTAAGTATCAAAAGTAATTTGTTGGCAATAAATGTATTTAAGTGTCAGGTAAGTACAAGTAATAGTAAATGATACATATATTTACACATACTGCATAATACGGGTCAACTGATTATCAGCATGGTATTATCTCAGTATTAAGAATTCTCCTGATTATTGGTACAAGTATTGTTGTTTTTTATCCTCTTTCTGAGAAAGTAAATTCATTAAAAACTGTTTTGGCTCTGATGCAGCATGAAATCTGCAGAGTAATTAGTAACTAAAGTTATCAAATGAATGTGGTGGAGTAAAAAGTACCATATTTGCCTGTGTGAAAGTATAAAGTAGCAGACAGTGGAAATCTTCAAGTACCACAAAATTGCAACATTATGTAGAAATTTGCATCATGTGTAATTTGGCGCCCCCAACAGTCCCTGAGTGTAACACCACTGTCGCAAATACAAATACAATACAGGTCTGTAACAATTTGTCAGACATAATGTAGGTGCATAAACTCATGATGTCATAATAGTGTTATGTGTTGAAAACTTGTATGTTGAAGTAAGCATGTATGTGACGCTGTGATCCTACCCTCTCACTGAAGTTACTTAGTGCAGAAACAAGTGATGGGGGCGGAGTGGCTGAGACAGAGACACCATCCATCCTATTACAAGACACTGTACCATCAACATGATTTTCAAGTTGCTCTTTTAAGGTAAAAAAAAGTTACATAACGTTTCTTTAAAACTGACGTAAGTGCAGTACTTGAGAAAATGTACTTCATTCAGTCACTGGTTCTATGAGTGTCACATGATGCATATTGTACAATTACCAGTTTAAACCAGGGAGTTATTGTTTTCTCCTTTTGCAGATTTTTTAAATTGTTAAAATAATTTGGTGCAAACTTTGTTTTAATGAGTGTTTTATAAGGAAAAGCAAGTATTAAAGCAAAAGACAAAAGTAAAACAGAGGTAGATGCGTCTAGCAAAGATATTGTTTTCTGTTTTCCCATCCTGTTAATTAACTCTTGACCTTTTTATTTTATCCTGCAAACCCTTTGAGGTCCCTAATTGCTGCATTAAATCACAACAGTATAACTGTGTCAGGTTATTTTAGCCCTCAGGACACAGGAGTAACACACTGCATGCCTATTGACGTGTGTTTTTTATTCTAAGATTGATTATTTCTGGACTGTCAGAGTTTGGTCTGTTTAAACTGTAGACCAAACATGTCAGGAGGCTTCCCCGCCACGACATGGCATCACAGTTTCCCCAACATCCATCACCCTCTGTTGGGGAAACATCTCAGCCCTCCCTCTCCCTCATATCCTCACACACCTCAGATTGATGTGTCTGGTGATGAGAATCTGGGCTGTCCATCTGGCTGCCAAACACATGTAGCTGTGTGTTATATAAACAAGTCAGAGACCTCCATACTTCTTCTTCTGAGGTGTTTTGGAGGCCTTTGCAGATTACCAATTGATTCCCGGAGAAATGCCAAGAGAAGGAGATTCATTTGTTAACATGTGTGTTACCTTTGCATGTAGTGGAGGTTAACTAATGACTCCACCACCCTGCCTTCGGTAGACATTCAGTAATTGATTTTTGAGGTGAACAGTAATTTGTTTCTGTGAGTGAGGTTTTGGTTCTAGAAGAGTTCAGTGTGTTAGTTTTGAATAAACCCCATCCACTGTCCTCATGCTCTACTGTAACAATCATACTGTGCTTATGTTGTTTGCGTGTACTATCTCTTTTTGCAGCAGATGAGTCATAGCTGTAAATAAATCTATTGCTTCCCTCCTGCTGCAAATGTGCCAGAATCCTTTTTCATCAAGGTCGGGAAGATTAAAAATGATTTGAGCAGAACGAACAAATACAGATGCCAATTTTTCCCCTTAAGCCAGATGATGATTTTTTTTTCTCTCGGCATGGTTGAAAAGTTATGAAATGAATAACAGTAAAGATTTCAATTTGACCTTCTTCCTCTTCTTCATTTTCTTCCTCTTCTTCACCTGTACGCTTCAATTACCAGCTCACCAGAGGTAGAAGACTTGATATTGAGCCCGTGTTCGGCAGCTCTCTGCAGACTCAGCAGCTCGACACGTTGGCACAATTGAATTTGCTGCCTAATGATGGGTTTTTAATACATATTACATTTAGGAACGCTGACCCGCCTCATGCTCCCCACGAGAGGGTTGAACAGGAGGGCTGAAAATTGCCTGAATAAGCAGGTTGTGTGCAAACTGAAGGTGAGGAACAATCTGTCTTTTGTGATACCTGCTGCAAAAGAAACTACAGACATTATTGGTGGCTGATCAAAGACATGACACTTACTGTACCTGTGCAAGACATATATATGGGGATAAATGCAAGTATTTTACAGCAGATCGATTACTTTTCACTGTAGTGTCTAGTTGAAATGTCCTATGTGCAAAAATGGCTATTGTAATGTCTGAGATATGCTTATACGTGAGGTTTTTGCTGGTTAAAATGACTGGCAACACTCCTAATAGAAAAGCTCAGTGCTGTGACAGAAGGAGGAGACTCTGAACTGATCACACTGCTGTGACTTTATCTTAAAGGTATAACGCGCTGCAGGGATGACGTATTTTTGTAAGCTGTCTGTAACCTAGAAGTTAGCGTCACCGTGGTTTCCGCAAAAAAGCCTATGGGATTGTTCAGTTGGATTTTGGTGTAAAAGAATAAACTATGTGGCAAACACAAGTTTATGATACCTAGCCTTTTTTCTTCAAGATAATCTTTACAGCACTTTTCTGTTCAGCTCCACTATAGTATAGTGTTGTGTCTCTCTGCACTATACTGCACAAAAGCAAGCAGATAACTTGGTCCTGCTAGGAGGCAGCGTATGGTGAGGTTATAAATGTTGTTGCAAGAACGGCCTTTCATCGCTAGAAATGGGGTTAAGAACAGCGAAAGAGACCAAAACAACCTAAACTTGAGCTACTAAATGTTTAAGCACTGCTCTTGAAACGCCTCGTCAGTAATCCCGCCTTTAGTCCGTGACTTTGTGACATCACACTGAGCACCATGTCACACAATCGCACAGCTGCTTTGTTGCTGCTTTAGACAGAGGGGGAACACAATGCAGCAGACAGCATGAGAAAACTGATGTGTTTTTGAGCATTAAAGCATGTAAACCTATTCTAGTAGTAACCAAAAATAAAAAAGAAACCTGAAAATGAGCATAATATGTCTCCTTTAAACGCTCCAGTTGATTATATAGATATATATATCGTCACAAGTGAAAACTTTCTTGTAAAGTTAGACTTTTGATAAACTGTTAACAAAACATTGACTACAGTTGCTTTAATAACAAAAAAACCATACCCTGAAATCTAATGAATTACTCTTTTTTCTATTTTATTGCTCAGTTTAATCTCGCCTCAAGCTGAACACCAGAGACAGACTAAAGTGATTATGTCATTCAGAGATAAATCAGTGAGAAGACAGCAACTGGTGATTTTACTCAGATAAGGGCGCATTTCCTGATTCACATTTGGAAGCACGCATAAAAATCAGACATTTACGAGTGACATATCACAGATAAACACTCAATAAATGCACAGAGTAGGTGAAAAATTTAATTCCGAAAGAAGATGACATCAGTCATTCAAGTTACACCCTGCTGAGACACCAGAGAGCTGCACACGTTCGTACAAAATTAATAGAAATACAAAATGTTTTTGTTGATATGTATTTTTGTTTTCATTCGATATTCAGTTGAAAAGATATGAAAACAATCAGTTAGAAACCTTGTCTCATATGCTTCTGGTCTCTCTTTTATAGAGCATCATTAACTGAAGAGCACCACAATCTTTTGTCCTTCAGCGCTAACGATCATTCCAGTCTCTCCTGTTGTTCCTTCTGTAAAACCACATTCCTCCACGCAACAATGTGATGCAGTGACATCCTATTAAATTCAAACTGTGGCTCACACAGCCTTTACTCCTGCATCATTATCCTCTAGGTTCACATCACAGCATGTCCCGCAGAAGAGGCTTCCCTCAAGCTCCATTTGCCTCACCACCTTCCATCGTCACCACGACTGACCATAATGAGGGGATTCAGTGGAGATGGCTTTCGCTTTTTCGTGGAAGTGTCCTCTGACCACATTGCTGTATGCAGCAAGACTTTAAATGTGACCAGTCGTAGTGGGGGGGCCCTGCCAGGAGGGGTTTATGGTGCTGCATATTCAGAACGACTTTCATTCAGGTGTGCATAAGGGGAAAAAAAGACGAGAAAATCCTTTGAGGTTGGAATAGGAGCCAAGTCTGTCCAAGAAAAGAATGAATAATCTTTCCCCGCTCAGGATTCTCATAAAATCAAATGCTGCTGGAAAGTCACAAGCTGTGGTTATGTGGTCAATATTTCTTTATCCCGACCGAAATCATTCTGACCAGAGGCTCCAACTTAACTGTTTACATGGACGCTAAATAAAGCGATCTGATAAGATGTGTGTTTTCATGCCCCAAAGCATTTAAATGGGAGCCTTGCTGATTTTCAACCGGCTTTGTATCACTACAGTGTTGGTCGTATATGCAAATGAACAATGGCAAACTCTGCATTTTGGCTGCACCCAGCAAAAATCAGCCAAATTATGTAAAACGTGTCATCTGGTGTTTTGTAGGGTCCGTTGGATCAACTACAGATTGTTGTTCTGCATTTGGTATGCACCCATCCATGGACACAAAGAGTATAGTGGGTAAAAGCTGAGTAAAGCCAGCAAGGGGCTTCTCACCAAACTCCGATTAAACTGTCCAAACTAGGCAGTGTTGATAAACTATAAACCAGGATTCTGTTACTATACTGCCTATTCCTTGACTATTTCTTGCCTTAAATGTGTTCAGAAACATTTTTTACATGTTTAGCTGCAATGGTGAAAGGAGGTGAACAGGAAGTGGTCAACATGTTGTTCCTGTATTGTGAAAACAAAGGCTGATCAAATATGAATTGCAATTCTTGTTCATTGTCTACTTCTCGCCTAAAATGACGGAGAAAAACGGACACCAAGCCAAAACCAACGACCGCCCAACTCGCAGCACAGTGCATTCTGGTAGTTGATGGTTTTCTACCTTTTGGGCAAAAATGAATAACACAGCTCTTTTTCTCTGTTTTCTCTGGTCATGTAGCACCAATTTAAAAAATATTTGTGTCTTTTTACCGCATGCAATGTCCTTTGTGCAAAAGGCCTGTTGTAGTTGTTTGAATTTGGTGTCAGACATGTGCTAACACATGAGCTATTTGCTAATTGACGTTAAAATAAGCACTCAGAGCTGATAAAAGTTTGGTACTGTTCTTGAAATCAACCAACTGATCACACTGCTTTGACTTTATTGTATAAAGGTATAGAGTGCTGCAGGGATGGTACATTTGTGTAGGCTTATCTGGAAGTTAGCACAGACCTGGTTCACTTCACAAAGAGCCTCTGGGATGTTTTAGTTGGATTTAGGATTTTTACGTAAACAAAATAAGCTTTAGCAGTCGACTGAGTACCAAGTTCTCATAAATTCAACATATGTCTTATTGACATTTCAAATTTATAGGCAGTTTAGTAGCTGGCTAGAGCCTCTTAATGTCTTTTGGGTGAAAATGATCATGGTAACAACAGAAAAACTGATTATAAAAGTTGATATTGTTGTAAATTGTACTTTTCCCCATGGGATTTACACCAGATCTACTTCTAACTCTAGGCGATGAGTAAAAGGTCTTTCAGTTGAGTTGTCATGTCAAACATTCTCCATGTTTCCTCCCCCCGCCCAGAACTCAGTCATGCCACCTATGTTACCCTCAGGACCGGATTGAGGGTTTACATTTTTATTAGCTGACAATATTTGGCATATATTTGAATGGATTATCAAAAAGAGGCATTTCTAATTCTGATCGGTCTATTGTTTCACTTATTAGTGTAATATTATGGTCCACAAATGCAGCCATATAACACGATTTAGATTTAATCTAATTAATGTATGTGTGCAGATGTGCATGTCAAATGTAGCCGACAGCTTTGGAAGATGGCGAACATTTCCAGGTGGATTGTCCTTCTCCTGGGTGGATGCTCCGTCTTTTGTGCCCGTTTGAAGGCAGCGCTGTTTGTTTGGAGATCTCCCGGCTTTAGATGTGACAGCCTCATCATGTCTTTCAGCGTTATAATGTGCTATAAATATGCAGCTACATGTACCGCTGACATGTCTGTCAGTGTGGGAGTGTTTGTGTGTGTGAGATAAGGGAGGATGAGTGTTAAAGTTGTGATGTATCGTCAGCTGGTTGTGTTGTAATTAAGTGTTAAGTGAAATTTGTGGAAGAAAAACACGACAATGAGGAACACTTCCTGTTTCTTAAGGACTCCCGAAGGAGTTGTACCACGGATGTTTTCTGTTTAACACACCACCAGCTATCTAAATGGTACGTCTGACTACCGGGCAAGAAAATTAGCAGGCCTCTAATAGTCAAATCATCTGCTTTATGCTCTCAGTGAATATTATTTTCATTTGATCCTTCAAGTAACACTCCTTTAAAAAACAGATCGATAATAATCTCCCTACTTCAAAACAAAATTGACACACCGTCTCAAATTGCAGAAAAAACTGTTAGGATGAAAATTGGATTTTGGACAACATCTGCCAACAACTCGTCTGTCGTCACCAGGTAATCAACCTGGTCTGCAGCTTTGTCGAATAAACACAGAGCCTGGGCTTTTATTCCCATGCTGATATGAGTTATTGAAAACAGTGGAAAAATGATCCCCGCACAGTGGTGATGAGGAGAAGAAAAATACTGAGGAAATGGCAATGAGATGAACCGTAATGAGTAATCAACTAATGTCACAGCATTTAAGAAATACTTTACTCCTGCGTTTCCATCACCCCCGATTATAAAGTCTACTGAGTCATCAATAACAGCAGATCCATAAATTTATACATGGTGATGTAGAGACCAGGCTTTGCAGTGAGGTGGGAGCCATCTTGTGTCCTGCAGTTAAAATTTTAAAATGAAAAATATTTTAGCACTGGTAGATTTTGGGGTTTTTTTCTGTGAGAAAAGGAGTCAGTGTAATTTATGAATTTTCTATACAGATTGACAGATATAGTTTTTTCAGGGCCAACACTGATATCGATGACTAGTAACCAATATTTAGAACCGATACATATATACATATCTGATAAATATGGAAAAGCCAGAGGAAGGCCAGTGATGGAATATCAGTACATCTATTCAAGTAATGTGCTAAAGTTCAATTTTGAGGTATTTGCATATACTTGAGTATTTTCATTTTCTGCTCTGTACTTCCACTACACTACATTTTGGAGGCAAATAGTGTGTTTTTACTCCATTACATTTATTTGATCACTTCAGTTACTATTAACTTTGCAGATTACAGCCTGCATCCAAGACAAAGTATGTTTAAATCGATTCTCTGAATCAGTAATCAGATTAAAAAATAAATATATTGATTCGGATAATCAGAAATGTGCTGAATATTGCATATGATAATCAGTCGACCCATAGTAAACAGTCTAGACATGCATGTAAAAATCTGTATAATTTCTTTTACTTCAAGGAGACACATTGCGCTCAATTCTAGATTAAATTAACCATTTATTAATCATATTAATATTATAAATCATTCTCAAAGCACCACAGGCAGACTGAGCTGTGTCACACCATCATTTCTCCTCCTGATGTTTGTTGTATGTCAGTGGCACACAGGCGGTGGACATGCTGTCCCCGCGCTCGCTGTGTGTGTCAGTAACACACACACTGGGGAAGGGCGAGGAGGAGCTCCACCACCACGCGCTCTGCCGCGTAAACGGGAGGCTGGTAGACGCTCTTGGATTACCGGCCAGTCAGCTGTCACCGCTCAGATCGGCTGCAGACCGGCGCCCTGCCTGCCCGGCGCTCCTCCACCGCGCACCGACGGTCATTAACCCAGCTCATAAAACGGTGCACACCTGGGCAAAGCCGCGGCAGCAGTAGCACTTGATTGATTTTTATTGCGGGTTTATCACCGTGGATGCACAAAAAAAAAAAGAAAAAGAGAAAAAAAGAAAGAAAGAAAGAAAAAAGTTTGTTTTTCTTTTTTATTGACGCTGTGTTAAATAGGAGCGCAGGAGCTGCGATTCAGTCCCCGAGGAAGGAGCAGCGAACCTCCTCAGCATCTGTGTCTTTCACCGGGGCGAGAAAATCTGTTCAAGTGAGGTGAGTTTAAGGTTTCCCCTTTTAACTTCTTCAAGTCACTGTGCTGGAAACAGATAACACAGCTAAAGGGGATCAGATTTTCAGTTCTCTCGTTCAGTTTGAATCCCCTTTTTGCCTCATTTTGTGTCACATTTGTTTGGTGTGCTGGAGGAGACTCCGCTTCTCTTTGCATGGGATGACCGTGACTGCTGACGCAATATGAATTGGGATGTTCATTTTCCCCGTGTCTGTGCTGTGGAATGATCATCACTGCACAGCGTGTGGAAAGCTGGTGTTTAGATCTAAACACCAGCTTAACTCCAGAGTATTTTAAGCAAGGGGGGAACGAAAGGAAATGCAGAATGTGACTCATGCTCGTGTGTGATGCTCTATTTACACAGCTGAAGAACTGAAGTAAAGGCTGACAAGAGTCCTCATTAGGTTTTCAATTTGTAATGGGTGCATGCGTTATCCACACAGCAAGCCTCGTTCAGTGTTTTAGGCTTTTTCCTGGAGGGTTTCCAGGGAATGCAATTATCCACAGGGTGTTAAATATATAATGCTCGGGAAAAAAACATAAACAATTCTGCAGATTGGATTCATCTCTGTGAATCAATGCAAATGCATACAGGGATTTTCAACAGGGGAGTGCAGATATTGCAGCTCGAAGGCTCCCCTGACTGTGTCCTCTTTGCAGCTAAAGAGATGTGAAGGAGTGTGTTAGAAAATACACACAATCACGACTTGCACATCTGCACACAGACACACACGATTGAGTTGCACCCATACTGCTTCTCTTCAGAGAAATGAACACAACAAAGAGGCATCAGTAACAACTACCATTATAACACAAACACACACATGAAACGAGCAGTCACGCAGTGCACGGTGCACAAAAGCAGAAGCACAGATTAAAGGTCAACGCACGCAACCCCTCTGCTCTCGCTGTTTTAATCATCGTGCCACACTCGGCGAGCACACGGTCTGCTCAGAAGGTGAGACTCAAGCTGTTTCTCGCTTTGCTCTCAGAAAGAAATGTCGACTTTGTGCGTTTTCCGCGAGCCAAATCCACCCCGGACTTGTCTCCTCTGTTCTCTCTGCTCTGCGTGAGAATTTTTGACACTCCTTGAAACCACCCTCATGCATTCACCATCATATTTATTATATTAGCAGAATTCAGGGAAAGGGAAAATAGGCATTCCTTCATGGACCGAACGGCCCACAAGCCCGGAAACAAAATAAGCCAAAATCATCGACGAAAACGCTGTCTGTTTCAGTTCAGTCAGTTCAGAGCCTGAAGTGAAGTGCCTGACTTGAAGATGTCTGCGGCTAAATTTGGATTCTTCTTTTGGGGATTCCTTTGTGTTTACGCAACCGTGTTTGGAGTAATGGCTTGTGTCAGCTAGGGTTTGATTAGAGGCAGCGGTGAGTAAAGTGGCTTCGAGAGCTTCCCCGCGCGCTCAGATCACTGATGTACATATAGTGCGCGGCGCAGACGGGGGGGATAAGAATAGCTTCTTCAGAAACAGACACAGTCGGGCTGTCAAAGACGGAGAGAGATGGAATGAGAGAGACGGCAATGAGGAGATACGTGCAGACAGGCGGGCTGAGATGTGCTGCACCCTGCAGTGAGCTGGGCTGGGCTGGCATCATGTCTGGCTGAGTCTCACAGAGAAGTTCGTCATTCATCATCCCACATCGCTGTCTGTCTCTCCGGCTGGTCAGAGGAGTGTGAGCAGGCGGCAAATTTGCTCCACGTTTGAAGGGACAGGAGCGAGAAGTCTGCGAGCCAGAGCGGTCCACACGAAAAGATGACAAAAGGCCTTTTAGAGGGGCATTCACAAACCGTGTCCACTGTGTTAGATATCAACGGTCGAGGTGGATGAATGTTGGAGATCACTGTTGGGAAAACGTTCAGACTCTGCACGAATGCAAATACATGACTGCACACACAGCTTCTGTCTCCTTCCCTGTCTCAGACACACACACACACACACACACGCAGACATGTAATTGAGACCCATCACTCAGGGAAGGTCAGCGGACTATCCACTGCCCGTTGTTATTCCTCAATATTAATCAAGCTAATGCCCCATGTTTTATTCATAGTTACATGCAACGACCCACAATGTCACTCCGGCTCTCCGTCTGGGCGTCGTAATCGCAGCGTTCAGGAACAAGACAATTCTCAATCTGCTCCGCCGGACTAACAGTGATACTTATCGTGCTGCACGACGCACCCCTGGCAGAACAAACCAGATGCGAATTAACACGATTCTGGTCCTTTGGCCCCCCACGCCGTCTCACGCCACTTGAATGATATGGGCAGTTTTGCCGCCACACATTTAACTACTTACGTTGGCTGTCTGGCAAACCTTGAAACAGGAGCCAGGCTAAAATGTCCTGAGAAAATGCATAATTTGGACTCGTGCTGAAATGTCACACATTAGGATGAAGAGTTCCCATGTAAGCAAGCCGTACATCAGACTCAGACAGATCCAAGGGTGTGGTTTAACCTTTTCCATTACAGAATAAATAGGACTGTGTTGTCAGAGCCAAAGGTCAGGCTTTACTTACTCCATTTTGTGCCACTATAGACGCACATGATAAAGACATTTAGAGAGTAGCAGGAAGAGACACTCAAGTTGCTGAAAGTATTATTCGAGCTGGACTGGTTTGCATGTGATTAAAGTTAAGTATTGCAATATGTGCAGCCGTTCTCCCCGTCTGTCTTTATTAGCTCTCAGTTCTCTGTGTGAGTGAACTTTATGCAGGCTCTTGATTGTGACTCTCAGTGAAGATGAGGGGATCTGCTCTCGTAAAATTCAATTTCACAGTCATCTGCTGCAGTTATCTCTGCCACGTTAAAGTTGTTTACCAAGTGCAGGTGGCTGGATGAGCAGGTCAGGAGTGATAGAAGGTTGCAACATCTGCATGTGATTTGCGACTCCGACGTTAATGAAACAAAAATGTCTTTATCTGAGCCCAGAACGGTGTATTTTATGACACATCTGCTGCGAGCAGTGCTGCATGTCCAGCACCTCATAAAGTGAGCAGCAGCATCAATAGGTGGTGCTAGACTCGAGAGAATGGCTGATGGCTCAGTAAACAGAGGTCTACACAACAGATTAGGTGTGTGTGTATGTGTGTGTGTGTGTTTGTGTGACAGAGATACAGACAGATCATTTTCTGATGGTTTAACATTTTCATACAAATGTCACCGTTTCCTCCGGCCTGTGATGTCTTCCCCTCCTCTAATACCTCAATTTGCAGCAGCCGCTACTCAAGACGCTGCAGCTGCACCGCTAATGGCAAAACGTGCTCCCTTACTTCCTTGATCGATCGAATGTTCCCTGTCTGAAATCATGAAGATTTGTTAGCAGGGCCAAAGAACACGCAGTTCCACATCGGTTTTTGAAAATGATTTCTACAGTGGTCATTTTGCGAGTTTACCTTAAAACCAAAATCAAAAAGAGCAACTTTTTAGCTTTACAATCACATGGACAAAACAGTGAATGTTAGGGTAGCTCTTTATCGAATAGCTGTTATCTTGTGCAAAGGACTTACAGCTGTTCAATTGGGCGTTTAGTGCCGATCCAATTCTCCAGAATGGTTTCCAAATTTCCACCAAGCTAAGAGGAAGCCTCTATTCAGGCTGCCTTTAACAAGTGACTCCTTGAAAACAACAATTAACAATTACTCTGCTAAATGTTTAACACTGACGGCAAACACATTTGCTCTGCACATTACTATTATTGAGCTATTATTGAAATGTCAAACATTTCCTGACTCCAGCCTCTTAAATGTGAGTGATTTGTTGATATTCTGTGTCATTTATGATAATTTTGGATTTTGCAGTGGTTTGACAAAAGGAGCAATTTTGGAATCAGATTTTTTTTTTTACATTTCATACACTAAATGATGAACAGTTTAGTCGTGCAGATCAATCGATAATGAAAATAATCATTAGCAGCACCCCTCAGATTAAAGTGCCCATTCAGTAAACTCATGGACGCAGGAAGCATTTAAAATGTGGGTGAGAGAATTTTAACGGATGTTTGAGTCTTCTCCCCAAGAGAGTCTTTAATAGAGTAGATGTCATTTCATGTATTCTGGTGCCTTGTAACAGATGCTTTCATACTTTATCTGGCTATAGTAGCGTGAGAAAACTCATTGGTAGGCCTACATTCTGCAACCTCAGTAATTTATGATAGCTTTGTTGCACAGGCTCATTATATACTGTGTACTTTGTTGGCTAAAAATACATATTCGCTAACATTTCAAATAGAAAACAACTTAAGATTCAACACAGAAACAAAAAATCAAATGGAATATCTAAATTAATGTGACACGCCAACAATGACTTTGTGCTGTTTTCTATTTTTATAAGTATCATAACCTCACATCATTACAAAGGGCCCATTTGTATCATCTAATGTAATGGTGGCGCTGTAGTAACAGCAAACGATTTAAAGATAGTAATAAAAAGTAAAAGCCTACTATTAGATCTCCTCCCTCCCTTAATACCCCGCGTCCTTTTTGTTTAGTTCACCCGTTCACCTTCCTTTCCTCTTTCCTGTCATGTTTCCCTTCCTCCTACCGAGTTTACTCTCTTTGTTCAAGGCTTTTTGTGGCAACAGTGTGCCTGGCAAACAGCACTTTGATAGCTAGTTAATGTTAGCGACACATTTTGAATATGTCAAAGGGGTGGGGATGAAACTAGTCATTTCGAAAAGTGGGTGGGGTTTGTCCCTGCCTTGTAGGACGGCTGTGACGCCCATGAATGTACTGCATATTTACTGTACTGCTAAAATTCTTTGATGGAGGCTTCAGAAGGCAACTTGCTTTAAACCCATCTTCATCCTGCTGGATCCTGCTGGATGACTGTGTCAGTAGATGGAACAAACATATCTGTATAAAAGATCCTATTAGCATGCTAATGTCCATACGCTTCTGTTTTTCTGCTGTCTGCCCACCACACACACTCGTCTAATTTCTTTTTCTCTTTATCTCGCTGGTATTTGCCGTCCATTCACAGCAGTTCTTTGCTTTTTTTCCCTGCTTTTTCATCCATCACAATATCTAGTTTACTCATCTTTGTTCTCTATGTGCGAGCATTTTTTTTGTTCAAGTGTGCTTCCGGACTATCTCATTTCATCTTCAGTGTCCTTACTTCACGCTTCTCCTGTCTCATTTCATTGTTCTTTCTTGGTTTATCAGAGGCCAGGCTGACTCGCCAGCCCATCTTCTCGCATTTCATTCCATTTTCAGTCACTTGTCTGTCTTCTCCTCTCTTCATGTCTTCCTTCTGTTGCTGTTCCGTCCGTTCGCTCCTCGTCCTTCACAGTTAATTGCATTTTCAGTCTCTGCTGTCTTCTGTCTCCTCATCTCTCTATTCCTTCCATCATCCCACCTCTGCTCTAAATCTTTTCACCTTCTCCATCCTGTGTTTGGTTGGAAAACACTTCCCGGGGGTTTTCCGTGCCAAAGTGTCAGCCTATGATAGCCTGCTGTCGCTCGGGGAGATACGCAGTCACAGGGTGCATATAAGTCAGGGTGACTGACACAGATGGTGTGACTGATGGCAAAAAGAAACGTGTTAATAGTTAAAACACATTTTCCTTTCTCAGCGTTTCATGTCAGTCTGATTAAAAAAAGAGGATTCAACCTCTCATGATACCTTAATCAGCATTAAAATAAGCCGTTGCTTCGGTGCCTTTCTGTCCTTCATTACCTCCAGTCTTCCCTGCTGTTTACCAGCCAGGTGTCCAGATTATCACTTCAGATATGCTTGTCCTTTTTGTTTCATAAACACTGACATTTAGAGTGACGCACTGGAATATTTTTGGCACTCGTTCTCGGGATTTGGCGCTCTCACACAGCGCTGATGCATCTGTCTGCGTACGTGTCTGAAATCTGTCAAGACAGTGGCACAGATAAGGATCTTTTGATTAATGAGAACTTGTGCTTTGCACTATGCAAAAGACTTAAAGGGGCCGTTTACTCCAAATTCAAAAATACATATTTTTTTCTCTTACTTGTAGTGCTATTCAACCATCTGGAGTGTTCGTTGGAATCATCGGCTTTAGAGATGTTTGCCTTCAGGAAATATGCTTAATTGCTGTCTTGCTGCAAGTAATTGTAGAGGAGAAGACGGATGCCTCTTTCACATGTGTTCGCTAAATAGCCTGTTTAGCTGGAACAGCATATTTAGCTTAACTTAGCGTAAAGACTGGAAACGGGAAAAACAGCTAACTGGTCCCATCCATTATCTGTGACTTCTTATCCTGTGCAGGGTCACAGGGGGCTGGAGCTGATCCCAGCTGACATTGGGCGAGCGCTGGGTTACACCCCGGAGTGGTCGCCAATTCATCACAGGGCACATTTACACCGACTCTGACCAATTAACCTGACCTGCATGTCTACGGACGGTGGGAGGAAGCCAAAGTACCCAGAAGGAACTCAAGTAGGCACTGGTTGAAGATGCAAACTCCACAAAAAGGCTCCATGAATCAAACCCTGAGAGGCAACAGTGCTGACTACAGCACCAAAATGTCGCCCAACTAGTTACAGTGGTCCCTCTAAAGCTATTTCGTGGCTGGCAACAGTGTTCAAACCATCAGTAGAGACTCCAGGAAGTTACTGCCCCCAGCCAAGAAATAGAAAAAGCTGAATTAACAGGTTAAATAACTGAGATATAATGTTTTAATTAGTGAGTTTTAGAGGTGTTAGTAGGCTGACTTTGATACAGGGAGCTGGTTTCCCTGGTTTCCTGTCTTTATGCTAAGCTCAGCTAACAAGCTGCTGGCTTCAGCTTCATATTTACTGTACGTGCGTGGGAGAGCTTTCCATCTTTTCATCTAACTCAAATAATGGTGAACAATTCCAGTCCAATCTTTTATTCAGCTTTGCTAAATAAGGAGAAAGGTCATATTTTTGTGTAAAGGCTATAGATGGTGTCTTAGTCCATATAGTGAACAATATATAACACACACAACTGAACTCAAGACAGCAGATCATTCAGAAATGTTTTTGACACCATAAGAAATATCTAGCAAGCGCATGAATGACACCTCAGGCCCCTCCAGAGACCCCCGCTGTTCAACGAGGTCTCGTTCTCAGGGGGGCTTGAAAGCAAAACCCAGTGGGTTGGCAGTAATTAACACAGCTCGCTTTTTCCCTTGGAGGGCCAGCTCTGTGAGACATTGTTAATTCTGACTTATTACAATATCCCTAGCCTACCAGACCACTCATTGATTTCCTTTGCCGTTCGGCTCTTTTTCATCCCCGTTTTGGCTCGCACTTCGAGCCTCTGTATGACTCACAGGGTTGGCTGTAATACCGGGTGTAATCGCCCCCAATTAAGGTTGCCGTGATTGATTGGTGGCACCCAGGGAAAACTGTTACGCTGACTTGGCCAATGATTTTCTCCTCTCTCACACACGTTCAGTTTCTTTTTGTGGGTTGGTCTCTGTGTTAGCCAATTTTGGAGGCGCAGTTTGAAGTTGGATGCTACCTTGATGCCGTTGAAGACGCAGAGATATTTATTTCCAGGCCATTTGTCATCGCATGAGTGGTATTTGCACAAACATACTCACTGCATAATGTCTGTGAAACTTCAAACGCTGCCTCAGCAATGTAGTCTATGATCTCGGTTATTATTACACAGCGGTGTCCTCTCCTTCTCCTTGATCTAATACTGGATTCTTCCAGTTAACGTTACAGATCTGACAAACTCCAGAGTGAAATAATAGAATAACACTATTTCTGTTTACCTTAAAGGACCCTTTACTTCACTGTTGCAGTAACAGCGAGTCAGAGCAGCAGACAGGTCCGGGCCGACTCTTTGTGACCGTCTGAGAGGGCTTTGGGGGGCTTCAGAATGGGGCTTTAGGGGCTTGTTGTGCAAAGAGAGAGTGATTTGCAGCATTACCGCTCTTCGCCTGGAAAGCTCTCTGCTCTCACTTGCTGCTTTTACTCTTTTTCTCCTCGGCCACTGGCTTCTTTTCCTATTGTCTCTGTTCTCTATTAGTTTCTTATCGCTCCCAATGTTAATTGAATGTTTGCTCATTTTCCCTCCCTCACTTTCTCGCATTACTCCCTTTATTTCCACCACTTTCATTGTGTTTCATTTCGGCTCATAATATTAAAGGACTGTGAGAGCTCTTGTGCTACTAATTTATTTATCCTGTTGGCGACTGTGCAAAGTCGTGATTACAGCACCCTCCTCTCTCACTCTGCCCGTCTCTGTCTCTGTCTGTTTACAGCTTGTAGCACCCAGATACAGTCCACTCTCTGACCCAACAGAGCGTACTAGGAACACTGTGCCCAGGAGGGAATTGCAGTTAAAGCCTTTTGGCTCAAGTCCAGCGACAAAATACTTCTTTAATTGCTTTCCCATAGCCCTCAGCTGCAGTGGGCTTCCTCTCCAATTGCACATCGATGCAAGTGGGAGTTGCGATGCAGGACAAAAGGCGTATCCTAATGGGATCTTTACTGAAAGCAGATAACCATCTTTGCAAAAAAGTTTGTTGTGATCTTCAGCACATTTAGCGATTTACTGATTTGCCCTGCAATATAATTCTGCTCTGGTCAGTTAATATCATCCCACATACTGATTTGATCTAATTTACCTTGCAAGGAATATTTAAACTTTTTACGAGTTTTAAAGGGAAAAAAAATGCAAAAATCTGCAGCCTCCACTTCGATAAAGGATGTTGTGGCTTGTGTGCCTGCATGTTTGTGGACAAGTCGATGCCGGCTGCCTACATTTCGCTCATTTTTTTCCGCCAGATCGGCTCAGTGACTGATAGAAGATTAAAATTCTTTTGAAAAACATACTTACTGTGGAAAGAAGAGCAAAGGTTGGGAGGGGGAGGCCTCCTGAGAAACAGTCCTCCCTCGCACTGGTAATTGAGAGCATACTGTAGAAGAATGTGCGCATTATTTATTTTTCTTATTTCTCTGAAATTGAAAAAGCAAGGTTATCTTTAAGATGTGAATTATGATCTGCAGATGGAGAAGGGGGGATGGAAGGTGGCGTACAGTAAGTCACCTAGATGACAGTGCTCAGCCGATCTGACGCTGCCTTTCTTCGCTCTGAACTGGCTGTTAAGATCTCGAGGGGGGTGTTTTCCTGTTTATGCAAAATTCTGGTTTGAAATTTTTATTTTAAAGTGACAGTTGAAAGTGTCTTTATAGAACAAGAGAGTTGAGAAAAATGATCTTTGACTGACTGGAACAACAATGAAACAAGTATTGAATTTAGGACAGAAAGAAATCAGCAAATTACACTATAAATATGTTTATAATGTCTTGGGACAACAAAAGAAACTACTTATTGTTTTTTTTTATAGTTTCTGAATGGTTTTTGTTCACTTATGTGTCTTTCTGATGTTTTATAAGACCTTACAAAGTGACTGCACTGTGTCTGAACTCGTTCTGGTACATTTTGACTCCATGATTGTGATTTATGGATTCGACTTTATTAGGATCTTTTCATGAGATTTTATTTGCATGTGTTAAGTGTCTGCTGTTAGAGATTTATAAAGATTTATACATGTCTGCTTTTCGTTAAGGGAACTGTATTAGATCTATGATGACAATAAAATAATTGCTTAAATGTCAAAACCAGGCCAATAGGTGCAGTTTTAATTACAGCGTACTGGGGATGTCTTTGATTTAACCCAATTAGTATAGATGAGTTGGCAAAAGCAGTTACATTTAATTTTCAGTTTAAATGACCATCAGTAACTTTTCAAAACAATAGCAGGAATTGCTTGCTAATTATAAATCAATCATAAACCAGTTTAAGTAATATAATTAGAAATTCAGTGGTGTATAATTTGGGGGACTGTACTATGACTTCAGTTAAAGGTTATCAGAGGTAGTTACTGTGTGCAAACTCTGTAAGCAAAGTTGCTGATATGCTGCAATTATTCTAATAATAAAAATAAGTTATGATAATATTGATGACCGTTAGAATTGTTGTTATTTATGTTTGTAAGAGTTAAGTAATTAACAACAGTGTATAAAAAGCTCTAAATCCCTATTTTGTCTCAGCATTGAGTAAACATAACCCTGTCAAGGTGAACACAAAAAGGTTGATGGTTATCTGTCAAATGAAGTATTTTATATATATATATATATATATATATATATATGTATTATATTTTCAAAGAAAATAAATTATTTAAACATGTTTATTGTACAAAACAAAAGGATTTAAACATGTTTTCACTGAGTTAATTACTAAATTAAAAGGTGAGTCAGTCACATCTCTGTCCATAAAGCAGTGTGGTGGTGGAGGCACTTTGTGCGAACACGTCTTCATGCTGGAACTTAATTTTGATAGTACTAATGGATCATTATGAGGCTGACTGCCACAGAAACAGTGCAAAACATCCAGCGCATCAGTGCACATCTATCCACTGATTAGTTAATAGTGGGGCAATTTGCAGTGTCCTTCGCTGGCCAGACTCTTCCTGGTCTCTAAATGGTTGCCATGAGCATGGCACAGATAATGGTAATGGTAACAGACAGAGAGGAAATGGGAGACTCTCTTCACCTTTGAATATGTGACAGCTTGTGTGTCTGTGTGTGTATGTGTTTGTAGGTTAATGTTGGAGCATTGGACTGGAATGAAGCCAGCGGCACACATTTCCTCTCTAGCCAACCCACATGTGCAAGAGAATACCTTCAGCCGCAGCTGATAAGGACATGCACTGTGACAAACCACTTTGAACTCATCGACCAAATCAATGCACAGGCAGATCATGATATGCAGTGAAAGAAGGGAAGCTATTAAACAGATGCCCCATTTTCTACTTCATATAAATGGTCTGAGTTGAAAATTCAAAGACAGAATATTGAAACTGAGCCTGAAATAAAGAGTGATTATCTCATTTGGACCTATTTTTAGAGCAGTGACGTCAAGTTAGCCTGAGCAGACGTTAAAAGACAGTTCATTCCCTTCGCATGATACTGCTCTTATGCTAACCTTCATTGCATGGCAATGAGTTTTGATGGAGTATCTATGCTGCTGTTTTTCTGAACAGTCCATGCATCCATCACTTTGAAGAAAGAATACTCTGATCTCAAAGCATCTTTAAGTCTTTGGCTGATTCTGAGCAGTCTGTCCTCACAGCAACATGATTGATATATTTGGCTTGTGGAGGTTAAGCCTGGATGAACACACACACGTCTCCTCTGCATGTATTGTAGGTGCCACACAATCGTTAATTTTTTTTTTTTTTTTTTTTTTTTCAAATATTATTTCTGTTAAATTTGAATGAATACTTTGACATTTTGAAAATGCACGTTTAAACTCTCATACGAGTCTGATCAATTTAAAGCTAAAGAGCCAGGAGACAGTTAGCTTAGCTAAAAACTAAACTAAACTAAGCTCACATTCCTGGTTGTTTGTCAAAATGTATTACTCTTACTTTACTCCAAAGGTCCAGTGTGAAGGATTTAGGAGGATCTATTTGCAGAAATGGAATATAATGTTCATGGTTACGTTTCCATCAGAGTATGATCACCTGAACTAAGAATGAAAGTGTTTTCGCTACCTTAGAGTGATCCTTTTACATCCACACAGGGAGTGAGGCCTCTTTCACGGAGTTCCTCACAGGTGTCTACAGTAGCCCAGAATGGACAAACCAAACACCAAATCACAAATCACATTTTTTTGCATTTTTTGCAGCCATTGTCAGCCCAGTCTTCAGGATATAACGTTGACAGCTAACATTTCTGCAAACCACAGATACATTCTCATTTGTACGTGTCATAGGCTACGGACCATACACACTGACATTTCTGAGGTGATGGTAGTGGAGTTGTAGGTCGTACTACACCCTTGAAAGGGAAGGGTGAGGGAGGGGTATTTAGTTGGTTGCTATCTGCAGCCTCAACACTAGATGGCACATTGTACATCACAACCCTAGTTAAAAGAAAAGCACAGAAAAGGCTCTACATTTTATAGAAACTTAAAAAGGCTCCAGGGCCAAATTCTTGTCAGCTTTTACAGAGGAGCAATATAAAGCATCCTGTCTGGAAACATCTCAAACTGGCATCATTTGTGCACGGCCCAGGACAGGAAGGCTCTATAGCAAGTGATTAAAACCTCTCAGAACATCACTTCTACCCATCTAAAGAGCATCAGTGACATTGGTGAAGTGAGATGTCGGCACAGAGCCCAAAGGATACTAAAAGACAACACCCACCCCAGCCACAGTCTGTTCATCTGCCATCTGATACAGAAGTATCAGCCTCCGTACCACCAGACTACAGAGCAGCTTCTTTCCTCAATCCATCATATAAAATACTTTGTTTTGTTTTTGTTTTTTCTCCAATGTAGCACAAAGGGACTTAAACTGAGCTTCACATTGCATCCCTGGTGTCGGTGTTGAACCTTTAACCATCCATACATAAATACATTTCCAAAACATTTTGGGGTTTAGACTAAACATCTCCTGGCAGTGTAGCATATCCCTCAAGGGAGATGACTGTGAGCTATTTGCACATAAATTAGAGGAGTTTTGTTATTATCACTGCTCTGAAGTGCAGTCAATAATCCATGCTCTGCAAAAAACAGCTTAATGTGGTTTAACTGTAGGTGCCAGGGCATGACCGATCAGAGGGTATGAGGAAATCACTCCCCTGTTTTACATTACATTTAGCAGCAGCCATTCGTGAATTAGGATTACAGAGTCAATGAACTTTGTAATTTTGCAAGTGCACTGTATTTTGCAGCATGTCACTCGAAGGTATGCCAGGCTGAGGATTAATAGAAACATCACATTGATATTAAAAAGCTGCTCTCAACATGAATATGGAAGAAGTAGTGTGGAGAAAGCCTGGCACAAGGCTGTAGCCACTGGAGTGGAACATTTTTCAGCGAGGAAATGCATGTCCTTGTGTAGGAGAGCAGCATCCTTTCTATCCTCCATGATGTAATTAGATCCATTATTCAGGGACTATAAAAACCGGCTTGCCCATGTCTGTTAATGATTTGGGAACCTTATCAACGTGGGCTTGGTTTCATTCCAGGCAATTCCGCTCAGGCAGCGGCACTCAAGCTTGTCATTATCTGCCGCCTCCAATCAAGGATGAACTTTTTTTTTCTTTTCTGAATATTTCAAGCATTGTTTCTGGACTTCTTCCCCCCTTAACGATGACATTTTAACAAATATATAAAGTTAGAAATATGTCCCTGAAATGGTTGCAATTATGGGAGGTATTTATACTGAGCTGAACAGTGCTGCTCTGTCTGCGCCGAACAATTCGCAGAAGAAGAATAGTTAAGAGATCTGCTCTGGTCTTCAACAGATTATTATTCTTTGGCTAAAAATAACTCATGGTCTACTGCAAAAGGAAGATAGAGTGTGTGTTTCTGCATTAGTGTGTGTGTGTGTGTGTGTGTGTGTGTGTGTGTGTGTGTGTGTGAAAGCGATAGGGATGAGTGAATGATTGCGCTCTTTACCTCCAGGGTTCCTAATGTTCCCAAACAGGACTTCAAAGCCTCATTCTGACATATCATTCTGATATCAACAGCCTGTATCTGTGAAGGTTCTTTGAATCAAGCGGGTCATAATGTGCGGTTATAGACTTAATTATTATATGAAACAACAATATATTTGCTGAATTACAGTGATAAATAAATTTAAAAAAAATTCTCTGCTTCTTATCATAAAAACTGAAAGGAAAATGTTTTCTGTCTTGATGACACTTTTTTAGTTGATGCATTTCCAAATGGTTATTTTCCTGCCTCCAATTTTGTGTTCAATAATACGACTTGACAACTCATAATAACACTTTCGTAACAGTGTTGTTTTCTTTGTGTCAGTGAGAGCAGGATGGATTTAAATAAATAAGGAATAAAAAGCAATCAGAGTTTTAAGGTCAAAGCTGATACGATACAATATGATACGCTTTAATGTCACTGTCGAGAAATATTCTTGGACTGCACACATAAAGCTTCTGCCCGAGTGGTAATATTAAAAAATAAGAAAAGATACAAACAAAGCACATATTTCCATATTTCACAGCTAGTTACATGAAAAGCTTCACCTGTTGGCCTACGGTGGCGACATCACAACCATCACAAGGTGCTTCTAAATTGGTATATTTGGTGATTTGGCACACCTGCACCAGGACAACTTTACTAATGAAACCAACAAGCAAGTGCATCAACACAAGACAAAGCAAACCAGCCAATATGACCTTCTAGTCCAACAGCAAGAGTGCCAGATCGACATCTGGAGCCTTGTATTTTTGTGAAGCTGTCACCAATGATTCAAATCCAGGCTGATATTTACTCTTGTCTTGTGTCACAATTCCTGCAGAGGCTGCTAAGCCCGGTTCTGTTCCTACTCTCCAGTCTAATGTTCTGATGCCAAAGTCCCAAAGCTCCAAAGCTCCTTTGCTCATATTGTAAACACAGACGATACCTGTTTGACCGAGGCTCCCAGTCATTTTCGGGCAGAGTCAGCTAACTGAGCTAACAAGCTAACAGCAGCTACATACTGTATATCACCAATTAGCAGTTACTTTAGGTTCGTACTCTAGGCATTGTTTTTATTCACATGCTGTGACAGGCACTTTTCGCAGGAGATCGTAACCATTCACCCAAGTGACAGTGCAAGAACAGGCATTGAAGCTGTATAATATTGCTTTTAAAGCCGTTGGTTTTTCTTCTGAAGATAATCCGCACAGTAAATGAACTCAAGTCAAAATTGACCTCACTTACAAACCATCAAAACAGGTTTTAACAAAGGGCTTTACACAGGAATGTATTTAAATTTTATTAAGACGTTCTGAGGGATCTGGACGCAGAACAATAGAATCAGTTCTGTGTTTCACTTGTAACCAGGAAAGCCGGTAAAAAGGGAAGATACAATCTTGCTGCTGCATTTCGAACAGGCAGCAGGCAAGACATGGGTGACTAACATCCCACACAGAGAGATCTGAAGAAATGAGATGTTCCCCAGAGCTCCAAATGCAAGATCAGCTTTTATTTTCATCCCTACTGAAGACATTGTAGACAGTGAAATCAAAAGTCATAACCATAATCATGCTTCAATGGATACATGAAGACAGAGTTGGCTAACTGGCTACACCATGTTGCCTTAATCTCACGAAGCTGGAGAAAACACTGTACATCCAGTATTTAAAGTACTCAAGACAGATCTTGTGACTCACCTGGTTCCTCGATGAAATACAACTGCGTGTCATCAGCAAAGAAAAGATATGGGATGCTTTTTGTCTGAGGTCATCAGGACTTTAACTTGATGAATAGCTTGAAGAAATCTTACTGCTACTATTCAATCATTCAAACGGGCTCTGTGAAACTTCTGTGTTGTGCTGGAAGTCGGCCGTTCGTTTGTGTTAGCGGACTCCACTTCCAAACTGACATTGTTGTTACTGGTGCTCTCTGTGGAGGGAGGCGCAGAGACGAGGCGCTCGAGAATGTGCATAAGGTCACATCCTTTGGACTGTTGTGGAAAATCTGATCCTTCACAAAGAAATCCACAGTCCAGCAGCATTAAACAACTTAAATGTAGTTTTGGGAAAAGAAATGTTAATCAGAAGAGAAAGATCTTCATTGACTGATTTTTTTCATAACTGAATAAACTGAAAATCCAAACTCAATTGCATACTGTTTTACGTTGTTTATATTTGGCAGACCCTGCCACCTTTGAAGCTTCAAACAGTGTTCTGGGGGCCTTATTTTCCTCTGAGGACAGCTTGTTTATTCAGTAATGGAAAAAAAAGTTTGTGTTATTACCTCATTAATATTGTAAATATTAAAAGTCTGACTTTGAATTTCTTCTCCAAAATGACATAGTGCCCCTTTAAACAAGTCGTCCACAGTCAGGCAGGAAAGCAAGAAAGAAGTCGAAGGCCTAATTTTTCACATTACGTTACAATCCGCTCACATATGGCTTATAAAAACATGCTTAAACATGTAAATTGCAACAAATAAATACATTTGTAAAAAAAATAAAGAGAAATCTTCTTATGAATAAGAACATTCAGCTGTCCACACTTATTATTGTTGTGAAGGAACTTCAATTTATGTTGATGTCATACACAATGTCCACCATATGCACTATACACAGTACAGTTACAGTACATCTCTCTCTTACACACACACACACACACACACACACACACACACACACACACTGGCACCACCAATGGTTTTATCTGAGTGTCAAGTAGGTTGTTGTAACACTTTGACATGTAATCACACGCAAATGCAGTCAGTTTTAAATTTAGCAGAGCATAAATATAGATACACGTGTCATGCCTTCACACACACACGCAGAATAATCCTTCTCATTCACACTCGCACACAGCCTGAAGAAGAAGAAATGCTCAATAACTTTCCATCCTCCTCCCCTTTCTTCTTTCATCTGAAGTTTTTAGCATATGGTTTACTTTTGGCTCGGGCTGAGAAAACAGCAAACAGGCGGCAGGCGGACATGATCATGGCCATTAGCTTTTCTCCAGGTGTTTGGGTTGATTGCCTTGTAATGCACGTGCATTCCTCTGCAGTTTTTCTTCTGTCGGCCCGTTCTCGATGTATGTCCTCACACTGTTGATTCTTTCCCTGCAGTCCCAGAGTGTCAATAATGGTTATATTTACAGTGGACATGTTTTGTTTGGAGGTGAACCGTGAATTGGTTTAGGGAAGTGCCTGCTGGCTTTCTTGGAAATGTGTTTCCATATCAGCGTAAGATTTTCCTATGATGGAAACATGGTTGTAAAAAGGTCACAGAGAGAACGATGGTGCTTTGTATCCATTAAATGGGGTTTTTCAGTGTGTCATGTAGGTATGTGCTTTGCTGTCATATTGGATTATACAGGACTGATAGGCCTGGGCTGAAATGACTGCACTGTGTGTCTCTCATGTGTTTTTGCTGTGTCCGCTGTAACTGAACTATTTGTGTCAAGCTCTTTTTTTTAAATCCTCCCACCTACCACCTGATTTATCGTCAAAAATGTATGCTCCATTCACCCCGTGTTCATCCCGGAGCTCTTACTTTTTCCTATAGCTGCTGATCATTTTCCATCCCAATAAGCCTTTTCTTCTGATGCTTTTTGAACTGTCTTGTTCAAGTCTGAGATTGAGCAGCAGGATCAGGTTGGATCTCTGCCCTCAGGGCCTCTGATCTCGCTCTCTGGGATCCATTTTCTGTTTGATTGTGATCTTTGATCCAGAGGGGCTTATCTGTTATTTATGATTTGTTGCACCTCTGCTCTGGTAATGCTTCTACAAGCTGCACTGTGCAGCCGCATCATACCAGTTGTCCACTTTTCTTCCATACAGCTTTTTGCGCTTTGATCTGTTTTATCATTTAGTAATTCCCTCTATGTGGCGCTTTAGAGAAAAGATATAACCTTTGATCTTGTTCAACCCCCTCTCCCAGAGGGCTCAACTTGCAAAGACAGCTCAGGCTTATAAAGTCTGCAAAAGGATGGACAGACTGGAGAACAATAAAAATCTTCAGATGGATGACCTCAAGAGGCCTTCAGTTATTCTATCTCTATTCACTTGTAGTCATGTTCAATCCAAATCACTCAAATAAATGTTGGCATTTCTGCAAACCATAGATATGTTGAACACTTTATGTTTCTTTACATTTCAACTTGATGGAATTTCTACACTTGCAGCTGTGCCAGTCGCTTGTCAAAGCTAACATTAGCTTGTCTGCCCTGGCTAGCTTGCCTTTTAGCGCATCATTCTTCGTCTCAAAGTGGTTTTCCAGTGCTCGATGTTATAACGTATTCAGGCTCGAGGTAACGTTACCAAATGTACTCTTTGAATCCCTTGCCCTCTACCACAATGATATGGCAGCATATGTCTCCTCTAGCCCTTGTGTACCCTTTCTCTCCACAGCTAGCAGCGACACGAGTAGCATCACACATTTTAACTTACAGTACATTTGACAATCAGACACTGAAAGTCTTCTGTGATTATATATCCATTTTTCTGTGTCGAAAACTGTTTAAACAGATTGTTATTGTCAGCATGGTTGCTGGCCATCCACTAGCATTCCTATAGTGCCTCGGGCTGACTCTGTCGACCAATCAGAGGCTGTGCTCCTGACTTGTCGGCCAATCGGTGGCAGCTCTGATCGTTAAGGAAGGAGTTGAAGGAGTTTGCTGTATGTATACGCATAGCGAATCACAACCTGCCAGTCAAAACTATTCTACTAAGATCAAAAATTAATATCACAAAGAAGCTGGCTGGACTAAGCCATTCAACATATCGGTGGTTTGCACAAAGGTTGAATACCATAATTTTATTCTGGCGACTGGGCTGGCTTGTTGATCTCTTGTTTCCATTCATGCTATACTTCTATTTCTACTTTGCACTGAGCATCTGGAACAAAAACAATTTCCCCCCAGGGATTAATAAAGGATTCTGATTCTGATTCTGATTCTGATAGACTGCTGTATCTGAGTGCATCATATTTAACTGTCTGCAATAAACTTGATAGGCATATTTCCCAAGATGTCATCCTATTCCTTGAATGTTTGAGAGAATTTCACTTGAGGTATTTTTGAATTGAAATGAGTTTTCCTCAATCTGTGACACTGAATCCAAACCTGGCAGAGGTCATACAGCATTTGCCATCTGTCCTCTGCTCTTTTCCTCTTTTGGGAAATGAGTCAAACAAACGTCATTGGTTGGCGAGATGAGATGCACTCTAAGTGGAAAGTCAAGAGGAAATGAAGAGGCTTGGGAAAAGAAAGGTTGCCAGATGAAAGGACTTTGATCCCCTGAAAATACCCTCCACTCAGTGGCAGATGTATGTAAGCACCTGAAGCTCTCCACAACGCCTCTGAGAGGCTGAAAGTATAGTGTGACACTTAATCGGTTCAGGAAATAAACAAAAACTTAGCGGGAAGATGTCAGCGTCAGGGAGGGAGCTGCTCATCTGACAGAACAAAGCCTGTGCTCGTAAATAGACTCCTTTGTTTACTGATATCAGGAGGAGAAAATGTTATTCAGGGGATTATATGACGAGGTGGATATATTCAATAAACCTGACAACAAAGCTGAGTGGTCTCCGCACTTATTGGAAATCCTGTCATGTTTAGTGACAGGCTGAACCGCAGGTACATTCGCTTGTAAATGAGCATCATAAACTATGTAGCGTGAAATGTTTATTAATGTGCTTCAAATATGCAGTTTTGTAGTCGACCCCTTGTAGGTCTGGGTTGTACATTCTGACCACGTCAGGTTCCCATATGGCAGCCATTGAGGAAATGTAAATGTGAACTCGCCCTGTAATGAAAGGAACAGATGCCGTCAAGATTGCTTATTGTCTTATGGTGATGTGAAAATTAAACTGAGATTTCTTAAAGGTGCGATGTGTAAGAATTTGATGAAATGATGTGTGTTATGATGTTATAACGTCTATGTATTGTGTGGTCCAAAGATATCTACTGATGTCAGCATGCTAAGCAGCTAGCCCCAGCCCATCCCGGTTGAAAGTCCCAAATTTAACTAGCTAGCTAATGTGCAGCTACAGATAGCAGCAGTTAGCGGTTACTTTGGTGATACGCTGACCCCTATTTGTTTAGGGTATGAATTCGACAGGAGGCCAATTTTTACATACTACACCTTTAACATGCAGTGTTCCTGTAAGTACAAGAGTTTTCCAATGCACTTCAGCATATCACCATTCAGCTCCAGCTACAGAGATGTAATACTGGTCTGAAACTAGTTCTTTAACCAAACACCATCTCAGCAGCAGCCCTCTGGGATGAGGTGACATTAGCGTAAATTAATCACCTTTATGCAAATCAGCCAAAGTATTGAAAGCCGCAATCACACCAGTGTTTTTCCTTTGTTAGCCAGCCTGGTTGCAAGGCTGACACTGATTAACATCTCATTATTGTTGTACTCTCTAATGATGTAGTTGTGTTGATTGTCAGGTTTGTGCGCCTGGAAAAATCAAAGCAGGTGATTGTGCTGCAGTTTAGTTGTAGCTGAAAACAGGGGAGAATTACTATGTTTCAAAGCTTTTCGGGGAGATGAAAGAACTGAACTGGAATAATTAGATATTGGTGATAAGTGGTGGAAAAAACAATCCCGGTTTCTTTACAATATAATTAGCCTGCAATAATTACTGAATGTCAGGCATGCTTAGTGAAACCAGTAACTTTAGATGCAGATGTTGTAATGATGTCAACAAGACATCAGCAGCATTAAATTAAAGAGAATTAAATTAAATTTTTCGCAGAAACAGAAGTGTAGATTTTATTACAGATAATCGAGTTTGAGTCTCGAGCCTGGGTCAAGCTCCAGAAGCGCTGGTTTACGGCTCCGATCCAACTCTTTTAAAAACCCCACACCTCCAATTTGTAGCGCAGGCCTCCTGATAAAAATTAGAAGTTTCCAGCCCAGGCTGACATAACCCCGGGGACATAATCTGAGTTATATTTTTGAATGTTAGACACCTGATTAAAGAGCCACAGAAAACTTTATACAACTTTTTTAAAAGGCTTAATTGTACTCGTCGAGAGAAGCAGTACAAGTGCCCCATTAAGTTTCAGTCTCTAAATCTGGAAACTGTAGATCTGCAACAGTGATCTTTCTTAGTGTTATGTGCATGTATGATCCAATTTTTCATGATGAAATGCATATTACTTTATGATATTTAAGTGAGGTGACAGAACAGAAAAAGGTTGTCTGAATGAGCTTAAAGCTGGTCAGACAGTGGGATGGACTGGGCAGTCGGGTGGTTCAGCTGTAAATTGGTCTGAGACAGAAGGGGAATTCTCCGGCTCTTTTGGCCTCAGAGTCCCGGTGGTCCCTCCGCAGATTAATTCATAGACCACCGTGACTGTAACCTTGAGAGACCGACGGAGAAAGAGAGATAGAAAAGTGGGAAATAAGAGTGGAAGAAGGTTGCAAAAAGCAGAGCATAATGGGTTCAAGTCCTGCCAGGATGAATATGGAGCGTGTAATTGAATGCAGGGAGGAGTTCACTTTTGGCAATCGAGCATGGCTCTTCCTCCTGACTTCAGTTATTGTTATAACACGATTTACAATTCAATATTTTTGAATCAGCAATGAAGCACATGACTAGGTGAAAAGGGCCACCAGTAGTAATGAACCCACAGAGAATTATGACCTAGCTTTGCAGATCCTCTCAGATTTATAGAGGGTTTTTTTGTGTGTGTCTTTCAGCTAATTTTTAAAATTTTATTTTACAGGCAGTCATTTCACTGTTATGCCACTCCAATAGGCTTCTTTTTTAGCTGCAACAGGCACCTGTTTTCAGTGAAAAAGCTTTAAAAAACAAACTCTCACTACCTGCTCAACACCAAATGGCAGAAGGCCAAAGCAAGCGACTACAAGGGACTACTTCAAACCACCAAACTGAGTGTGACTCACATCCTGCACCGCCACATTCAGCACCAGCAGGTGATAGTAATTTGCCTTCATTTGCTTACAGATGTGTCACTGCGCCCTCATACCTAAGCTATTTTAATGTTGTTTGCAATGTTTTTCATTGAAAGAGTACTCTTTAATCAGATGAGTTGATTTCATTCAGCCAACATGTCAATGTTCAAGCCAGCGAATCTCCAGCTAGCTTCAGAGTCACTGCTTTGTCTTTTCCTTCTAAATCCGACACTTGAACGTGTTCCGGATGCAAATTATTTGTTTTGACATACAGTCCAGAACCAGAGATACACTCTGTATTTTATTTATGACAGGCAAAATAAAGTAGGCAACACAGCTTTCCCAGACATGCTCCAGACAGATTGCTAAAAAGACTGTAATTTACAATTCAGGCTCATTTGGGATGTCACCGAAATGGAAAAACCATGTTTATGATGGGATGTTACCTCACAGTTCAAAACAGCAGTTATCCTAAGATGCATGGGCACACCTAAGGCTGTTAACCAAAGATGAGTTATTAGCTGTTGGAGCTGAAAAGTGGCTTGGAGAGCTCCAACCTGTTCCATGTAGTCATAAGTGGAGAAGAGGAAACGGTATGATGGCTCCCATCAGTCTGCCTGGCAAACACTGAATAACACCAATTTACATATGATGTATGTTTCTAGTACTTGAAAGGAGTCCATGCCAGTTAGAAGAAAAATGAAAGGGGGGCAGGACTTTAGAGCAGCAACATGGGTACTGGATTAAGCTAATGTATCTGGATAAAGTCTGCGAGATGATATCCACCAGAGTCCATGTTTCCCCTCTTAATCCCCCCGTCTCTTCCCTGTCTGCCCCTTTAATTTCTTTCTGGTCTGAGAGAGGAAGTGTGTGGGATGTCATGGTGTAAGAGATCGGGCATCAATCAACTGTTTACACGGAGCCAGGGACAGACCTCTTATTACAGGAGGCTTGTTTTGAACAGCTGGAAGGTAAGAGCACACGTTGCTCCCTTGCTTCAGTGCCCTTAACCATATTCCTGCCACTTCACCAGTGAATAACAGGCAGGATTTGTTAAAGGTGCGTGAGCTCAAATGCTGGAAGGCAATACAGGTCCTTTAAGGTGAATTACAGCACCGAATGTCTCTTTAAGGGCAGACAACAGAGCTTTTAATAAAGGAAGTAGGAGCTGCTGAACTCTGGCCTGAATTCTGTGCTCTTACAAGAGGGAAATCAATACCTTAAATTGTGAGAAAAGAACGGCTAAAGGGCACTGCAGGTGAAAACACAATGTTTTCATGCAGGGATCAATTTTGAGATTTTTGGCTACTAGAAAACATGTGTAGGAGTTTATTTTAGTCCAGAGTTCTGTTCTTGAAATGCATGCAAATGAGTGCATATTTAATTAGATGACTTAATTTGCATTAGGTGATGTAAGTAATGAATAGCAAAGTTTCATGGTGATATCTGTTAATTAAAATGTTTACCCTATTCATTAAATAATGTTTAAAAATATTTGGAATTTAGTTTTTTTTCATACTCTGAGTCAAACATCTCACTTTAAACTTTCCAGGTTTGTCTTAAATACTCCCCAAAGCTTTTATTTTGAAAGCTGTGAAGCCCCTAACTTCCTGTCCTTGCTCTGAGCAAACGAGAGAATGTTAATGAATGTTGTGTTACTGTGTTTATGTTTACAAAACTTTATTTTTATCAGAATTCATTTTTGTTTTTGTTAAATATTTCCTGAATCCAACAAAATAAAAGTCTCTCTTTACAAACCATATGCTGTTTTTAAAGAGGGGTTTGGTCATATATATTACTCATAGCCTGATTTATATAACTTTTTTTCCACCAAAAACATGACAAACACCGATCACCCCCCCTGGGGCCCCGTTGGTTGCCTCTATGTTAGATAAAACACGATAAGGTGCCCTCTAGGTTGCCCTTCCAGTTCACTATAAATGTATTGGTGGTGCCCCACCGCATACAACTGGTCCCCCCCTTTTTTTGCCCCTGCCCCTCAAACATTATGAGTGCACCACTGTTTTTATAGCTGTTGACAGTATTTTCCAAAATTCCCTTTGACATGCAAAGTGTATTTTTAATTAGATAAGACCATTTGCATGTTTAAACATCAAATTTCAGAAAACTTACATATATACATAAAAAATATGTGTCCTCTTGTCCCGCTAAAACTGTATTCTGTTCACTGATGCTGTCTCCCCTTCAGGATGCATAACTTGTAACAAGGAAGATTGCATCTGTAATTAAGCGCGCTGACCTCCTGAACATGAATCACATCATGCTCGAGGAGATAACTGTCCAATCAATCCAGACTATGAAGGCTTTGTGTATTCTCAATTTGTTTACTCATCATGGAGATGAGTTCCTCCTGTCACAATCTGTTTGGTCTTCCACTGGTCAACCATGAACACATGCTAGAAACTAAATCGGGCCTCTACAATCCTTCTCTGCAGCAGGGCCATTGTTGTCATGTTTGCACAACACTCATTCTCAAAGTAAACAATCGGCCAAAGGGGGGTGTGACCAGTAAGATGCCATGTGTGCATTCAAAAGTGATCAATCGTAGAATGAAATAAAGAAAATCAACATAGATTGCATGAATATTCAATAATTTCCAAAAGCATTAGCCCAACAACAGCCATGAGTGATGGACTATGAGCTTCATTGTTTTGTCGCAGTGCTGAGGCATCGCTCACTAACTGACTGAGCGACTCTGAGATGAACACTTGATATAGAGGACTGACAGAGTGCAGACTGAAACGCAGCAGCAGTTCAGCATCCAGCGGAGTCAAAAATGCACAAATCAAGTCATGAATTGCCTAAATTGGCAAAAAAAGTGGAAAAAACTAGACTTGCAGAACTTGACACAGCAAAACAAATTCATTATTTTCTAAATCTATTGACAGCCTGTGCAGACTGCCATCCATAGCTGTGCTGAATAAGGAGCTAGATACTCTGTGATAACAGCTGAGGCAATTCTATTTCAAAGGTGCCTTCACATACATTCAAGAAACGAAGCCTTCTTTATCTCTATGAGGAAACTGCGTGAGGCCAGACGGAGGAGTTAGAGATTCATCTTGGCCTCAGGTCCTCTTGAAAAAGTAGTTCTCAAACTGGGATGTTACAAAATCATTCAACACTAATTACTAATTATACAGAAAATGATTGGTTCTGGTTTACAAAGTCATAGCAGGTGGTGTTAAGGTGTAACAGTTGTCATCATACTTGGTAGTTTATTGATTAGGGAATGTGAAAAACTATTTTGGAGGGAGGGGTATTAAAAATGGGGAGGATAATGGAGAATGATAAGATTAGTTGGACCTTTTGGGAAAACTGCAAAGTGTCTTTAATTTTTTTTTTTTGCTCAGCCCTGATTCATATTTTATTAAACTATTAAATTAATTTCCATTACGGATTAACAAAAGAAGGGGATTAAAGGGGTTGGCAAGACTGTAGAAACCAGCAAAAGCAAGCTAGATTTGGAAAGTATCAACTTCAGACTTTTTTCAGTATCCAACAGAAAAAAGTCCACCACTTCCAAAACAAATGAACCCGAACACAAGCAAAATAGCCTGTTGGGCTCGGGGGCTGTGTGCTTTGTGCTACTCGGTTAGCGGCTGAACGACAGTCTGTCCCTGCCGCTGCTGCTCACTCGTTCTTCGGGTCAGGGGCTGTGTCCTTTGTGCTGCTGAGTTAGCAAGCAACTATAACAAACATGACTTTTGTTCGTACTCACTGCTTTCAAGCTATTGTGTTTATATTGGGAAATTATGGCTCTGCTTTCTCTGCTATTCATGAGCCACTAGCTCGCAAATAGTTAATACATCCAGTGCCTTGTGGAAGACTCCAGTCATATGCGATGAGTGCCCGGGCGGAGTGCAAAGGGCAGTGTGGGCGCAGACAGGCAGGTATGTAGGCAGGCCGACAAATCTTTTCAGGCTAAATGAGACGATTGGACGGGCTTATTAGAGGCCTGCAACAGTCACAATCACTGGATTTTTTTCTTTTATTTGTCAGAGCACTTGATTTATTGATTGCTGTCGGGATGTTAAGAGATTTTCTACGGGAAAAAAAACATACTTCTTGAATAACTTTCCGACCCTACCTTTAAAGTAAGATCTCTGACCCGTTGAAAGACAGTCTGCGTTTATTTGATCCAGAACGGCACAAAGCTGAACACTTGGACACTTTCTGATTTTCTGTTACGCTGTTTTTAAAAGTTTTGTGTCTTGTCTGATTGCTCGGTCGCATATACAGTAGAGCAGGGAATAGGAGTGTGTCTGTGCTATGTGTGTGTGTGTGTGTGTGTGTGTGTGTGTGTGTATTCTGTGCAGCACAGACAGATTAGTTGAAAATATGATGTGTCACCATAACGGGAACCTGTTTAATGTTTAAAGGATGTGGTCGTTGATTAATCTGTTGGATCTGCCAAGAGAGTCAGAGAGAAAGCCTTGAAAATGTAGCTGTAAAGGGGGAGAAAGAGGCGACTGCAGAGAAAAGGAGGGCAAAAGCTTTTAAAGGGGGAGATTGTAGAAGAAGGGAGGAAGAGCAAGGAAGGAGAGGGGGAGAGGAGAGGGGTGGATGAGAGAGAGATAGAGAAACGAGGTGAGAAGGGAAATAGATTAAAGGAGCAGAAGATATATGGATGTGAAAAGAGAAAAGAGGGCAGAGAGGAAATGAGAATGCAGAGAAAAGTGGGATTCGGGTGAGTAAATGCATGTGAGGAAACGATGGAGGCTTGTTCTTTTTACCTTAATTGGAGAGACTGGCATTTGGTATATTTTTAGATAGAGGATAAAGCCAAAAAACATGAAATAAGTCAAACTGCAGAGCTTTCACCGCTTTCACCGCCAACCTGTTTCACCTCAACGCGAGCTCGACCTCGAACAGAAATATGTTCGCGTCAAGCAGTGCTGAAAAGAAACTCAGAGCAGGCTGTTAAAACTGACTGATGAGTGCACATAACTTGGACTGATGCCTCACTCACAGTCTCGCTTATTTTATTTTTATCACTTTTTGTCTTTGGGATCGCTCCATGTTTGTGTACATTACCTCCAATCTGCCGACACCAACCTACAAAGCATACTACAAGTTCTGAGACTGATAACCTTCTTCCAGGCAGCCACACTTACCATTTATTTCACCATTATGATATGAGCTTATCCATCACAGGGAAACGTGTTAAATCACGTTATTGTCGCATGATAATGCAGTTTCTTGTAGAAATTGAACACAAAGCTCTTCATTGGATGTGCATCCTGACATCCAAGTGGGAAAATTGACTGTAAAAAGCATCAAATTTAATTTGGTGCTTTGAATTATATTCACTCGCTTTTCAGTCAGAAATTCAAACCTTGGAAAAACAGCAGATAAGTGAAAATGAATGCCATTTAAAGGATGTGCGTGAGATAAATGCCGGATGCTAGAATATGTTTGAATGCTCCATCAACAGTCCCTGCGTAAAACTGTGCACTACAGCTAGCGACTAGTAGGAAATGTCTGCAGTAATGTTCAGTATGTGATCGTAAGGGTTGCTAATATTACATTATATGACATGAGATGATGTAAACATTTGAGACGCTGTAGATTTTACTCTACTTTTTGTACCACAGCAGATATTCCTGTCTGGTTATTTTAACACTTAAAGGATAAGTTCACTCAAAAATGAAAATTCAGTCATTATCTATTCACCCTCACACGATGGAAAGTCGGGTGAAGTTTTGTGGTCCACAAGCTCCACAGCAAAACACCAATGTGGCATTCCCCTAAACAACTGAGGTGGATAGGGACTTGTTTCAAAAATAATTAATACTTGAATTGATATACGAGCAAATTAGCTGGATCGCTGTTACATAAATCTTTATTTGAGACCCAAATATTCTCCAATCATTGATCATTTGTTAATGGTGAGCAAGAGGAATTCATAATACATCCTGCATTAATACATACAATAAATATTCATGAATTATTCATTCCTTAATCAGCACTTAAGTGCATGATTTGAACCCTATTAAAGAATATAAAGTATAAAACAGTTTTCCTGGATATATTCAGTACATATGCACACTGCACACTATCATGCCTCCACATAAATATCCCTTCATTGTGTGTATTCACAGAAGGCCAAACAGATATAGAGTACACCTGAGCCTTCCATGGATGTCTATAACTGTCTTTGACAGCACACTGAGGTCATGACACGTTGTGCATTACATATCACTTAATGAGGAGTGTGATTATGGATGTGTTGTTGTAAAGCTGTTAATCCTCAGTAGCAGTAAGCAGTAAAGAAATTCCTTTAAATAGCTTCTTCTACATCACATGGCTTGTGGATCACTGCAATATTTGGCTCTTTAGACAAGACTTATATGACAGCATTGTGGGTGATGTCCACAATCTGTCCATTAATCAAACTAATCCACCTGAGCTTTCATTGTAATCCAGCTCATTCGTCCCGGCCCGCAAGTGGGACGCCAAATCACGTTCGTGTGGCTGCTCCCTTCAGACTGAGTGATGGGCTCCAAAGTGGTGAAAAAAGATGGGGGACGAAGGCAGATGGAGCTGCTGCATCCTCCATCACAGATGTGATGTCAGCACAAATCTGTGTTGTCACCGTGCCTGTGACCGCTCACTGCAAGAGGAAAGACAGAAGAGACGCCTGGCTCCGTCTGCTGCTGTCAGAGTGATGTGAGGATGACAAAAAGAGAGGGAGGAGAAAGGGTAAACTGAGGTGGAGAGGATGAACAAGAAGGAGAGAAGAAACGAAGGACTGAGACAAAACACAGAAATAACAATGCCAATAAAATCAGGACACTTATTAATTGTTTTAGCCCAAGGCCACCACTAAAAGCACAATTTTGAAAAGAAATCTGTTCTTACTGGAAGGACAAATGTATTTCTAGGTTTACAAGGAATTTCTCATTCCAGTCGACAATCAAACAGAATAGGGTTATGAAGGCAAATGAGAGATAAGAACAATAATAATAATGAACAATCTGAATGTCAGTCACAAATTCATTATGTGCGTCTGGAAATTACAGAACTCCAGGAAAAGAAGACACTTAACAAACTAAACCAAGGTCTGTTCAAGGGCACAACGTCAAGAGACTAAAACAGTCGTAAAAGTCACTACAGTGATGCAAAAGCAGATTCAAATCATCCTTTTAAAGGCATATTGTGCAGGATTTCAAAGGTGAACAACAGTTGATTGTTCAGTCTCATTCCCAGTTTGTCAATACAAAACTCTGTAGGGATCAGTATATGATGACCTGGGGAAAAAAACTCAACCATTTACTATTTTTCTCCAGAATCAGCACATCCAGACACCACCACACACTTGGAATGGGTCATAAGTGATGATCAAGGGGGATTACTTTTGCCTGAGCCTATTGTTTTTTAGGATAATCCTGCGTAATATACCTTTGATTGATTGACCTTTCACTTGATCTTCAGTAGACTCGATAGTAAACAGCATTCCTGGAGAGAATCAAGTGCTGTGTGCTGCGCTATGCACTCACTCAACCTGTTTGAGTGCTTTTCTGTGTCTCTTCTCGAGAGGAGGTCTTGTCTCTTTAATGAGCTACACATGCTTCAAGCATTACTGCTCATAACACATTGGACCTAATGGTCCGCAAAATGCTCTGGGGATGTTTAGAGACGTATGAAGAGCAGGAAGAAAGACATACTTGTTGGAAGATTTGAAAGATATGAAATGCGCTGTTGCCTAATTTATTATTGATGGGCTGAGAGTGTGTTATTATGTTGAGGGTACTTTCGATCACAACACTCGTCAAGAATGCTTTAAGAAGTAGTTTGACATTTTGGGATATGCGCTTATTAACCCTAAGATTGACGCCACACCCGTATGTATACGCTAAATATGAAGCTACCATCAGCAGCTAAGTAGCTCCCAAGAGATAGTCCAACACATAACCGCCCTTAAAAGCCCAATGTATTGTTTTTACACTTTGGTTTTTGTACAGATTAAATAAATTAGACATATTGTGTAAATTTGTGAGTTTCCTTCTGTTCCCAGTCTCCATCTGTTAGCTTTAGCTCCATGTTTAGCGTACAGACATCAGAGTGGTATCAATCCTCTCATCTAATGCTCTGCAAACATGTGAAAAAGTGCATTTCCAAAGATGTTGAACTATTCCTTTAAGTGTTAACAAATGGCCAATGTTGGTTGTCAGTATTGTTCCTTCTCTCCACAACAGTGCACATGCATGAAATTCCCAGATTCACATCAAATCAGACGTGTCAATTGTCTCTGCTGTGGTTTGACTTGTAGAAACACAATATCCCACTTTTCAGACAAATTCACGTGCTCGTGCAGGCCCACAGGTGATTAGCTTTGACTGATGTGAATCCTCTCTCTGGCTGATGATAATGTTTTTTATAGATCTTCTCTTCCTGGAGGCCATTTTGGGATCCATACTTTCCCTCCTCGGTATTCTGTTATTCTTCTGTCTTTGATTGTTTTGTTTTTTGTTTTTTTGTGTGTTTTTCTTTTAGTTCTTCTCCTGCCTCTTTTCAAAACAGAGGTATGGTACAGAGTGCCTCAGAGTCTCTTGTTATTGTGAAATGATAAGTGTAGGATTGGGATGAAAATGGCTGAAAAAAAAAAAAACAAAGATTGGCAATTCACCCTGGGGGTGAGGTTTATGATGCCAGGCACTAAAAGTGAAAATAAAAAGGTTTCTAGAGCTGAAACAGTCTGTTTTATACCATTGTACATCATATCTTTAGGTTTAAGATGTCATCCTGGGCTCAAGATACTTTAAGCAGCATTTTTAAATGATCTTTTTGTCATTATTGTTGATAAATAAAAGTATCTTCTTTTATTTGCATGCAAGATAATAATCTACTGTACTGTTTTTCTGAGCTCTTACCAAAGCATCACACCACCTTCGGCCACTTTTTACTTTTCTTTTAATCATTTAAAAAATAAATAAAATTTGTGACCATCAACTGTTAAGACTGAAAAATTCCAGATAATGACCAAATACAAATAGAATGACACACTTTGACTCTCACAAACACACTCAGAAAGAAATCTATTTTAAGGCTAAATAATATTACAGGTCAACACTATCTCACTCCCAACTCGTCAAATTCGGCAGCTTGGCCAGTGGCCTTAAGCTTCAAACTATGACGCTCTACCTAATCCTCTGGTGTCAGTTTTGCACGTGAAGGGCTCCGCCGTCAAGTTCACAACAAAATGTATTATACAATGTTTAAACATTCAAAATTATGTGTGCAGAAAAAAAGTTCATCTAGTACAATATATTATGACTTTTGAAATGTTATGACATTGTCAAACCGTCGCTGTTTGCTTAGGTTTAGGCAAAATGAACTACTTGGTTAGGGTCAGGAAAAGATCATACTTTGGGGTAAATGACTAGCAAGTGACATAACTTTAATCACATAACATACATGACATCTGTCACCTCATTGACGTACGCTCACTTACTTATTTTACAGTCTGTGACCTTATTTGGTCACAGACTGTACACAAACTCCAGTCTTCAGAGGGAGAGTCCTGCGAGTGATCCACCCAGCTACCCCAACCCCTGTTTGATTTGGACCTTCTACTGCACTAGAGGAGCGCTTCAAGCAGTGATGCTAGAGAGAGTTACTTACAGCATCAAACTTTGAAGAGCAGGGCCACTGACTGCTGTATTTGATGCATTGGGAGTGAGGACAGGCTGCACTGGTACAAGCAATGTAATTTAAAAACAATTCCACACTGTAAAACATGTTATTTGGAAATCATCTTGTGACACCCTTGGTGAACCCCACCGATGACAACCGCAATTATAGATGAATGATTTCAGCTCTACTCTGTTGTGTGTAAATGAGACAGAGAGTAGGTCATGGTCCTGGAACAAAGAATTAAAAGTCTCTCTCTGAGTCTAGATTTTGGGACGGAGGACATCTGTTGCAAATATTAATGAAACTAGTCATCCATCCTTTCGACTGTCAATGACAGTATTGCTGTAGTTTTGTATTTCAAGAACACATGAATGAGAAATGAGAAATTTGAGGGAAAGATCGAGGGACCCCTGGTCAGAGATGAGCACTCCTCGTTTTAAATTCTTTTCAGATGGAGTTCCAGCTTTATTTGTCATCCTAATGCTAAGTAGCCTACCGCCAGTGCGTGCGAGAGCCAAAACAAACACCATCAATCCTGTTAACCTTTCACAGCGACTTATAAGACTTGCTCATGCATGTCTATCTGCTGGAAAGCCGGGCCCCTGGGCCACTGTGGGGTGTGCAGAACAACTAGTAGGTCGTCTAACTGTTCAAACTGCAGAGTGATGGCGCTTCCAACAGGGACTCTGCGAGCCAAAGCAAAGAGACCTGAAGTGAATTTCAATCTCACATGCACTCACTTACTGAACTGACGGGTCTGCTGCTGGAGGGGAGGAGGATCAGTGCAAGATGATTGATGAACGTCAACTGTGTCTGTCTGTCTGTCTCTGTGGTGTTTTGTCTTCCTCTTTTCGCTCACACCATGAAACGTTACTCTTTCATGCTGTTGCCTCACTGTCTGCTGGATGCAAACACAAACACACACACACACACACACAGAGGAAACGTGTGGAATGTCACAAACTGCAGCCCTTCTGCTGCAGTGTTTTGCATTTCAGATTAATGATTGCTGGTGCTGTTCTCCTGAGAGGCTGTAATCTTGTTTTCAAAGAGCCATATGTTTTTTCAGTCACTTTTACGGTGGACAACTTGTTTTCTGATCGTTCTGATCTTTTCTCCCTCCACAGATTTACCTGTGAGAGGAAGATATGAAGGTAGCAGGCTCCCTTTGGATCCTTTGGTTTCTCCTGGTGGTAAGCTCTCATTCTTTGCTGTAGAGTAAACTTACCCCATGTCTCTTTTGGCCCATCATGTATGCTGTGCACGTTTGTTTTAACATAGGATTACATTATCATGAAATGCACTTATAATATGCTTTGGTCCAGTGGCTTTTCTTTTCTCAGCAAAAAAGTCTCATGATTAATTTTCACCCTGCCTTTATAATTAATAATTATAGTTTATAATTAACTCAGCTTGTTCATTAAAACATGAATGGCCTGAAAGAGAGTATACGTGATCCATGACTGCATGTGTCTCTGGGTGTGTTATCTGACCCTGACTCCTTTATGCAGATGATGTGCAATCTAGGATCTGTCTTTCATTTAACATGTGTTTAACCTTGGCATGACACTAATTTAAATGTTATACCTGTAACACCATATTGTGTATTTGGAGCGGGTCTAACTTTGCATTGTGTTACATTGTGGACAAGGACCACACTTCCTGTGACTGTCATCCAGGGCTTTTTGTTAAGGCAACCACATGACCTCCCTGCAAAAGCATTCGCAGTGCATCTTGTGCATAATGTTGATTGTGGCTGCAGGTAAAAGAAAACAAAAATAAAGCTTTTTGCATACAAAAAGATGTCATAAAGCAATAATTAAACAAAACACAATTATTGTTTCTTCAAGATATTTCAGAAACAGACGATGGCCATGGGTAATCACAGACGCCTGCAATTATATATCCATAAAAGCCCTCTGCTTTAGTGTTATACCCTGAATAAAGTTACCAAATGCTCCACATTAGCCGACATGTCTGTTCCTATAAAACACTCTAATAATAATAATAGGTTGCATTAACAAGGAACCCCAGATAGAAGGAGACAGAACAAACAGCACAAGAACAAAAGATAATTGTGGCAAAGCTTCTCAGGAACACACCATGAGCTAAGACCACAGGCCTTGGTGAACAGTTGGGTTTTCAGGAGTCACAAAAGATCTGGCGTTGTGGATCTGAGGGAGAAATGGGAATACCACAGTGACACAAGGCAGCCCTGCGACACACATGCCTGAACAAATCTGTCTTGCAAAAAATGCAAAATCCAAAATGCAGAAACATTTAAACATTTCACAAGATTAACATATTGCCTTCCCAATTCAACAACCAGAATAAATGTGGTTTGCAATGTACATTTCTACACACTACGGACGTGTAGAAACTTTACATGTCTTTATGTTGCAACTTTACGTTTCTTTGTGTCCAGTTTTTTAAATTTATATTGTGACAACCCTCTGCTTATGGTCGATTTAGGTTAGGCACAAAAAACACACACATGGCAGGATGAGTCTAGTTAAAAACATCCAGTTTTGTTGCAACAAACAAATTCATAAATGCTGAAATGCAGTCTTGAGCTGTGGTTACTGGCTTGGCCTAGTTTAACTTCATCAGCATCACCTCCACCTCCGGATATGAAAGTATCTGTTGTTGAAACTGGGCTGGCCTTAAAGAACGATACGAAGACGTAGAAGCTGATAAAAGTGCAACACAAACGATAAAATAAAAACCAGAACTTCCTGTTGAACGCAAAATCCCCTTTCTAAAAAAACAAGTGCAGAAATTCGATTCTGACATACACTTCCATAAACATATATTCAAAACCTGTGTAGCAAATATTGGAAATTTAAAACCACAAGTGTTCATCTGTGCCCTTCAAAATGATAGTTTCCACCTAATCCACAATAAATCTCATTTCTTATGTCCAGTTCATAATTTAGCCCAACAACATTAATTCTCACCATAATATGCCACAGTCCCACATATATTGAAGCATTTCCTGAGTTTATAGTCAGGAAGGGTGGAGTCATTTTTTGCTCCAGTGTTTGAGTAATTACACAACAAGTAGCTTAATGTCGATGCTGCAACCATCAGTCAAAGATGTTAACACAAGACAAATCATGTCGGGGTGACACATTTGTGCACAAACATGTCCTTTTCATGGCCTTGCAGCTCTCCTTAAAAACTACTCCACCCATTGGTTTAATGAGGCCTCTATGATAAATGGGATTTTCTGCAAGTTGGCTGTAAATTTTAGAAAGCACGGGGACAATATTCGTCTTGTTACCGACTGGGACATGTTCACTTTGAGATGTCTTTCATGATACCAAAAACACATTTTGGTTCACAATTCTTCAGTGTCAGTGCGAAATGGAAGTTTACTGTTACAGTTTCCTTTTCTGTTCAGCATCAAGCTGGACGTTGTGGTCCTGGAGAATATCTCTGCCAGATGTTTAATGCCTGATGTATCTGTGCTGCTCTGCTTTATGTTTTCTTTGTCAAGAAGTTGAATGGATTTTAACAGTTGAAGAGAGGCCTTGACACAAGAGAAGACTTTTTTTCTCCCCCTTGTTCAGCTCATCTGTTGATATTGGTGGTGGCCTGGTGGTCGTATGTATGACGTCATTTACTTCAATGTTTGGAGTGACATCATATGTACGGCTGCTAAACTGCTACATGGGACATCAGCATTTTCACACATTCTCACTGTTTGTTCTTAAATGTTTTGCCTTTTACAGGCTTTTATCAGATTGGTATTATTTTGCCTAATGAAAATGTATTTTTCCCTCGATAAAGAGACAGAGGTAGGAGGTTTGCATCTCATTTGTGATAAGTCATGTGTGCACAATCTCCCTGGCAAAGTGTTAAAAATCCTCAAATAATTGAGAAAACGCAAGTGCATGAGCCTGGCACTGTGAGAAGCTTAATTTTTGGCTCAAAAATATGTGCGATAAGTCAAAGCAAAATGGGCTTTTCATCCCTCAGTGAGCAGCATTATCAAAATCAGCATTTCACACAGACGGGCTTCTTCATTTTTAAAGCCACCTCCAAATACAAACAGGAGAGCGGGGATATGATTCATTTGGAGAAAATCAGCTGCTTAACTTCTTTTGTGAGCTCCTAAACACACTTCAATGAGTTACATGAATAGCGAGTGGCTAGAGTGAAATCCTTATCAGATCAGCCCTGAAGATGCTTTAAAAAACTTCCCATGCTTTTTCTTTTCTTTAAATTTTTATCTGATGTAAGGATGGGTGTCTTTTTTCAGCGTGATAACACTGTGAAATATTACAAATTTAGCTTACATCATTGTCTAAGATTATATTCAAGCTCTATCTCATTTCTAAGGGAAGGGAATGTAGATAAGACACTATCAACTCCCTATCTACACTCCATCTTGTGCTCCAAGTCAGTTTGAAATATTACCCCTTCCACCTTTGGTGTTGTCTCCACAGCCCAGGGCGGCAGGAGACGCTGAGTCAATTTCAGACCCGTCGCTCAGGCCCGGACAGAACATGACAGAGGGAAAGGCGGTGAGCAGGGTTCAGTACAAATGTCTTGACTGGTCCAACAAAGGCCACCAAGAAAACAGAACTGGTGAGACAACATTTTAAGGCTTCTTAAGGCCAAATGGATTATCTGTGAGAGAATGATGCTGTAAGGCAGTGAATTGGGATCAGAACATTGTTGTTGTTCTTGCTCAAGGTAATTGCAGTGTTGACAGCAGCTGTATGAGTGCAGCTGACCAGAAAGTGCTTTGCTGGAAGGGTTATTATAGCTTTGAAGGCTGTGGAGGAATTATGTGATGTTATGTTACACAATACAGTGTCCAGCTAGAGACGCAGAAAATGTGTGTTGGTAATGACCCAGTAATAGTCGTTAGACTTTATTCCTCTCTCCTTCCCCCAGGTACGTTCTGTGGACGTATTTGGGATGGCTGGTTGTGCTGGGATGAGACACCAGCTGGGACATCGGTAACACAAAACTGTCCGGATCAGCCTGACCTGGACCCATCGGGTAAGAAAGATGTGTGCTCACTGAATTGAAAGCGGTGGAAAATTGAGAATGTTTCCTGCAAAAGTTTTTAATTCCAGGTCAGCAGGCAGCACATACAACAATCCAGTCCTCTCTGTGGGTGATGGGGTCAAAGGTCATGGGGCTGATTGTATGAAATGAGCTTCAGGAAGCTTAGAGCATTTCATGTTTTATGCGTTTCTATCTGATTGAACCAGACATTTCAGGCGAAAATTGGTTAATTATTGAGCTGAACTCAACTGAGCTGAGTTTTGAGCTTTTATCAACTGCTTATGCAGGAACTGCAGATATTGCAGTAATGTCATGAGAATCATATTTTAAAATGACTTTAAAATGTAATGAAACTCCTCACTTTGAATAAGAAGCTATTTCATACATCACTGGCTCATTCATCAGCTGACTAGTATTGTCCAGTTAAATCCATGCAGGTATACAGCACATTCATTATTTCTGTTGCTTCACAACTCCAAGTCCTGCTCATATTTTTGGAGTTGTTGATCTAACTAAGATTTAATGTCCACGTGTTTATAAAGGAGGGAATTCTTAGGAGTCTTTCTGCTCCCTGGAACGGCTGCGCCTCTGACATATTTTCTTTGGATTTTACGTTCTGTTCTGTCGTTGGCCTTCAGTCCTCTAATGGCTGTAATAGTCTGTCGGCCAGTTGGTAAGTTGGTCAGTCCACCACTTCAGTCCTGACTGAAATATCTCAACAACTACTGTATTGGAGGATTTTTATCAACTTTGGTACAGCTATATTAATAATGGTGATGAATCCTAATAGCTTCACGGGCCCCCATCAGATACAAATTACTGAGATATCCAGTGAAATATCTCAATATCTACAGGATGGACATTTATGGTTTCCAGAGAATGTAGCCTTTGACTGTGCAACCAGGGTTCACATTTTTTGGCGAAATTCCTCTATCAGGATAAATTCTAATTACTTTGACAACATTGTCAAATTTTGACTTAAGTTTATGACCTAATATGTCCAAAAATGATGACATCTCCATCAGCCTCAACTGTGTGTTTAGTGCTTAAAAACTTAAACCCTGATCCCCTCCTCAGTAGCTAAAGTTAGGAAAAAAGGATATTGTAGGCCTACTTGAAAACATTACATATACAGCACATTAGACCTTTTTGTGCCAACTCTTAAATAAAGTGATTTACTTTGTTCCTGAGGGTTAGATAAGAAGATCCATGCAATTGTCATGTGTGTGCGGTAAATACTGTAGCCTATTAAGCTAATGGCAGCAGTTGATTAGCTCAGCTTAGAATGAATACCGGAAACACTGGAATCAATCCAAAGGTAACACAACTGCTAAATTAACATTTTTTTTAACATTCATTAACGTTTGTTCACTTTATCGTTGAGTTGTGTACTTACATTATCTCAAATGTTTGCACGCTAACATCAGTGCGTTTCATTTGGTCACTTGTTGCTATAACTTAAACACCACATGACACGTCAGAGAGTGAGGAGGGAGGTCGGCAAACGTTCAACATTTTTCCCTTAGTCACTCCAGATTGAACAATTATGGTTGTTTAACAATGAAGACAACAATTCCCATGATCCCACGCTACTTCTCAACATCATAAAAATACGTCTACGAGAGACCCCACATTTAACAAGCGAATTGCTTTTGCTTCTGTACGCTACAACAGAGCGAGACTTACACAACAGTGAGTCTAAAGGACAGCTTGTATAAGAGATTTATAAAGTGGATTAAAAGTAAATCCTCAGCCTTTTCTCCTGTATCAGTGAGCCTGAATGAAAACAGACATTTATTAATAAGGGAATTGTCTGTGGAAATTGATTATGTAAGTACACATAATGTTTTGATTGAAGTGTAAGCAGTCACTGCATTATGAGCGGTTTTCACATTATGAGGAATGCAAGGCTCAGTAACGTCTCGTTGAAGAGATCCAGAGTCAAGTCGTGTCTGATTTAGGAGATGCAATACGATGGAGAGAGGGGAGGTGAAGGAGGGGGCAGAGAGAGAAATGAAGGGTATATATAGAGAGGAAAAAAAGCAAAGAGAAGAGGGATTACGAAAAACGACAGAGAAGTCGGAGCCATGGAGATGGATGGGGAGAGAGAATATGAATGAGAAGAGAGAGAGGGTGTTTTTCTAAGGGAAGGCTCATAAACGATCTTCCCAAAATGCCTGTGACGTTAAGAGTCCCCTCAAGGCTCCTTATTTGAAAGCTGATGCTGCTGATGTGAGGCTTTGGGGGGAGACGTACAGTTGGAAGTGCTTGTTGAGCAGTTGATGAGCTGTCGGAGAAGACTCGGCAGTCGGGCTATGCTGGTTGTTGTTGTCAGGAACAATGTGATCTTATCCTTAACCCAGTCATGGCTCTACGTGTACATGTGGTTTTAAGCCCCACGTTTGAGAATTTGCCAGAAAATGACTCAAAAGAGGGATTTTTCTATTTGACATAATGTTTGATGATGCATGCCAAGTTGAATTAATCACAGTTGTTCAGTAATGCCAAGATTCGGAGTCCGCTTTATGTGTGCTGCAAAAACGAAGACGGAGACAAACTGTATGGAGATTATTTATAGGACATGAGCATTAAACACAAGCAATAATGTGCCTATAAGTTTCAGAATTATCATTGATGGGTTTTTTGTTCGTTTACAGAAGAAGTGACCAAATATTGTGACGAATTGGGTCACTGGGTCCAGACTGGCTCCACGTGTCAACCGGCTTCGAAGAACAAATCAGAGGTATTTGGTTATTGGCTGTTTCACAAGTTAGGAGAGACTGAAAGGAAGCCAGCCTCGGTTGCTGTGTACATTAATTTAGACGTTAAACTTTTCCTTTTTTTTTTTCTCAGAAGGAAGTCCTTCTTTTCTTAAGGGATGCTGCAGGAGAGCTCACCGCAGAGCCCGCAGAAAAAGGAGGTGTTATGGAAATCATCCTCGAGAATGAAAAGAAGTGCTCAGAGAAAATGAAGCAAGATCCTCCTTATAATAAATCAGGTACTGAGACTGTCTCATGAAACACGCGGTGCAACTCTGGAGTTTCCATGCTGAGCAAAGTTATGAAGATTTCTTTGTTTTTGTTGGTGTCACAGGCCTGTTCTGCAGTCGTAACTGGGATGGCTGGCTGTGTTGGGAAGACACTCCAGCAGGAACCTACGCCTCCCAAAACTGCCCTGATTATTTTAGTGAATTTGACCCCTCAGGTGAGCAGTGACACTCTGCTGATGTCTGGTGACCGTCTCATGACGAATTCACCTTTAATCCTCTGTTGGTTGTATCTAAAAAAACTGGACTTCACATACTTGTTCTTTCAGAAAAGGCAACTAAGCACTGTGGAGAAGATGGTCAGTGGTTTCACCATCCTGAGGCCGACAGGATTTGGACCAACTACACACTCTGTGCAAGCGGCCATGAGAAGAGGCTGAGGGTAATGATTTGTTGACGTTATGAACTATCACTTGGTGAACCTGCAAGTTCAGGACATAAATCTGATTACATAATATCACAGTAAAAGTACTGGTACTTTTTTGTATCTAAAAGTTCGCTCTCACACAGATGTTCCACACTGCAAAGCAGATAAGAGCAGATACCTTGTGATCCACTGTAAAGGAACAAAGTAGATGTAGGATACAAATGTGCACCGGTTTAGACAGAACTGAAGGTACAGTTACTTAAATAAGTTATGGTAGCACACAGATTTGAGGCACCTGGTGGTGTCGGGTGCTCCCAGCTTAACCCCAGACTTAGCGATGTTGGCAGGTGGGAAGACCTCATTGTAGTACGAGCACGTCTTTCTGTTTGGTCTGTCTCCATCCGTCTTTGCAACAAGCCCTCCAAGTTAAATAACAAATTAATTTGTTCGTCGTTCAAATGCCTTCTCCCATTAATTACTTACTGACTATTGACTATTGACTGGTACCAAACTTGCTGAGCGACATTATATAACAGCTCTCCAAGGAGATGGTCACTTTTTAATCTTGTGGCAAAAACTTGTTTTGTTATTTTATGCTATAATAAAATAAGTTTATATGTTATGTATCGCATTTGTTGTCGTGGGAACAACTTTATACAGATTGTGACAGAACAAAATATAGATATTGGACCTTTAAACATACTGAGCTGTTGTTTTTGTATTGATGGGGGGTTTTGAACACACTTAACCACTGTAATGGCACCTGTGCTTTGAGTAGAAGGAAGTTTTTTGATCTCTAATGTTTCATTTCCCTTCAAATTAAGTAACTTTTGCAGTTAACTGCAGTTAATATATTTAGGTTTGACCAACAACTGTTTGTCTGTATATTGTGTCTCTTAATATATCTGTTTTCTTCGCAGAAACTGAAAATGCTTGAGAATGAATACAAGTGCCTCCTGAAAATAAATCGAGATCCACCTTTTAACAAATCAGGTACTGACTCTGTCTACTGAAACTCACTGTGTAACTCTGGTTACCCTGCTATGTAATACTTTCACTGGATATCAGCGTGGTGGCTCTGTTACTTGAGGTTTTATGTTTCACATGCATATGAACAACAGACCTGCAAACATTTTAATCATGGCTGTGCTGGTGTTACAGGCCTGTTCTGCAGTCGTAACTGGGATGGCTGGTTGTGTTGGGACGACACTCAAGCAGGAACCTACACCTCCCAAAACTGCCCTGATTATTTTTCCAACTTCGACCCAACAGGTGAACAGTGAGACCCAAGAGTTTTGCTTTGAAGGTCTTTTGAAATTGTTAACCTCTTCTGATCGTCTCCTCTGTGTTGTGGTTGGCTTATAAATACTCAGAAACAGAAGTAAGAGGTCATTAAATACACCAATCTTGATTGTGGACACCTTAAGATTGATCAAGATCCAAAACTTTCAGATCGCTCACCTTTAATCAGAGTTCATCTGTAGAGGAGTGGAAATTGTTTGGAGAATGTGTAACACACATTATTGTTGTTTTCAGAAAAGGCGACTAAGTACTGTGGAGACGATGGGCAGTGGTTTCGCCCTCCGGACAGCAGCAAGACTTGGACCAATTACACACTCTGTGTTGTCAACAAGGAGAAATGGAAGGTAAAGTTATGTGCAGAAGCTATTCATCAGAACAATCATCACGTTCTTGGTTCAATCAGCACAGGGAGTTCAAGTCATGTGGCCTCTTTCGCAATTGCAAAGCGATATATGTGGTCTTCACAAAACATAACGCCATATATAGTGTCATACAGTAGATTACATTGAACAAGGGAAAGCCTCTCATAGAGATATAAAAGATTTGAGATCTAGTAAGGTTGATCACAACTCTGTGCGTGTACTGTATGTGTCTGTTTGTCTTTGAAGGCAGCTGCCCAGTTCTCAGGGGACATTGAGGTGGAGCCCACTGGCGAGGCCACAGTCAGTCCAGGGATCAACCCCGAGGAGCAGGAAATCAAGAGGAAGAAGATCCTTGACAGCCAGTACAAATGCTTTGAGAAAATGAATCGAGATCTACCTTACAACAAATCAGGTAGTGACAATATCTACCGCGGCTCATTGTGGCTTTCTGTTATAGTACTTCCTCCTCTGTGGATGTTAAATTCTCTCTGTTGCTTTGTCGGTGTCGCAGGGCCGCACTGCACTCGGAACTGGGATGGCTGGCTGTGCTGGGACGACACTCCGGCGGGGACTTACACCTCTCAAAACTGCCCAAACTATTTTCCTGACTTCGACCCCACAGGTGGGCAGTAAGACTGTTGAGTGTTGCTCCTTTTTAAAGGTCTGCTCTGTCTTTCAAGGAATATGAAATATGAATTGCTTTCTAAGATGAATTATTCACCAAAGCTAACAGAACATGAATACATGGACACGACTGAATGGATCTGAAGAAAGCATCGGAGAATCTGTATTTATTACATAATTGTTGCTTTCAGAAAAGGCAACTAAGTACTGTGGGGAGGACGGGCAGTGGTTTCGCCACCCAGACACCAACAGGACTTGGTCCAACTACACACTCTGCAATGCAAACACTAAGGCAAAGTTGAAGGTAATTAAATTTTAGATGAAGTAGCCTCCTATCATAGATCTATTGCTTGGTGGCCACAGCGTGATGGGTCAGCATAATCTTTTCTCTCTTTTACGTGGAGTCCTGTGGTTTTTGTTAAAATTGGAAACATGTAGCTCTGATGTATTTGCTCATAAATACTGCACCACACACTATTATTAAAATGATTTCCAAGACACATTACTTTCCTTTACTGAGCTCCATGGGTAAATTTATAGATGGAAAGTAACATGTAAATACAAAGGGAGGGATCACACCTGAATCAGGTGACCCTCCTGGGCAGAGGAGTCTCCCAACAAATAGCAGCTGCTAATACATGACATGACTTCCAATCAGTTCTGTCAACTTGTTCAAAGACCCATGGTCCCAACCCATGGTACGTGATTACAGAAAATGGTCACATGGCTCACACCGTACTTGTTGTAATGTTCGCTAGAGGCTGGTTTGGTCGCCTGGCCGTCATGTTCTTACAATGCCACACTAGCAATCTTTAATTTTGCATCTCTCAATACTTTTTTTGAGACACTTTTTTATTTTGTAACATTTCAACCAATCACTTTCCACCTTTCAGCTGTGATGCAAGAGATCATTAATGTCATTGTTGGAAAATGTCCTTAGAAAACAGAGTATTGGACAACTGGAAGTGTTTATTGTGTTTTTCTCTTCAAAAGTAATTGGTTGATTATGTGAAACTACATGGCGCCAAGTTTCGTTCCACGCCAGATCTTGCACAGCACCAACATTTGCACTCCAAACCAAGAGTGCCTTTTAGGACATTTTTTGCACTTTGTAATTTTCGCTTGCTTAAATTTAATGATTTTCCTCTTACAAACATTTCCATTTTCAATGCAGCCATTAGTCACTCTCTACTTTATTGAGAACACGTTTGCCAATTTTTTTTTTTCAACGGGCAAATATCCAAGGAAATATAAAAAACAAATTAAAAAAGCTACTCGAGCCCATCTGGAGGGCAACTTGTAACCGAACCTTTTACAGACAGCTGCAAGTTGGAATGTCTGTCCTAAATAACCAGAGAGAATTCACTCCTCATACGGTCCAAATATATAATGTTGCAATTTCATTATCTATTTACTGCACTAGTTCAGCCAGGCGAGCAACTTTAGACATTGAACGTGACACCTCATTTACATCGTATTTCTTCCGTATATCTTCACTTGAGTTCTAAGTCTGCCCATGTTGTTTAATATTACTCAGACTTGGTTGTTTTTTTTTGTTGCAGTCAGCGTACATCCTCTTTTACATGGCGATTGTGGGTCATGCTTTATCCATAGCCTCCCTGCTCATCTCCCTGGCCATCTTCTTCTACTTCAGGTAATGGATTCAATGTGATGTTTCTGCCTTTCAAATACGATTTAAATGATATGGTTTGATAATGTACATTATATAACATTAGTGAATGATGAACATGGCGCGAGTTTGTCATGGGATGATTAATCAGTTGTAGCTCTGGCCTTGAAGGCTCAATCATCTCATTACTATCATCAGTGTATCTGACAGGCACACAGATGGTGTTCACTCCAGTCTCCTCCAGCCATTTCATTACTCATCAGTACCTCGGCCTCTTTGCAGTCAGCAAATTCTTCACTGTGCCTCTGTCCACTCCAGCAGAGTAAATTTAACAGTTGTACATTTTTATGACCTTTGCCTGAGAGCCACAGAATAAAATGTTCAGTATTTTAATGTTAGTGTTTTAGAACGTAACCAAAAGTGTTAGTAATAAATATTAGCCTTTTGCTAAATTAACACTAAAGACTGTAATCAGAAAAAGTGCTTCATTTTTTCCCCCCTTTTTTCTTTTTTTCTTTTTGTCTGTTCTTCGTCGTTAGTTTCAGTTTCATTGTTGTTGAAAAGAACTGCAAATATATACTGTGCATTGCATCGGTTGCATTTTAACTAGATGTAACAATGCCTTGTCCCTGTCAGATAAATAGATAGATAACTACTTTTACTGTGGCAATGCTGTCATCATACTGAAAATAGTCCCGCTGCTTCAGCGAGTTTAATTTATAAGCAACTTAACTGCCACTAATTTCAGGCCAACTTAGTGTCCTTGTGCTGCACACTTCTTTCATGGATATTTAGGATTCAAAACTGGAGAGCTGTGACGGCCATTGAGTCCTTCGCTTTCATTAGAGTCGTGTGCACCTGAGTGCATTGCTCATTAAGGTTGTTCATCCCAACATACTGCTTAATCCCAGAGGGGGAAAGTGCACAATTAATTGAGATACTGCTGTTGAAATTCAATTAGATAAGAGTTTAAAATAACAAAGTGGATAAGGGGAGAGGAGGTATAATATTCAGTTAATGTATGTGAAACGTGGAAATGATTAAGCTTCTGAAAAAGTTAGCAGACTGTGCTGCACATTGATGAAACTTTGGACCTGATTTAAACAATATGTAACACATGGTGCATTGGTGTGTCCAACTCCCTCAGCCAGTCAAATGGCACCTAATCTTGGTGCAAAGTAAGATGCAAGAGGTGGTATTTAGTATATTTTTGGGTAATCCTGGATGTGCTTTGGGCGTAAGTCATCTCCCATTCTGGCCAAAAGCCAGATGTGCCTGGACCTATAGTTCCGCGGATCGGGTTAGGCAGGTCATAACAGTAATTATTCAGAGAAAATAGTGGATGGGGTGTAAGTGGGTGAAATTATACATCTTTGATGTAGAAAATATTAATCACATTACCTGCAGCGAGCCGCCAGCAGCAGAAACGATGAGTGCATCTCTCCATTAAGAGGGACTCTGGAGTGTCTCATGTGTATTTCTAATGTTTATTAATGTTCTGTGCTCAGCAGCCGTTCTTCTGATAGTCTAAATCCCGAGCTCCATCAGAGCTGTCTCAAAATATTTATCTGTTGTTGATTTATTAATTTTGTTCCCTCTGGAGAGTTTCCTCTGTCCTGTCAAGTTTATAATGACAGCTTTTGATTTGCTGCTTTAATGTGCCACGATATTTACTGCAGTGACATTACTGTGCTCATGGAAACATTTAAAACTACTGAGAGCAGCCTACCTAATCATTAAAGCTTAATGTCTGCACCTGTGGAGCAGCATCTTACGCTCTAAATAATGTGTCCTTTTGATAGCAGGAAAAAACACAGCGCCTTTGACTTCAGACCAGGTTTGTGTTGGTCTGTGGCGCATTTGCTTTCTACTGCCATTATGATACAATGCGCCAACAATGTGCGTGATCACACTTACAGTTAACCAACACACCCATAGGCACACAGATGGGCGCAATACTTATACAATGTTTATCTCAAAAAAAGGAGGAACAACATAAGTATTATTTTTAAGGGGACAATAAGATTTATACCTGTGAAGAAACACTATTTGGAAAAGCTGCTTTGTTGGCCCTGAGCTTCTTGAGAGCTTCGGTTGTAAAAATTTAATGTGTTGACGGGTGTTGACCTCCTAAATGCAGCTGTTATCCAGAGCAGATCTTGTAAGAGACCCTTAGTTTGCTGCAAAGCTTTATACACACTCATAAATCTAGCGGCAGTGTTTGGGGCAGGTGCGTTATCGCAAACCCCCATGACCCCCCGAGAGTCAACTCCTTAACTCAGATACACAGAAACTCAGCGGGGCGTTCATAATTCATCAAGCTCAAAGTCCTTACAAATTAAGATCTCAATAAATTAAAATTACTGGCATATAAAATCTTTTACTTCTTTATTCTTTTTAACCATGACTTTATATTTATTATTTATAGCCAAAACACTAAAACTATTGGAAGCTTAATGCTGTATTATAAGATCCAGATGTGAGGCTCTCAGTGGAATGTGATGGTGTACAGCTGCACCACTCTGTTATTTACAACTCCACATTAACACTGTCAGGATTCCCAGATAAAAATACTCCAGCCTGCTGTGGAAAAACAGAGGTGGTTGAACGGACGACCTGAAGATGTTAGGACGTGTGACAGTTTGAATGTTGCCATAAGGATTCAGCCTCTGTTTTGACATCGCCTTCTAAGATAAAACCCCTTGTATATAAGCATTCAGCAGCTCCTGCATTTCCTTTTATGTCTGGAGCTGCAGCGAGGCTGTTTTTTTCTGCTGGAGATAACTATAACCTCTGAATAAGACTGTGAAAATCTGCAGTTGTGTATGCAGGTTAGTCCTGGCTCGAGGAAATTTAGCGCCGTTCCCGTTTTTCATGGGTCTCTGGGGTTTTTATGACTCATCAAAGATAAAATTGGCCATGAGCAGTAAAAGGACATAAACTGTAGAGGACATATTTATAGGAGGCTGTATTCTGTAGAGTATATTTGGGGCATGGTTTCATTCAGCTTTAAACACTCTGTGAGCTGCAGTATATTTGATTGCTGCCCTGAAATTAAAACATTATTAAACCATTACCAACAATAAAGCTCCTGGATATGAATGACTTGTAACCATTTTGATTCTAATAGATATTTTCACTTTGCCTGTCAAGCATTTCATTGTGCGATTAATTCTGAGTGGCCAGCCAAGGTAATGAGGAAGCACCCCTGGGATCCATTATGCATTATTTAACAGGGTTTGTAGCCTGTACAGTACCGGGCTTTCAGAGGGAAGCCAGCTCATTGATCCCAGGGATTTTTTACCAGGGACACAAAAAGATCTGAGATGAAAGATTCCAATTATTTGGTATTTTACAGACTGTTGCAACATCTGAGAACCTCATTAAACTATTAACCTGTCAGTCATGAGTTACTTTTTGTCCTGCAGTTGCAGCTGGTTTTTGTCTTTCTTCCTTTTAATGTGTCATTCCAAACTTGTGGGTGTTCTGTTGTTAATTATCACATTATGTGCTGGTTTGTCAGCATGTTAATTAATCACGGCATCTCTATTCACACAGGAGTCTGAGCTGCCAAAGGATCACCCTGCACAAGAACCTCTTCTGCTCCTATGTGCTCAATTCAGCACTCACCATCATCTACCTCGTCGCAGTGGTCAATAATCCTGAAGTGGTGGGCAGAAACCCGGTGAGTGGCCTCTGTTGAATATTTAAGACTAAAAATGACCAGAAAGGTTACTGTTCACACTGGCATAAATCATAATGGGGACAACACGTCTCGAAGATTTGCAACCATGCAAGCATCTCTCTGAGACTAGCTAAATGCTAATGCTAGCATGCCAACATGTTGATGTAAAGCAAATATATTTATGTTTACTGTGTGTGCCGTCTTAGTCCAACTGACCCTACTGGAATGTAATTAGTTCTGCTTTTAACTTGTAATTACTCTTCGTAATTGTGATGTAGTTTTAATCAAGCCCGCCAAGGAGGTTATGTTTTTACCTGTATCCCTTTTCTTGTTTGTTTGTTGGTTAGTTGGTTTGTAGGCAAGATTACACAAAAACTACTGAGCAGTCTTCCACGAAACTTGAATGGGGTAATGGTCTGCGCCCAGAATAGACCCCATTAACTTTTGGTACAGATCAGGATTGAGGGATGGATCCAGGAATTTTTTCTCACTTTCTTTAACATTGTGAGATAGGGCCTTTTCTCATTTTGATTTCTCAGTCAATATTGCATGGATCTTGATGAAAAAAAATCATGGTGGCTGGTATCTATGAGTGAGTACAATTTGATGCAGATCCTAATATAAATCTGGATGTTGTAATTTTAAATATAGGCTTGATTGAATTAAAGAGGACTGTTGGGACTTGGTGGTGGCATACTGAGTGCCATTCTAGTCGGAACAAATTATTGCACATCATCTTAAGGGTAATAACTGTCTCTTCCAAATTTTATTGTCCAATTTTTGCTGAGAAATTTCAGTCTGGACCAAAGTGGACCGACAAACCAACTGGCAGTACCATCCCCAAAGGTGAATGCTAGCATAGCTGAAAAGTGCCATTTTAGGATAATACAGTTATAGTGTGAGTTGGAGGATTAGTTTCACTGTCTTGAAATGAGATACAAATGTATTCATAATTTATGCTAAGCCAAAAAAAAAGTTCAATGAACTTACTTTGCTCTGTGAGGCCAGGCAGTGGGAGGAAGACTAATTCAAATGTAGTTGCTCCATTTTTTAGATATTTAAAAAAAGTTTGTACAACAGACTTTTTAAGTAAAACCCAATTAAAATTTCATGTCACTGTGCCATATCTTGGCAGTGTCACATTTTCAATAATTTTTTTCTCTCTTCCACATTCTCCTGTCAGAATTTTGGAGCTTCGCTGAATGCATTACGTGAATTCTATGAAACACTGAGGTCTGTTTTGATAGAGATGATAAATCTGTCTCGTAAGAATGCCTCACTATCACGTCTAAACATAAATTCATGTGTTACTTTTCAAGAACCACTCCTCTCTGGAAATAAAAATAATGACCGTTCACTCACTGCTCGCTGCTTCTTAAAAGTGCTTAATGCAGCGTTTGTCCAACTCCAAAAAAAGATCAAATGAATCATACAGTAAATTTCCTTTTATGTAGAACTGAATAAAATCAACACGCAAGTTCCAGAAGTTAATAAAACTGTCAGAAAATCGCCTGCTTGCGAAAAATCTTTATCCCACAAATAGTGTGCAAAAAATAAATAGAAAAATAACTTAGATTGCCAAAGTGCCATTCGAAATCAACACATAGTATTATAGAAATTGTCTAACACATGCATACAATCCGATTAGCCTCAGCCTGCCTTCAGCTGGAGCATCTCTGGCCAGACAAAGTACTAGAAACAACCATGAAGCAGCAGAGGCTTCACTGGGTTTGGGTTTTGATTCTCTGTCCTGCTTTTGCACATTTTCATGCATTCACCAAGTCTGTCTGGTTCACCCTGCATGCCGTCTTTATTCACATCCCGTCTCCGAACATATCCAAGAAGCAGCCAGCAATGACAGGCATCATCATTAATGTGAGGAAATAAATACAGTATAATTCTGTGCAATGGCGCGTGTTCAAGCCTCTCCTCCACACAATTTCTCAAAAACTTTTGTGTTTAGTCTGTTACTTTCTGACATTGGACTGTCAAGTTGCGCTAACTCGCCGCAACAAGTCAAAACACAATTGGTCACCGTGGCCCAGCTTTTCAGGAGAAAGCCGAGAAAGAAATCACAAGCACCAGTGGTCGGGATTCACGCGTGTCTGCTGGGAAGCATTTGAAATTTACCGCTGCCAAAGTGAGACTTATGAGCCTGTTTTCTGCACTGGTGATTTAGGAATGGTGGATTGTGGTGGAGATTTGCTCTCCCAGAGAAAACAAGCTCTTTGTATTCTCTCTGGTGCAGGGATACAGAGTCTGGTTTGGTCTGCCAGCAGTGTGGGGGAGTGAATCCCCAAAGCTTATGTCAAACCAGGGAGGAGGCCGAAAACATGAGAAACATCAATATGATCTATAGCAGCTTGATTTGTTAACCAGAACATTGTCGGCAACTTTACACAAACCTCGCTGAGCTTCAATGCAAAACAATTGTGAATTCGAGAAAAGCGAGTGACCCAACTCGGCATACTGATACGAGTCCACGTCTGTTAGAGTGGAGATTCCTCAAGAGGAGGTAGGAAAGTGAGAGACAGACATATGGATAAAAGTTTAGAAATGAATGACTGATGTGTGTTTGGAGCTAAGGAGACCCCTGAGAGCAGCAGTTAATAGCAATGCCAGCATCTTTGAGTTATACTGTGGCCTTGTGCATCCTTTTTTATACACAGGAATGTGAATATTTCCTGTAATGGCTTCTTTCATTTATGTTCTCCATATATAGAGAAAAACAATGAATTCAGTACTTGTTTTATCAGAATAAGATGTGAGGAAGTGGATAAATTTAGCTTTATTTTTGTCACTGAAATTACAATCTTTCTGCAAGAGAGACCTGAGAACAAATATAGGAGATTACAACAAGACAGTTTTGTCCCACAAAACAATCACAACATAGGCTTCACATACAAACCATCAAAATAATTCCCCAAAATATGTTTGTTTTTTAAATATCAGCAAACACAACTTTAAAGAAGGTCTCTCTAACTTCAAAAAGTGAATTCAAGTAGTGAGGATCATATTGCATGAAAGCATTCAGCACACCTGTTTTAAAGGGGCAGTATGTAAGAATTGTGGGTAAAAACATTTAAAATAACAGAAGTCATCATTGGAGAAATAACAGTTTTAACATTACAACTCTATGGGAACATGTTGTTTTAACTATACCCTTTGATTTTGTGCTTGACACTATAATATTGTGTGTTTTTTCAAGGCATTAACATGGACCGAAGAGAAGCGTAGATGTGTTTTAGCAGTTTATAGATGGTTTTGGTTTCACCAATATCAGCCATCTTGTTTTGGTTTTTTTTAGGCAACATAATCCAAATTTAAGCACAGATATAACACAGATGGGACGGGCAAGCATCAGCCAACGCAGCTGATGTGACTGTCAGTTCAGCTGGCATTTACAAAAACGTGTCTCCCTCACAAATCCCCTAAGAAATTGGATTTGAATTCATTTCAAAATCTTAATAGGCACACATACGAAAATGTTAAATGAATTCACTATTAACTTTTGTGGAAGAGAAGTTGGGACTTTCTGAATAGATGTCAGTAGATGTTCACTGGAGCTTCATTGGCAGAATTACAGGTTAGGGCAGATCCATAAGCGTCTTGGTAATAAGCAGACTGGTTTGATAAGATGTGCTGTACATAATAATAATAATGTCATCAAAGTCACCTCTTTCAACAAATTATAATGATAGTTCAACCAAAGGGACAGAATACATAATGAGATGTTGTCACACTGGGCTAAATGCATCAATATGAAGCTGTACTGTACATGGTGCTGTTATACACTTGAGAACATGGCTTATCCTCGCTACCTTGGGTAAAGTGGGAATATCGCTATCAAAGAGCACTCCAAACACAAAGAAAAATCATTGATTCCATCTCAGCTCACCTCCCCAAGGGGGTAAATGAATAAACATCCTCCCTGACTGCAAAGCGTAATACTGGCTAATGATTATGTGCCGCGAGTGCAGAAACATCCTCTTAGATCTTTTTAGCGTCCTGCTGAGATGGTGTCAGGAGTGTTTAAATTGAATCTACTAAATGGATATTTTTTTATGTGGAGGGGCCAAAAACAGACTAAACAAATAACAAAAACTCCTGTTCTCTCTCTCTCTCTCTCTCTCTCTCTCTCTCTCTCTCTCTGCAGGTTGGCTGTAAGGTGTTGCACTTCTTCCACATGTACATGCTGGGCTGCAATTATTTCTGGATGCTCTGCGAAGGCATCTACCTGCACACGCTCATTGTGGTGGCCGTGTTTGCGGAGGAGCAGCACCTGCACTGGTACTACCTCCTCGGCTGGGGTGAGTCGGTCTGGACGAAATCCAAACACTATTTGTTGTGTTATTTTTATATTCTGTAGTGTATCTTCAAAGACTGATCTTTATTCCCTCGCCGGACAGAAAACTCACTGAAAAGCTATTCAACAAGCCACAAATTAAGCGTCGCATCCACCTAATCCTCGTACAGTTCGTCACCCTGGACACGCTTGACAGCTTTATTGGCCCTCCTGTCGCTTAGTGCTGAGTGCGAACCTTGTTTTTCACCTTGTTCAAAACAGGAATAATGGGTGCAGTCTGTCAAACAAGTAGGCGATGGAACCAAATGGATGGTCATCGTTAAAAATGGGATAACCTTGAGGCCTTTTTTGTTCGCCGTGTGTGTGTATGAAAGGCAGCCATTTAGTCAGGTCCATCTGTGGCCGATATGCTGCAGGGCCTCAATGAAAATGGAGCGCACATGGATACATGTGTTTATATCCAAATGAAAAGTAAAAACTGAGCCCAGCCCCTTGTGGGTTTTTTATAGACAAGATGTCAAATTAGACAGGATTGCTACATCAAATTAACCATGTGGTGTTGTTTTTAGGGTTGGAGCAATGAAATAGGAAAGTCTGCACACATGAGGATGTCGAAGTTAATCCAGTGTGTTCCAGCCCCTCCAAGTATTTATGCAGTATTCGCAAAGTTATAATTTATTTGATGAGGAGGTCTAACACCAACAAAACAACTGACCGAGCCGACCACACTTTTTTACTGTTGCGTAAATGACAAATGAATTTCGCTAAATTCACTCAAGACCTCATATGGCCGCCATCTTTTTCCTGTCCAAGGCTTTCCTCTAGTGCCTGCATCCATCCACGCCATGGCAAGGAAAAAGTATTTTGATGACAAGTGAGTAATGTTCCAGAAACTTGTGCAAATAAACAGGAGATGTTTGCGTATGTGCTCGTCTGTGTGTGGCAGAGAGTGTGTACACTTGCATGTTTTTGTATCTGTGTGTGTGCATGTGTATTTTGGGCGGCAGGCAGCATTGACTGATATGTTTTTCCTTCTGTAGCTGTTGGATGAGTGTGGAAACCCATCTGCTCTATGCGATCCATGGTCCTATAGTGGCAGCGCTCCTCGTAAGTCTGCTAAGGCACGGTTTCAGCAAAAGGAAAAAGAAAAACATGGATAAGAACAATTGGCTATTATGTTTGTTTTTTGCTCCCTTTCTGCAGGTGAACCTCTTCTTCTTACTGAATATTATAAGAGTGTTGGTGACCAAGCTGAGAGACACACACCGTGCAGAGTCCAACATGTACATGAAGGCAGTGAGAGCCACCCTCATCTTGGTGCCCCTGCTTGGAATACAGTTTGTCATTTTCCCCTGGAGGCCAGAGAACCGGCTGGCTGGGGAGGTCTACGAGTACATCATGCACATACTCATGCACTACCAGGTAGGTACTGAGCTGACTGCAAGGCACTGCATTCATCAGAATTTCCATTACAGTACCAGATGGGAGCTCAATGCAAAGGTAATTCAGCGGAGAGTTAAAGAGCAAAAAATAGTGCTGCTTCACTGCCCACGTCGGTTGAGGTATTGTGCACATGTGGTCATTGACAGAGGAAAACAAATATCTGCAAGCGTTGTAATCAATGTACACTTAGTACTGAGAGTTAATACTAATATTTAGATGTTAGCCCTGAACTCTCCATGCAAAAAACGATCAATCTGTCACTCCTCTTGGGTCTCATCCGGCTCGAGATTTAGATGTTTCCGACAATTAACACTTTGTTTTCTGCCTCCTGATTGATTGATGTGATTCACCACTAATTTACCCTTTAAAAAAACAGTTAGGCACCCCATTAACTTTATTTAACTACATGTTAGACACTTCATTAAACAACAGGCAGGCAGGCTTTGAAATTTCCAGGTAGACAGAGAGTTCATTGAGGGATTACATTGCTCTATCACATTCTGTCTCTATTTAATTACTTTTGCAAAAAAAACAAAAAACAAAACAAGAAGTGCTAATCATGTTTACGTGTTTTGCTTTTTAAGGGATTACTGGTGGCAACAATATTCTGCTTCTTCAACGGAGAGGTAAGAATTGTTCATGTATTTCTGCACATTAGCACTTTCCCATGGTTGGCTGCTGCAACACAATTGTGGAAAATTATAGAAAGTGTGTGCAAGACTGCACTGATTTGCCTGCTGTTGGCCTACTGTAAAATGAGATGACAGTCACTGACATTATTGCCGATGTTTAAAAGGTACCGTCTACGCCATCACTTTTGAAGGCAACAGTATGTCAGCACTGTAAAATTCTGAAGATTGAGAAGGTTTGTTTTATACATTTCCTACAATATAATTTGTGCTCTTTTAAAGATAAAGATGGGCAAGCTGAGGCTGAATGACTTACATTTTTATAATCAAGATCTCTGTGTTTGCCTGGCACAAAAGGGGGAATGAATAACAACAAAAACAAAACAAACAACAGGAGAAAAAAAAGGACAAAGTCTATCAGCCAAAATATGATTTTAAACATCAACATTGGTCCAGAATTTCACAATTTCAACCCTGCTTATGTTATAATGTAACTTGTGACATGTTTTCTGTGCCTACTTCAGGTTGTCGGTGACATTATTTAAGCCCTTATGTCCCCACCACTTTTCAACACAAGCTGACAGCCTTGATACCTCTGTCATGTTTGTAAGCCAAATATGAAACTGGCTCAGTCCTAAAATAGACATTTCTTCCAGCACCTCCAAAGCTCACTAATTAACAAATTTGTGTAATGAGGGAGCTTTAGGAGCATTGGCAGGAAGACTTTGTTAACTTTGGATGGAGCCAGGAGAGCTATTTCCCCCTGTTTCCAGTCTTCATGCTAAGCTAAGCTAACGTCTCCTGGCTCCAGCTTCATATTTAGCATGTAACTCTTAGCAATAGAGCGTATAGTTCCCAAATTGTGGAACTATTCCTTTAAGGATATTGTATTTTGGAGAGGTTCCACTATCGGTGCCTTCTGTGACAAAACAGTGCTATAGTTTTTATGGAGCAATTGCCCTTTGATAAAGGTCAACCGGCACATGCTACTCTGGGAGCTGTTCAGTCATGGAGCAATAAAGCCGGTCATTGCTTATGACATTAAGTTTGAGGCATCAGACTCCATCAGGCAAAACATTTTCAAATTTTGTTTTTCCAGGTCAGATACCTGGCGTCTTACATCTGTACCTGATAGCATATCAAGAAGTGACCCAAAAACAGACTCAAAGTTGGATTTTGGTGTTGAATTCTTGAGTAAAACAGTTGTAACTTGACAGAGATGATACATCTGTCATGAGTCCAATTGTAACAGGTTATAAAACAATGTGCTGCTTGTCTCTTCTGAGACCCGTCTTGTGTTGCTGCAGTGAAAGCTGAAGGGTCATGTCAGGTGAAGAGTAAGACACAGTTTATAAATGACTGTGTGGTTTCCAAGCCCAGCTGGAAATTGACTCTCCTTTCAAGTCCTCCTTTCAGCCTTTCTAAGTCTGTCTGCAGCTGTGTGACTGCGAGCATCCTTAACTTGGTTCAAACACTTCTTCTCTAAACCAGTGAGCTTAATTTCCATTAAAGAGCAAATCTGGGGTTAATGGTGTTGTAAAGACCTTTTCGGCTCCGCGGAGCCATTGTGTGACAGATTCTATCAGGCTCAAGGTCTCTGCAAAACAAAGTACTGACACTACATGCTGTTAGGTTGAATTATGCATTTTAAGCAAGTCGTTAGGCTTCATGGTGGTGTGAACACCACAGACAGATCGGGCACGAACAGACGACTAATTTTGTGTGACACAATGTGCTTTTGAAATATTTGGTGACACTTTATAATAACCATTATTAATAAATGGTACATTTATAGCTGATTAAACTGTAGTTATTAGTTATTTCACTGTCAACAAACAATGAAATGCTCTATAAACATTTATTAAGCAGTTGTAAAGGTTTATTAACCTTCAATCCAAATAATGTTTATGCTACACATTTATCAACCATTTTTAAAGTATTATAAACATCAGGTGCAACTTTACAATAAACAGATAAAAAAAATTATTCCATTGTTTAGTATCAGTATTAACAAGCTATTAACTGAAGTTTCATTAACTATTTATTAATGATGATTATTGTGAAGTATTACTGGTAAGTAGGAGGTGATTACCGAGCAACATATTTCAGATTTCTTTCAAACTACCAAAATAATTACTTCAAAATGTATTACGTTATTTAAATGACTAAATTCTTTAATACATTTCCAGGAAACTTCCTCCTGGTTTCTGCTTAAATTCAGCTGATCATGCCACTCTAAAGCAATATTATGTAGAAATTGGCATTTTGTGGAAAAAAATGGAGTTTAATAATGTTGCTGTAATTCCCCACTAGTTAATGTCAAACTTCCCCTTACCTCAGATTTCTGACCTGCAGAGTTTAGTCGTAAACAAGCTGGAAATTAAAATGGCATGATCAGCAGAAGTTAAGCGGAAACCAGCTGGAAGTTTCCTGGAAATGTTTTGAAGAAATAACCACATATTTTTGAACTGCTTTTTGAAAAAGAAAAAAAAAGACTATCATTATTGAGTCATGTTGGGGTACTTTTCAATAGATTTTGAGGTAATTATTATGGTAACTGAGGGGTAACTTAACAGAGATGTGAAATATCTTACTTATTAATTACCACCTACTTACCGTGAAATTTGTGGGCCTGTAAAATTAAATGCTGCTGATGTTTTAGTTAAATTCTGGTAAAACTCCCTCTGTTACTCATAGAGGATGAGGTTTCAGCGTGAGAATAAAACAGGCCAGAGAAGCATAAACTGAGCGAGCAGCAGATTTAAACACTCAGCATGAGGCGTCGGTTGTGGTTTACACATGCAGCCTGGAAAATAGGTCAGCCATTAGATCATACGTGAGCAGCCAGAACACAGCAGCGTATTTTAAACGATGTAAACACCATAAACAATGTGCAGAGCGTATGTCTGGAGGACGAGCTAACCAACTATCACAAGGGAATAAGAGGGTTTGGCCTCATCCGCATAATGACCAATTCAGCTCCGTTAATCAGGACACAAGTTTCCGGGGGTGGTTTCAATTCTTTTTTTTTTTTAATTCAAGGCCAAACTGCACAGACCTGCCTTGTTTCTTCAATGGCGCCATTGTGAAGTTAGGTCAGTGAGACAAACAGCTTTCATGCTGTATTTGTGACATCAAGCAAGATGTTCCACATCCAGGCTGTAAGGCCCGGCTGCTCTTTTGTCTCATTAGAACAATTACTGTCATAATTTAGATAATTAGACTATTGTGTGTTAATACACCAGCAGTAATCACAGTAGTGTTTGGGGTTTTACAGAATAAAAAATTATGAACATTGCACTGCAGGAGGATTGTAGCTCTGGTTTCTTGTTTTAGGAACTCGATTCGTACTTCAGTTCTTCTTAAATCAGTCAGTTGATACCTACATAATGTTTAATTGATTAACATTTCAGATAATCAGTTTATTATTTATCAATAGAAAAATGTTGAAGATTCACTTTACACCTTTCAACTGTGAAGATTTTCTCCATTTATCACATTATCACATTATTTGAATTCAGTATATTTGGGGTTTGGGCTGACACTATTTGAACATTTGGAAAAAAAATACCACTCCAAAAATAAAATTGAAAACAACAACAACAACAAAAAAATCACTCAATACAAGATTTTATTTGCTTGTAATAGGTTAAAAAACATCTGCCCATGGAATAAGTGAAAACTGTCTTTATCTCACTGAAATGCTACTTGAGTATGTTTTTGATTATAAATTAGACAAACATTCAGTAGGATTTTGAGTTTTTGCATTGTTTTAACAATTTACAGACCAAACAAGTAACAGATTAATACTAAAGCCTCCATCCATCCAACAGCAATATGCTCGCTACTCACATCACGTCTTGGCAAGAAACCAACCGCTGTGTCTACTTTGGTGTTGCAGTGTGATCTGGTTGTTGTCATTTTGAAGTTGGTGTTGCAGTTTGTCCCATTTTAAAGACATTTCTGATTTAGAAGTTTAAACTAAGGCGTTTCATTTAATAGCTGAATATCACATCAGAACTGCCAAGAGGTTAAATAGAAGGATTATAAAGGATTACTCACAGTGTGTCATCAGCATAAGAATGGCTTTTGTGACGGTTCAATATGGATTTGGTTTACATGCTTATTATTGTGGTAACTGTGTCAAATGGCTTCTGCAAGATAATGTTAAGTAATGTCAGCGAGATTGTGGATATCTTGAGCTCTTTTTCTGTAAATGATTGCATGAAAATCTGTTGCTGTCCGTTGTGTGATTTTTTGAAGTTGGATAATACTCTTATCAGCTCATTTGTGCAGAACATTTAAGAAGACGATGCAGCCCACTCTGGTTTTGTTGCTGATTGATACAGAGTGACTTTTTAGTCAACATGCAATGGAGAAAAATAACATTCATCAACATGGCATCTGTGCAAAAATTGAAAATATACCCAAAATTATCAAACTATAGGCTGTACTAGCAGGTAATTACGAGATTAAATCTTTAACACGCGGCTCAGTATAGATTTCATCTTTTCATCAGCCACATGCGCAACTTGGCAGCACTTCAAGTTATGTGACTTGAGTGTTTACATTTCCTAACTGGCGTCTGTTAATGGGATCGGGATCAGAGCGTTCCACATATGCTGCAGCAATTAAGTTCGCTTCAGTGAAGATCACCGTCGCTCGGATTATTGGATTGGAAGCCGGTGTTTGCATGGGCTCTGCCTCACTCAGGTTGTTTCGCATGTAAATTTGAACGTCTGGTGGAATCATTTTTTGGCCAAAGCGGAACAGAGTTTCATGGCCCTGTCGTTTCTGTGTTTTATGTGTCTGTGGTGTCTTTCACCCTGTTCCCAGTGTTCTTCCCAGCCTATCGTCTCCTTCCTTGCTCTCTTGTTTTCCCTACTTATTATGCTCACCTGTGTTGTCATCTGCCACACTCTACCTGCTAACATCTTTCCTCATTGTTTTTGTTTTTCCGAAATTTGCAGTGCCAACATTTTGACATGACAATGGACCATCCCTTTAACCCTTGTGTTTATGTGTCCTGCAGGTGCAGGCAGCTCTAAAGAGACAGTGGATGCAGTATAAAACCCAGTTGGGTCAGAGACGGAAGGACCACTGCTCGATGCGCTCCACGTCCTACACAGCCACCTCCATCACCGAGGTGCCCGCCTTCATGTACCACCACGACTGTAACAGCGAACACTTGAACGGGCGCCACACGGAGGACTCTGAACTGGTGGCACTAAAGTCAGGAGAGACGTACGCATGAGCCACTGAGGATGAAGAGTGGAGCGGTGGAAACAGATGAAGAAGAGCAACAGTGCAGCGGAGATGTACAGCGAGAAATTACTCAGTGATCAAATCTCAGAGGCTGGTTTGTTCAGCCCAGAACGACAATACGGGTCTGGAAATAGAGAGCTTGGGCTAGCTACAAGATGCTGACATTTTACTTTACATTGCTGTTGCGACTGCTTTTCAAAAAACTTTGATGTCAAGAACTTGTGGCACGAGACGAGAGCTGCTTTTTCGACGGGTGTCACTTCCTAAAGCTGCTAAACTACGACTGCGAGGCTTGTGAGAGAAAAAACTGTGACTGTGATGACAGCTAGAGTGCTGATGTTTCCTGTTAGGAGATGATGCTGCTGAATGTGACAGTGAGGATGATGCTGGATCTGACTGACACGGGGTAGAGGTGTTTTAAACGTGTCATGATGATGATTTTTAAGGTGAAGTAGAAGAACCAATCCTTCCTAACCTCACCTATACCAAAGGGTACTGTATGTTGGCCACAGCTATGAAGGGGTGTCCACACACACACACACACACACACACAACCACACATACACCAACAAACTTCACAAAGCTGATCGTATGTGCCATGATGGGTCAGATTTCACAAGGCCCTCCGTGCTTGAAGCTCTGGAATTGTGTACATAATATATGTTCACCATTTTTCATTTCCAACAAAGTGTTTTTCAAAGGATTTTATTTTGGTTTTCTATTAATATTTTATTCTTGCCGATTCCTAAGTACGTGTCAAGTGTGTGTCCTGTGATGCTGCACCCCCGACGGCTTTGTATTTTTGCAGCTGCTGTATTTGTGCCGATGCTGAACATCACAGGACCGAGAAGCAAAAAGAAGAAGCTAAATGCACAAAAGAATATATGAATAAAAAACTTTATTTTGAGGTTTGAACAGCCGTAAGAGTTGGTTCAGTGTGTGTGTGTCGAATGCTATCGGTTGTGCCAATGATTCTGACAAGCGAGCAGTTCCTCTGCGTGGAAGTTGCACCGTCTGGTTTTATTCTCAATCATCCCTCGTCATGATGCCTTTAATCTATAATATTCTGTCCTCCATGCATATTTGTTCATGAGCTTTGTAGCATTTTGTTTGAATGAGCATCTGGAGCAAAGTACAGTCTCGATAAAGATGAAATGATGAGAGGATCACATCCACACAAGTTTATATCTTAAAGGCATGTTCACATCTTACTCACAAACAACAAACGTGAATAATCTACTCTTTGTCCTGAACGTACTCATTCTACTTTTGTCATTTTATTGATGCTTTATCATAGCTCTGCCATAAAGGATTAATTAATTAATTAATTAATTAATTAATTGATGACATTTAGGTATGAAGACAAACAAAAGACCACACTGAATTTGCTTTGTGTGGTTTTGTTTAAACTTGCATCAATTCTGTGTCCTGCATTTATGTATGGAAGTTACCCTGAAGCCCAATACGCTTCTAAACTGCATCTCTGATAACAGACATTTCATTCAGCCAGAGAAAAAAAAGATTATTATCCAAGAGCCAACAGCCAATAAAGCCTCCAGCTGGCTCAGACTGCTGTGATTTGTTTGTTGACCCCTTCACAGAAAAGAGCCACTCCCTAGGAACAAGTTCAGAGAACTAAGAAGACACAGAGGAGCACCTTTACGGATAAGTCTGGAGGTATTCTGTATTCCTAAATCCCATTAAAAACAAATCCAATGATGCATTAGCCCATCACTCAATACTTTATCAGGTCCTTGCATGACTGTGGCTCCCAGCATCAAGCCCATTCATTTGTAATGAAGGCGCTCGTCTTTAAAAACGATTGTAGCTTTGCCTTTGAAACAATGTTAGGTAATTTTCTAAAACAAAAAGCTCGGCACTCTAGTTTTATTTATTTTCATCTGCGCATTAATACATGTAAATGCTTTAGTGAGTGTTTCCAGCAGCAGGATGGCGTATGTAGGATTGAGTCAAGATAAACCTCATCATATGTCAAGTGTAACAGTGTGCCTCATACTTCTTTCACACTGGTCAAAAAAACCCACCAACATCTGGCTTTTGTCTAATGTGAATGGCTACAGTCGGCATTCAGTGCACGCCAAATGTTTATCAGCTCCAGCAGGAATGAGGAATATTCCAGGAGGAATAATGCTATGACATATGTTAAAGCAACGCAATAACATCAGTTAAAAGAGAGAATGAAGTATAAGGTATTTCAATAGCTACCTATGTGTGTGAGTCATAGTTAGTCACTGGTACTGCGTATTTGCGAATCTCAACAGAGAAGAGAAAGAAGTGAGATATCTCACTGCTGACCAACTTCTGTTGTCAGCTCCGGGAAAAAATATGTGTCTGATATTATGAAGACCTTTTAAAACAAGTTTTCTGGATGTAGTCTGATGAGGTATATGATCTGCTGCTTTCTACTGTTTCCTGTTTTTCCCGGTGCGTTCATAATGAGAATAACAAATAAAAAATTCAGAAAGGCAAAGACGTCTCCTGGCAATGAGAAAAGTAGTCAGTCGTGTATTTTTGGCGGGCCTATCTGCGTTTAAAAAAAACCCACATATATGCGCTGATTTCGATGTAAAAAGAGTTTTTTAAATAGTGTTTTTAATAGTTTTTTTAGAGAACGACAGAGCCGTGGGGCACGAAGGAATAAAGCACATCATGCTTTGGATAAACAGACACAATACTTGTTAGGAGGATCAATTCATTGTTGGTTTATGTTTTATATTATATAGAATATCCCCAGACTTTAATCCTAATATGGTTCTCTGAGATTACAGTTTGGGTGCTATAATTATATTATATTTTCTGTCTACATGTGTGTTATTATTGGTTGGATTTTTATGTCAGTGTGATTATTTTTAGGTTTTCTTGTCATTGTAAACTGGAATAACTTTTGCCAGGATTTGTGTGAGAGGGTTATAATGAAATGTATGCTCACATGGACCTATAGAGTGAAGATAGAATAAGATGTGCACATTAAGTCTAAAGCTTAGACCTTGACCTTTAAAGTGTGATGAAAAAAGTCCACATTGTAGTAACTGGCTTATAAATTACTATTAAAATATAGTAAATCTTAAATGATTAATATGATTGCAGATGCATTGTGAAGAACTGCTTTCTGCAAAAGCAATATAACCAGAAGACTTGGAGGTTCAAATAATGTTTTTAATGGCGTTTTATCTGGGAAGAAATCTGAACACTCACTACTGCGAGCTAATAACATTAAATTGGTGTAATTACAACATCAAGTCTTGTCAAGGAAATGATCAAAGTCAAGGACGCAGCCCTTTGCTGTTTGCAGTTTAGCCAGGATTAGTTGCGTAAGTGAGAAAAATGACCCAAATTCCCCCTTGAATAAAACAGACGTTTGGACCTACTGCAAAGCTACTTTTCAATGACTTTACGGCTGCTGGCAGGTATAATGAAGGAACAGAATGTGACAATCAATAGAGAGGATTACATCATTATTCTAGCAGGTTTTATGCTACACATGTTCTCAATTTCGAATATTTATTTTAGTATGTACTTCACGTTCCTCTCCACATTTCTAACGGTGATTTGTCTTGGATGTGACGCACACTGTAAGACATATTATTAATCTTTCTGGTTTGAGGAAGACAGATTCTGTATATCTTGTACGTTCATGTAAATACCAGCTGACACTGTGTATATTATAGATTTTTTGCACTGTGAAATACTCTGACAGCTATTTTTGTTACCGTCCTGTCATTCATTTTGGCTTGTGTTTGTCTCTTTTCTCCCCCTCAGCTCGGACTGGAATCATCTCAAAGCTGTAAAAAAAAAAAAAAAAAAAACCCTGCATTTTGTAAAAGCCAAAATTGATTGGTGTTTTTTTTAAGAAAAACCTTTTAGCACAAGAATACAGACATAAAAGATTCTTTGGTGTTTCTCTTTATTTCCCCAGCGAATAGCAACAAGAGAAACAAGCTGCAAAATGTTGTTTGTAAAGGAGAAACAAGGAGGAAAGAATTTAGGTAGGAATGGACAATTTGCAGCACTTACTTGATGATGAAAAGTGATTTTCTTTTCATGCTGTGATTTTTAAACAATTTGATGAAATGATGGACTCTAAAGGGAAAAGAAAAATTAACTTTTTTTCCAACTACGCCAGCAAAAACTTTGTTTTCAAAGATTCTGCCGATGATTCAGCAGCATTTTGCTCACCAACACTGTTCTTGACGATATTTCAGGGTTGAGAGATTTTTAATAATGAGTGTGCAGGGAAAACAAAGGAAGTCTTACTCCATTAAGTGTCTTTGTGATTCCCGGGCTTGGCTGTACCATAGCCCCTTTCCAAAGGGTCGGCTCGAATCACATACCAGCACCTGATGTGTGGAACGGGACAGAATTGAATGACACATTTTGTCTCCAAGATGGATGGCGGCTCACACCGTACAACAAATTAAGGCTGTTATCGCACTAACAAGGCTGAGTTCTCCACTTCATACGAATATTTTTCAGCCTTCCTATAGACGGCTACTGTATAATATGCAATTTCAGGCTCTGCTGAATCCTAATGGTACAGTCAAGAGAAGAGGACGTACTGTCACCCTGTATGTGATGATGAAGTTAGACGTGTATGGAGCCATCTAGTTATTCTGCTGATGAGTACAGTCCCCTGCTGACAGCATAACACCAAATTCATGCAAAGGAATCTGTAAATGAAAATATTCAAAGCTGAAATTGTGTGCAGATTTAAAGTGATAATGAAGATAAAACCTATCTAGCATGGGCTTTTCGTCAGTGGATTCAATGGAACAACAAAGTTAGAGGGAGAAGCCATAAATTGCCTCGAACAGCCTCCATTTTGGGAGCCTGCCGGCCTGGGAAACTTCAGGAAAATGTCTGCGGCTGGCTATTTCAAGCATTTGAGAATTTTCCCTGACAGCGACAATCTCACAGTACACTGGATAAATCCCAAATGTGTCACGTGTGCTCAAGAATTCGACGGTGAAAATGTTGCTCTGTTTGCTTTTACTCAGCGGTGTTCAAACAAGAGATGACAAGAGTTTCATATCCAAATCTTCATCTGTGCGTTAAACATTTTTCAAGGTCACTTGAAACGGTCAAGTCCCCAGCTTGTGGCCGCGACTGCTCGGATCGCTGTTGTCGAAGACGGTCACGTTTCCTCGCATTTGTGTCCAGTCATTCCAGCTCGAGTGAAGTGAACCACTCTTTCACCCAAGGCTTGGAGCACTTCCAGCTGTCGTGGCCAGAAATTCATTACAACTGAGCCGCGCTGCAGTGGGCATGATAACAATGGAGAAAGGAGGTGTGTTTTCTGTGAATTTTCTTTTCTGGGTTTGGTAACAAACGAAGACTCTGCTCCCCCGTCTCATTCATCAGGGTGTGATAGCACCTCATCTGGATTTCTACTTGGCTACAGTGCACCGCAGCTCTCAACCCTGCAGCACACACCGACCCAGCTCACAGTTACAGCCCGTGAGCAAACATGCCTGGGGTACTGAGAGACCAAAGATTGTCACTGTATGTTTATTGAGCGGATTATATTTACAGTGGATTTATAAATAACTAGCTTAATAGAAGCACACAATTACTTAAGTCATTCTGGATTATAAATTGTGCACTTGAATTAACAGAACGTAAAGTTAATAGATGTTGTTGACATTTTAACGTATAGATGAGAGCAACCCATCCGAGTACGTTGCCCTTCCCCTTTTGGGTAAAACAATCCTTCAAATTTGAATAGCAGAACAAATTCTAACGACTCTTAAAATTAACAGCATAAAATAAGAAAACCCTATGTTTTTCTGGTATTAGGATCCAAAATACTATGGCCAATCAGGCATGCAATTATATTATGTCGTTATCGATCAACAATCAACGTCGTTACATCGAAAAAGAATAAAGAAATAAGAATAAAGAAATAGTGGATGATGTTTGTCCTTTCAGTCCCAGTCTCCATCAAAGTGGACAAACCTGACACACACAACTACCTTATTAAGTGTCCAGCTCCTTTTTCTGTCATCTATCATCTTTTCTGTCATTGACACTCTTTATGTTGCTGTTTTATAATCTGTCCAATGTGACTTTATTGTAAACTAATCACATCGCTGTGGTGAAGCAGAACCGCTGTCGTGTGTGCTAAATGATGTGACCGTTTACTCCAAGCTGAGAGGAGGTGAGAACAGGTCGGTGTAGCTCCACTTCCAATGTTACTTTATGCTCTTTACAAGGTTTATTATTAGATGGTAAGTCAGCTCAATTTATGTGTGTTATTAACATTTAAACAGCCTCTGCTCCTGGCGGTCTGTCGAGTGGACAGACCAGTAAACCAAACTCCATTCTAAAAGCAGGTCTTTTATAATAGAGCCTTATTTTTTCACAGTAAAAACTGTAGTTACAGCTTTACAAAGGCGCTTTTTGGATTTACTTCGATCCACAGACACAATCGGCACACATGTCATTCACTCAGTAAGATCATTAACTAACCTGTGATGAAGTGTTTGACGCAGACGGACACATATTGACTGGCTGGGTCTCACGGTTTACAATTTTCATCCTCTCTGTGGACGACCTGAAGCCACAGATCTCTTCTTTAACTGTCCTTCATCCAACAGTTGTTTTAACTTAATTCAAAACCCCAAATGTCAACCCTGAGTGCGGTAGGAATTCGGTAGGATTCATCCTCTGGGGAGCCTGAATGTACCAGATTTCATGGCAATCCGTCCACCAGTTACCATATATATAACAGTCTGGACCAGTTTGACAGAAAAACAGGCTGACCGACATTCACAAACGTCACCTGTATCTGTGAAACCTTCGGTCACATGCGTCGGCAACCCAAAATAGTTAACCGTAAAATGTGTCTCGAGTTTCATCCACATGTTGCTCCAGCCTGTTTGTCTGTTTGTTTGGTGTCCCACAAAACGAAGAAAACGTGTCATAAGACCTGGATCAAACTGCGCGTGTGTGGGCATGTGCAGTACAGTCTCATGCTGTGTTAAAATTTGCCGATGCACATGCCTCTGTACGCCTGCATGTGTGTGCCAGCTATAGCATTTTAAGCCGAATCTGAGAGAAAGGAACCCCTGGTGTGTTCAGTGCGGCTGCCTCAAAGAAAATAAATCATCAAAATCTCTTCTCACTCAGGGACTAATCTGCAGCATCGTCTCGACTCTGCTCACGAGAGATAGGACTGTTGAGTCGTGATGGGATTTAACAGTAGCGGCTGCATTCAGGCATTTGAAATTGCAGTGAGGCGGACAACTGTGTGAAAGCTAGGAAGAGTATAAAGGAGGCATTTTTCATAATCATTTTGCAGAAGTGAAAATCAGTCTTTACACTCATTAGTTTGTGATTAGAATAACGTCCTCAGAAGTATTAACCATCATGTCATCTGTGCTGTTTTCGACATTATCATTATTATTACGCTCATTATTCCACATCTCACAGGCCGAGTCAATTTATTCACAAAGCCCAGAACAATCAAGATTTTTATTGGATTTTTAAATTGCACATGATGATGTTTGCCTCTAAAGAAAATTATCATCCCCCAGAAGTATATGGAGAGAAGAGTGGAGATTACCAAATAAAATAACTCCTCCTTCAGGATTACAATGCAACACTCATGAATTATAATCTTAAATGAGCTTTGTGATCTCAAACCCTTTCATGCATTATTGGAAGACAATGCTCGCTGCATGATAATTATCTAGGCCCTCTTCATTTAAATCCCTTTGATATTAAGAACATAAGTGCCAGGAAATGCCCTGAAGCAGACCACTGATCCGCTCGTGTGACGATATTCACCACCACATTCATCTTAGTATGTTATTTTGTAGTGACGCAGGACGATGAGGAACCTGAGGCATTGTGGAAATCGTAATTTGTAGAGTTGCAGAACTGAGAAAGACATGGAGCGTTTAAAAAAAATAATCTGTTTAACCTTCCAGCTATGAGAGCAGCGATGAGATTTCATATGCTGCTGCACATCGTGTCCCATCACTCATGATTCAGCTCCTGACTTCACTTAACTGAGTCATGGTGTCTCAAAAAAGACTTTAAAGGTGATATTGATCACATTTTTATGTAGACGAATATTTAAAAATAATAATAATAATACATCTACAGAGCTTGTAGAAAGGTACAGAATAAAAGTATAATAAAACTATCTCTTCAACACCTGTGGATTTCTGTGTAAACCCACCGTGACGACCACCTTTGGTCCATGAAATGACATTTTTATGTCTTGATTTTGGCCTTAGACGCCGCCATCTTAGATCTGACTGAGAACCTGAGGACACATCACAGTAGAGGCTTGTCAATCACAAGGGAGCCATGCTAAAAAGCATGCCCTGCTTAAATATATAATTTACTCACAGATTTGACATGGCGCCTATTCAGCCCAACGAGGATTGCATACACCATAAAAAAGTTTTGCTTCCCGGTTTACTTCCTGGTTCTGCCGCCTAGTAGAGTTTCTCCCACAGACTGCCCGTTAGTTCCTGCGCAGCTCATACACTTCACTTTGTGATGATGTCACAGATTCTTAAATCATTTTTCTCAGCTCGACAAAAAGTTTTACAAATATAGAGCCTCCTGTAATAAAAATTATTGACCTTGTTTGCAGCCTGAGATGTAGACAGTTTTACTGACATCTCTTACGTAAAGGCAGCCTATAGGGATAATGCTTTTTCACTGCAATACCATGAGTAGCCACTGGGCAAAATCGTAGGAGTGCCTGATTCAGGTCTTAATGAAACATTTATGATTTTACTCCAAATGGGGCCACATTTTACAAAATGAACATCATGCTTGATTGAAGAAGACTTGCAATTAGTAACTGAGACCATTAACTCATTTGGAAACTTTTTATCAAGGTAGAAAAATCAAGTCAAAAGTTGATCTATTTTCTCATGAGCTGACATACAATCCGACTTCTTCTTGCAACCAGTGGAGTTGCCTCCTGTTGGCCATAAGACAGAATCCAGGTGCAAGGCACTTCCACATCGGAGTCACTTTTCAGACTGGAGGGCTCAGTCACAGTAGAAAGCCTAACGCGACCTGATAGAGTGGAGTTGATATCGCACAACAAGTACCAGGAAAAAACATCTTGTTTGTCATAAAAGAGAGAGGTGAGCCTTTCAGTCTGCCCAGGGCTTATAATACATCTTAGCAGATAACCGTCCCAGTCATGTCTTACTAATAGCACTTGTTCCCTCATTATACACTAATGGGATTTGTGAGGCAAATTATTAATTATGAGAGCCCCTTGATAGACTGCATGCTGTGGGGTTGGAAATGCTATCCCCCACGCAACAATTAATTTATTTGTGTATTTGGTGCTTTAACTTACATCTTGTTTTGCTCACCATAAGACACATTTTTTTTAGCACTCGAAACAGCAAGAATGCAATTATTCAGTGTCAAAATAATCACTCACACAATGCCATTTTCAAGATCCCAGGGAGGTAGAATACGTCAGCACACTTTTTCTTGTTAGTCTGCTCGTGTATCGGCAGTGTTAGACAAATTAACACATTTATTCCTCGCTGACATTACTCAAGCTCTGATTAATCTGCATATTTTTCCTCTATCCTCAAATGGTCTTGAAATGCAGAAGCTCTTACTCAGTGATGTGGAATGCTTGTTCAGTATAAACATTTGTTGTACATTTACACAAACCAGAAGCCGAGTTTTTTAACATCTTTTATCAGGAGGAGTCCATTAAGAGAGTTTTTTTAAGGATTTGGAACAATTTGATGTAAAATCAAACTGAAGGACATTGTTACATTAATCACACCTCCCGTTGAGTGTATCCAAAGAGGTCATTTGCTCCTTGGACCAAATTCTTGCACAACATGGTCGATTGAAGCCCATTTTACAACACGCTGTAACATTAGACTGAATATCTGTGTGGGAAAATGTTCACTAAGCTGTTGTTTCAGTCTCCTTAAACCTCTAATCCCAAACAGCTAAACTGCAGGCATCCATTACCTTTGAGCCACAAATTTCAACATCTACGGTAGGGAAATACAGATAGGAACCAGCGTCGTAAATCTTTGACCCACAGGGCTTACAGTGACATGGCCGAAACACCAAAGTGCTTAAAGTTAAGGGACCACGGAGCCTCGTTACACGCCGGGTTAACAGCCAAAGTTTCCCCTCCATCCAAGGCTGTGTGCTCGAATTTTCCACGGTACTCAAAGCATTTTATGAGGGGTCCCTGCACAGCGGGAGAAGCACTAACTTATTTCTCTTTTACTATCCCTGTGGTGTGAATTCAATATGGTTTGAAGAAATACAGCTTTGATAAGTGTCTGGAAATCAGAGACACGCAAGTGATTTGCTTAAAAAAACATTGTATGCTTTAGTGCACTTCCATAAGTTGTCATAAGTAAGAGTTGCAAAGGTGTGCCTCGCAGGTGCAAATGAAAGAAAGAGAAACATGAAATCAAAAAGAATTTGGATGAAAGACAATCAGAGTCTAACCAAAAAGTGTTTTCACAACCTCTATGTTACATACGCTTCAAACAAACTCTGGTACGTACATCCCTTTGGAATGACAATAGGATGATGTGATTGTGATTTCAGCAAGAATTCAAATAATTCAGATGCTATTATGAGCCTCCAGCAGGCTCAGTAACATGTTGGTTTTATTGCTGGTGTTTTGTCTGGGCACAAAACCTAAAAGCAAGTGCCAGAAGTTCCCCTTAACCGCAATACAACACTTAAACACTCTTGGTGGGAACACAAAGAGGGAATTTACTGTTACTTGGCTTACTCAGACTGCTGAAGCCTCATTTTAGCTTCCAGCTATAGCAAGCATTTTTGGTTGAAAAAAAATGCATTTAATCTCTCATTTCTAAAAGACTCTTAAAGGAATTATTTGATATATTGAGGAAGATTATTCACTTAAGGAACCAGCTGGCTTAGCTCTGACCAAAGCTAACAAAATCCACCAATTAGTCCCTCTAAAACTCAGTAAAAACTTATCGACAAATAATAACATGTTAGGTAGCGAGCTTAAGAGGTGGTGGCTTAAAAGGTACTAGTTATGCTAAGCTAAGCTATTCATCTGCTGGCTTTAGCTTTATATTTAGAGCACAGACATGAGATTGATATTCATATCAAACTCTTAAGGCGCTATCAGACGTACCGAAATTTGAGCTGCACCCACCCCTGGGTTCAACAGTTCGTAGGCGAGCTTGTGCCCAAAATTCAACAACTAGGTAGAGCTTAGCAAGCGTGCAGACAAAGTGGTAGCTTGGCAACATGGAGCGATGCAAGCCCCTGGAAAAGATTGGTTTCATAGCATGCAAGATCTGATATTGTCTTGTTGCTATTGTTCCAAGTATTTTTGTTCCCTAAACCTATCCAAGCGTATTTGTTCCCTAAACCTAACCACGTATTTTTGTTCCCTAAACCTAACCAAGCATTTTTGTGCCTAAAACTAACCAAGTATTTTTGTTGCCTAAACGTACCCTTAACCCATTCAGCCACAACAGCTTGCTTCAGATGTGGATGCTTCTTACTCTGTTAAAAAAATGATGATGATCCAAGAACAACACTGTCACTTCTGTTTTCTTATATTTGTGTTCCCTGGGTTTTGTGGTGTTTTTGGCCTGTTTCCAGGGTTCTGTTTCTCTCCTGTGTTCCTGTGCTTCTCCCCAATCTACTTTCCCTCAACACCTGCGCACACAATATGCACGATCGTCTCCTTTGTTAGCCGAGCCCTGCGCCCAGTGTTTCTTTTGTAGCCTATCAGCTCCTCTATCAGCTGTGTCTTTAGTTCAGTCTTTGCCAAGTCATCTATTGTGTTCTCCCATTTTTTTGATGAACCGTTGTGTTTGCCAGCTCCTTGTGTATCCGTGATCCTGAATAAAACACTCTCTCCTGCGGGCCGTCTCCTGCATTTGAGGTCCACCTTCTCTTCTCCGGTGGGGCAAACACAAACACAAGCTCAAAATTATGGCATCACAACAGCGAGATTGGTCAGCTGCAATGATGGTCCTGGAACAACATTATGAAGTTCGAGGAACAACACCAACACGTTATAGCAGATACACACCACGAGTGCAGTGGTGCCCTTGTGTTGTGTCTGACAGGGCCTCTAGCAAAAAAACGTATACATGTATGTCTTTAGCTAGTTAACTGTCCATTATTAACAATATATCTATTAAAACATACCAATAAGTCTTGCAACCCACTAGCATGGGAGTATTGCATTAACTCATCCTTTAAAACCCCAGTTTAACTTGAACAAGCTCCCTTACCAAAAATGCATATAAACATATACCACCCCAGCAGCCAGATGTGTGTGATATGCTCTATTAATAAATCTATCTAATAAATAATTGTGCATTCATGTCAGCAAGTTTTAAGTCCAAATACATCCAAAGGTTGCTTCACCATAAATAGCCCACACACTCAGATACTTCAAGGCACTTCATGTACTCAGGCTGTAAGTCACGCACTTAAAAGGAAGTGTGTGTTTCCCCCTCAGGGATATATACTGCAGCAGGGTTACGAGGGGACAGCCAGCCACTTTCCACCCACAGATAAGACATTGTTTAGTGTCATTCAAACCTGCCTGTGGCACCCGAGCACAACACATATCACCTATCAGGTTTATATCAAGCCAAGAGGGCGCCGATCAGTCTCACTCCAAAGATGTTCAGATGTGTGCTGAAGTGGAAGATGAACATCAGCGAGTGCCACACAAACAAACAACTAACGCAACCATGAAAAATGAAACTGAGGCGAGATAGAGCGGAGCATCCTGAAACATTAGCACGGACACTGGAGACGGGATTGTATTCAGAGGAAGCGATCTGACAGAGATAGAGCTGAGCAGGATTTTCCTTGTATTCATGAAATCCTTCTCTGGTGTTTCGCCTAAATAGTGTGATTGGCGGTGTGCATGCAAGCAATTTACTCACAGCGGCCCTGACAGAATAATAAATTATAATTCTGATGATGAATGACTGGAGGAAGACGGTGAGAGAAAAACAAAGATAGAGAGGGAGGCTAAGAAGCAGAACCGAAGGTAAACACTGTTGCTTTTTTCTGCCCCTTGTTCTTCAAATGTACTGGAGGCTGCCACCAGTGCTAATATTTTATTAATTGAGGAAAAATTCAAGCACATGCACAAGACAGCTGCATAATGCATTTAGTGGGTTCGTGCGAAACCTCAAGTTAATCCTGCGGCTAATTTGAATATGTAAATAATGCTGGCTGAGGCCCGAGTGGGATTGGATGGGATGATTTATCAGAGGCAGGTCTGTCTGCAGTTTCTATCATCCTCTGGGTATCCATGAGAGGAGATCCACAAAAAAAAACGTCAGTACTCATTTAGCCTTTGCCGAGCTCAGCCCACACGGTCTGCATATAAGCCTTATTCCCCGAGCACACACCTAAACCCTCAGGATTATCAACGGCAAGATCAAAAATGGAAAATCCTGAACGCCACATTAAACAGGCAATCAAGAGGGCTGATGGTCATCTTATTCAAAGTGCTCCAAGGCAGGTTTAAAGTCAGAAAAGGGCACAAAAATCTGTCAGGATTTTGTATATAGACTGCAGTCAGAAAGTGAGATCTTCAAGATAGTGCTGCAGCGTGGGTGTTTCCTATTATCTGTTCTATTATTAAAAGATGATTCTGGTGTATCACAGCCTGGATCCTTCAGCATCCAAGTTCATCCTTGACCTTTTAAAGCAGCATCTAAACCTCAAAGTCAACACGGACGAGAATTTCTAGTGGTGTTCAGATTTAATGGAAACGTTCACCATCTGCACTTTAGATAATTTAGATAACTGAAGACTGTTTGTGTCAAAATTTTTCACCATTTATAGCAAATGTTTGCAGTTAGAAATGTCAGAAAAGGCTCGGCTGTTTGAATCATGGGAGAACTAATCCCTTCTTAATAAACACACACGAACATTAAATCTAAGTTAAATCAGCAACACCATAAAATAACACATGTGGAGGAGGTGGCATGACATTGGCAATGATCTTATCAGCAACAGCGTGGGGTTACTTCATGGCTAGTCAGCTGGTAGCCACACTGCTGTCGAGGAGCCAGTGGTTGTAAAGCATGAATGAAACAACAGAGGCGAAAGCTCAAGGACCGCTGCTGAATGGATATTAAAATAATATTGTTTTTTAATCCATTTGAATAGATCTGGTCTTTATTCTTATAAGCAATAATAACTTTGTCCAGACTTCATGCGTTGCTGAAAAACACTAGTGGTAAGACAATCAAACAGGTTAGCCAAAAGAAAGACAAATGAAAGACAATAGTATTTCATCATCACCCTGCTGCTCCACCACTCACTCATTATAAGCTATATTATACAGATTTCAGTGAACGCCGCAACTGAATTTTAAGCGCTGTTTTGTCAAGCCCAGACCCTTCAATCTGCATACAAATAACACAACTTTAAAATCGCGTGAAGCACTTACACCAAAGGCCAATTTTGCACGCAGGTGATAAGCCGATCCTTCGCATTAAATTCTGTGTGAAACAGCTGCATCCAAAAAGCACAAATTAAAAAAACTTAAAAGGTGACGTATAAAGAGGGAGAAAACAAAGACAGGACTTTCACCCAGAGGACCGGTGTTTGTGTGAAACCAGATGTCAGCACTGATTTGTTTTCCATACGTTAACACACAAAACGTACTGTATGGAACTTAAGAAACATCATATTCCAAAAAACCTAATCGAATTGGAGTCGGTGTATTCACTGCACACAAAAAGAGTATGAGCGCAGATTGTGCACAGATTTATGAGGCCAGGTTGGTTTTGTCTCCTGTTTGAACTATAGTTTGTGCAGTTGTTTTCCCCTGCAATGACAGATTATTACTGACACTTTCCCATAGGAATGATGACAAAACTATGAAATTCAAGTTGTAGTTCATTTGAATTATCCTTTAATGTCCCATTTTGCTCTAGCAACAATCAAACAGGGCACAATGCGGGGGAATAGATGTTGAACCCATTAGCATTCATTGTGTTGTGTGCACCATACAGCATATACTGTATCGTCTATGCTATGTAGCTGCACTATAGAATACATTACAAGTATATAGTGTGTATTTCTATCTCTCCTTCTCAGATCCTCTTTAACACGCACACTTACATGCTGTCAGTCGGGGGGGCAGAGCGAAGACAGTGTGTAATTGCCATTTAAAGAAAAGCTGTCACGGTTTGAGGTTAGCTCAGGTCTTGTTAAACCTTCATTCTGACTTATTTAAACTCTCTGATCCACAGCCCATAGCTTTCCTCTGAGTAATGAGAAACAGGGAAAGGCAAGAGGAGCATGCTGGGCCCTATGATAACCAAAATGATTGAAATGGAAGGTACAGTATACAGATGCATTACTAAAAGCAATGCGGAGGAGCCTTTAACAAATTGCTGTGTGAAATATTGGCCTATATGGTGATGGAGGTCGTGAAACGCATTTTCCACAGTAGACAGAGCATGTGAGCAGGTCTACTTTCTCCCCGTGTGATGTATTGCTCTCATTATTTCACCATCCTGTAGAAATGACAATACTGTAATCATTTCTGGGTCACTGTTTGGACCTTCTCCTGTCAGCAGGATCGTTTTTACATTGGCAGCGTCGCTGCTATTTGATTACATTTGATTTTTCTTTTAATGCAATTAAAGTTGCAGACATCCTTTACCGAACATTTTCTGATGTAAATATGAATGCAATGTTAATCTCATTTAATGCGCAGTAATGGTCGGTCTGTCTGTTTCAGCCTCGAGGTCAAACGTGTGTCATGATCACACACAGCAAACTGTTTGTCTAACTTATGAAAAATACGATCAACCCTCCAGATTGCTAATATTGTCTTAAAGTCTCTCACAAAAACAAGCATGTAAGGTAATCTGAGGACAGTGGTCAGTGTTTGCATGAAAGTCGACGATACACTTGAGTTTACACACATCCCTCCGCGAACACGATTAGATGTGTGAGATACTGTAACTGATGAAAAACAGACTCTCTCATTTGTTATCGGTATCACAACGCAGAAGTCGTCACAATGAGATACATACATAAGAGGCCAAGACCCATGAAATTATGTGGAATAATCTTTTCTCACCCTCTTTGTTTGTTTACCAATATAAATATAAGCCTGCTAGTGTGATTCACACTCTTCTACTGTGTGTTTATAGACCTCATTCATGGCCAACTAGATCTTGTGGATGTCAGTTGTTTGTCAGCAGGAGTGTGAAATTATGCCCATGCAAGAATATTAAATTCCAATGAATACTCTGTTTCGAAAATTGGCCTCGGGGCACTTATCTCCGGCCATTAGACAAATACATGAAAAAGGAGGAATAACAAGGACACACACTGTCACTGATGCCCAGCAACTGGAATAATTGTTTAAGTGCAGAGACACAGTACCATCAGTCGGTGCTGGAGTTAAGATGGGAAGGCTGCCAAGCCAGTGACCACTGTTTGAGACTGAGTTTCAACATGTGTAGGTGTGAAACCACTGGGTAATTTTAAGGAGACCTCAGGAATTTGGAATATATACATCTTTAGCCCTGTTTGTGGCGAACAAAGAAGATATTGTGAGCCAAAGAATGATCTTTTCCAAACCTTAACCAAGTGGTTTTTGTGCCTTAACCTAACCAGACCATAAGCACAGTGCTGTCACAACATAGAATTGGAAATTTGACCTGAGGAAATGTAAAAAAAATGTTCATTTGGGAGGAGAGGAGGGCTCATAACACATTTTATTCATCCACAGGAAAATGGAAAACATTAAGGTGGTGTTACACAGTCCTCATAATGTAGGCTGACCAGTTTATTTCCAGGTACAGTTTGCAAAAAATGAAAATTACTCCCCAGCAGGGTGAAGTCATCTTTTTGAGTGCCTAAACACAGAGGCAGTGACCATTAAGATATGCCATTCTTCAGCGCCCTCTGAATGAAAATGTCACAGCAGCCATCATTGCAAACACTGCATTAACAGGCCAGCGGCTCAGGGCCGAGATTATGAAACACAGATAAGCACAGAAAGTTTTTCCTGCCGCCAGCAAACTGGAATGGAACAGTATTTTCATCAAAGTCAAACTTGAACACCTCTGTGGAAAAAATTAAGCCTTGACCTCTTTGAAATGAGCGATCCAAGATACACGTCCCATTTCTGAAACTGTGAAAAACGGTAATTTACACCAAAACACATGTCCAGGGGAGTAAAAACAATTTCCATTCCTCAAAGATGGGAATAGACTTTGTGTTTTTTATTTGAGGATATTTCTAAGCACCTGGAAGTTCTGCTGATAAGACATACATGAGGCAAACTGGATGAAAGGTTCAATATGGAAGAATTGGCCGCCTGTCAAGTACATACTCGAAACAAATAAGGGGCAACACATCACCAGAGCAACTGCTAATTGCTGCTAACTGTAGTTTCTTTTAGCCAGTTAGCTCAATTAGCCGTGCAGCTAGAGGTCCAGATTGTGAGCTGGGAGCAAGGGGGGAGTGTTGGTGCTCACACCGCTAGCATGGGAGCTGTGGACCATCGTCAAAACTGGTATTTCTTCACATTCCGTTGATAATTTTTGGTTAACTTTTGAACATTATCAACTAAAACTCTCACAAGTTGCACCTTTATAATACTTGATTCATCATGTGTCCATGAAAGGCAGTGTACAACTCTTTTAATCTGACAAAAACACACCAGCTTCAGTGGAAAAAGCAGATTCTCATGTGATAATGTACGTATTTTGGGGGGAGATGCCCTCAGGTCACCCTAGTTAACTTTTCTATTTACTTCTACTTCACCTGAAACCAATTTAAACTTCAAGTTGCACTTTGAATCGATACCTTTTTGCAGGGTAACAGCCGCTAATCCATTCACTCTGCTTTGGAGCCCTAATGTTTCTTGAGAGGTTTCCCTGCCCCGCTCATGTTTACGACCACACACAACATTTGTTTCGGCTCAAGCGCAGCTAGTCAAGCAACAAATTGGCAGCGACGGGTGGAACAAGATTCTCAGACGGCCGTCGTGAAAGTTTATGCAGCGAGGTCTGACATCCAATTAGCTGCTTCAATCTGTAATGCCAGTCTGTAAAAAAAAAGGAGCGAATTCTGGCATTATGTTTATTAAATACTGGAAAATAACTGTGCTTATTGAATTATTGCGGGGTTTGAATGAAATGTAAATGATCCCTTTAATGCTTTTTGCAAGACATAAAACTATTTCCGCGCACTAAAAAGCTCATATTTGCAATTGGCCCGATGTCATTTTATATTTTGGTGGCTTCAGTTATGACCTGGCTGAACACTTTTGTTAGCATTACCAATTTGAGCTGCATGCCACAAACATTAATGAACTCCTTCCTCTGCACAGACACATCTGCCATTTCTTAATGGAAACAGACCTCTCCCATTCCCTCGCAGGTTTGCTTGGTGATAGCGCTAAATCAATAAGCCCGCTTTAATGAAAAGCTCTGTGAATACACTTTGCTGTCATTATGAGGGAGGGAATAGGTTTGTCTAAACGGTGCACAGTTCCCTGGTTACAGTTTTCGATTTTCTGCTCTTACAGAGTGAGACGCAAGAGATTAAAAGGTCTTCATGTGTGTATGTGGAAAACACCCCGAATGTGTTTTCTACCCCGGATGTCTCTCGAGATGATCCCTCTATCTTTTCCTCTCTTCTCTGTCAGATACGTGACAGCTGACCTGACAGGGAGGGAAAGCTAATCAGCCTTTTCCACCCAGCGGGATCTTCATCTTCTTTTTACTCTTGTTTGTGGCTGTAACAATTGAGAGGTCCAGTGTGGAGGATTAAAGAGAGATCTGTTGGCAGGAAGGGATTTTAATCATCATATGAATAATAATTCAAACGTGGGTTAATTGTTTGCATGTATAATCACCTGAAGAATAAGAATTGCTGTGTTTTGCTACTGTAAGAATGAGCCTTTTATCTCTACAGAGGAAACGGGTTGTCATGTTGCACCGCCATGCGTCTACACTGGCTTTAGCTATTTCACCTGACGTTTCAGGTGAAATAGAGTTTAATCTCTGTAAGTTCTCAGCCTACCTCTCATTTCTGAATTTCTCCTTAAGTAAGAAATTTAACATACGAGTCCAAATCGACTTTGGCTCTTGGATAAGTTTTACATAAGTTGAGGAGATTTTTAATTAGTATTTCAAAGCCCAGTATATCAAAGACTTATCCCGTGCCTGAGAAAAAAAAACCCGAACTTTTTCTTGGTTGACAACCGCTGATAAAAAGCAGCTTCAACTGATCTACAGACAGTTTTTTGTTTTTTTTTAAATTAAATAAATACTGGCTGCACTTCATGTGGGCATTTCCTACTCAAGTAACGACTTTCTCTCTCAGCAGAATCTCCCCTAGTTGCCACATTTACTTTTAATCTTCCCCCATCCACTGTCACAGTTTGCCTTGTCAATCATGCTGCGAAGTAAACATTATTAATAGGCTCTGCCAGCAATTGTTCTCAGTTTCATATTTATGAATAGACGTGAATAAAGTGTGTGTCAGTGCTTATCAGCAGACAGTGAGAGAATAAGGGCCATGTAGGTCAGTGATAGTGATTTTAATGGGCTTGGCTCGTGAAATTTGGCAGAGGAGCAGACATGCGGGAGCAGAGAGCGCCTGGTCTTTTATCTGACGGGTAACTGGGCCACGGCATCACAGGAGGGGTCTGATCCAGCTGGGCAACCAAATGTGTCATGTAAGGACAGCGGGAACAGCGGTGTTGGGATCGGGAGTGTTTGAGGAACAGCTCTGCAGGAGAAGGTGACACCCAGGGGTCGAACGTTCGATACTTGTAATCAAAGAAGACATAAACATCAAGTCTGTTTTATTTCATTTTACACCCTCTGTGCTTACACACTGATTTGCTTTTTTGCGCCGTTTTGTTTCGCTCCCTCGAGGTGTCATTTAAACTGACAGCGTAAACCCCCTCAGTGGTGAACCATGAGGGAATGGAGCCCACAGTTGGAGGCTTTGATTGGACCTGTTTGGAGAAGATAGCAGCAAATGGCAACAGCAGAAAAAGAAACCATCCATTTATGTAGACCAATGAGCAAACAAATAACTACGAATTATCATCCAGGACATGACGCCACTCGACCTCTGATCTTCTGTCTGAATGAGCTCATTGTCCTCGCTTCATTTACAAAACATTTCATGTGTTTATCTTCTTTAGCGTGGATTGCAAAGTGCTTTAAGAAGCAATTATGAGATTTTAGTAAACAAAAGTGTGAAGATAGTAGCAGTTGAATAATGCCAAAAAGTAAGTCTTTAAAATAAGTTTAACAAGTCAGGTCACAGTTTTTATTGGAAGCCCTGAGGGGCAAGTGAGGACGCTTTTTTTTCTAGTGATCCATTTTCTAAGTCTCATTGAAAGTGTTTTCTCTGCTGTGTTTATGACTTGAGAACTGGTGAAAAAAAGGTTTTGCCAGGAAAATCTTTCTAAACTCTGTAAAAAAATATATTTATATTTCCAGCAGTGTTCAACTCAGAGTTCCAGTGTGGATCGAGTCTTATATTTAAGCTGTCATCGATGAAACATACACAAACGGTGATATTGAGGTAGAGGCTGTTTTGTTTAATGGTTGATTGACATTTTATTGCAAATGTGTAAAAGACCCAGAATCAGCACATCCTCACTCAGGGTCCCTACGGAAGCCCTGAAGGGCAAGTGACAGAATTATTTTCTCTGGCGATCCATTTTATAAGTCTGAAAATTGTTTTTCTTGTGTGGAACAGTGAAAGAAAAAAAGACCTTACAATTTCTTTTTCTCCTGTCAAAACTTTTTTTTCCACTTTGTTTAAAAAATGGGAGTAGAATTAATAGGTTTCACAAATGAAATTTTTCTTTTTCCACTTGGTTTCACACAAGAAAAACAATGTTGAAACTGAGAAAGAAACGGGAGAGAAAAACAATTTCAATCAGACTTATAAAATGGATCACCAGAGAAAGGAATTTTGTCACTTGCCCCTCAGGGCTTCTGTATGGACCCCGAGTGAGGATGTACTACTTCTGGGTCTTTTACACATTTGCAATAAAATGCAACTCAACCATTTAACACAACAGCCTCTACCTCAATATCCCATTTGTGCATGTTTCATCGATGAAAGACGGCTTTAAATAGAAGACTCCAGCCACACTGGAACCCTGAGTTGAACACTGCTGGAGATGTTTGGTAGCTCAGTCCAAAAAAAAGTTTTGTGTATATTTGTTTCTAGAACAGAAAACAGTGAGTCATCAAAGTTTTGAGTCCTACAGAGCTCTCTCAGTTCAACCTGATCAGTAGGCTCCTCCTAAACAGGAAGGCTGAGGGCTTGTAACCACATAGGGGGCCACATTAATTACTCTGACAGCATCCTGCTCCTGGCCGAGGAAAGCATCATTAGGATGGACAGCAGCGCTGCTGAAAGCCAACACTTGTGTATTCTGATGACCTCAGGTGAAAGATTTTAAAGGCTGGATATGATTTATAGATTATGCAGTGTGTTTATGGCACTGTTAGAAGAAAACTGACAGTACAGCAAGAGTCCATTATTAGTGTGTTTATTATGTTAGAATCATTTTGGTTCAATCTACAGTTCCAACACTGATTACTGATTTTCACTATAGTGCACTTGACCCTTAACATAACTGGACAATGTTTAAATATTCGTATTAGCTTCAGTAGATAAGTTACAAGATACTGAGAGGTGATAAATGACAGCACACATCCTGCAATTATCATATAAAAACCCAAAAACAAGACACGAAGCAAGAAATAAATACAGACGTTGTTCAAAACATTCACATTTACAGTATTCTTCTTGGAATAGATGCACACAAAATATGAAACCGTATGAAAACTGTTTTACTTCATTGTTTTTTTTCCCCCCTTTAACAGTAAATCAATCTGCGCTCTTGGCAGGTCTGGTCAAGTTAAACTAATGGAGATGAATGGAGGGGGAGCTTTAAAGCTTTGGGGGAAAGCTCTTATAGTTGACACGGTTCAACTACTAACTCATGAGACATCACACAATCAGTGCCCGACTGCACGAAACAGAAAAAATAAACCGACATATCCCTGCTCAAGAGTCTTTCAAAACCTCACCCCGGCACAATAAAATCATTTCCTGCTCAGATATGACAAATGGCCAACAATCAAATGCAGCTGGTGCAGATTTACTACATTTTAACGCCAACGACAACAATTTATATTATTTTCAGATGATCATTATATTAGATTTATGTCATTAATGGAACAAACAAACAAAACAAAGAAGCAGAACATCCAGTCAGGCACTGCAAATACCCTGAAGTGAAATAATATACAGAAAACACACGGGCTGGAATGATTTATAATGGTGTGACAAATAAACCAAATCTTATCAGGAGGCACATTCAATCATGTGACGAAGTTTAAACCACTACAGACTGTTCTTGGATCTGTATTTAGGACGTATTTACCACAAAACTTAACAAAGCTATCAAATTTAGCAGCTCATTAATGTTCACTCATTTGCTTTCTTTTTATAATCTCAAGGAGGAAGTCGTATCGGACTCTGACCACATGGTCATGCTACACTTTACACATTACAGTGAGTTCTTGTATTTGAAGTCTGAAAATCACACTCAAGATCTGTCCCTCGTGGTCGCTGAAGCTACTGAAACTGTTGTGGTTGTGGAAATTTTGCAGGGAAAACTTCATAAGCGGCGAGTTTGTCCAATGAAAATGTGACATGCGTTACATCTACTGTATGCATCGAGTAACTGCAGCATGCTCGCGTGAATGTTTGAGTATTTATGTCCATCAGCACGACACAAGGTGCAGTTTGTGTTTCTGACCACATAAGGATAGTAGATTAACAGATAATTAGCATTTGGCTAACATATTTGCTTTAAACTCATGTATACAGTTGCTCTACTTCTGTATGTACTGTACAGCTCCATGAACACACCACAACATGAACGCTGTAAACTGGAAATGAAGACATTCTAACGCTGAGCTCCACTGTGGGAGTTTTCCTCTGTTGGGAGTGTCTGTTTCTGCGGCTGGTTGATACGTTCAGGGTCTGCTCCGGTCGTCAGTCTATCTCTTGGGTCTGTCAATGTCGTCAATGGCCGCCAGAAGTTTCTGACGAGCCTTCTTGTTTATATGAGAGCCCAGGCAAACGTTCACCAAGTTGGCTAGCTGCTTCATGGAGTACTCCTGCACAAAGACACAACGAGTCGGTCAGCAAAAGAAGAAATGCAGATGGAAAACAAAATGACTGATCGAATAAAACTTTATTTTCAGTGCTTCCTTGTCTCACCCTGTGATTCTTGATGAACTGCTCCATGTCATTCTCCGTCAGGTAATAGGCCTTGATGTAAGTCTCGACGAACTCTTTGTCAGGGATGGGTCGCAGGTCGGTCAGCTTCTCCAGCTTCATGAGGAACTGTTGGAAGTCCAGCTGCATCAGGGCCCGGCCCTCGTTGCTGCATTTCTTCACATTAGCATAGCTACAGTAGAGGACAAAACAGTGGAGGGGAACAGAGGAGATTAGCGTTGTGCAAATTATTCATGTTAGGACATTACTGGAAAGTATGGAGGCAAATTGCTGCCATGCCAGAGAAAGAAAAAGGTGGTGAGTTTGTATTTCGTAATAACATTCTGGATGGTATGTTTTTAAAAACAAGTGTCAAATCTTTTTAATGATAAAAATCAAAAGAGTTATATTTCAGTAAATGTACTATTTGTATGTATGATACCTATAATAGTTAAATTTGCAAGTCACAAATTTCATTTAAGCCTATAACGTAGCATAGACAGAGCAGTCTACATTAACTTTATGTGTTTTCCTTTGTATTTTATGTATAATGCCTTGTTTGTGTTACATGTTATTTATGGTTTGTTTTACCTGCCGTTCCCTTTGTCTTATTTTGTGAATATTAGAGTAAATAACGTGTTTATGAGAGAATCAATAAAAGGTTTAGGAGAAGGACATTTTACTATACACACATTCCATTCAAACATCACATACTATCTTTTCCTGGAGTAAATAAAGTGCTTGTATCTTAACATATGCCTTACAGTGAACAATTCATATTATTTTGTTTTTGTTTGTTTGTTTTAATGTGTTGTTTTTAACATATTCATATATTCTGGAGAGGACGTTTGTTGTTTTTAATGTGTACAAATTATTATAAAAAACATACAACTAAAAATGAAAGAAGAAAATGTACGTAAGATATTTATGAGTCCTTATGTGTGTGTCCGTGTGTGTCCTCTATTAAACATGGTGTCGTACCGGTCCACACAGCTGTCAGTAAACGTGTGTGTGGGCCAGAGTACACAAATATTTCAGTGTGTGTTTGTGTTTGTTATGAGTGTGTTTGTGTTTGTTATGAATGTGTTTGGCAGGGGGGGACCGCTGTCCACTGGCGGGGTCAGTGTGTGTGTGTGTGTGTGTGTGTGTGTGTGACATCTCCCGTGCATTAACACACCACACAGACAGGTCTGCTCTCTGTAAACTCTGTCTCACACTTCAGCTTTTCTCTCCTCTGTTTCCATTTTCTGCCTCACACTCTCTCTCTCTTTCGTCACCTCTGTCATCCACTCCCTCTCTTTTTTGCCCGTCGGGCCTGTCGGAGTTCGCTGCTGAGTGTTTGAGCTTCGCCTCAGAATGCTAACAGAGCCATTTCTGCGACTCTCTAAGGGGAGACGAGCGCTGGACAGAGAAATTGAATAACAGGCTGAGCGAGTCGCAGTACAAACAAACAAATATGACCACTACATCTTGGCGCGCCAGAGGGGTGGGAGATTTGTGTGTGTGTGTTTGGAGGGAGAGCAAAGAAGAAAGGCTTGCAACAGCGGCTTAAATTTGCACAGCACTGCAGTCGTAAAGGGCCATTTGTGCGTTGGAAAGGGTTCAAAAGTTCTCTTACGCAACGGGAAGAAAAGTGCTCAGCAAATGTGTTGGGAGCTAAATACGCTCCCTTTTCTCAGTGGGTGAGGGGCAGGTCTTCCACCTATGCTAAATGTCCAATGTTCTCGTTACTTCTTAAAACACGAGCAAAAAACCCACTTAACAAGCTTTTGTGTTTGACCTTAACAATTTCCTGCGCCTTTACAGCCCCACCAACACTCTCACTTGCCTTCAACAGGGAGACAATTTCTCCTTCCCAATCAAATGTGTGTAACCTCACGATAATTGTCAGCTGTTAGCGTCTCCCTTCATCACCGACTAGCCACTCTGACTTAGTGTCGCTGTGCATCACGTCCGTCTGATCAGATTTGATTTTATTTTTTTAAATCACACCTTCCTTCTAAAAACCCATTTCGCACATTCACCCAACACACTGAGTGAGGAAACGGCGGGGATGCAGGTGCTGAGAAAAAAAAAAAAAAAAACGCTCCGTCGCTCTGTCACTTATCACAACCCACATCTCCCGCTTACAAGGGAGAAAGTGGAAAAATGCATTACAATTGATGTGTCAAGAGCGTTTTACGGTTTGCGCAAGGACTGTGCCATGTGATTCCCTGATGGGCTTTTGGTGAAGCTGGAGAGATGCGACACCGATGGTTTGCCAGCGTGAGGAGGGATGGAGATGGCAGGAATTTAGAGTGGTTTTCTGAGGGGATTACTCCAGAACTTGGCAACAGAGTCTTCAGATTTCTCATGTATTGTAGGTTCGTCATGCTCAGGGAAGAATCTTTCTTTTATGAATTTATGATGTGCAGATGTTCACACTGAGGGATAAAGAGACCCAAAAGAGGGTGAAAAGATTCCACTTGGCCTTGATCAGTGTCTTCCCTGAAAGGATGCGATGGATGAGAGTGGAGGGGGGGGGGGGTGCCTCAGATCCCTGTGATGCAATAACTCACGCATGCTGTTTGGTACGCGTACACGACACAAGCTTAGGGACGGCATTTACAACTCCGGGAGAGCTCTTCAAGCCAAAATACACCATCCCACAGGTCAGCAGTGTATTTAGCGTGGTTATGTTACTGTTGGAAATAATTCATGATTCTAATCTGATTCATTTCAGCAGTCTTTGTGTTTTGTGCACATTTCCTTCCTCCTTGCAGCACAATATCACGCAGTATCAACTTGAGTAGTGTTAAATTGCTTCCTGAATAGCTGCTGAAAGATATCCTAAATAAATATTTTATACACAAAAGCTTACTGCTGACAGAGGATTTTACTATACTGAAAAACTATCAATAATTTATAGTTATATTCAATGGTTTTGGGTCTATATTTAAGAAAAAATAGTATGTAATCAGGCAGGGGCTGCTATCCACCACGATTTAAATATATTTCAACACAGCACAAATGCATTTATAACAAAGATGTTTCCAATACATTTGACCCTCAGACCTTTTACTGCTTGAATTTGTGACAACAGTCCTGCTCAAACATGAATATGCACATGTATTGTAGATGTAGATGTAAAGAGATGGATGTTACTTGCGTGGGCCAGCCTGGTGTGACAAAATCAACCAAGGGCAAACTGCAGTCTGGACTAGCCAGTCTGACACTTTGAGTGCTCTTAGCCGGAAACAAAAAGAAATGCACAAAGTGTACTAAACAAAGCTGACACAAAGTGTGCAGTCCATCCTGCTCAGGTAAAGTTACAGGAACTGCAGTCAAACTTGTTCCAACTGCTTCTGCTTCCTAAATCTTACAAAAATCAATAAAAAGAAATTAAAAATCAATTTACTATACAAGTAAAGCACATTATTCCCTTTTCCTCAATATTAATATTGATATTTGATTGTGTTGCCTAGTCCTAGCATTTACTATGAAGTGCTATTGTTGTCTTACTCTGGTTTTAAAGGCTGCATTACAGTAAAGTGATAAAGTTTTCTGAACTTAACAGACTGTGTGTGTGTGTGTGTGTGTGTGTGTGTGTGTGTATTCAATATTATATTGAGGCCATATCACCCAGTCTTAGGCTGCACACATCCCCTTGATGCTGAAGGGGTTTTATATGACTCCTTACCCTTCTACAAGAGTCCTGTTAGCCAGGCGGATGCAGTGTTCCCACAGGACGTTGGACACAGGCAGAGGGATGCGCACATGTCTGGAAACATCTCCCAGCCGCTTGTTAAATTGCTCAAACTCCTGGGAAGGTGGAAGACAAAGCACAGGAGAACCCATTCATGAGTTAACTAGAGGATAACAAAAAAGTGGCAGAAATAAATGATGTTCAGGAGGTGGACTTTTTCAAATTGGTTTCTGTGAAACTTGTTTTATTAAGACATATCCGTAATATCTAAAGGTAAACACATTTATCAGCCGCAGGCAAAAACAGGAAACAAGCCACGATGGGACCAGTGCAACTTTGGTTTTCCCAAGTGGAAGATAAACAACATGAAAGTCTTTATGAAAAACAACATTAATGTATTTCCTCTGACTTGCTCTCAGCTACTCTGTGTTGCTGGATGATGCCCAACACCCCCAAATCTGCATGGAGAAGCTGAGTTAGGAGTTAGAAAAATACCTTATACTGTGAACTGCACAACCCAATTATTCACAGTCTGCAGAACAAACTACACCAGGTATCTTTATCAATCTCTTTTTATACATACTTTGGTATATATAGTGGTGGTATAAGTAAATCAGATCAATGAGGCTAAATGATTTTTTCCCTGGAGTAAGCAGCACAGTGAGACAAACTGTTATTGTAATGCAACTCTACTTTAACTAAACAAGTTCAATGATTTTACAGTCTGGAATGATGGACACAACATCCTGATGGACTCAACAGACAGGGGAAGGAAATATGAATCCACCAAACCACAAATCATGAGTTACAACAAATCAATTGAACGCTGCTGAATACTTTACTGGGAACATCCAAACCAGATTCATTCATTCACTTCTTCAGCTCTTACAGTCACCCATACAGCCCATGGGTTCCTTTAATTTATGGCTTTTGACGCCTTTTGTAATGATTAATAGATTCATTGTCAACCATGACATTAATTGACCACTATATTAATAATCGATCGATCCGTTTGAACACTTTTTTAAGAAAACATAATTAGCTGATTCTGAAGAACAAGGACAAGGACAAGAAGAAGAAGAAGAACAAGAAGAAGAAGAAGAGCAAGAGCAAGAAGAACAAGAACAAGAAGTCAGCTCTGCTGTGCAGTTTGATGCAACTTGCTTGTAGCCCTAAAATCTCAAGAAGGGGTTTGAGTTCTGCCAAACATCTGAAATGCACTCACTGCACTCTGTTCAATTATGGATGATATTATACAATTATGATATGATGTTGCTGTGTATAGGGAACAAATTGAAATACATAAGGACTGTACATAAATATGATGGATGTATCTCAGGAGGTGTGTTTGCAAATATATGTCTGACGTCTTTAATTCACACTGCATCTCCTTAAAAAATGAAGCTGGATTTTAAGGCGTACCTAACTGCCATTCGTTTTGCAGCCAAGAATGAAAAGGCAGTTATTCACAAACACGTCCCACAATAGTTTGTGACTCTAGCATTTTGTCAATGAAGTCATTCTAAGGGCTGCCGCATTTCCTTGCCACTTTATATGCAAATCAATGCCATTGTTGAATGCCAGTGATCAACCTGAATTCATGAATAAAATATTCTCCTGACTGCAGTGCAACAATATGTAGCACAGTCTTTTCAGTCAATGCACACAACACAATCCATATGCATTATGAGTGTCTGACAAGTTGGCAGAGGAGGCTATTAGAGCCTGATGGGGAAAAGTACATGCAAGTTGTAATATGCATCATGTCAGTCCATCAGCTGGGACATTTTGACACGGTTCGGCATTTAAACCAGGCCAGTGAGGCGCACATTTTCAACTTAGGGAGTTCAGCTCATAAGCTAAATTAGTTAGAATAAACTGTCGAGCTGCAAACAAAGATCAAGTCTTTCCAGAAATTCCAAAGGTGAGTTTCGTTTTTCAGAAGCAGATAACTTTTGGCTCTGACTGGATGTGTAGAAATGTATCAATCTAATCCGACAACATCTGTGATTTAAAGCGGGATGTAATTAACAGCTTTCCGAGACATGCTGATGCATACATGGGGATTTGTTTTGCTTTGCTCCTCGTCTGTTCAGGATTTCACACCGGAGCAAGCACCTGAGACCTCTCTGCCTCTGTCTAGTGCTTGTGTGTCCCTCCAGCCCATGCAAAATGTATGACTGGATAAGTGGCCAGCGTGCATAAAGAGACACACTTAGTGGAAAACTTCCACTTCCAAAAATATGTCTGCACCCAGCGAGCGCACGACTTTAACAAAGCTGAAACTTCAGGAGAGATCTGCATTCAACTCTCGACTGCTCAACTATGTTCTAAATTATTCAGCTCATCCCAAATAATTGATATTGAATCATGAATTTAAACTCAAGAGAGGCAACAAAGAACTTTAAGTGGGATAAAGGGTAATGTTTTATGTTGATGGCACGGATGTTAAAACAATGTTTTCACCAGTACAACAACAAAAAAAAAACGTGAGGAAAATCTGTGCTAGATTAAAGTAAGTCTACTTCAGCTGCTTTCTGTGTGTACTACTTTTTAATAATGTGGATATTACATGACACTGAGAGGGCTGCGGTGGACATGATAGTTAGTATTTGATTGGGACAATTCTGAACTTATCCTCAATGTATAATACACTGCAACAGCAAAAAGGGATGCCAATCGTCTTGGTATCATCATTTATATTCAACTGACAAAGAGTTTTAGTGGCATAGATGATGCAACAGTCTAAATGACGAGATGTTTGCATATTATCTCTACGAAATGTGAGGAAAAAATGTCACAGTGGAGTCTCCATCCTTGTCTTAATGCAACGCAAACACTTATTACAACCCTGGATAACACATTAGCTATAAACATTTAAGAACTTGATAATATTTCACTGCCCCAGAGATGAAAAAAATGCAATTAATGTTGCTTTACTGACTCCATTTCCATTGTTTTCAAAAGATAATCACTGTTTCTAACTATCAGTAAACCACACAGCTCCAGAACAGCACATCACACGTTGCATGAAAAGCCACCGATAAATTTCTATGCAGCGTTACCTTTAACAGGACGTCCACATAAACATTATGCTGCGACATTATCTCCCTTATGTCCCATTTGACTCCAGCCATCAGGAGCAACATTTGTTCGTAGTCGATGGCCTTGGCTGCAACAATCCAGTATATTGGTTTTCGAAGCTCACTGGCTGTAGACACCGTCTGAGAGAACAAAGGGAGAATAAATTTTTGTATGTTCTGCATCGTTACATAAGCAGTAAACAGCCATGAAGCAGACAAGAAGTCAGGTTCTCTTCTGAGATAAACATGCTGTGCAGGCAACGTGACGTCATCGCTCGACAATGTTTCCTGGAGTGAAATTGTAGGACGTGACATTCATTTGATGTTTGGGGAAAACAGACCTGCCTGTGTACCTAACATTTCAAATGTCAAGCAAAAAAAAAAAAAAGAAAGAAAAGAAAATACTGGGAGCTGCCTGCGTAGTTATGAGCGACAGACAATTTTCTGAACAGTTAGGAGAGAGAGTTTTAAAAAGAAAAGTAAACGGCAGAGTGATGGTTACCGAGTACAGAGTGGATGCAACGGGAGAATTTTTTCAGAGCACTTCAAATAAAAGATACTGTGCTCGACTCGTCTCACTGGATGTTTTAATTAATGCACAATGACTTCGAAAGATATGTGGATATTTGATTATAATTAAGCTTCAGAAGTACATAACAAGCTTGCAAAGTAATCGACTCATACATTGGTAATCATACTCAACTGGGCTCTTACACAACACATGTGGTAGTACTGTAGGTTATACACAGATTATTAACAGCGATTCGTACAAATTTTGATTGTGTGACACACTGACCATAGTCAGGTGTTTGGTACAACCCTGCCTTTAGCTGACAGTGATGACATGATTATCAGATCCTGCAATTGCATAGACTTTAGAGAGAAGGTGCAAGAATACCTGGGAATAAAACTGTTGCAGGAAGGGCTTCTTGGCTGCTGGCATCATCGTGTCCAGGTGGGACTGGAGGGATTCAAACTGCTCAGCCAGAAACACACTGAAAAATAAACCCCCAGAAACAGTGAATGGAGAAGAAATGCTGCACAACCTGGAGACATGTCTGTACATTCATTACCCTCTGGGCATTTTCTGTTTCACTTGTCCATTCTCCACAGTTGCTGCCATCTAATTTCTCCCTCGTGGTCATTACAGATTAATGCAATAAATAATTAATATGAACCGACTCCAGTGCTGTCACAACATAAATTGTCCCTCGACTCTTTGGACATGGCGCACTTTGTCAAAACTAGTTTGAAATTTTCATTTCTCACCTCACAAGGCTAATTATCATTCATGTCCAATGAATCAGGCAGCAATTTTCAAAATAAATGGATTTCAATTGTCTTTGAAAAACACAGAGGCCAAGTCAAAAAATCAGAAAAATAAATACAAAACAAAAAAAGATCAATGCTGACAGAAGTAATACCACAATTCCTCTGTGAATCCAGCGCTGACTAAATAAAGACCTTCTGACTCGGGCTGATCGATGGCTCTCAAGTGTCACACTAAATTGCAAAATAAAAGGAGCGAGTCTGAGTGGACTGAAGTTCAGGGTTGTGTCCGGAGTTTAACAAAGCATGTCTGCTGCAATACAGCACGGCTCACATACTGATTTCTTTACAGATCCAGGTCGAAAACAACACAAATGATGAGACGGTTGACTTTGAGAGAAGAAAACGATTTAACAGGACCAAACCCTGCGCTCCATGAGTGCCCACCACATTCTGTACAGCCCCTTGAAACCAAATCTTGTTTGAAGTCAACAATAAAGTCACTGGGAGTGAAAATGACACCATCGCTCTGAGCATCTATCCTGCTGTTCCTCTATCAGACGATACGATCTGGGAGTCATGAGGTATGGTAACATTTTTGATAAAGAGTAGTTTTTACAAGGACATTTCACACTTATGTGAAATGGCGACCCTGTTTCTACACTACCAAAAAATAAATCTTTTGTATTCCTTGAGTTATGAGTTATTAGCTGACATAACCCTTTAATGATTACAATTTCACATGTATCAATATTTTCAATATGTGTTTGTCTATTTTGACATGTGAACTAAAATTTTAACACATACTATAAAACTGTCAACTGTATATTTTCACAAGTGATTGACCTTTTCTACATATCAATGAAAGTTTCACATGTGAAAGTATGGTACAATCGAATGTGATTAGCTTTCTTTCACATGTGGATTTAGAATTTCCACATGTGGAAACAAAACATGGCACATGAAATCAGAGGACATTTGCTCCCTCCCATGTGAATTCTACATTTTCACATAAACCCGGTATTTTCACTTGTGAACTGAAATTGTAACCTGTGAAAATAAAATAACACATTTTTACATATATGAATAAAAATAAAGTTTCTCATGTGAATTACATATGTTCATGAGCAACATTTTATAATAACCATAACTAATAAATGGTTAACTTATAGTTAATTAAACTCTAGTTAATAGTTCACTATATCCAATAAATGAAATGTTTTATAAATAATTTATGAAGCAACGTTTAGTGTAAAGTAATGCTTTGTTAATGGTTAGTTAGTACCATGCAAGTCATCTATAAACATTATTTGGACAGTTATGACTGATGCTTATAAACCTTTACAAATGCTTGAAAAATGGTTTATAAAGCAAGTCATTCTTTGTTAACAGTAAAATAACTATTAACTAAAGTTTAATTACCTAAACATTTACCATTCACTCATGATGTTTGTTATACACGGTTACCAAAATAATACATCTTAAATGGTGTTTTATAGTCAGTTTTTATTCAAATTAGAAAATATATGTTCATTATGAATTTTAAAAGGGAGGATTACATGATTATAAAGAATATAAGACAGTTACAGCTGAATCAATCAGCAGCTGTTTTCTTTTCCCACTATTTATGACCATAAAAAGCTGAAGTCAGTATTTTTTAAATGGGTTGTTTTTCAGGAAAAAATTAGAAAAATCGGAAAATCATGAGCCGTAGGTAACGGGTATGCAATTTCCAATCCCAGCATGGCTGATTTACCTAATACCAGTAATTAAGATATTTGAGTTCAAGAGCTGGCTACGCTGATGCTCCACAAACAGACCATCTGTAATGATGCTGCATGGCAGTGAAAACTGGAAACTCCAGCAGAAATCTTAATATTAAAAGCAGGACTGAATATTAATAAGAGCTGTCCGGTTAACACAGAAAGTGAGAGCTCTGCACTGAACACAGCCAGCAGCCCGTACATGAGCCCAGTGGACATTTGTTCTTTTCGTGGAGCAGAGAAAATCACATTAAGGTTAGCTGGAACAGCTTGTGTTTACCTCGGCAACATGGTGCAGTACGGGGGATAAGAGCACATCCTGCAGTTCACACTTATCTGATCACACTTCTATAAATAAGAAAGCTGAACAACAGCGAGAGGGGCAAACAACAGCGAGAGGGGCATCTTAAACAGCTCTAATCTTTCCTCTTTCTGATCGGATGATGTTTAAAACGACATATGCTGAAGATGTCAGAAGTTCTCACAGTACACACTAAGGTGAGCTGCCTTTTCTAATAACACCTTTTCAAACGGAAGATCTTTTCATGCTGTTCTGACCTGAATTAAGTCTGTCTCCTTTCACCCCAGGGAACCTTTTCCTTTCAAACTTTACCAAAGAAACATCTTCACCTCCGCACTTTAGCTCTTTCACTTTCATTATTCTTCGGAGCTTGTTCCCTGCCCATGACACATGAAAAAACTTTGTGTGAGAGAGTGTGAGCCTATTCAGCACCTTTGCAGCAGTGTCATCTGGGCCTTTCGGTTCCAGACTTTAATCATAAGGCCGTTGTACACTGCAGACTTTACGGGGACCAAGAGTTGTCAGCACTGACAATAGTTTGGCTTCATTATGTAATTATGGATGTATGTAACAGACAAAGATAGAGTGGAAGAATAACCACACAGACGGAGCAAGAAATTCTATTTAGGGCTGAAAGTCTCACTTTCTATTTCAATAATAGTTTTTTTTAAATCTTTCTTAATTTAAGCTTTATTGATGTGAACGTTGAAAACAATGATGCCACACAAACACACGCTGCACGTAGCACAAATCTTTGATGGCCAGACTGTGTATCAATGCCTGATGAGATTATGAGCACCTTGAGGCGAGGCAGTGAGCCAGAACCAGCTCCTTAACTTGATCAGAGAAAACGCTTTGATGAACATAACTGCCAAGTTACATCACGCTGCCTGGACACAAGTGACGACATGAAACAAGCCATGCTGTCATAATCCTTCCCCCCATATCACACTGATAAATACCAATACCGCTGTGCAAGTACTTCTATTATTGCATACTTTATGATTATGTATCAAGACAAAGTTATTTGTTTTTATGTAGTTTTTTACTGGAGTGTAGAGAGTACTCACAGAGACTCAGTGGCCACCACCCTCTGTGCCAGCCCGTACAGAGTCCCACTGTTGGTGAGGACCACCATTTGGCTGAGATGGGGGCTGGGCACCTTCTCCTTCCTGTCCTCTGCTGGGCCGTGGACACCTGCGTTCTCCCCCACTGCCTCCTGAAAGACAAAGAAGAGGATGGGGAAGTTATCAAGCAGACTGAAAAATGTACATTCATGTGCCAAACACATTCATGTACAGTTCATTTTTGCCTTTTAAGTTTTCAGAGACAGTTAGTAATTTGGGAATGAAGCATGAAATGGTTCAACTTTGATACCTGATTGCGTGGTTTAATTTACTTTAATTTTATTTTAATTTAATTTCCGAGTTCCAATGATTATTATCATTAGAAGCATTAGAGACACGTGCAATAACCAGGGATCAGAGGTAGCAATGGATGAAAAACTGAATGCTCGATATTCTTCTGTATTATATATAAAACTATATGCTAATCATGAAGCTGTGCTGCTGCTGTGGAGGAACTTTGTCCATCTGCTACTGTAACAGTTAACCTGACATAACAAATGTTTCACTTGCAAAACGAAGACAAAATGTAGATGTATGCTGGAAGGTAAGCCTAATCTGAAATTCAATCAACCTTCAGGAACTCGGGTTACATCCAAAGCACACACACTCTCAAATTCTGCTGACCGAACACTCCTCAGCAGCAAGCATTTATCTTCCTTTTCATATTTTCCACTATACCTCTCCATCCAGCGGCCCTTTTATCCCTTCATTTGAAAAACAATTGAAATAGAAAAAGAAAGATTTCAACCTGAACCCCCTCGCATCAATCACAGTAATCTATATCATATACATAGAGCGCCATTGAGATTCCTAACAGGAGGGCAGATCATATTAGTTTCTATAAGGCGTGTCGAGATGACATGATGTATCACATTGGCATGTAGAGCTCTGTGGCTCTAAAGCCCCCTGAAACAGCCTCTGGCAGATCAATAGCAATCACACAGGTAATGAACGAATGGGAGCTGTTAATGCTGTACCACATCATCCACTTATATGCTGCACTCCTGTGCAATCTGGGTCTAATATCGTGTACGAGCACCATTATTCCACGCCACCAGTGGACCGCTTTTAGTACTGGGACTGCACCAAGTACAGACGAGCTATTTTAGAATAAGAAAGTATGTAAATCAAAGCAAATGGTTACATCACTTCTAATTAATCTGAAAAACTGACAAGAACATTCATACACCATCAAAACTAGCGTGATAAAGGGCCTTTATGTCATCCGTTTATCATCACAGAAAACTAGAGAGAAAGCTAAAAATTGGCAAAGTCTGCTGTAAAACAGGCAGTGGTGTTGTGAGAGGATGACTTCTTACTGTATGCTGCTCCAACACCAATCTATCCACTAAAATAAGAAGTATAAACAGCAAACAGAACAAAAATGCACAGTTTGCAGCCCCGCTGACAATTTATGGTTCGGACCTGCTCGACTGATAGCGCCTCCTCCCGTGTGAAAACTGCAACCTTTCCAAAGCCGCCAAGTTATCTCTCTGCATTCGATCAAACCTTCACTGTTGCAGAAACCATTATCAGTCTGAAATAAAATTTTATCACATTCAGAAGATTAACGCTTGAATTATATTACGTTCACTGTACAGCAGAGGGAATCTAATGGCTTCCCTATGCAGGGTGCAATTTCTCTCTCCCAGGAATGACTCTCTGTAAATATAAACCCTGTTACTATTTAAATAATAATCATGAATAAAATAAACTATTGAATGGAAGGAAACTCCACAGCACAGACGGTAAAATCAAATATCATGAGCCTTAATTAATAATTGTTTTGTTTTTTTACATCTTAAACCAGAATTCATATCCGAACACGGTCTGAATCAATAGCAGCAAACTTCGAGAACTGAACTGAAAGGATAGGAGGAAAAGTATAAATTGATCTTTTGTCCACTGCAGACTTTCTCTCCTCCGGCACGAGGTTGCAGAGTCTCTTATCTGCACTAAAACATCCACACTCTGAGCTTTATATAGCCGAGTCTCCTGGAAGTGCAGTGATTCTAAACTCAGGGAGAACAATTGAAGCTCCAAATCAAAAAAACGCATTTTGTTGGCTTAATAAACTTATTTATGTAACGATTAAAATGATAAACAAGGACAGTCCTCAACACTTCACCGCACATAAACATGACAAACATGCAGCGGTTATGGACTCAATCCAGAAAGGCCATTACTACCCACATTCAATTGTGACAAATGATTTAAGATTTGGATCGTGATAAAAAAAAAACAACTATTTCACTGCAGCGGCTGGTAGCAATTTGTTGACCGACCGAAACAGACACAAAAGCAAAAAAAATACACAATGTAAGCAGGAAATTCTTGCGTTTTTTCTTGTTTGTGTAATTCTAAAATAGCTTAATTCAACATATGAAAAGAGTGGTGCTACAACTTTGGTCAAAACATGCAGCTGCACTCACAAATGTATCATTCTTTTTACTTTCTGGTGGTTAGCCTTTCAAAATTCAAGTCTTTGACTGGTTTGTCCTCTCTGCTGCTGCCTGGGGACAATATGTTTGCAGGGGGTACAAAAAGAAGCACGCAGAGAAATGCCTCTTCATTTGCAAGCCAGGCTACAAGTGCACCCCGAGGAAGAGTTTTAATATGCCATTAATATGTACATGGTTGCTTTGAGTATTCTGTATTTGAACATGGCTTACAAGTTATGAAAAAGTCATCTTCAACAACCACCAGCACCGCTGCCGAGCTCTCATTTACATGTCTGCTCCATCTCTTCTCTTTCTAACATTACACTGTGTAAGCTTTAAGTCTGCTGTATCAAACTGACTTGTCGTTTCTGCATTATGAAAGTCATGCATGTAGCTGTGTATTCTGCTTTAACTTAATCAAAACAATTAAACTCTGGTTGCGTCGGTCTGACATTACAGCAAAGTCGGGTTTGGTCTATTTTTAATTGCTCCACATGAGGCGTGACCTTTCATTGACTGTGGCCCTGCAGCATAAACACTCTATGCAAAAAAGAAGGGAAAAAAAGGAAACGGAGGCTTCTGTCGGGAAAAAAGTCGAGTTTCTTTTCCAACTGTGTACAACTCTGCAGGGATTCTTCAGGTAAAAGCAATGGCTGCTTGAAGAAAAAACATCCATGACATTTAGGATTTTATGTAATCGCTTTTCCCGACTCCGAGGTGGGGAGGTGAGTGCAAGAACAATTTTAGACGTGCTACAAGCTTTGGCAGTTTGTAACAGCCGGAACAGAATTCATCCCCCGTTTGTTGTGACACGCACACGTAATGTGTATAGGGCAGCAACTAATGAATGTTTTCATTGTCAATTAATCTTTCGATCAGTTTCTCTATTTATCGCTTGGTTGTTTGGTTGTTTTTATGTCAGAAAATGGTGAGAAATATTGATCACTTTTGTTTAAAACTAAGATGACGTCATACACTGTCTACAGTTGTCCACAACCCAAAGATATTCAGTTTATTGCCACAGTAGAAAATATTCACACTCATGAAGCTGAAATCAGAGAATATGGACATTTTTCTTTAAAAAAATTACTGAAAACAATTAATCAAGTATCAAAATAGTCGGCTATTAATTCAAAATGACTAATCGATGAGTGGACTAATTGTTGCAGCTCTAATGTGATACAGCATCAGCCTTGAGCCATAACCTCATGTTTGTTAGTTTATTAGATGCTTGATCTACTTACATACTCAAAATGGCAAACACGATTTTGATGGGATCACATTAACATAATTTCCCGTTGTTGTTGCCCTTTGGTGCCCCTGAATATTTAAATGATGTTTGGAGATAGGCATGCAAATCACATCTGATACAGGAGGCGTCTAACATGTTAATGGATACAAATAGAATTTGAATGCTTCTGTCTGTTCTAATCAGCAAATAAACCTACAAAAGGCTCAAATTAGAAATGATTTAATTCCCACAAATGAGCGACTGAACTTCTCAGCTCAATTGTTTTCTCAACCCTGTGACAGTTATGACACAAGCACAGTCATCGTAGTGGTTGTTGGCAGACGTGTAGCAAAATGCAGCTGCTGGAAACCTCAGATTTATCAGGAAAAACAGATAAGAATTTAACTTCATGTTTCTAAATATAACTTCACCTATAAAGATGACTGCTCTTCAATCATCAGCGCAGTATCAACCTACTGTGATCAGTTGCATTGTAACATGTCGCTTATTTGACGTCCTCAAAGATATGACTGCGAAAACAATTATGATTTCACTTTTATGACGACGCTCGATCAAAATGACGAACGACTCCAGGGAGATAAAAGAAAACTGACTCCATGCGGCTGCTGCGGTGCCAAGTGCGTGCAAAAGAATGCCATATTGGACAAATTAAGCACCAGTGATAGATTTTTCAAAGTCATACAAGAGCCTGAAAAACTTTCCATATAGAATGACTTATAGTGAAGAGCTCATGCATCTTTTGATTTACATCCTGCAGCTGCTGAAGATATTTAGAAGAGGCTCAAACCTCAACAGCAGTTTCTCTGCTGTCCCACTGAGATAAATAGTGAAATAGCTTTTCCATAGTGGAGTGTAGTAGATTTGTCATATAGACTGATGATTATTGTTCCATGGTGATTTTGCAACATTTGTGACAATATAACAACTGTTAGTTCGACTACGGAACAATATCTGGCTGGCTAAGGCACGCGATATTTAAAAATGCCTACATGTTTGTACATACAGTATCAATCTGTAATTATACTGTGTACTGTAGTAGCGCATACAAATATTCCAGTAAATTAAAGAATATAATTCACATGAGTTTTGGAAATTGAATCCACATTCTCGAGTTTCACCTTCTTCAATGAGAGGATTTCCTGCTCTTCTCTTATATCTTTGGTTGAAGTAACAAGACATTTGAAGACAGCATCTTGAGGTCTGGGAGGTAGTGAGGAGCATTTTTTAAACCACATTTCACAAACACAAATAAAGAAAATAAAAGATAATGTGGATCAATTCACAAAAGAAATAACTGTTTGTTGCAGTCCAAGAAAAATATCTGCCAGCTGCTTTAAAGGCACTAAATCCTTCATACACCACCTGCAATCATGCTCTAGTACAGTAAATACTCGTTAGTTTAGGATTGACAAGCTGACATTAACATGTGACATTTAGTCCCTTACGGAGTCGATTCATTGTTAATGGTTTCCTGTTCACGACGTGGAAAAGAAAATAGAGGGAAAGAAATCAAATTTTAGACAAACGCAAAATGAACATGAATCCTGTATTAGCAGCTGTGAGACACTGCATTTAGTTTATTATTACAAGCATATGAATGATGTCCTGTGTTGAGAAAAAAAACAAGGTGTGTGCATTCAAGCACGGTAAAACAGTTCGACAATGAAATGCTCTCAGATTGCATTTGTTGCACTCCCCAGAGCCGTCTCAAAGTCAGAGCCAAAGGCTGAGCGGACACACTCTTCACTCAGCAGATATTCATAACACACAGTCAGAGGTGGCTTCCTTTCTATACGCCAGACATCAATTTGGCAGGTTATGGGTCGGAAAATATTCTTGTTTTTATTTCTCACTGTGAAGAGATTCACCTCAGAGTACTTATGTAAATGATCATCAACTCCTGACAGAGTTTAACACACACAGAGACCTCAGACAGGGAGTGAACTCTGCAAAAATACATGAAATTAAGATAAAAAGGAATCATCATGTGTAAGCAGTGGAGTGAGCCATGGCAAACAATGAGAGAAAAATGACTGTATGGAAAGTAAGAATATTCCCATAATAGGTTGACAGGACCATTTTGTCTCTATAACTACATTAAGCACATCATCTACTATTAGGCTTATTAATATCACTAACTCATGTCTCACAAACAGTGTTGACTGCATGTTGGTATATGATAATAGTGAATCACACGATTAACATAAAGGTTATTACAGTTAACTAAAATTAAACTTAAAACTAAATCTAGGTTTGAAAAAACATTTCAGTTAGCCAAAATCAAAAACTAGACTTCAGAATATGAAGACAACATGAAATAAAAATATACTGGAAATGGTTTTAGTTTTTAGTCTGTGTCAATTTGGTACAACAAACATGAGGAGGCATTGTTGCGTATGTTTATTGAGACTGGGATGTCTCCAGGACTGTGAGGCCTTCAAAAAGTGTTGAACTAAAACTGAACCTTTTTAAAGAATAAACTATGAGCAATCGCACTCCTGAAACTTAACTGAATAAAAAAAACAAAATAATAATTAAAAACTCATTAAAAACTAATGAACAATACAAAACTATAATAGATCTGGCCCCATTTACAATAATTTAACATGCTATTACCGTAAACTGGCCTTTATTTTGAAATGTGATCAGCTTACTAAGATTCAGTAGCAACAGCTGATGAGGCTTTTTTCATTCTGTGCTTTCAATAGCACAATTTTAATCTATTTAGTTAAAAAATAACCAAAAATGCGAACAAAATGTTTTGGTTTTGAAAAGGCTGATTATTCTAAAGACCCGCAGCACTGTTAGCAGTTGAGGCCAAAAGTTAATTTCAAGCCCTGCAGGTAATAAACAAGGTTGGCATCCTCTAAGGAGGATTCACCGCAGGGAACACATTTGTTGAGAGGAACAGAAACAGTCCACTGATAAAAGATCCCAAATCAAGTTACTGACTGAAAAGAAGCCAGCAGGCCCGTTGAAACCTGTGAAATGTCAGTGGTGCTTAAAACATGGCCCTCGATTACAAAAATGTGGTTGCAATTTTATCCGCATTCTCTTCTAATTGCTTTACAGGAAAAAAATTTAAGAGGCGTTATTCAAACGAGATCCTTTAAATAAATTCACTGTACAGCAGCACATTGACGTTTAATTAGTGAATGTGAAGTATTTTCATCAAACAGTTTGAAAGTAATCTGCACAATTATGTAAATTATTTAATCAGGATGGAGGTGGTGGGAGGTCGTCAGTGATAACACAATAATTAAGATTTCTGTTGCACTGTTAGTTGAAGCAAATCTGCCCTCATTTAGATTATTTGTTTGAGACAAAAGTAATGAAATATGAATGTGTTATGTGTATTAATATAATATCAACACTATAATGTAGTAAATCTATTTAAAGATTGAAATATCTTTTACTGACATTACTGTAACATTTTAATATTTTAGCCAATGCAGCCTCCCAGACTGGCTTCAAATATAAGAAGCAACAATGAAAGCACACATTTATTATCTACTGAAATACAGACATTAGTTACAACTTTACAACCCTAGCCAAGGAGCAGAGACATCTACATTTTATGTAATATATCTAATATTCATTGTATGAATGATAATGCTAGTATTTTGTCTCCCATTTACTTACTGAGCAACGTGCTGTGTAGATAATTGTTTTTTAGTAATATGTAGATATTTGGGGCGTTATCTAGCCAGTAAAACTGCCCATAGCCCTTTAGCCTGTCTGAATGTTATTTTTAGTTATTTATTTGTTATTCATTTAAAAAATAGTTTTGACAAACAACAGTTTATCCATTCATCTAGTCAAGTTTTTTACTTTTTTTTATTTTTATTTTAATTCCTTTTACATTTGTGTTTGTGTCCCAGTTAAAGGGGCTCTGAGAAACTTCTGTGTTGTGTTGGAAGCTGGTTGTTAGCAGACTCTGTTTAAAAACTAACACTAGCTACTGTTGCGGTCTGTTAGCAGAGCGGAGCACTGGGATGTGCTAAGCCAAGCTAGGCTAACCACATCCTGACTCCAGCTCCATCTTAATGGAGAGACATCATGAGCTTGGTAACCACCTGTTGTTTTCCAGCCTGGCTGCTATGTTAGCCATTAGCCCTTAATTAGCATGGTCAAGTAGCAGCTAATAAGCCTTGCAGGCTAAGGACTACGAGGGAGTCCATATCAAATCCATTCTCCCATCTCCCCGAACCATTTCAACCGCCAAAGTCCTCAATTTCGTTACACTTTGAATGCTTGATACGAAAAATGATCTTCAAAAAATAAACTCCACTCATGAGGTTTAAACAAGAATCTACTTCTGCTCCATTGTGTTAGAAAAAAGGAACATCTGTGTGGGTGTCTTAAATGCTCAGTATAATCTGAACTGAACTAACAAAACGTGGGCCAAAAAGCATGACTGGAGGGAAAGAACAATCCTTTTCTTTGTGAGCTCACCGTGTTTTAATTATCCGTCTGCTGCTGGTGCTCACATTGAAGTGGCCCTTGAGTTAATGAACCATTTTGAGACCTTTTTACCAAATGATGAGTCAAATCGAGACTAAAACTTCTCGGTGACAGACAGTTTTAGCGTTTTGTTATTCTTTAGAGACATCTCTTCTAACACTTAAAGTAATTCAAACTTTGACACACAAGATGTTTATACACACCCGTAAGGGCACTTTAATGACTTAAGTTACACTTCAGTGTACCGAGCTGAAGAAGACACCTACACATAGATTTGTCTCTCTATACTGACATATTAACAATGCTGCACTGAATCTCCATGGCTGACATTATGCTGTGAGAAGATTTTGGCACTCATTAAAGACATTAAGTTTGACTCTCACTTTTGTTCATGAACTCTCTTTCTCTTGGTGTGAGTGACAGCAGAAGTTAAGCCATCGAGAAAAGAAAAGCAGTTAGGATTTACACCAAGTCTAAAATGTTGAAGAAAAAGAAATATGCTTCTCTGAGGCAACTATATTACAAGAAAAGGAAACAAATGGATGGAAAACCGATGAATCACATCAACAGGTCACATAATTTCATGCTTTATTACCTTTTTGGACTTCGGCTTAAGCTCATATTATTTAAGCATATTACACTGATACATACTTAAAGCCCTTGACCAAAGTTTGGCCTGTGTTGTTATTAATATTGGCAATAAACCATCATTACAAACCAAATGCCACTGTCCTAATACTTCAATATATTTGAGAAGTTTATTTGTGCTTCTGTTCTGCTTTTCATTTTTGACCCAAAACATTTTTCTTTCTGTCAGTTAAGGTCAAACTATTCTGTTCCAGTCTTTGTTCTCTTGTCATCATTTCTGGCACTTGTAGTCCAGATACATCTGACTTCTTCAATGATCAATAATTCATTTGAATGCTATAAAAGAGAAGAGTGAGTCAGAATGTGGGAGTAATGACACCTTTCAGCGAGAGCTATATGCATATAGCTATATATATATATATTTATATATGTAGCTCTATAAAAAGATATTCCTGGTGTTTATCTGAAAAAAAAAAAAAAAGGTAATGCCAAAAGACAAACATAGCTTTAAGAAAGCCTAAATGGAAATGCCAGCGCTTCAGGAGACATTTCCTCGCAACTGCATGTATCTGAAGCCAAACTATAATTTGATTAGGTATTTTGGAGAGCAGCATCATCCCAAAGCCTTTGCTAAGAGTTTCTGTTCTTGATTCTGTCAGCTTCACCAACAGGCAGTCATTGAGAAAGAACAGCTTGCCTAACAGTGCAAACATCCACTCCAATGTCTTTGAGGACGGCTGTATTGGGAAAACAAGCTTCGTTTCTGTGTGTAAGGTATTAACGCCAAAATGGTTTCCAGCGTTGTTAAGTATGAAGACATCAAGCATCAAAGCCAGGGAGCTTATTGACCCTTGTGTAATGATTAGAAATTAAGCCCAGGAATTCCCAATGAATAGAAAACGTATAAAAATGAGCATCCAGGGAGGGATTTGATAACAGATAAGAGCAAAGCTTTGAATAAGACTGGAAAACAGGGATATAGTTGAAGCTTGATGAAATGAATCCCTGCTGTTTTTACTCAGATCAAAGACGAGATGCTGTCATATAAACAGTTTCTCTTAATGAGGACAGACAGATGTATGTTATGTATGTACAATTATTGTGTGTGTTAAGACTCTATAATGAGATTATGCTATGCTTCACGGTATTCATATGGGACATGCAATCTCCATCCCAGCCTTAAGGAGACAGTGGCACTTAGGTTCTGTATCAATCAGAATGAAGAATGCAGGATTTTAGGTCCACAGGGACCAGCTTCCACTCCCAAGTCTCATCTCTCTGTAGTGTATGATAGATCTTGTATACTTGCTTGTCCAACTTAACATAACTTTCTTGTTATTTAGATGAACACAAAACCACCCAACAGCTCAGATCCAGCACTCCCTGCACAACACTCCTGCAGAAGCGAAGCAAACTAAAGTTTCTGGCCTCCTCATTCCACTTAAGTGGCCACAGTCTGCATTGCGGGCCATCGGTTTCAATGCCTCGGACAAACTCTGTTTTCCTAAAGTGCTGAGTCAGGGCCACATCTGCTGGAGAAACTATTTTATCATTGGGTTTTCCCCACACGTCTGCTGGGTGATTTGTTGTGTGCAGCTCAAATTTAAGCAAGAGCCTGAGGTGGTTTTGAGGTGGTTGTGGGAGGCCCTGTCAGCAGCAGCAGATACCTGAGGAGCAACGGGAGCACCCTCTCTGTATCAAATCTGTCGGATCCATCATTTGAACTGCGCGAAGTAAGGTGATATGTACCTGGGGGACAGCAAGAGTTTTCTGTGTTGAGTTTTTGTCTCAACACAGGATATAGCATTATTTGAATCAAAATGTGATGACAGGTTAATGCCAACATGGTCATTTTGTTTATAACGATGGTCACTGTGTTAGATCAGGAAATTCATTTTCAGGAGTCATCAATTACTGCTGTGACTCGGCCGAGAGACATGTATGCGTAGTTTGCCGTCTTTCATAACTTGCGAGATCTCGTCTGGAAGGAAAAGCGCAAGACCAACTTACGGGATCATGATCCTGTTGTACCCCGCTGTAGCCATCGGTCACCGGCTCTGATCTATAAGATCCCTGCGAAACGCGAAAGAACTGGTTTGAGAGTACGCATTGGCTCTGAAACAGCCCTCGAATTGCTTTGGTCGAAAAGAAAAGCCTAGAAAAGACAGAAAGCCAACTGTGACCTTTTCTCTGTTGTCACCCGCAGCATCACCATTCTTCATCTTTAGTTTGCAACTTTTACAGTTGTGCATGGAGAGCTCTGCGCTCCTACTTCACTGTGGAGGGCAAAACATATCCAACATGCTGGTCTTTGCAAGATGCACCATTGGTTGTCCACTATAATACACCAGATCAAATGATCGATCGTCATGCCCCACACCCATTTTTATTCCTGAAACCCCAAACTTTAACTTTGACTGCTGTAATGTACATCTCATGTTGCAAAGAAAGATAACAGGAGGAGAGCTTTAACTTCTGAATCAGTCTTTTTAAAAGCCAGAATGTGCAGGCAACACTTTAAAAAAGCTTTCAACTGTTACTCAGAACTACAATTACCCCCTGATGGTTGTATGCTCCCGCGCACCAGTCATTTTGCTGTTCCTGAGCTATGGTGTTGAATAATGGCCAAAAAATTGTTTGCAGAATATTATGATTATGATGATTATCAATAAAATGTCGGAACTTCATCATTTTATCCTTGTGGACATTTCTGTAAAATGTTGTCGTTACTAGATATTAAGTGAATTCTTGAGTCAATGCCAAAAATGTCTTTTCAGAGATCACAGTGACCTTGACTTTGACTACCACAATCTAATCAGTTCATCCTTGAGTCCGATTAAATGTTTGTGGTAAAATTTAAGAAGTTTACAAGAATGGGATGCCATGAGGTCGCAGTGATCTTGATCTTTGACCTTTGACCACCAAACTTCAATCAGATCCATCGTTGAGACCAAGTGGGTCTTCCCTCAAAGCATTCTTCAGATATCCCACTCACAAGAAGTGGGCGGACAGACGGATGGATGAACGACCCGAAACTATCGCTGGTGCGGACGCATAAAAATAATGATCCTTAATTTGAAATCTTCGGTAAACTCTGAGAGCTTGATAATTCTGTAATCACCCTTGTCATGAAGCGAGCGTCCAGCTGGGGGAGTTGAAAAGTGATCTCTCAGCTGAAGTGTCTCAATCTATCGTGATGGACTACTTACTCCTCTCCAGTCCATTCCATAGAGATTTATGGCCAAGTTGAGTGGACTGGCTGCCAGGCAATTACCATCAAGTGGATCCTATTGCACCTCTTTGTCACTCTAATACTAGAAATTTGGTTCTCATTAGATAAATGTCAGAGGGAATTAGGGCTTTCATTTATTTTGTGTGACACCAACTGACACCTCTATGTCTATCTCTGGCAACTTCTTTTCCCCATGAGTGCTTGTCCGCTCACCTGCGTTGGCTTGACAAACCATGCCAAGATACAAGGAAGAAAAGGGAGTTACTGTAGGAACGCTGAACACGAATAAACCAATCTCAAGTGCACAGAGGAGAATGCAGAATACAAAATGAAAGGATTTCAATTAAAAGTGCATAATTTTGCCACGCTCTGCTCGTCACACTGGGAGATGTGATGAGTCATCGGCAGGAATTGATGAGAAGCTGCAGACAGGAAGCAGGAGTTACTGTGTCCACGGGGATCAACTGTCTCCACATCACAGCTGAGGAGCATGACCCACAGCTGGGCCTATCAATGAAAGTTTGCGCGCGTGTTCACCGACACCCCCAAGAAAACGTCAATACTTGTGATATCCTGACGACTGCAGTATAAACAGCCACACGACGGAGCTTAATTATGATCCATAATCGCTGTCAAATGGCTGCTCCCTCTGGTTGGTAGCACCATTCACACAGAGGCCACAACAGAGAACCAAGTCTGGACAGTGATGTGCCCTCGTGAGAGATGCAGAACTAATGACTTGGTTCAGTGTGGAAGAAAATGTAGTGTGTGTGACACTAGTCAGTGACTCTCATGGGAAGCAGCTCGAGTGTGTGTGTGTGTGTGTGTGTGTGTGTGTGTGTGTGTGTGTGTGTGTGTGTGTGTGTGTGTGTGTTTGTGGGTGGGTGTTTGTTAGCTGTGCCAAGCCAGTGTAGCAGACCACAACCACAACACATGTTTAGGGATTATCACTCTGCTACTGGGAGGGAGACAGGAAGAGAGCATGAAAAGTGTATTGGAGAGCAAGTGTTAAATGTAATGGTGACAGAGTAGAACTACAATTCTGCATGTCTTCATTTTAATAAATATGTGTGTTGTCCTGTCTGTCAGTGTGTGTATTTGCGCACGTCTCTGCAAGAACCGTCCACTGCCAGTTTACTGGTGCCAACATGGAAAATACCCTGCTCATTCTTGTTTCAATGCATAACACAATTGTCGGTTGATTTCAGAATTGTAAGGCTCAAATCAAGATTCCGAATCATGTCTGGGCAAATGGTGAACACTGAAATAAGTACACGTAGAAGCACACCACTGTGAGCACTGTCGGAAGGACCAATAAACTCGGAGGAAGGACACAAGCGGCTGTTTGTGCCAAGAGTCGAGAGGCATGTAGTCACTGGCACACAGCTGCTACAGAGAGGGAGGCGATAGGACAAACAGATAAAACGGAGAGGGAAGAAATGTGAGGAATGAGAGAGAAAGTGTCAGAAAAAACAAGTGAGAAAAATGTGCTGACCGATTGGAAGAGTAAATACCGCTGGTTTCAGTATTGAGAGGAGTAGAAGGACAGTGAAGCAGAGGTGGACTTGCAACTGCTTCTCTTCACAATGTTGCCACAGCAAAGGCTCACAACAGCTGTCACAGTTGAACTTTATGGCAGCGACAATATGGCAACAGATGAGGTTCATGGCATTATTTTGATATGCCGCTGTCATCTAACCTGCCCCGAGCAATACCACCAGAGGATTAGAACTTTTTCAAGCAAAGGACTGTAAGCCAATCATTATTTAACATGACAGCAGATTCCTTTTAAGTAAAACAATTCAGTTCAGAGCCTCACATTCGGCGTCGCATTTGAACTTGGGAGCTGGCGTTGATGACAGCGCGTATGATTAAACATGATGTAAGTGTTTTGTAGAAAAATCTGGAAGGCAATTACGTCTCTGCCACTCTCAGAAGTTTTTTCCCCAACCTCACAACCTTCCAAACACTCTTGATGAAATATTCAGAGTCAGAAAGTGAGTGAACTTGGAATGGAGGCCGTCAAACCCAGACGAACGGCAGGGGTTTCGGAGGGGTAATCAAGAATAACGTAGGCAGAGAAACAGAAAATAAACGAGCGGATGATCTTTTACTTTTATTCCCCAGTGGAGCTCCCAATTTGAGCTGAAGCCACTCGGCACCTGAGACGAGATGAGATGGAATCTCGCCGCCGTTCATATGGGACTCGGAGTCATTAGCAGCACATTGGTTTCAGGATCAAACAGTTGTGACGGCAAATCAGGGGAACAAAACCGCAAGGATTCGGCGGCTCAATTGAAATGCAGTGTGCAATTAACTTTATAATCTGTTTACAAATGAGGTCTACCCTGCTGCAATCTCTGGAGTGTGTGGGTGAGCATATTTGTATGCAGGTGGAGGGAGTCCATTTGTGTACTCGACATGAATACGTGCGCATTCATTCTCGTCACCTATGTTTAAAAAAAAGGGCGTTCATAAGCCATATGCCTCCACATCTAATCAAATCCTGGAAACTGCATATAAATTGTTCTAAATATCCTAACAGCAAATTCTTCCTTTACATATTCAATACGTATCAACACTTTTAATGGAAGAGTGCGTTTCGGTGAGATTTATCTGCACAGATCATGATGCGAAACACAGAGGAGCAGAAAGAGAGCGAGACAGAGAGGGGGAAAAAAAGTGGGAGTGCTGTATTAGTTTGGAAAAGAGGGCATTTTTCCAACATTGAATGATTTATCGAGATGAGCTAAAATAGTTTTGCATATGAAAAAGGGCAGACTAAAAGCATTTGCCAATACATTAGAGACAGGATGTGTGTAGCTACGAAGCCAGAGTGTGAGGACACCGCCTGTGATGGCCACAAAGTGATATAATTATGCTTGTGTGTGTGAGCATGCACATGTTAAAGGTTTCACACACATCGCAGTGCATTGCGCTCTTCCGTTCGCCATCCCCGTCCATTTGTCCGTCTGTGCCCATCTGAACAGTGCAGAGGATATAGACATAATTTTCCTCAGCCGGTAGCCGAGCACCAAGCTTCTCTGACATTTGAAAATGGCTCACAACTTCGCCAGGAAATCACCGTGGTGTAAATAGTTTCTATAGTGCCCCCCTAAGGGAAGAAAACATGCCGGTGTATCACACTGCTTAATACAATTTAAAGTTTGGATCATATATTATTCTTTTATGGGTTTTCAAACTTCTATCTGTTTCCGTTCTCTCTGCCTTTCTGCTTTATTTTGCTTTAGTTTTTCTCCTTCTCCTCAGTCCGACCCATAAACATCACATCTAAGTAGTCAGCATCACAGTCGAAATGCCATTATGCTGTCATATAAAGTTTTGTTTTTAAAAGGTGCTTCGAGTCAGTGTGAAAACAACCAATTATATCTGTGTGCAAAGGTGATGCTGGTTGGAAAACAATTCACTCCATTCACATTCTGATGAGACATACATTAAAGGTGACACTGGTGCTGATGGCTAAAATGGCCGCTTGTCATTGGATTATTAGTCAGTCACCTGAAGGGGACCTATTATGCTCATTTCCACCTCAGTATTCTTATTCTACAACTCCACTAGAGTAGCTTTGTATGATTCAAACTTTTTTTTTTAAATACTGACCATTCATGCAGCCCCCTCAGTTTATCCTCCGTCTGAAACAAGCAGTTTCAGCTCCCATCTGTCCAAAGTCCCCCTCCCAAAAAGCTTAATTTTTCCTGATAAGTCAACCTTTTGCAAGCCTGCTAAGGGGCAGCAAACAGTGCTTGTGAGCAGAGGGAAACCAGAAAATATTTTCTCTATAACATATGATCCAGATCAGAGTCTTGGTCTGAGCTGCTGTAAATCACTTCAGTATCCCTGTACTTTGGGGGCATGCTGTGCCTGGAGGAGATGACCAATAAAGAAAGATTTTGTGGTTCACAGGGCTTCCTTTTATATACAAAAACCTCAATATGTGAAACTTTGGTTCAATGTACAAATCTAAGATTGTGACATTAAATATATATGACAGAAAGTAAGGGACACATCAATCAAGTGACTGCGAGCTCTTTTCTAAAAGTTTAGAAACTTTTCAGACCCAAAAAGAAAAACACTAAATGGCACATTTGATAATTGTAGCCTGGTCTGTGGTGTTATGTGAGCGTACGGATGAAATTAGCAATTATATTTGAGTTTGACGTACAGAAAGCTCCACAGATTCTCAAAAAATGAAAAAAGGAATACATTACTCAGGAACTCACTGTGGGAAAAGAGTACATTTTCTTTTTCATTTTCACAGCTGATGGAGTATTGTGAGTCACAATTTGTGACATATGATAAAAATCTAATTTAGCTACGCATAGGCAATATTTGCCTCTTTGTTTTCCAATACAGCAGCTCCGGGCTTAATATTAGTCTGAAATCAAAGCTGAGCTACTGTTGTTTGGTTTATGGAGCTTCAGGACCAGCCACTTCTGAATAATAATGTACACGACGGACATACAGTATATTATGTAAATTACATTTTTGAATTAATAAAAGTTGAGTTTCCATATTTGAATTCAAGGCAGAACGACTCAAATTCAGCAAGCATTCACTCACACATCTACCATAATTAGACTCAAGAGACACAACTCTTTTTTTTTTCTCACTAAACAAGCCAACAACATCGACAGAATTTCATGTTTGCCTGCAGGGGAGCCAAACTTCTGTGGCATTGCAGATTAGGGCTGCATTAAAGTCCAAGCATGGCTTCTTTGAGCACAGGCCAAAGACAGGCTGTCTGATATGGAGACAAATGAAAGGCAGAAGCGAGAGATGGCACTTGTATTACCACGCAACAGACTGGGGACAGATACACTATCAGACAAAAGAGCAGAGTGTGTGGCCTGCACCGGACTAATTGTCACTATGTAGTATTACAGCAGAGAGTAGTGATTGAGGCTAATGGAATAACACACATCCAGCCTGGTGTGGCCACTTAAACAGAGGGAGGTGTGTGTACGTGTGAGTGACCACCGGCCAGATAATGATGACCCATAATGCATTTTGTGGTGACACGGGCCGTGGGCACACATATGGCGGGGATGGATAAAGTGGATGGACAAAAAAAATACAGAGGCATAAAGAGGAGAGAGGTACATAAGGATGGAGGGGTTGGAGGAGAGTGAGCATGTTTGTGTCAGGGAATGAGACAGGTGATGAGGTAACGAGCGATGGTTAAAGAGAAAGAAAAAGTGCGAGGAGAAGAAAAAAGTGAGACAGATGAGGAGAGAGAGAGCTTCAGTCTTACCATGTCAATGAGACTCTCCTGGATCCGGTTCAGTGTGGTTCTCAGTCTGCTGCTGATAAGGCCCAGGCCCGATGACTCATACTGTAGAATACACACACACACATACACACACACAGTTAAGTGTCTGCACCGTGCACAAACCGTTCCCTTTATAAGAACACACACTTCAGAGGAGTGTGAGAGCACGCACACGCATACACACGGCAAACATCTGCTCCCGTCTCACGTAGTCAGAGACGGGAGGATTTTTACTTTACTGCTTCTAGTCAGTCTACTCTAATCCAAAAAAGGAGGAGGAACTGGGAGGAACAGACATCAAATATCAGACAATCACACCGGCTACAGCTGATGACAGATGAGAGGTAAAAAGAGGAGGGCGGGGAGGGTGAAGGCACAGCAAACTCAACATCGAAATGATTCTGAAATCGCTTTCAGATGTGCTTGATGTCACTTGAAAGAGCATATCACGCACACCTTGAAGGCTTCAAATCAACCACACCACAACAAGCGCTGACTATATTTTGGTCGCACAAGGTGGGGACAACCTTGCATGTTAGTCATATTAATTCCAGAGATCTACTCTTACCAGGCAAGCAGGGCCAACCACCCTGGTAGTGCCCGCCTCTCTGCCACCATGAGCTGGCAAAGATGGGCTTGGGACGGGCTATGGATGACAGATGGACAGCAGAAAGGAAAAACAGGAAGCAAAAGTGAAATACAAGACAGTATAAAGAAAGAAGCAAACAAACAGAATTAGATTTAATGGAGGTAGTGGGTGGGATTACTCTTGTACTCTACACTACCATTGCCTCACATTTAAATGGTCTTTAATTTGGGAACACTGCTCATCAGCCAGGTAAAGTGAGGAAATATCTGATTATTGGTGTGTCCTTGTAACCAGGATACATTAAAGCTGCCTTCTTTGTGTCCACGCAAAACTTGCACTTTTCCTGAAGTTGAAACACGCTTCAATGTCACTTTTACATCTCTCACATGTGATACGAAGCTCGAGATGTTTGAAAATGAAGCGTCACTAGTGTGTTTGTCCTGATTGCCTGCGTTTCAGAGACTCCAACTGTAAAAAGAGTTCAAAGCTCCTCAAAACTCAACTTCAAACATGTTCCAAAGCTTTCAAGTTGGACCAACTATTTTTAGAAACTTCCAAATTAGCTCTTGAAACCTTTGATATAAATGGGGTCACGCTCAACTCAATGCATCTTAAGCAGTGAAGGCCATTCAAATTGACATCAGTATATACAAAAGGAAACAATACAATAGCTGTTCTGTCTACCACAATAGTACAGTTGCCATGGAGAAGTTCACTTGTGTGCACTGTACAGATGTGCACATGGTAAAATGGTAAGACAATTGTTAACAAATGAACACATTAAAGAGGCATCCCACAGATTCTGCACACAAAGTTCAGTTTAATCGTTGCCATTAGTACTTGACAGCCTTTGAAATGAGCTGTATATTTGATTCTGTGTCTAAGAAGGGAGTTTTGTAAGGTTTGGAAAAATGAGCCCAACAATGTCATCAGGGATAACCCTGATGATGACATCAGGTTAATCTGAGCAACAAATGTAACGTCCTGGAGAGAGATTGTTTCTGTCCAGTCTCATCTCCAGGCCGTCAAATACTGATGCTTTGAGCTGGTGTCCGACCTGATCTGCCAACCCAAAGCGTCAGTATCTGATGACAACAGGCAACATGTGAGATGTGCCTCATATGAGTTAATGCAAGCCAAACTGAAGGAGTCTGTGTCGAAATCTGCTGATATGTGTGGTAGCTCCCTTGGATTTAGTATTGGTGGGGATCATTGGATAGCATTATTTAATAGAAAGTCTTTAGACTGTGGATATCACGTGGGTTGTCGTGTGTTGTGGGGAAGGGGAGGTGCTGTGGATGGTGTTTACTTTCAGTTTTTGCTTTTGTTCTCACTGATATTGTACGCACTGTATAGACTGCCACCTCAGAAGTAAGTTTTATACTGTAATGCCACAGGGTGTTTGGAAAAAAAAAGGTTGGACAGGTTGGAGGAAGGAAGCGTCTAATGAAAGATGCCATTGAGCTGCATTATGGGAGATGTAGGATTAAGGGGTTTTCGGGTATTTCTTGTACTAGAGACGAAAATGTAAAATTTTGACGACTCACTTTTAAATCTGTTTCTTTTATGTTTGCAAACTTAAGGCAAGTGCAAGACTGAATACTGAATTGCTGGAGCACCCCTTTAATTGCCCTCATCCTAAAGGGCATTTGTCTTGCTCTCTTTTTCTTACAAAATCCTTCTTCCGTCTATTTATCACTTTTCCAAAAAACTGTTAGTAAACCTGCCTCTGTCAGTCCGAGGAGCAAAAAAGCCTGGTTATTAATGGTGATGGAGAATCCGTTAGCATGGCACATAATGCATCTTTAGCACGTGCGTGACAGAGTCAATAGTGCAGCTTGACTTGACAGGGCCAATGTACACAGATAATGGGGTATTTACCCTTTTGAATATTAATGTCACCCATTACTGTTCAAGCATATAAGTTGTGCAGCTCTATCTCGATTCCAGCGGTGTAAAGAGAGCAGATCCTAGGTCAGAATACCAGCATATGTGCATAGTAATTTCCATCAGCTATTTAAAGATTCATGGGGACATTAGCATTTTTCCTGTAGGTGCCTCTTTGAGCGAGACTGTTCATGAAATGGGCGGGTTCATGAAATTACACTTAATGAGGACTGGTGGAAAAAAGAGAAAGTGAGAGTTTAAGAGAGATGCAGACAGACAGATAAAGAGTGGCAGGGGAGTAATGAGAGGAGAAAAACAGGAGGGATGAAAGACAAGCAGCGCTGCGTGAAAAGAGCATTAAGATTAGGGATACTGTAGAGCACAGAGGATGAGGGAAAAAAAGGGTTAAAGAGCAGGCTTGACTGAGAAAAATGACACACGGTATATGTGTAATGTAGACGGTGATATAGATAAAGGAGTGATATGAATGATGTGATAGAAACACACACTCATACTGTACATGGACCCACGTTGGGCAGATTGAGATGAGAAAAGTGACCAATTGACAAGTTGTCAACTCACCAGTGTGTCACCTTCTCTCATCTCCCCATGACACACACACACACACACACACACACACACACACACACACACACACACACACACACACACACCTATTATGTGTAGTGTAGCGGCCCCCGCAGAGCGTTCAACCTCTCTATCTCTTCCACCTTGATGGGACGGAAGTCATTTTGCTGCTATCATTACCACTTCCCTGAGGGCGATACTGACACAAATGCTGTTTTTTTTCCCTTTGTGAGGCGCAGTATAAATGACATGATAGTCTTCAGATGGAGTGGGGGCGACTGGGCTCGCTAACTGTAACCTATCGTTCAACTGAAATCTTTACTGAGGCAGACAGCAATGAGAAAAGATGGAAGCAGCAGTGATTCTCTGTCTCACTGTGTATCATCTAATAAACATAAATAATTCAGAACTCCAGATTTAGAAATAAAAAGCACCAGAAGTAATATTATGTAACTGCAGCATTGCAATGACAAAAAAACAAAAACAAAGACAAAACTTATGATGACTTGTGGGGTATGACTGACTCACTTCTTTATTTTTAGTCGCACTGTACGGAACAACACACACACTGACTTTTATTTTTTGTTGTGTTTATTGTATTTTTGTTCAATATTTTATGGCTTTACTTAAAAAAATACAACACAGATATGATCCAAAATGAGGGGACAGAGAGATGTGAAAAGCTTGACCCTGGTGGCACCTTAAACCTGTAGGTCACCAAAGCACTCCAGCTGTTTCCTATGTAAGCCCGCACAAAGGCAGCATCTCGATGCCTGTGGACATGACGACATCAGGATGTGCCAATGTCCTGTTTCCCGACATCAATGTGTCAACTCTCCGGAAAAGCAACAATTTTATCACCTTCGCTGGTACACATTTATTAAGCAAGTGTACAGGTTTATAAACATGAATTGCAACTTTACAATAAATGAGTGCTTAATAAGTGTTTATAAAGCATTTCATTGTTTATTAAAGTGAAATAACTGAAGTGTTTCCCATTTACCTCCCAACCACATCTGTCTTTACAATGTACTGTATGCGTTGGCGTATTTTATAAATGTCAACAGATGCTTGTGAAATAACATGACACTGTTGTATCTATGGTGGTCGGTATGGTTATGAGTTCTGTCTGTTTTACAGTTTGATGAAATGCAGCTGGTCGCAAATGTTAAAACTGACAATAACATTTGAACAGTCGCAACAGAAATGGCAAAAACTGATTCAGTCACAAGGAGCAAATTTGACTGTAAAGAGTAACTACAAACAGTCTAAAAAATCTGATTATGCCTTGCCAGCCATTGTTCATTGTTTCTTGTGTAGAGTTATTTGTTTTATAATCTCAAAATTTTGCTCCCATCTCCCATTGATTCAGTGTGATTTTGATTTGTATTTCTTTTATTTAGGAGGATTAAGGACTACTCTGTAGAAGCTTATGGGGATCCTATTAAACAATAAAGAATAAAGCTAGAAGTGACAATACGCTTTTTTCATGTCCAGCAGTGATGTACCACGGCACTATAGCAATAAGATACATGCAGCTACTTGTGGTCACGCTCAAGAGACACGTACCATCATCACGAACAGGCCAGTGCAGCTGTGTTTTTCTCTATTTAAAATCTAATGGAGAGTTATTCTTAATCACACTATGCTTGTGTGTGTGGTAACCTGTCTGTGTTTTACTCATTGGTCTTCAACATAAATATACACTGTTCAATCAAACGGAAGCGTAGCGATTCAAAAATACTGTACCATGTCATTGCGTCCAAAGAAGGTGTAGACGGCGTACAGGTAGTAGTCGAAGAGCTGTGACACACAGTGGATGACGTCGAAGGCGATGGGCTTCAGAATGTTCATCATCTGCATGTACTTCCCTGTGTGGAGATGAGAAAAATATACAGCCACCAAGAAGCTGAGGTCATGTAGATATATGTGGTCATGTAGAATAAGGCACTATGAAGTGTTTTATAATGAGTAATAAAGAGCAAATATGCTACTAATATGCATGATAATAAGCAACAGTTAATGGTTAATATGTAAACTCCAATATAAAGTGTTAGCAACTACATTGATATAATAATAATAATAATCATAATATAATGTAAGGCAGGCAGAAGTTATTGTTCTTTCTTCCAAGTTTGATAGATGAGGGAAACTGGTCGTGTCAAAAGTATTTCTGCGACAGAGATAGGGAGTTTGAGGAAAGGGGATTCTTTGCCCCCATTTTAATCACATCACATCTGTTCTTAAGTACATCTGGTAGGAGATTAAAAGAGTTAAACTACAGTTACTTAATCACGGTGGAACCACATGCTTTAGGGAGGAACTTTCGCAGGAACACATTGCATTTGCATACACTTGAGGGCAAGGATTTAATTTAGCAGCAAGGTAATAAAAGCAATGAGGAGAGAGGTACAGGGCTGTAATAAGGTTATCATTGACTCAGAACTGATGAATGGAGGCAAGAAAAGGAGAAATAAACTCAATCTAGCTGGCTTTGCCACTGAGACAGCACTATTTCTCTCACACTCTCATTTTTCACGCCCCTTCGCTTGAATTCTGCACCATGAACTTGGGGAGCAATCTAATTCCATCAAAGACCTGCAGAGAGTGAATTAGAAGTGATTGCTTCGAATAAAACTTTGGCTTTTCACACAGTTTTGCCACATGGCTATAAATCAATATTACCAATGGTGTGAAAAAAGAACAAGGATTCTTCTTTATCCTGTACGAGCACGAAAGTTTTAAAGTATGACTAGAAAATGCTTGGAACAGGTTTTTTTTTTTTAGTGTTTGAAATCTTAAGAATAGTAGCAGATCTGTATTAGCCTGACTTATGAGACCAATCCATGCAGCATAAGATTTATTCAGCCATACAACCCACACAGGAGAGATAACTGCCTCGTCTAATTCCTTTTCACACATGAAAATCACATCATAAGGGCCACATTGCCAAAGGGCACGCCATGCCAAGGAAGGGCCACGACATTTTCATAGACTCGTAAAAGAGATGTGTAAGCACCTCTCGGGAAGCAAAAGGTCAGAGCAAAAGGCGAAAGGCTAACCATTATAAGTGTGGCTCAGTCACACAGGTAGCAGTGGACACCTGAGTGTGCCGATCGTGACTACCTGCTTGCGTCACATGTGAATAAATTGAATTCTCAGCAGGCTAGAGAGCACCCCCACTGAGGCTGCCTCTCAAGGAGAGCTAAGTGGTGGAGGTGTGTATGTGTGCGAGTGCAGGACTCACCAACAAGCCGGATGACGTTGAGGGTGGTGTTGGTGAGGATTGGAGCGTTGGTCTTATTTAAGTTGTAGTCAGACTTTTTCTTGCTTCTGATGGTCTCGCGGGACACGCTGGAGAGAGAAAGTGGGCCAGAGTCATGAGAAATGAAGAGACTCAGTAATATATGTTAACATCACTAATCCTCAGCAACGATCGGCCAGGTTCAAAACCTTAGTGCGGGTCAGAGGCTTGTAATTGATCAATCAGAACCCATTACACAATGCAGGAGACAAAGAAGGACCCAGGTGGTGATGTCTCTGAACTGGTGATCCTGGAGCGCCAGACAGCCTGACTCTGATCGTCGAGCCATATTAGCCAGCAATCATTACATGGGCCTTCTAATTTCTGGATGTGACCATGAGACCCATTCAATAATTATCCATGAGTGATACCTGCTTATAAGAATGGGAAATTAGCATTTAAGTGACTATAGGCTAATGTCAGGTTAATACAAATGGCGAGCAGGAAGGTGAATGCGGTGAGAGTAAGAACAAAAACATCAAGTACGTCAGACCGGTGAAATGACGAGGCTCGACACTGAACAAAAAGATTACAATACCAGTAGTAAGACACTGGATGACAGGAAGTGATTAATTTAACAATGCCTCTGTAATGAGGAGCTACTGAATAAGTAATATTACTGTATGTGTTGTTTTGAGGGCAAATCTTCAGATATGCACTAATACAAGCACACGCACAATCCTAGGTTCTTCATAATTCAGTACAGCACACACACACTGTCGCTTTACTGAAAAAAAACAAGAAACTGAACAAGGAGGGTTATAAAATTCAAAAATCCACCATGCTGCATCAAAAGCATTCATGTTTATGGTTATTTGTAATGCACAACATATCTATTTGAGAGCAGGGTGTTAATAATTACAGCCACTTGACTTAATTGAAAAAGGCAGCGGCACAATGAAATGGAAGGTTCCAGAGGCCTTCTTTTATTTGCTCTATGAATGATTCTTATGTCGCACTAGTGTGTAAAATGTGTAAACTGCATATTTCTTTGACAAATGTGTGTTTTTCATATTTATTTATTTTTCTTTAGTTTATTTGGTTTATTTATTCATTTATTTATTTTACTTTCTCCCTTTTATTGATTTACTCTGTATCTGTTTATTAATCTGCCAAGCTCAGGCCTGTAACAAAAGATAGCAAAAACGATGAAAATGGTAATTATTAAAAAAAAACTAAAAACAAAATTACAGCTATAATATGTTAATTGTTACCATTAATTATACTATGAACTACTAAAAAAAAAATACAACACTTTCCCCAACTGTATTCAAATTTCTGTTTCAATTGAAAATTAATCCTTTTACACAAGGTGCAGAGGAGCATCGCCTTTATTAAACTGCAACTAACCTTCATTAGTCACCCATTACGTAGGCGGAGGTGGGAAGAAAGAGAATTTTTCATTGGTAGATAAAAAGCTTTGTACAAGCTTTCTGCCTGCTTTGCAAGGTGAGGCAGAGGTGAGCTACAATTATTAATGCAGATAATATTATTTTGTGTCTGTGATTTACATGAGCTACGTCTTTTCTGTGTCTTTTTATGTTATGTTTTATAAAAGAGTGAAGGTACAGTAACGAGGGACACTTGGACAAACTACGTAGCTGTGTGTCTTCTGCTTTTCGTAAAACAATTTGACCTGCTACTGACCTCTTGAGGGGGACATCGCCCGTCTGCTCATCAACGAAGTCCTGCTTTAGCTCCTCTGGGACATCACTGTCGCTGTCGTAATCTTGATACACACTCTTCTCCAGCTCATCTGACTCGTACTTGAGAAACGGGCGCGAGAAAGATCAGATGAATGTCACAGGAGAGATACAGCACGGATGAATTGAGTAAAAGGGATAAAACAAAGTCAAAGTCTCTCCAGTTCTGGAAGAAAAGTGTGGAAAATTGATGCTGTGGGGAAATCGTGTCACTGTTGTTCATCAGATAACACCCTTAAATGAAAGGTCCATGAAGGTTTTAAAAATAACAGGAAATACAAACCGGAAAAACCAAATTGTGTTGAATAGCTGCGATTAAATCATTTTATTAACATTTTATTGAAAAGGAAGTGTCACATCTCAATCTTTTAGCACCAGTTGGCGCATTAACCATGAAACGACTTTCTTCAGGAGGAAAAACAGAGTTTGGTTAAACCTCCCCCGGAAGACAATATTTTCTTTGTCCTTAACTTCAAGCTCAACATAGCAGCCATATAGAGAGGATTACAAGCTTAGGAGCGACCCAGGCTAGGGCTCCTGCATGCCTTATAGGTTAGATATGTTAGATGCAATATTGCGTTTCATGTTGAGCCTGAAAGGAAAACATACAGATAGAAAAAAAGCGAGGGCAGTGTGTTGCACCACCTTTATTATTTATTTATTACTAAGAGTAATACTGTTTCAAAAAACAGGCCTTGCAGGAAAAACTAACGGATTGGGGACTTTTCATAGTCAGAGGAGGAGCACATGTGTTTAACAGCCACAGTATAAGACAATATTGTGTGGATCACTTTATCCAGGCTATAGCTATCTTGATGAACCCTACAGAAGCTTTAAAAGGATACATTGGTTTTCTTCTCTCTCTTTTATTTGTGGTGTGACAACATGTCGGAGCTGAGGAGTGCCATATGAGACTTACAAGCATTTATACAGAAGTTGTTATTTCATTTCGGCCCTCGACTCAAGACTATGAAGCCAGAGTAGTTGGTGCAACAGTTTCCGGTCAACGAGGCGATACATTTGTGTGTGTGATGACAAAGACTCTAAATCTCCTCAAGGAACAAGAGGACCCTGACTTTAGACAATCGTAGCTGCCAACAGGGTCTTGCTAATGCACAGACTGGGATGTTTATAACTCTCCTCAAGACAGCAGCCACTGTTTGTGTGTTGTTTAGTATAATGGTTGCCCATTATCTTTTCAAATATAGATTTTGTCAGGCAAGCGAAAGTGCTTGTTTTCAGTTGTTGGACAAGATAGGAGGCTTACACTCTCTCCCAAAATCAAGCTCGTCTGGTCTCTTCTTGGTCTGAAGATGAAGTTGCACAAAGTATACTGATTAATGTGCAGTGAAACCGGCTCTCGGAGAGAGAGAATAGCGATTTCTCTTCTCTGTCAATTATGTATGGTGCTAAAGTGGCAGGCCGGGTAGTTTCACTGGACGGCAGTAAACGTTTCTTTTCAGGTCAACTGCTGCCTTTTTATATTTAACTCGTAACAGAGTAGAAAATGTGCTTCTAAGAAATAAAAAAATATTCCAATACTGGAGTGGATGGATGGATTATAAATCCTCCACAAAAAGAGCATACTAGGGAGTGATTCTTTGGTGAGAAAAATGACTTAGTGACATCGATGATTTGTTATTACATACAACTCTACTCTTAAGTTATAATTCATCCTGCTGCTTGATCTACCCAAAGGTTACATTTGCTATTTAACAGCTTTTATTGCACGTCAGACAATGTGTCAAACTGCTATAATAATCATGGCAGGTTCTGCACTGCTGGCCCTACACGTTGTTACGGCCCTGGTGGGGACAGCTTGAAGGCTCCTATAAACCACTTAATGACCCACAGTTATCATGTCTCAATTGATCAACTTGACTCTTTGGAAACTCGTTTGGTGACAATAGGCAACATGTAGCCTTGATAATTAGAAGTACTTGTGTATGATGACGTGATCTGTACACAGTCCACATTGTATTTAATGAACAATAATAAATCAACACAAATCCCACTGTGCTTGAGCTTTAATATGCTTTTGCAGCTGTTTGAGTGACTGGGCAACACACTACTCACACTAACACAAGTAATTACAAATTTTTAAGCAGGAATCAATTGGAAACATGGTTCTTTATCACTTACCCCGTTAGATGCCAGCACGTCCTCCGTTTCCTCCTCTCTGTGCTCGGCGGGCATCTCAAAGGGGTTTCCCTCCTGAAGGTACTGCTGGAACAGAGACAGCTCCTCCTGAGCCGGGCCGGTCGAGGACGCGGCCTGTCTGCTCGGCGAAACGGACGGAGAACGACACTGACCCATGAACTTAAACTCCTGGATTGGAGAGGATGGGAACAAAACGTTGCAAATTATTAATGGCTGCACTTGCAAATTAGCAATCCTGAATGGGCAGAAAACATTTTTTGCTTTGGGCTAAAAGGCAACAAACACAAGCAAACTGTCTGCTTGCAATGCCAATTGCTTGTTCTTGCATAGTTTTTCTGTTTGTTCCCTTTCAAGTCATTGACCTTCAACAATGGGCTGTCCTTGAGGTTGTTGACGTGTAGCTGTATCAAACCACCCTGTATATTTTATTATTCATTGGGAAATGCTCCAAGTTCATTAACTGAAAACACTTCAAATGGATCCTCCCCGCACTGGGATGTAGTTTTGAGAAGAGACTGACAGAGCAACAAGGTTGATAGGAGACAGACTCAGCAATCAAAATTTGGGCATGACTCCCAATTTAGAATATAACGACAACCAAATAATAAGAATTTCAAAGTGGTAAGAATTTTATTGCTCTGATATCAGCACATTTTAATCCATTTTCAGTTGTATTTTGTACATGGTAAATGTTATTTTCAAGAGAGGCCATTCTTTTTTAAAATTGATGAGTCCAATCTAATGACACATGTACTACATATCTATGTATGTCTCATAGTACTAGCAGCATGTTAAAATCCTATACAATGTCAGTGCCCAGAAGGAGTTAAAGGGTTAAAGTCCCAAAAAAGCAATGTCTCAGATATCTGAAAAAAGCATGCATTCAAAAAAGCAGGCTTTAATGTTTTTTTATTTTTACATCAGCCAGGCGATCATGCACAGCGCCTATTTACCATCGAGTAATGCAGACCTACAAACTTCTCATGGCGGTGGGTTTTATTATGAAGATTCTTTGGCATGTGTGTTTGCTGCAAAATGTTCTCAAGCATGAAGGGAAAAACAAGACGTGTGAGAAAATGAAAAATCAGACTTTGAATTAACTCCATTTATCTTTCTGACATCTCTTTCTTTCCATTTATCATTTCTGCTTCTACAGTAGGTGAACTGAGCATGAACATGTGGTGAGCACAATGATCTTTCCTTTGAGCTGTTATAGTACATACCCAAGGGATACCTACAATAATTTGGCTTGGATGTACTGTATATTATCTATTTTAGGTTGTGATGTTCAGGGTTGTATTTTTAACTGCTGCTCATCCGTGTGTGAAATAAAATCCTCTAACATACACACCACATGGGAAAAGAGCTGTTTTATCGTCTTCAGTGTTATATAACTTTCTATGAACTTCCCTCGTCCTATGTTGATACGCAGGTTTGCACACACACACCCACATACACACAGAAATCATTGATCAGGATTCCCTGCGCTTCATATCCTTATGCAAATTTCACAGTGGCGGGGGTGGGTGATGAGTGACAGTGTAGAATAAATGAATGCTAGGGTCGCTTCACTCTCTCGCCTCAGTGATATGATTCTTACTCACATGAAGCTGGGCGATGTTAAAGTTAGACTTAACCGGGCACAGCTCCCATGTCTCGTTTTCCAGAAACATCCTCAGCTCTTCCAGTCGGGCCCTGAGAGGTTGAGAAGGGATGAAAGGGAATGGGGATGACGGAGAAGAGGAAAGAGTTAGAACCCAGAACATTAGTCCATTCCTGACCTGGTGCCATTTCATATATTCGGCATCTCCTGTGTTCTGAGAGCCCTGATTAAATGTGCTGTAAAGGTCACTGATGCGCAGTGAAAAGGAAGAAGTGTCTATGTGTGGTGTGAGTGTGAGATGTATCACAGCTCAAGACAGCCAACCTGGTCATATATTGGGCCTTTTTCTGTGTGAAATGTCTGGGGGTGTGTTGACGTCAAACACAGTGGTACTTTGTCTGACTTGTCTTAAAGGTGCTTGAAAAATGAGAAGTGACAGAATGTGAAACAACATTGAGAGACGGCGCAGTGTTGTGGTGCAGAAATAAAGAAGGGATATCAAATGACTGACTTCAACGTTGTACATTAGGCTCAGTGAACTTTATTCAAGCAGTCCACTTTGCTTCAGTTCTCGGGAGTTATGTTGCTCCAATGTGATGCATCGGCAATTAAAGGGACATTAAAACTTTGAAAACATTTCAATCACTCAGAGAAAATGAGCACTGATGGCACAGCTCTTAGATATTTATCATATCTGAACCCTGACAATGTCATTATGTCCTTTGCACCCGCAGGCCAACAATACACCCACTGCGATGACTGAGTGTGTAACTGCTGGCAGATGACAGACAAAGTTCACTGATGGGTAATCTCTTTGGGTGTGACACCCGGGTGGAAAATGAATCAAACGTAATGTAAAGATGATGCACACTGGAAGCCTCCTGGCCAACAGTGTGGATGAGTATGTGTGAGCCTTCATTATGTTATCTGGTGTCAACCCCCTCCTCTCCTCTCTTCCTGTCACCTCTTACCCTCTCTTTCAGTTCTGATAACTATCTCACACAGAGATCACCTTTAATCTAAATATGTATCCCATCACGCCTCTCTGCCCGCCTCCTTTGCCATTTTGTGTCACAGGAATAAAGCTTGTCAGGACAGTGATATTTAAGAATCTTATCAAAGATTTTTGACAGGCAGTCACAATGGTGATCAAGGCAAATCACCTCAGATGATGTGTCTGTGTGGGAGCATATGAATACATATTCATGTGCTTGGCAGGTGGTTATGTAATCAAGAAGTCATGTGCTCCCAGTTCAGTGAGTGTTGCAGTATAATTATACGTCTACTCAAAGAGGGTTATGCTGTGATCAGGGTACAATCAAGGCAGCCGGTGGATGTGACTGTGTGACAACCTGCTGTCCAAGAATCAGCTTCATCTACCATATGTCAGATCCATGTACTTGACATGTCAACCCTATCAGCCTAGTGAAGGAACAGCGATAACATTTAATTGTCACATGACCAAGGTAATGACCCAGAAGCAATAGAAACATGCTACCTGTGATAGTTTTTAAAGTAGTTGACACTCTGCCGTTTGATGGACTCCTGCAGGACCTCTGACTTGCTGCCACAGAACTCCTCACCCACCTGCATTAACCTGGAAGAATGAGCGAACACATCATGACAGAGACACATTGAATCGCAGTAACTCTTATCAGCCAATTATGCAAGCTTACAAAGAATGTGTCTTGGCATTTGCTGCACAAGCACAACATGGAAAAATACAAATAGAAACAGCATCATAAATAGCAAAATTTAACTACAAAAACATCAAAATTACATAAAAATTTGTGGTCAATATAATCAAAGTGTGATGTTTAATTGAGTTTAGTTTGAGCGTGCATGTGCTGTAAACGAAATCAATAAAGACTGTCTTTTTGGACAGGAGAATGAGTGTATGTGTCTGTTGTAAGTGTGTTTGCATAATTTGAGTCAGCGAGTAAATGACTGAGTGAGAGTGTACTGTGAGACACAAGAGGGGCATAAAAAGAGAGCCTGCATGTGAATGTAGATCAACCTGAAAATGAGAGCAAAGAAAAGACAAGAAGGAAAGAGAAAGAGCAAAGATAATGAAGACCAATTAACGGAGAAGAGGATGAGCTGGCTGCCCGGGTCCTGCGGCGTACCTGCTGATGACATCCAGCACCACTATGAAATCGTCGTATTTGAAGTTAGACATGTCTGTGCCCAGGATGTAGGCCTTCACTTTCAACTGGACATCCTGAGGAGAGAATGGTGAGGTAGAGGGGGATTTAGGAGGAGAAACTGTGATTGAGCAACTGTAAGTTGAACACGAAACTAAAAAAAAAAAAAAAAAAAACTGGCAGAGGAAGGCAGAAGAGACATGCTCAGACTAGGGCAGTGTGTGATAAGATGACACTGTGCTCAGTTTTGACTGTTTTTTAAGTTTGAGCGTATGTTTAAACAGCAGGACAGTTACTTGTCCCTGGCTCAGACAGTGCAGAGACAGACAGAGAGAATTCTTTCTGACCTGCCAGATCCGCGTCAGTCCGTGCTCTAGCTTCTTTTTCACGTAGCTGCGGTCCACCACCGACTCATCAGACTCAGCGGCTGCTGCTTCATCTAGGGAGACAGAAGGATTAAAATCCAACAAGAAGAGTGGAGCCCAACAGATATATCGGTCTGCTGATATGCCCTTTCCCAGATATATCCCTATATATCAGTATCAGTGTATATTATGTCCAGTATTATACACTATTTTTTTACAGATTATAATCTTGGAATTGAGTGTTTTTCAAAAATTGTCTGACAAAACAATTTTGTCACAAAAAATAATATGTAAAAAATGTCAAATACAATGATTTCACAGTATTTAAATATTAATATATACTGTATAAAGGATATCAGCCAATACATCGATATCAGAATTTTTACAATTCCTTAATATTAGTATCAGCCCCAAACATCCAGTATCGGTCAGGCACTAAACAAGACTGATAAAATTCTATTTCGCCGTATCCATTTTATTCCTCTATTGTTTGACAGTGGCCATTTCAGCATGAACGGAATGATTTAATCTACCCATTTCAATGGATATACGCACAATGACGCATGAGCCGACTGGATCCGAATATGTACCAAAGTCAAAAAAGACCATTCTTATGTTTGATGAGGAGGCAAATGAAAAATATCCCTTTGATAATGGTAAAATATGATTCCTCAGGTGTACTTTAATACGAACAGGGGAATGTGGTGTAGTTGATCTGCAGATTTAAAACGTTTGAATATTGTCAGAGACCAGCATTGTTGATTGGACCATGTAGACAGGCTGAGTTTAGCTGGAGTCTCTATGAGACTTTCTGCACAGAAGTGGGTGTCAGCCAGCGTCTGATGGGAGAAAGACTCTTTCAAGTGAGGAAAGACTGACAGCAACCTGGAACACAACAGGACAATACTGGAAGCCACTTAAATAAGGTATTATGGTCCTGTTAACGGTCAGGCAGCCAGAAAATGAAACCAACATCTCCAAGTGAACGCGGTTCCTCCTCTAACATCAACTCACTCTCCTCTCTTAGTTTTGTTTTTTTTCTTGTCAGCGGACAGATAGAATACCTGACAGTACAGACGCTGCAGAGGCTGTAATGTCATAGCAGCTGCTACTTTCCCAAGATACTTTCCCTTGGCTGAAAATTGCTTCAATCAGTCCCAGGCTGCTCGCTCTGTTTGAAGTGAATCTCTAGGAAAGCCGGCAGCAGTGAGCCTGCAAGTAAACTAGCAGGTGGCTTTCAATCCCATAATAAATTCCTTCAATGTATTGGGAAGAAAGATATGGGGACTCAGCTTGGTCATGTATTACGTCACTGGTTAATCTTGGTTTGTCTTCTGTTATTTGGCATAATATACCAAGAAAACCCCTTTTTTTAAAATATGTAAGTGCCACAATTTTTACATCAACAGCAACACTATGTAACTTTCTGCAGAAAGATTTGAGTTTCTTTCCTTCTATCCATCCATCATCTATAACCACGTATTCTTGGAGGGTCGCAGGGGCCTGAGTCAATCCAAGCTAACATTAGGCGAGTGGCAGGCTACACCAGTCTTGTGCCCAGGTCATCAAGCAATCAAATTCAAATACCGAACTGGGTCTTTGACATAGGTCCTGAACCATTAACCCAAAGCACTGGTATTCAGATCCGGGAATTAGACTCAATAATTAGCTATCTTTCTCCAGAATTACTTTAAAAGTTACATAGTGTTGCTTTAAATATATGCTCCATATACTTTTTCCTTGTTTATTTTCCTACAGGATATCAATAACGTCTTAGATGTAAAAATTAAATTACTTGTTCCATGAAAAAAATACTGACTCTTGTATAACGTGATGTTAATTTTGTTGTTTGTGTTCAGGAAATGAAATTATTTTCAATTTCTCCACTCTACAACAAGGCAAGCTGCCAGGGTCAGCTGCAGGGCAACTGTCCTCTGAGGGATTTAGTGTCTCATGGAGTGTTAAAAGGATGGATGCTTGCAGATATGACCTTAATCCTGGCCCTCTCTTTAGGAAGAAAGGCCTTTCTACCAAATGCAGCACCCTGATAACTACCTAAAACTTTACTGAACCACATTCACTGCAGTTCCTTGCATAATACCCCAAATTCCAAGTCAAAGTTAGGGCTAAATATTAAAAACAAAGGATTTAAATTGATTATTTTTGACAGATATTGTGAAATGAGTCACAGATATTGCGAAAAGTGAGTCATTTTCACTGAATAAAATGAAAAATGATGGCAATGTTACTTTTCCTGCAGTCTATATCAAACAAGCATGTTCCCTTACGTCTGGAGAATGTGAGTTGTAGGCTAGGGCATCTCTGCAGCACCACAATTCCTCATTTATATTGATATGCTGGGACACATTTGACCTTTATCAAAGCACTGCAGCTGCTGCTGCGATTTGGTTATGCGCTTGACCATATTGCAATTTCGATAATATTTTTGATAAACTGCCGTGATCAAAATACATAATCATGCGTTTGTAAGCAGGAGGAAAAACAGATAACTCTGGTCAAGTCTGTATAGACAGAAGTCAGAGTAACAAAATGCTTAAATTCTGCTGCAGCATCTGTTATTCGAGTTCCTCTTCACTTCTGGTGAAAAGGCATTCTCTTCAAGTATTGGACAAGAATGTATATTTACAGGCAAACAAAACAATTTGTCGAATTCATCTCCATGTGCGCAAATCACGGACAGGAGCACAGATTATTGATGAGAAAGACATTCAAGAGGCAAAAATTTCCAGCCTTCAGTCTTTAGCACGAAACATAAATGTGTCACTGACAGAATACGTGTGGATCTCGTTGTGTTTGAGATCACACACACTGCCCGTCATTAACCATTAAACCAGATGATGGTTAGACACATTAGTCAGAGAAAACAAGAGAGACGGGCATGAATCACGGGTAGTGTTTTTCTTACTCTGAAGCAGCGGAATGGTTGAAAGACCAAAAGTCTTAAACACACAAACACATAATTTAACTCAGCTTGTCCCAGACATCCCCAAGCTGTAGTCAAAACAGAGTCAGTGTACACATATCCTGCTGGGCGAGACGTTTGTCTTATGACCGTTAGCCATTTTGTCTGTTTTTAAAGCAAGTAAACTATTCAAATATGCCACATTTTTCAGAAAAAAGGAATGATATTCAATCACAAGACTGCATATCAAATATTTAAATTCTTGGAACCGACAATCGATGGCAATAGGGGTGTTCTCATAGTCGCACACCGCAGAGCAAAAAGCACACCCATTAAAAAAGTACAAACATAAATTGTGTTACACCCACACACTGTGTACTGCATATCTAATTACATAAATATAATGAGAGAGAGCAAGGGAAAGAGCAGGACCAGTTAATGAAAGTTTCCAAAACCAAGATGCTGTGAGTGAGGAGTTAGTGAGCCCAGAGAAAACCAAAAAAATAACAGAAAATGAACAAAAATGCTGTATAGAGACCTGAAATAAAGAATTTTAAAAAATAAATAAATAAAAGAAAAATCCACACCCCAAGACTTAAGAAGTGCTGTGTTCATGTTCAGTGGGGATCAGTGAACCAGCATCAATCAAAGCTCCTCTGAAACCTTTGAGTCTGCGCAGGGATTACTTTATAGTGATACAGGCAAAAAAAGGACAAAAAGAGAGGCTGCAAAAAGCAGCGGGGTGTTCAGGTGTGACACAAATATACGGAAGGGTAACCCCGGGAGCACACAAGGAGGTGTTTGAACCGATATTTCTGGAGGAACTACAACCCTGATTCCCAAAAAGTTGGGACGCTGCGTAAAACATTAATAAAAACAGAACCAACCCAAGCACATGTAGCATTATCCTTTATACAATCATGTGTTTCACATAGAGGCAAATCTCATCCCATCATTGCTTGCTAATGACTGAGCCATTCGAGGTTGCCCCTTTCATAACCCAATCACGATACTATCACCTGTTGCCAATGAACCTGTATACCTGTGGAATGTTCCAAACAGGTGTTTTTTGAGCAATTCACAACTTCACAGTCTTTTGTTGCCTCTTTCCCAACATGTTTCAAAAATGTTTCTGGAATCAAATTCAGAATAAGCATAAAGGTATTTACAAAAAGTTGATGAGGTAAAACATTAGATAAATTGTCTTTGTACTTTTTCCAGTTGAGTGTGTGTCAAAAAGGATTAGCAAATTATCACATTCTGTCTTTTCTATGTTTTAAACAGCGTCCCAACTTTTTAGGAATCAGGGTTGCACATGACGTTCTTGACATACAGTATGACACATCTTTCACGCCATGCTCACAACACAGGCTCCTATGACTGTTTACATGTAACAGTGCAGTTACATCGACTGTATTCGTTACAGGTGATAGATGGAACAGACAGAAGTGTTGGAGCCAATATCCATGGGTTGCTACCTTCATGTATTATCAAATATATCTGTGTTCAAGTGCATTCTCAAAGGGCTCCTAAACCCATTTAAGTGGATCCAACAATGTTAAAAGATGGCAATAATAACTTTGGTGAGTAGGGAGTACAGCTGAGTACTGTGCTCCACAGGGAAGGCCATATCCACTGTCTTCACACACCTTGAGAATAAAAACAACTACAGCCACATCAGCATGCTGTTTGTTGACTTCAGCTCAACATTCAATACAATCTCATCCATTAAGTGAGAGATCTGCACAGAGCCTGAAGGATGCTGAGAGGCAACACCCATACCACCAGACTGCAGAGCAGCCTCTTTCCTCAGCCTGTGAGACATCTAAATGCATCCTCTGCACTCCATTGTAGAAAATAGTGTGTTTTCCCTTTTTTTCTCTGTCATGTTGCATAGAGGGACTGCAGCTCAGTTTCATTTTACCACCCTGGTGTCGCAAAATGACAACAAAACGAACATTTACTTTTACCTTCATATGTGAAAAAAGTTGTCTAACACCTATTTATGCTCCAAAGGGAGCTGCACGAAATCTGATAAATTGCCTCAATTGATATCACTTGAGTCACAGTTTGAAGACTAAAGACTACAAGTTTGAAAAATCTAGGGCTTACCTGAGTTTACCAGAACTCTGCAGTCCGCTCTTCATCTCAGCTTGAGGCTAGCGTTACTAATAGCATAAAACACTGCACTTGCATTGTGGGCAATTTAGGTGCCAAGAATGTATGGAAGAAAACAAAGACTATGTCTGGTTCTGTTACACTGATTTTGATCGTTTCATTTTTAAATGTCCATTCGATGTCCAGCAATGTTAAGCGAGTGTGGTAATAAATTGCTGGAACACTTTTAGCCGTGGTTCATCAATCATCATTTAAACATTTACCTCACTTGTAGCTGATCACCTCTGTGGAAAAAGTCCTCTGCAGCATAGCGCATCTTACTAAGTTTATCTTATCTGTTGTTCTTTTTTTAATACACTCTGCATGTCGGCCAGCACTTTACCCACAGGGTTTGTGCTAATCATACTGCGAGACAGACAATTAGAAGCAGAGAGGATCTGCTCAGCCTTACCACGGATCCTAACAGATGGCTCAATACACCAAACAAGAGAAAAATTCTCAAGAGGAATTCATGTCAAGTTTTATTTGCTGCAACAGCTCGGAACAATGGGTTTCCCTTCCACATCATTAATGGGTAACCCCATGCTTCAGATGGTCCACCGTAATTATTGTCCCTCTTAACAATAAGTCTAGCCGAGCATGAGTTCAAACAATGTATCCTATTGACGTGAAAAGAAAACTGCTGACCGGGTTATTAAATCATCTGTTTCAAGTCAACTTGCTTAAGATGTTTTCTACATTTGATGCAATTTTCTCACTGAATTTGCATAATTTATTTTAAAACCATATTAATCATATATGTTGAATATGAGATTACGTTCAAAGACTAGTGTCAAACAGTTTGACGCCAACTTCAACAATACAGATTCATATATTAAGTTGAGATGGTCAAATGTGTCTTATCCCCAGGGAGGGGGACAGCTTCTCCTGTCCAAGAATGGATAGTGGTCGTTTAGAGCACCAGACCGGTAAGATTATATGGCGGACAAGGAGATACCACTTTCATAACAGTGGATTGAATTTAAATTCTGGCCAGCACGAATATCTCTGAACCAAGCCTTGTCAAGGACGTTTATCTTCTCCTCCTACCAACTGATTGTAATCATCACACTCAGAAATGGATGTGACCCTGAATGATGCACCTCAGGCTTTTCCTTGGTGTTTCGATTTGAAATATACGGTGTTCTCATTCATCTCAGATTCCTCTCTTCACTGGGCTCGTCCTCATGAGGCATTTTAAATCCTAGCTCTTCCCATATTTGCAATTTACCTCCACAGCCACTTATGTCATATTATAGTCATTAGTAGCCATGAGCAATAATTACATGGTGGAAGGGTTTAATCAAACATGTGCGGGAATTTCACTTGAAGTTTTAAACTGGTGTATTTCAAAAACTGTCCTTGAAACCCTTGCAACACTGGTTGTAATCTGAATCATTAATTGGGACGGAACTGGTGCATATAATTGCATCATTCGCTAAAAGACAAAAGAACAGAGGGTTTGAGAAACATTGTGACATGGTGACTTGACATATCTTTGTTCCATTTAATGAGCACGAGGGTAGCGAGAGTTAGGGGGTGGGTGAACGAGTGAGCGAATAAATTTAGCAAAGACCAAGTCAAACGGAGCTTTAGAAGCCTGGGAGCCCTGACAAAGGTGAGACAGTAATGATTGTGACCGCTGAATGGCTATGTAAACAGAAAGTCAAAGAAAACTAATCAAAAACTAATTGAATAGTTTTTAATACTACAGCATTAAAGCTGCTGTAAGCATTTTCTTCGTTTGCGCTAACTTCCTGTGGATTTTGCAGTTAGTATTCCCCTCCCTCCTCTCTACCTCACAACACTTGCACGACTATTTTCTTTTTTCGAGGCAGCTCTTTGCCTCTTTCTTTCCTTATGCATTTTTCATCACCTGGCCTGTTTTGTAGTATAAGCTGTCACCGGGAGTGCTGGAATTTGTAACTTTGCCTATTCTGCTATTGTTGTGTAGGTACCAGAACAAGAGGATCCTGCTCTCTTAGCGATCCTCGAGCAGACAGGTCTCTTTATGGAGTTCTCTGTCCTGATTGGATAAAGTGAGCACGGACACCACAGTTTTTTTTTCACCATTTGTCCTCTTTAGCACCAGATTTTGAAATGTTGCCATTAATTCCCTCATACTCTGCAGCTGTTGTCAGTGCAGTTTGTGTAACTGCCAACTCCCACTGTTGAACCGGTGAGGGTGTAGACAGCCTCCCCAGGTTAAATACTTAGAAATCCTCGATAATGGTTATTAAAAAAGTGGTACTACAGAGAGGGAGGAAAACAAAAATGATAGGGAAAGTCACCCCCTGCCATCCGTAGGTGGTAACCAGTGTTGACCTTTGGTGGCATTGTATGCAACTGCCGTCTCAGTGACTCACAGGACAAACACGCACAGAAGCCTTACTTCCCTGCTGGTTTTAAATTATGACTAATAAAAGAGCAGCATGTGCATGACTTTGAATAAATCTGTAAAGGTTTCGCACAGAAAAGCCAAAACACAGCTTGCAGTTTCAGGATGTTATAATACAATCTACACAGAAGCAAATAGTGGACAGTTTAAAGGATGAATGACAGATTTTGGGGGGTTTTAACACTGTTGGAAATATTTGGGCTCATGTGAGTATACAACTCAACAAAACAAAGTATGTAACACAGGTTTAGTCATTTTCAGACATTTTAATGCAGATATGTTATATATAATGTCTTTAACCTGTTCTTATTCCTAAAATGTATGTAAAATGAATGAAAGGTTATAAGCTGAATTTTTTTCAAGCAGTCAAAAGCTCTGCAAGTGCTTCTGGTATTAATCTATAGGAGATTTAATTTTCTCAGCTAACATTTTCAATGCAAAAAAAAGCCTGCAGATGACCTGTAACTGCCCCCATTAGCTGCAAAACTTAATGGGTCCACATCATATAGTCTTACATGGTCCAAGTTAGATAACAATATCACTGACGATGGACACTTCACACTTATTTTTCTGAGCATATATCCAGGCACCTGGCAGATGACATTTCATGACCTCAAAATACCAGTTTGAGAGTAACAGGAGTCAAAACTCATTAAAGCTCTTTATTTCCTTGTATACACTAACTTTGCACATATAAAATTGTTAAAATAATAAGGGTTTATATATTACCATATTTGAAATCTCATTGCTCCATGATGCATCAATCACCATCGATAAATTCAGTTTTTTTCATTCACATGCTAACCTTAATGTGCTGAAGGGCTTGCAAATAAATCAAATTACTGTATACACGTGATCTGTATGCAGACTGAAAATAATGAGAACAAAATTGGATAAGATTGGCGCTACCTCATATAAACACACTGGAAGGGAGTATGCATGTATAAAAAGTATGATTAAATGGGTCAATCAAAAAGAAAAAATTGCAATATGTACTGGGAGAGGGGTTATTTCACATCTTGCTCTGCAGGTTACTTTATATGCTATGTTACCGCTGAACATCAATGAGGTGTGAAGGCCAATTCTCACCGCTGAAAACGGATTCTTTTCTTTATCATAGCAGAGCAGGCAGCCTCCATACAGCTCAATATTAGCCTCTGTGGTTCATGTCCGTGTTCTGTATGAGCATGTTACAGATACACAAACTGGCCGTGGTTATTTACCCCTGTGCCTGACAGCCGACAGTGATGATCAAACAGGGCAGGGTGTGTGCTACAGTACAATAGCAAATCTATTTTGTCAGATGGGTATATAACCCTGGCCCATATTACTTCCTGAAGCAACCCATCCTTTCATCGAGTGGCGAGATTAATTACTGAAATGATACGCTGACCAGCTCAATATATCAAGCGGTTACAACCTTAAATTCAATGCGATGCTCTCTTTCCGCAGTCTGAATGAGGGGGAAGGTGAGATCGTGTGTGTTACAGAAAAATAGGCCATCTTCATTGGGTGTCACCAGGCCTCTGTTGTGAGATGGGGGTCACAGCATGACACTGTTCGACAAATGAGACTAAGCCTGTGCAGTAAATCACTACTCTGATGGACCCCCACCACCCACACACACATTAGGATTAAGACAGAAAGGTGAGCGCCAGGACAAAGCCAGGGTCAGGGACACCTTTACACAGAGGACAGAGGTGACAGCCAATCAAATAGTGGGATGATAGATGGGCATAATGAAAGGGAAAGTGGTGTGTGTCCTTTCCCCTGCGAGGAGGATGGCATCTAATGAAGGATCCTGAGGACTAAGCATGTCACCAACCATTCAGGACACCCGTGTGTCCTCATCCATTCCCCTAATGAATTCTCTACAGTGTGGGAAATGGAAATGAGCTATCTTTCGATACGCAGCAGGATGGTAGCAGTTCATTTGACAGTTGTGTATTTGCAGCTAATATCTAACAAAGCCTTTGGCAAGATGAATGATATAAACAGTGATGAGGGGAGAAGTGCTATAAACCAAATCCAGTATGGTTTCTTTTTCTTACACTGGTAAGATTTTCTATTCGAGCTTACTGCTAAAACCGCAAAGTATGTATCGCCTTGACAACTGAGCTTTCCGAGGCTGATGTTTTCACATCTGGTCGAGTGAAGGCGGGATGGAGAGACGCAGCGACACAAGCAAGATTTTTCTTTGCTGATCCAGACCTAAGCTTTGGGTTTGGACAGATGTGGTGTTCAGTCAGCTCGCTGTTCTTAATGGGCTGTAACTTAAGCGCGGCTATACTGAGTTTCCAGTGGAGAGTCGGTGTACTTTAAACTGTTACCGTCACACAATGTACCAAATGTACAAAAAGAATGAATTTGAACATCTGTTCCTTTTCTTGAATGATCAAACAGGTTTGGGACCAAAATATTTTGAAAGGTCAAAAATGTGACTGAGGACAAGATAAAAACAACCTTACATGTGGAAAAGGTCATCATTTTTTTTACTTATATCAAAGATTTTTATACAAATGTGCGCCATATGTAAACAGAACATGACGCAGTAATAACAGCTGGATCTGAACGTCTTGTTTGTATCAGCATGAAAACAGAGCACATTCAAAGTCATGGATGACACATTTCCATAAGAAAGAAATGCATCATTCATGGTTCATCACCTGTGCATATATTTATCCTTGATACGACTGGGTCATATTAATTTAACAGTGTAATCTCAACAACTTGTGCCTATAATTTATAATCATGAAATTAGGGCAGACTGTCAAACCAATTCAAGACTGATAATGCAACAGAATTTAATACAAAACACTTTTTTTATTATTGCACCACAGGGCTGCAGTATTTGTATTGTTGCAGAGAGGTTTATTTTTTTTTTCTAATGAAAGTAATTATTTTTCTATTGAATCATTCAATGGCCCCTTCACCAAAGGGGACTCAGTAAATGCTGAAAAAATATTTGCCACTTCAGTACCACTTCACTGCGCACTGCGCTAATACACCGCCACACATTCAATACTCTCATCTCTTTTCATACACCGAGATTTAATCATTCCTTTCTGTGAGCTACAAAGCTGATAAACCTACTGTATGTTGAAATCAAAGAGCCAGGAAAGAGTCCTGAGTGTGTGGAGAAAGCGAGCCTGTTCTAACCAAGTCTTTGGAAACTGAATATGTGACTCGCTTTTTCATCTTGGGGTATGTGGAGCAGATTTGGTGTTTTATGAGTAAATCTAAATGAAAAACTTGAGCAGGTGACAAAAGAGATTTTTCAGAGTTTAATTAAAAGTAGGAAGAAGAGTTTGAGGCACCAAATATCAGCTTATGCATGTAATAATGTATACCACTCATGTGCTCCCTCTATGGGCTGTGGTACATGTGAGAGGCCATTGTACTTTTATTTCTAAATCTGTAACTGCACCAAAATAAAATGCTTGTACAGGAAACTGCACTTTTTCGCTGCATTTTTCAAGTCAGAACAAATAGCATATTGTGGCTGAATATAAATAGATTCTGGGAAAAGGTCATATAGTCATTCTGGTATAATCTCTTACCTGTGGGTGAGGCCTCCTGTTTGTCATGCTCCTCGTGCCACTGCATGGTGCGGTGATAGCTCAGCATCACCTCCCACAATGCCTTGCACAGGTCTGTCAGGCAGGGAATGTAGCTGTCCAGGGTGATATGCTGCAAACAGCAGAGCGATGAAAACAAGGTCACTGATGCTCTTTTCCGCAGTGTATGAATTCTTTGTCATTTCGTATTTATTATCTTCGTGCTTGTATTGCATTGCGTTTGCCTAAAAGAAAACATGAATACCTCCAGAGTTATGAAACACAGTGCTGGACTACTTTGAAATAAATTACTAGATTCAGCAAGAGGAAGAAAAAAAATCAGCTGTCCTCCATGTTGCATCCAATTAAAGTCTGCTTATACCCATCATTCAAGGACAGCATGCTGGAAAAAAATCCTTTTTCTGTGTCAAAAGAGAAGCTTTCATCTTATATAAGAGCTAATTAATGTAAGTACTGATGAAATACGGATGTCATTATGATGATGTCTTACTAATACACGGGATATAAATGTAAAAATATCACTGCTGTGCACATTAGGATGGCTATTATACCCTATTTTACCATTGCAAGTTGAGTTAGAAAAGTAACACAGACAGATGAGGATGATTTTCAGTTGTTATAATAGCATTTAAGTGACATAAGACTCAGTTTTTAGGTTATCTGTGAGGAGAAACTGTCATGTAAAAAGTAAATGGATCTCTTAATGTATTATTGAATGTACTGTATGGTTGTCATGGTAACAGCAGCTGTGTAAAGTTCATATTTTTGATGTACATTTTCTTATATGAGATTTTTTATAGAATAAAGGTCACAACACCTGTTGGAAAAGCTCAATAAGGTAGCTATAATATGTATATTCAGGTGATTCATCAGTCCATGTCTGTGCAAGATAAAGAAATACATCAGCTGTGATTTAATGTTCATATATCCAAGGCCTTAAGTGACTTATTGCTTTTATGAAATGGCAACTTTATCATTTCTGCACATTGTGAATCACTAGCATACAAAAGAGCGGGTGAAGAGAACAAATCAATGATAATTCTGCCACTAACATGGTCCTATGTAATGGTGACTTTTAAGAGACTTCTAACGTTGACCTTTATCTTTGTTTACAATAAATAATAATAAGAGTAGTGCTAAATCAAAAAAAAGACAGCTGAAAATACATAATAGAAAGTACTCTAAAGATAATCCGCACCGGGTTTTTTTGTGCATGCATCCAACAGATGAACACATCTGATTCTGAGCTCTGAGGAGTCCAGACAGCCTGGAAAAATCTGTGTGTCAAATTAAAATTTGGCACGTCTATGAAAGGTGCATCTGGCACAATAGTAGCCTCTGACACAGTTCAAGGCTCCCCAGCCCAGCTCGCCTGTCAACATGTTCAGATACAAATTAATCTCTGCCAGATGAAACAGTGCTGTGGACAGCAGCCTCACTTTACTTTGGTTAAACCACTAAAATGAATAAGTGTTTTGTAGAACCCAGCTATCTTTCATGAAAGCATTGTAAATTACACACCACAGGCCTCACACACTGATGGTTGCCGAGAAAGAAAACAGTGCATTGGAATAAAGACCCCGACAGTGCAAAAACTAACGTAAGTGAAGTTCCACACTTTCCTCTGGCTTTTTCTTCCGAGTCTCTGAGTGACAAACCACCAGGACAATCTCTCAACAGAACATTTCTTACTGAGACATCTGAAGTAGGTTCGTGACTGTTAGCCATCATTAAGAGATGTTAAAGACTGAGCTGTTGCCAAAGGCAGCTAAACTGCACCACAGGCATGAATCCACTGCCGTCAAAGCACTGTCATGGATAGTGTTTGTCATTAATTCAATGGCCATTTTTCAGAAATATATCATAGTCAGCATAATTAAAATAAAGAAGTTGTTAATACATTATATTGTATAAAGACACAGATTATTGAAGGTAACGTGATGCTTTCATACACTTTTGACTGTTAAATAATACATCATCCATCCATTCTCAAAAGCACATTAAACCAACATGGCCTGCAAAACCTCCAAAGATGACAAGTATACTCTTACTAATGTAATAGATGCTCATTCAAATTTGTTTTAACGGCACTCGAACTTGAGAGGTTTATAATACTTTTGTTGCAATGGACATTAATCACGGTTTTCCTATTGAGGATGTTTTTGCAAGCGCACACTGTCAACTCAGCTGTAAATTAGCATTTCTCATTAGGTAAGACAGGGAAAAATTTTGCATATCATCTTCACAGTATTTTGCCCTCTGCTGGTTCAGCATAGAGCTGAACAATTTGTTGTTTATGACTATATATAGTAACTCTATACATCCTGATACCTGAACAACAACATCAATCATAACACTGGGCTGCTAGATAATTACACCAAGACAACTCTAATTTATTTCAATATCAATAGCACTTGTAGAGAATAATTCTGTATCCGTCTGCATTTACTTACTTTGCCTGTATCCACTATTGAATATCACATAAAATACTTGCACAAAGAGCATAAGAAGAAGAAGGAGGAGGAGAAGAAGTTGTGGTTTGATTTAGATTTTTACAGCTTTGGTCCCCCTGGCGTGTTTGTGATAGTAGACTCAGGTGATATACAGAAGATGTTGTTTACCTGCTGTGTATCTGTTGAAAGCAAGTATTTTTCCAGCCAAGAAGAAGAACTACTACTGTACAGTATGCTTTCTACAATTGATATTCCTACGAGAATTCTAATTTTCTTTTACAGACACAGAAAATAACTGTGCCTTATGAGACCAACCTGAAATAAATAAACACAAATAAATATAGCTGCAGTTGCAAACAGGCTTCAGCACCAGCGGTCAGATAGGAAAGCTAATGAACCAGCACTAACAAAACAAAGCTTACATTTGACATTCCATGTTCTCCACCAGCCAACTGTATCACAACAGCATGTTGCCAGGCAACTGGGGTGAGGCGAGACGACATGGGGGTAAGAGGTGTGTGTGTGTGCGTGTGTGTGTGTTAGCATCTTCAATGGGTTTGATGAGAAGAAGTAACCTCTGCTACCTTAACTACCTAAATATAAATCTATTGCTGGAACCAGCCATTGCAGAAATGAGAACTCACTGGAGGCAGGCTTGGCATCTATTTTGGAACAGCCATTTGGTTTTCTCAAGACAGTTCCCAATCTTTATGCACATAACATATGACAAGTTGTGTCAGAGAGGTTATAAAAAAACCAAATCACTGAGTCCATTTCCATTCCACTGTGTGTGTGGATGTGTGTAGGAGTACGCATGAAAAGAAATGCCACACATTTTATAAAATAGATGTGGAGGGGAGTGCAGGGAGCCTTCATTCGGCTGTTTTACATTCTAGGAATAGACAATCAGACCCCCCTTCCTTCAAAAAAAACATAAAAAAACAGATTAACCTGCAAGAGATCAGAAATGCCGTCAGCAATCTGTAGACCTGCTGTGCCAGCAAGGAAGCAGAGTACAGTTAACTCTGCGAAAGAAGATGTGATACACACACTGTTAAAAACAACATGGTGCACAAGTTTGTAAAAAAAGAGTCTGGTTTAACTTTGAGCCAACGAAAATGACACATTTTTACAACACATCTAGACAGTTATGTTATACAGTTATACAGCAGGTCCCTATTACAAAAACCTCTGAAAATAGCTTTGTGAACAATAAATCATATCATCACCCTGCTCCTCCTGAATTATTCTATCAGACAGGAAATGATTATTCTTTGTCAGATTAAGGACTAGTTCCAGATATTTTGTAGCATTCTGGGTGGCATAAAATCAGTCTAAGTACATTGGTTATATCTGCATAAAAGTGAAGAAGCCTTTTTCTCATGTATAATGTAACGTGCAGAGGACCGAATACAGAACCCTGTGGCACACTTTTAAAGAGTAACACAACTGGATTTCCCCTTCTGCTTGAGTCCAGACCACTTACTGATGCTACTAGCAAAACAACAGTACTTACAGTACAATGAAATAATAATTGCTGACACCATGAAATAAAAGCAATATGGCTTTTCATCATCATCATCATATGCACCAGTGCTTTAAAGGTGCAGTATGTAGTTTTGGTTGAAGAAATTTTAATCAAAAGATGCCTAAATGCCTAAACAAACTAAATAAACAAACATTCTTCGTTTTCATGTCTGAATAAACTGAATAAACAAACTGACGTTAAAGGTCAACACAATTTGATACTGTTTTACTGTTTATATGTGGCAGACCCTGCCTAGGGACCTTATGTTCCTCTGAAAACAGCTTGTTTATTCAGTTATGGAAAAAATAATTATTTCTGAGTAGCATTTAGTGTTGGTTTTATTCAGTGAGTTTGTATAATTACCTTATTAATATTGTAAATGTTAAAATTCTGAGTGTGATATTCTTCTTCAAAACCACATAATGCCCCTTTAAATAGACTAAAGGCGCACTCACACTATGCCATCCATACCGTGCCCAAGCACGATTGACCCCCAAAGTCCAGTTTGTTTGACTAATGTGAGCACACCGTACCTTTCTTGGTGCAGGGCAGCGGGGGACTGAAGAGGAGGGAGTGGGCCCTAAAATTCACATTACACAATAAGGAACGAGATTGACATTTCACACAGGAACATGTGTTCAATCATTTGATCCTTGTTCACATTGTACTTCATTTGCATCATCACAAAAACTTGCCATATTCAACCACAAGTTTCACTGCACATGCCAATTTTGAATAAGACATTGACTAAGGCTCTATGGGATTCAGAGGGAAGCATTTTTGTTGCTATTTAAACCAGAGGCACAGAAGCATGAGCCAGGAAACTAAAGGGAAATTTTTTAATGAACAACAAAACATTTCTTTGGGGGGAAAAAACAAACACTTGTCATGCGAAATAGCTGCAGTCTTCAGATGTCTAACACTACAGTGGCAGAGCAATAACAACAAACTACATGAGACCAATTTCCATCCATAAGAGCCTGGATGATAAGACGCACACTGTTTGGCAGCAAATTAGTTTCATTTTGTAATGAAGCTATCTCCAACCACAGTAACAGGGTACTGTTTAACATGAAGTGGCAACAGTGTCTGCATCCACTCCACAGCCTTGCAAAATGTTCTATCCTCTAGAGATATACAATTGAACTAAAGGTCAATCTATTTCAAAATAATGGGGCACTGCACAAAACAGGGTGGGATGGATCTCTCTGGGTTACTGATGAGCAGTTGTTTGATATTGTTGGGGTGATTTTTCTGCCATCAGTTGAGCTAATGGCTTTGCATAACGCAGGTAAAAACAATAATAAAAAGGGTAGAGCCACACTAGCAGCTTCCAGCCGTGAAACAATATTTCTGTAAGCATATTCGGTAAACATCATTACTACAACTACTGCGGAATATACAGTATGAACTAGAAGTTAATCAAATGACCAAAGTGTTGGCATGTACACTACATAATCCAGCCTTTACAGTCACTTCCTCTTCTATGAGATCTTGATTCTAGGAGTGAACCATCCTATTTCCATCAGGAGAAATGTCAGACAGACCAGGGGATTGATAAGGAGGGGGGCCAGCCAATAATGATGAGATGTTGATGTAAAATTAATAAGACCCTTTCACAATCAGAACTGACCTTTCTGAGTGTTCCCATTTCCCTTGAATTTTAAGTTGCATGACTAACAGACAGGGTCACAGGGTGCAAGGTCCTCAACCTTTATTTATCAGGGGAACAGCAGCTGAATAAGTTTTCTCTTCTCCACAAACACCAAGTTTGCCACTGATACAGCCTCCCAACATGAACATATTTTCTGCTGAGCAGCTGCACTGGAGTAGGTACTGGAAGGGTTCGATGCTCAAGAGCAAATCAACTGTATTCATTTTAAGAGGAGAGAGTACTGTTTAGCTCATTTGGTCATGATTTGAACCAGGACTTGTCACTGGTATATCTTTTATACCAATCAGAAAGACCTTGGAAACAGTCAACAGGTGCTCCGTGCTGCAAAATCGCAAATAACCTCAGAGGGGGACACAGAAGGACATTTTGAATGGACATCTAAGAAAGAACATGTCAAGCACATCTTGAGCTTTTTAGCTCTGCAAAACAACCTCACTCCAGTGTGTGTGCTCCACATAAACAAGTCATTTATTTCACATGATTACTTTGGTTAGTTCCCCTTTTGATATTTTGAGACCGGCACATGCGGCATTAATAATCCATATGGCGTAAAAGCAGGCAAAACACTTGATCTCCCCATAAAAGTGTCTGCACACAGCTACACAAATGAACAGGGTGTTCACATACCCCTTCATTTGAGTGAGCATCTGTGCATGCGTGTGTTCTGCCCTATCAATCATGATCACACAGCTGAAAGTCTAACGACACGTCCCATCAATCTCAAGTTGGTAAGAGTGTTTTACAGTCTATGTGTGTGTTTGTGGTATGAGTGGGATCATCCAGGCAACACAGCATGCTGAGAGGGTATCTATCAAACACAAGTAAACATTAGGATGTGTCTGTGACCACTGTACAGCTCCATACACACAGTAATTCAAGCGATCCATGACACAGATTTCCAGTAAGCCTAATAAAAGTAAGGTCAACAGGAAAACATCCAAAAAGTGAGTAGTTGAGTTACTTCAGCTTAAGTGAAGAATGTTTTGTTTCAATGAATAAAGAATATACTACATAAATATACGACATACAACAACACAAACACAGCTAAAATATGAAAGTAGTCCACTTATTTCCCTTCTAAAAAACTTCAAAGAGACGTATCAGCAGAATTCTAGTGGAAAAAATAACCTAAAAGCAAAAAGAATCTCAAACATCCAATTTCTGTGGGACTGTGTTGGTCCGATATCTTATCTTTTGAATTGCATTGAAGATGACAGATTAAAAACAAGCATGAGTTCTATGTGGAGCAAAACTTTATTCTATATTTGATTTTTATCACCATAACTCAATCTCAAGTTTTGATTGAGGAGGATTACTCCCTCACAATCTCACATTACAGAGTCTATAATAAAGAAATCCCAATTTATTCAACATGAAAGGTCATATAATCTTGTTTATCCAGACAAATATTTTTTTTAAATAAGAGAGAGAAAGCTCCTCTTACCGCAACTGAGTAATAATTAACATTTAATTAGCATCACTCAATCACACCACTCATTGCTACGTACAAGCCTATCTTGGCCATCAAAGTCCGGAAAGTAAATTGAAACTTTTAGAAGTCCCTACCCAATGTTTGCTTCAGCTCTTACACTAAAAAGAGTAGATTAGCATTAAACCGTCTGGATCTAAACCTAGGTCCACAAAAAAGGAATCTTGACATGGAAATTCCAACTTTATAAATTGAATATTGCTCCTTCCAGGCCACTTACCAACTGGGTTATGTAGGAGGAGAGGCAGCACCAAGGTAAGAGGTAAAGGGCAGGGCTTTGTAGATATGAGCACAGTGGGAAATGCCTCTGGTAAAAGCTGTGCAGTCAAACAGCAAGACGGAACAAGGAGGTAGAGGTCTGGGAGGAAAGGAGCTATGACAGTTGACATATCGGGAGTGACTGCAGGGAAACAAACTGCCCCCTCTGTTCAGCCAGGGGTAACCTTTACCTATACCTCTATGTACCCCTCCACACTGTAGGTCACACTGTAACACAGCCCCTTGGGGGAGAACACTCACTCTCACAAAGTTCATGATGAATTGGCTATGTTATGGCTTGCTGGCTATGCAAATGTGATTTATTTTGATCTGGAGGGGAAAGAAAAAGACAGAGAGGGACCTGGGGCGTGTGGGCCAGTCAAAAAGTGCTGCTGTGGCACTGCATTGGTTCTGTTTCGTGAGCAAGATTAATTATCTCATAGTGAGGGGGCTACAATACACTTTCTTTTCCCCTTCTCTCAATCACTTTCTCCACGCTTGACTCACCTCCTTCATTTCACCCTATTATGGAGAATCTGTAGAATCCCTCGTCATGAAATAAGGCGTCTCTCACTTGGCTACAAGGCAATAAGAAAGCTAGAGGGGTAATGAGAGTAACACAGTGTGTGAGTGTGGGCACAGCAGTGCGGCGGAGTCCTTTCAACACACTGCAGGTGGTGTTTTTATTAAAATTTTCACTGGACCGACGAAAGAAGTCCTCACACTGGCATCTAACAGAGGACTGAACCTTTCCTGGTCAAAAAGCCGCTCTATTACAGACAGAACGTGTGAATACTGGTGGAATAAATTGACTACGGTCATCTCCTTACCGTGCACAAATCCTTGTACTGCATCTTCTGGAACTTGGTATCAGCGTTGCCAGCACACAGCTCCACATATCCCAGCACCACTTGGAACACTGTGTTGTGGATGGCCTGGGTGAAGTGCATGTGCAGCTGGTCCATAGCAGTCTGCGGAGAGAGCCAAGCACATTGTTATTAAAACTATCATGTCAGGATGTCAGTGACATCTGCCAGTGTGGATCTGTGCAAAAGAAAACAGGAGGGAATTTGTAAATTTAACTTCTTGGAAGACACATGCTGTTCCTGATATTTTGAATTATTTGCATGCAGACATATTATAGCAGTTACACAAGATGGCAGGATGGAAACAGAGGATCACTGTCTACCCTGAGAATTCAAGTCCAAGTGAAAAATGGCAGTTTGGTCTCCAGTTTCTATGATTCACGCCTCTGAAACCAGAGTGGTGTGCTGTGGAACATGCCATTAATAAAGCAGTAAGGGCACGAAACAAACAGAAACACTATGGCAGAGACACATTAGTGACATGTTTGGTGCTGTAGCACAGCTAATTGCCTCCAGCTCTGTTTACCTACAGCACCATTTATCTCATAAGGAACACCCTAACCATTTAATTAAAATGAGTCATTATCAGGGCGCCATGACTTAAAGGAAAATTCCCCCAATTACTCTTACACTGCTAAACTTGGCATACTGAGCATCATATAATAACTACCCAGCCAGCTTCTTCCATTTCTACTTTGGCTTTGTTTTATTTCAACTATTAACACGGAATCTCCTCATTAAAGCTGCATTATTTAGTTTTTGGCAACTTGGGGTAATGCAACACGCTGTAATCACAACATTGACTCATTATCACCTTATAAAGTTGCTCTGGTTAATATGTTAGCAAGCAGTGGCTCTCTGAGACATCAAGCAGACACAGAGCACCATTAGCATTAATTTGGAATCATGTCTCTGGCAACCTGATGAATGTGAGTTTAATATTTACGCCTCTTTTATCTATGTTACTGTTTCCACAAAGTCCTGAGCTAGAAATCAGTTATTTAAAGCTCCACTACAAGCTAGTCACTACTTTTGTCTGTTTGATGTTTGGTTTGAGTGATAATTTTCTGTGGGTTCATCGCCAGAAGCCACCGCTTTTAAATAACACAAAATCATATCATCATATCATAAAAAAAAACTCTTGACTAGAGCAGCAATGATGATGAAACAATGAGTTCACAAAAAAAAACATCTGCAGTACAATCCTGCAACAAGGCACTTTGCACTGTTTGTGCCTTTGCCATTTCGAGTCTGCTATCCCTTGTTTTCTTTCAAAGTCCAGTTACATTTCCCATCATTTTCTGTTTTGCAGCTCCCACCCACAGCCTCACTATGGGACCCTAGTGAATTGGGGACACGTGGGCACAGCTTTGAGCAAAGCCCTATATGTAGGTAATGCATGTTGCAGTTCAATTAGATTCTGTCACCGCTAGCTCATGACCATAAATGTTGCCCCCGTCCATTCTGACAGCCTGCTGCCACAAAAGTAATTTGAAATTTCTTCCCTCTATTCTGAGCGAGTCTCACTTCATCTTTCCTGAAAACAGCAAGAAAATTGCTGGCTGTACAAAGTATGGACAAGAAAAAGGAGGCAACTATGACAACTTACATCACAATAACCATTATAATCTCCAGCCACGAGTCTTAAGACATAATTGTTAATCAACTGCTAAAGCAAACAGACTCACACTTCTGCAGCTACTTAACCCAAACAAACAGATGTTTCACACGGACAAATGTTGGAAAAGCAAACTTGATGTTAGGCTCATTAGGCTGTGAGCTACCAGTGCATCCGAGACAGGTAACAAGAGCGAGGGACCAAGATATCAATGTAAGGAGAAAGAAAATACAAATGGTCTAAGGTGTTGTGCTAACAGTGCCTACTGGATGACACAGCTTATTGATGTATCCAAGTGAAAACTGTCAGATTACAAGTGTAAAACTGTGAGAGATGGATGGAAAAAAAACAACAAGCACAAGAGGCAGTCAACAATAACGCCTTAGTTTGCTTTTGAACCTGAAAATGCTCATTATCACAGCTGTAAGAAAAGCATTATGCATTCCACGATGGTCATACTGGGAACTTCACACTCCACGTCTGTATTAAAAAGGGCACAGCAGCAACTTCTTTCCTACAGTTTGATAACTGCTAAAGAATTTATTTTGACATTCCAGAAGAAGTAAGTTTATAAAATGTGGCTCAATTTTTTCTACTATCATTATTACTTTTCATCTTTTGTTTTCATCATTTGCCTATATTAATTTATACTACCCATTGAGCAGAAAGGAGGAAGAATGAGTGTCCTTATTGTGTTTATTTTTTCACTTTGTTTGTGTTTTTATATGTTGGATACTATTTTTTGCATTTGCCTGCTTAGCTTTCTTTATTTGATAATGTAGAGCGTATTCTCATGTCCTACATCTTGAAACCTTTCTTTAATGAAACATGCTTGACAAACATCAACATTGGCTCAGGTGTACAATGTGCTACTTTTATTGTTGCTCAAGTGACAGGATGAGGACAAGGCTCATTTGGTTGCCATGGTGATGTGATGATTAACAACTACACTTTGACTTTCAGTTTCTACTGAAACTTGCAAATGCCCTTCACACATCAGCACTGCGAGGTAATGTGGAGACGGTGACATGATTTTATTCTTTAATGTCTATCCCTTTAATTAGCAGGATTTACACTGGCGCTGTAACAGCTGTATGGTTAAAATGCCATGCTTGCAAAACATTAATTCAGCCAATGTAAATCAATTTAAAAATGGCAAGTATCCACACAACGCTGAGTACAGTCTGGCCGGAGTCCAACATCCACCATAAGCCTGAATCCTCACAGACTTTAATTACCATCACCAGGAGGCTCAGTGAAAATGTGTGAGTACAGGAGTTCGGAATGCTGGATAAGCAACCGACCAGCATTTGTTGAATCACACAGGCTATACAAACTTGGCCAAAAGGTGTTATGAGCCATTTTTCAACATAGCAGCCTCTTCACTGTTTATCATGAGCGTGCATAGCTACAAGGCTTCTCATTTCAGCAATTTTCCTACTTGTTGGAATAGGAATGTAACAAATATTTCAAGGATGACACTGATAATGTAAGCACAAAGATTATAAGTCTCCCTTACAACTCAAGCCTTGACTGATGATTATACTCACCAGAGAGAACTGGTACAGTGGAGTATAAGAGAGTAAAAGGAAAAATGTAGTTTTGTACCTAAGCAGTGAGCATAAAGTCAGGAGAAAGAGAGGAAGGAATGTCAGTAAAGGTGTGAGAAAGAGATCAGAGATGATGATGATGGAGTGCACGGGTTGTGAAAGAGAGGCCGTAGCATCACAGATCAACATTGTTTGACAACAAATAAGATGAAGGAAATGGGATGTGGAGAAAAGGGCGAGGGATAAAGAAAAAACATGCTCAACATAAAATCGGGGTCATTTGAGCTTACAGTCTATGATATTTCTCTGCAGGTAAGAAAATACAGTATCTGTTTGTTGTTGTTTTACAGCTTCAAATGGGTTAGGGTAAAAAAAGCAAAAAAAAAATGTCACATACAAACGTGTTGTGACAGAATCGTCTCGGCTGTTTTGATGTGCTGAAATCTTATTTTACATTATCCAGGGATTATTTTGCAGAACTGTTCTTTTTTGTTTGCACATTTGTTGGCATCAGTTGATTGACAGTAAGCAGAGAATAATCACAAATGATGGCATGCACGCCTTATAGCCTAGAGTATTTTCTACTGCCAACAGAAGACCCTGAATTCACTCACTGGAGTGAAACAATCCACTTAGGCAAGACGGAGGGAATAATCATGACAAAGAGAAACTCGAATACTGTTCGAATATTTTCTGCGATGGTTTAACCAGCCTCACTGTGGAGGAATTTTGAAAAATGTTCTAATGAATGTGGTGAGTCAATAGAGTAGGGAAACAACACCGCCGACTAAATGCACACAGCCCTGAAATACTGTTAAGGAGAGGAACATATAAAAGGACATATGAAATGAGTACGGGCAACAAGCAGATCATAACAAGCAGTAATGTTTAGCCATTCCCCGTGACCCTGTAGACGAGTCAAACCACTGACCTGTGTCTTTCCCAGGAGCGTGTAGGCCAGCTGGACCTTGGTGTAGTGCGAAACATCAAAGTGCTTACAAGTCTTTGACAGGGCGACATCAAGCTGCTCCTGGAGCCAGAAATAGATGGATGACAAAGGAAAAAGGGAAGAGGAGGAGAAAAGAAAGGGATTATCAGCGTTAAGACCAGGGATTTAGATATAGATGTGCAGATGTATAGCTACCACACAAGGCCAAGGGCAGGTAATTAGATGTGGATGTGGGTGTATATATGCGAGAGTATGTGTGTAAGGCTTTGACCGAGATTAAAAAAAGAGGGGTAAGAAAGTAAGACGAAGTTAGCAGGAAGTAAGGAAGTGTAACCCTGACACGTAAGCCGGCCTTAGAGAATATAGCTCTGGCAAAGGCTAAGTGATGAAACAGCTTGCATCACCAGGCATTTTTTTTTTTTTACACCAAAGCTACACTTGAACATAACTACGACTACCACTAACAACACAAAATGCTCTATTAGCGAGGAAAGATAAATAAAAACAAATTGGTGTGGTTATATTATATGTTGCAGGATTTTAACAGTGATATATCATGGGTTGATCGGTCGCCTGATAATTAAATCGACCGCAGTACAGTCTTTGCTGCCCCCTACTGCTTGTATCAAAAACACACTGTGACAGACTGCAATACCCACCCAAGGACACTGAGAATGAATGAGCAACGCATAGACTGCGCTATTTTTTAGTGGGATGGTCTATCGTTCTACAATATTCACACAGAAATCCTACACATAGTACATTCTGGTTAAATAGCAGTAGGAAACTAAGCTGAAAAATGATTAGCTGGTAAATAAATGATTAAGTCATACTGTAATTGTTGGTTATCATGACTAACTTAAAGCAAAATGATGTGCCTATTTTACCTTAAAATAACAGCTTCAATGGTGAGTAATATTAGCTGGTAAGATATACGTCTTGTGTTGTTGCACTTGCTTGATGTTTGGCTGTGTGAGCAAAGTTGTCAACTCGCTAGTTTCTGATCATAAGCCAAGTCGGCCTATTTCAACATAGGTTTAGCCAGTAGCATGCTACAGCCAGGTGTTATTGTCTCAGGACAGGTTAGATTAGCTTGGCATTACGACCTTGGCTGCCTCATGGCAAAGATGCCTGGGCATGCATGTTTGCTTCAAGACATCAGTTTTCCACACAGAATACTGTTATGGTGTGCCAAGTTTTGTTTGTAGTTAGCACATGACATTATCTGACAAACTGGGATTTGCATTTATGACTACGTGTCGCACTCAGAAACATGACGGCCGCTAAATCATGCAAAATACAAATTACTACATAGTGTTGCTTTATTTTATTGAAAAGATCTTCATTTGATGTGTCAAAAAGTGCAGTAGCATATGCCCAATAGCGAATGCATCTTACTATAGTGAACACTGTACAACAGCAACAAAACATCACTGATAACACATCCTCTGGATTTCTACTTTGACTCATCATGCCAAGAGAGCATTATAGAAAAATAGCTTTATTCGTTGTCTGGCTGATTACTTTTCTATAGACAGTGTTGACAGTAGGGGATGGTAATGTCTATTTTTCTGGCATGGGTACATTAATACGAGTGCTTTTGACTCTTGGCACTCTTAAGATGAAGGTGTTAGATTCCAAATCCTTTGTGCAAGTGTTAACGTTTATGATTTTGGGGGATTTTGCTCTGCTTAATCACAAACCCATGCTGACAGGAAAACAAACAAGCACCTTGGTGCATGGCTAGGTATGTGTGTGTGCACGCACGCCTGTTTCTTGTGTACAGACAAAACTGTAAGTAATTAATCAACTGAGGCGCAGCGGTGGCGGTGCGGAGAAAATTGCTTTGCATACCATTTATCACACACAAGCATCACGACACAGCTAGAGATGAAACAGATATAATTTACTTTGCTTGTACACTCACAGTAATGACTTTCTGAATGTGTCAATATTTGGCAGACCAAGAATGAGAACGGCAAACTATCAAAATGTCAAAATGAAGTTTAAATTGCTTCTTTCAGATGGGGCTTCTGGAAAATTACAAGGTTAGAACAAAATATTATTCACTGCTGAAGGTCTTTTTGCCGATATTGGTCTCAAATAATAGAATTAAAGATAAAGCAGGGAAGCACGTACCTCTATTTGCTCCAGAGTGTCTTGTAGTTTGGAATTTAATTCACTGTAGAGGACAAAAGAAGAATGTTAGTTTCTCGATTTTGAAGCAGAAAATGAAAAGCACTTACTTTTAATATCAGTTGATTGATTGATTGATTGATTGATTGATTGAATAATGAAAATCGCCCACATTTTTCTAAAAACAAATTGAGTAACTTTTATATGAATCACACTATGGCGACGCTTATATCTCCACATTAACACGTGTGTGTCTTATGATTCTCTGATTTCTTATAAACAAGGCAAAAAGGGAACAAATGTTTAAGCATTTATTTCCAACACATATTTTTGGAGGGTGATTTTTTTTTGTATGATTCAAGTGTTTCAATTTCTTAAACTTGGACAGTGGAATCTGCTGCATAATTTGTGAGGACCAGACTGTCACAGATACAAAACGCCTACACATCCTTGGAGCGTTTGCTTGGATTTTTGCCTCATCCTGGGAAATGCTTTCAACTCAAAAGCTGCAAAAGTAGCAACTGAAATCACAACTGTTTTGGCCATCCCAAGACACCACCAATTCCCTTGTGACTCCCCCTGCACTGCACCCATTCATAATCACCCTCTGTTCCACCGTTCCCCTTCTCTCTGTCCCTGCTTTGCTTGGGGTCTTTTTCAGGTCAGTCCCGCTCTTATGTTGTGCCTTGTGAGACCACAGTCGCCCAAGGGAGAGAGTGTCCTTAACAAATTGCTAATTAAGCATTTCAGCTTCAGTTGGGGAAGGAGTGAGGAGGAGGGAGCAGAGAAACTGAGAGGAGACTGCAGATTGATTCCCACGGGTCGTTTGCAAAACAGGTAACAAAATGAGCGTGCCATTTACAAAACTCGATGCACTATAACCCTTTTTTATCTGCCTGTGTGCTTGCGTGTGGCAAATATTATGGACGAGTAATAGACAGAAAGCCACACCGATGGAAAACTGACAATTAAGAAGTAAGATGAAGAAGATGTAATGAAGTACAACCACACTGTAACTGAATCCAGTGAGCTGGTATGCACCAAAGCAATGATAACACCATAAATTCACAAGCTTAGTAAGGCAAGTCACAGTCAGTATCCTCTATGGAAACCACGATTGGATGCCAATATAAAGAGAACACAAAGAAGTACGCAAGCTGGCTCAACTACAGACGGGTGGGCAGATCAATGTCAGGTCCTGGCTACTGAAAACATACATCTAAACGTCCATATGCAGCGCCCAGGAGAGTGCTAACAAAGGCGTACAACTCTGGCAGCCATACTAAGGAGATGCACCAGAGGAGCAGAGGCCAACAGGATAAATGCCCTGTTCATCGCAGATTGTTCTAGTATACTCCCCCGCTGCAGTGTCATAGAGTAACAGAAGCTAAACCACAAACTGAACAGTATTGGAAGAGCGTATGAGACAAGACACACATCCCACAAGACTAGCACGCAGGGGAAAACACACCTGAGAGTACTAAATTAGTTTAGCTTAGCAAAAAGAACTGAAAAAGAGGGAAACAGCTAGCCTGCCTCTGACAAAGGTTCAACACCTAACAGCACCTCAAGGCTCACTCATTAACTCGTTATATCTTGTTTATTTAATCAAAAGCCAGGCCAAGTAAAATGGAAAATTGTTGTTTTTACCTTTCATTTGTATTAAACAAACAAGATAAAACATATTAAGTGAGGCGAGCTGTTGAGCTGCTGAGCTAAGCTAACCATTAGCTGACTCTAGATCCATATCTAGAGACAGACATGACAGTGGTACCAATCTTCTAATATCACTCTTACTGTAGAAAGAATGCAAATTAACCTATTTACCAAAATGTCAAACTCTTCTCTTAACACCTAAAAGAACAGTTTCTGGACCTCATCCTGACTAGCTAACACAAGTTAACGTAGAATCAACTGTCTACCCATAGCCTCCCTCTTCATATCGTCAAAATTGCTGTTGCCGAATGTTACTAATGCACAGTTGTAAATCAGTGTAGCTCAGTGGTTAAGTCTCAAACGGAACTGGAAAACCAACCAGAGCAATCAATGCTTGGCGTAATACAAGATAAGCAACCCACAAAGACCCTCGATCTTCTTCAAGACCTCTGGGCTTTTGAAGAACACCACAAGAGGTCAACTAGAAGCTAATAACCCAGGGGACTAATTCAGTCCTTCTGTAATTGTGTCTATATTACTATAAACGTTGCTGTCCACTGACTGTTTATGCACGTGCTCCCTCCAACATACTGGCACCCTTTCCATGATCAGATAGAATGCATAAATAACAGATGATGAGAAAAAACTAATTAACAATCTGTGCCCTGCGGGGGAACACAAGGATGTAAATTTACGAGTTACGTGGAAATCAGGGGGGTTTTTTCCCCACCACGTTTTCAATTACCACTGGCATTCAGTGTCCACGGGGCCTTGGGGCTAGTTCCTCCACAGTGACTGCTGACTTGCTAAAAAGGCAATGTGTGGACTCATGTGCTTTCAGGGTTTTGCCGGATGCTCAGATTTCATGAAGAATGCCGTTTTTGCTGTCGTCATGTTAGCCACGGTGCAAGGGAGCCAGAGAGGCAACAAAGTGCCGGGAGAAGGGCTTTAAAGAGTGAAACATGGTTGGCTAGGGGGGAGCTAAAAGAGGAGAGTTGAAGAAGAAAAAGATTCAACAAAGAAGAGAGTTTTGAGAACGACAAATGTAACACCTGACCAGGCGCATGAGCATTTACTGTGTTGGGCGAGTGCAAGGTTTGTGATAACAATCAGATATTTGGCTCTGGCTACGGTCCATTCTCCAGGATTACATGGGCTTTTACACAAAAAGTTGAGCTGAAGCTGGCTCAGGAGGGACACTTTTATACCAATCTATCAGGTTCCCATATCCCTCTTGTTTTTGGTTGTTTTTTGGACCAGGGTCCATGTAAAACTTGGATACAGTTAAGAAAGTCAAGAAATAGAATATTTACGGCAATTTCTAAAGGTAGGTATGCACTAAATATCTTGCAATGCTTTAGGTTTAGGCAGAGTCTGCTAATGTTTTTTGGGCCTAATAATAGAATAAGCAGGGTAATCAGTCTGTCTGCTATACTGACTATTAAGTCCAGCAGCTTATGTGAACATCCAATTAAATCCACACATTTAGAAAAAAGCAGATAACATGTCTGACTAAGGCAGGTTTGTTGGAGAATTAAATGCATGCAGGCATAATTGGAGCTCATCGTGAAAAGGACTGTAGTTGCAAATAAACAAATATAAAACCTTCCTTCTTCCAAGCAAACAAGTATAACAGAAAAAAGTCATGCTGCTGACAAACACAGAGAGACAGATAAATGCACTGCAGTTCAACTGATTTTCTATGTCTGAAACCAAACTTGCCAGAGAGAAAAACACAACCTCGAAACGCTGTTGTTCAGTTCAAAGTAACTGACCGGAGTGCTGAGGGGCCTCTTTAAGGCTAGCAAGTAAACACAAATACAAGTGACACACTATGGAAGCTTATACACACGGAGATCCTCTTAAAAATTTGCACTGCCAGGCAATCACACACCCTCCAAAGAAAACACAACAACCACGAAGGAAGCGCTGTCATTCTGAATAAATTGGTAAACTGCTGCAGTGCTTGTTGTGTCATTAGGGGCAGCCAACACACAATTATCCTTGTATCTCAGACACAGGAATTAACGCAGGAGCCCTCTGGCCTTCCTACACTTGGCTCCTCTCTAACATGCAGCTGAACCGCCCTGTCCTTGGCCTAGATTAGCACCCCTAAACAAACCATCTCCCTCAATGCTAAAATGGCAATTAGCTGAAGTGCATATTTGGAGGGGCTTCACCTAGAATAACCCGTTGATAATTTGTATGACAACTGGTGTGGGAGACCCAAAAGTGTTTTGAAAATAAGTTATTCACACCATCACCAGGTTTTACGCACAGCCTATCCAAAGTTGGTGCATGAGCTCGACTGCATACTTTTCAAATCAATATGGGAACTCGGGGCCTCCGGAGACTTGGATTACACCCAACTAGCTGAGTTTTTGTTTACGTTTTAAAACATCCACTTCAATTGCTTCGGAGAATGCTGCAACGCCGTTTTTCTGTGAAGCTCCAGAAATGTTTTGTGGACTACGAAACTTTACCTGACTTTCCATCAGTATCTGGGTGATTAGATAATGACTGAATTTTTTTTTTTTTGGGTGAACTGTTCCTTTAAGGCCTCTTAATCAGAATCCTGACTATAAGTAACGATATAGATGATAGAGCAAATGCATGTTTGGGTAGAAACCTCAAGTGTTCTGCTACAATACACTCACACTTGATCGCTCATTGCCCCAGTATCAGCTATAACCACAAAGTATAACATCATAAATTAAGTTCTATTACAAAAAACCTCCGGCTGCTGTAAACTTGGGCACTTCACTCTGCGAGCCATAAATCGTTTCTATCTGACTTCTCACTAAAGGTCTCTTTTCTTTATGTAGGTCATATAGAGGCATCGGCATTAAATTGAGACTGTTTCATAACCAGTTACAAATTCATTGTCGTTGCTTTAAACCACGTAAAGGCAGAAAAATGTAGATTGTCAATACATGTATAGTATGTATCTTCATTGATAGCAGCCATATGCCAAAAATGAACTTCTTTTCCCATTCTCTTGTACTTCTGAGGCTAACAATACCACAGAGACACTCCAGGCTACATAAAATTTTTGTTTGTCTAAAGCCACAGTAGAGTCCACAGTTTATGAACACCGTGCTGACATATGGGGGGATCTTACATCCCAACAGCTGCCCATGTGGATCACCTGATGAAAATGGACTGAGACAGAGCGTGAGGCTGATTAAGTGCCTTCTTGGGAAAACAGTATTGGCTTAAGGGTTGGGGACAGGGACAAGGAAAGGGCAGGCATGAGGCAGTGCCTCCATGTAGGACATTCAGCGGGGCATGGAAAAGCATAGCTACAAGGTTGAATCAAAGAGCAGCAGACCGGCAACTGGCTGCTCAGGGAGGGCGATGCTGCAGTCAAGGTTCCAGCCAAAGTACAATGTGCATGCTGATGCAAAGCGTGACAGGTGTGTGATCAATGCACCAGTGTTAAAAACTACGACATTCAGGAAGCGGTATTAGCATATTGCAAAGGAAAGCACAGGTGAAGAGGGCAATCGAATTTCTATCCAGCTGCCACAGACACCTTCGATTACACATCCAGTCTGCGTGAGTACAGTGACGCTCACAATTATAGAAGAAATCTATGCATTTTTCTTGTTGATAGACTGGTTGCAATATGTGGTATCACTGGAAACCACCATCCCAGCACATTCAAGGTTTATTTACTATTTACTGTGGACATTATTAATGTTACATTAACTGCACTGTTTGGACATTGACATGGAGCTCACTGCTTTGTGATAAATAGACCAACAAGCACGTGTCTGGTGTCTGCCATACATGGAAAAATATCAAAAATGACAGCAGCAGCAGTACACCACGTGTTGGTGTTACGCTGGTGTGAGTTGGGAGCAGCTAAACGTTCATTCCCACACTCGTTTTCATTAAATGCTCTTGAGTCTGCGCACGTCACAGGAAGAGAGAGAGACGGCAATGGCGTGCATCTCTGATCAATCCCTAATCAATACACAGAAAAGAGCACTGTGGCGCCCACCTACCACCACAAATTGAGCACAATTACATAGGAAATCACAGGGACAGAGATGATTGCCCCTCTGGTACACAATCTTCAGCATATCCTATACTTTCAATCTTAGATAGGAGAAGAGAGAGAAGAGGGTTTATCTTGATGGTCATGTCAGAACATCCGCAGATGCTCTCATGTGTCTCATTGAGTTTGTCTGCGCGTCTGTTCGATGAAGTGTTTTTCCATCTGACCATCTGCATGGCACGACTCCCCAGATGCCTGTCTCTCTTCATCTTGTAGGTGGGTACCTTTTGATCCCAAAAACTATTTTCAAACTAAAAAAATGAGTGATGATATGGTCAAAGCTGGCAGCTGCATTCCATAAATGCTTCTTAAAGACAACAGTAAATGCAGCAAGCTTACACTCGCTGCAAATTTTCTGGTTTTGCCAAACTGTAAGCCCACTAACACTGACTTTTTAGGACCTGCATTGACGTCACAGCAGAGCCACAAGGCAAAGACGCTGAGCAAAACAAGACGAAGTAAAAAGCCTCTTAAAAAGACCGATTACATTCCAGCAGTCACGATTTTAAGGGAGACCAATTTCCTAGTTTCATTTATCGAAGCAGAGTTGACTTCAGATTATTCTAGAACAACACTTCTCAGAATCATCATATTTGTATCGTGTTTTATTCTACCATGATCGGAAAACTTTCCATCCAACCTTACAAAATAAAGTCCATGCCTGGTTCCATTTGGATATAAACTAGATATCACTTAATCTGTTCGTACTGTACCTGATGCAGCTGTAGTGTTTGAAGGTGCTGGCAGCCTTTTGGCATTCCAGACAGAGCTGGATTGCACCTGGATAGTCTTCCTCCTACAGGAACAGAGCAGTGACGACATGTAAAAAATACTATTTATAGGCTGGGGTTGTATGTGCAGTATAGACTCTGTCATTTAAAACAAAAAAAAACTATTAAAAAGGTAACAAAATATCACAGAAAGTTGAGATTATTCTGAATGATGACAGTTTTAGGTGACTTCTTCTGTGCATCATTTTTATCGGCTCCATTTTGATCTTATTAAAAATGGTTGTTACTGCAGATACTCTGCAGATAACCAAGGATTACACTCACTGTTAGTCAAATCTATTCAATGTGCCACAGCTGACCTTCATAACAGATAGGCATTTGTCTCATGTTTGTGTGGGTTTGGCTTTCAAAGCAGAATCCCCACTGATGTTTGACCTTTTGAGTCAATTATAAACATATCTCTGCATGTGTGTTGGTGTGTGTGGAGTGGATTACAATACCTCAAGCATCTCGCTGAGTCTTACGTCTGTTCTTTGCTGTGAGGGAAAGAATGCCAAGAGGAAGAAAATTAATACAGCGTCAAGTCAATAACAGGACACAATGTTAAGTGATAACTAGTTCAACACTAATTACATGCCTTCCTGCTGTGACCATGGCAGCGAAATCTTTTAATGATTGCGGTTAGAGCGAATGATCAAAGCAAATTATTACAACAGGGTATGTTTGATTAACTTTCATCTTCATTTTAAATCATGTACTTTACATAGGCTACATAGATTCATGTCTCAACAGTGGCATGATTGGTATGTTTAGCACTGTAGGACATTTACAGACATAAGCAGCTCACTGGTAATTACAAATGGCCGAGTTTTACACAAGTAATCCAAAAGATACCTGGCACAAGTTTTCATTTATTTAAACTGACATCTCACTGGATGGTGTGAGGGGCATGGCACTCATGCTGGCAGGTACTAATTTGGTCCTGAAAGTGAACTAAATCAGAATGACAATCCGTGTAGGGGTCTAGCAAAAACCCAATAAAAAACATGCAATTATTTGGGAGAAGGGAGAATTTTTGAAGGAAGGTCAGAGGGGGAACTCAATTGTCGACCAGATGGTGCGTGCTCAGGGTGGTAAGGCTGCAAGCGTAACTGCTGGAGCCTATACAGATTTTACTCATGTACATTTCAGCTGTTGGTTGCTTTTCTGGTCTTTTTAGGGGTGGGAATCTCACGGCAACCCACGATTGGATTCGACATCTCTGATTTCTTGACACGTTTTTTCCAACTGTGTGACTAATTGCTACTTAAGAATTAGCATATGTGAAATGATCATAATTAAAACACACAGATTAATTTGATTCTATTATCATTGCTCTCACTCAGCCATCCTCCAAAAGGTACAAGCGTTCGGTCTACTAATCAATTGGCTAATTAGCCTACTAACAAAATGATCTAAGGGCTGGAATGAGGCTGTTAAAGGGCAAAACTGGGCACAAGGGCGCCCACTTAATGGTCTGCTTTACACTATATCTTGATCCAGTCCAGAAGAAAAATACAGTATATTGTGTTTAAACTTTACCAGCGTCTTGATGGTCCTCAGCGATTTAAGCAGGCCTGTCAGCAGTTGTCGTCTCCTCTGATTGGCCAATAGACCTAGGCTGGCTTCCGTGAATCCCTCCTTTGCGACGCTCAGTTGCCTTCACACAAGACGTTGCAGTAAAGAGAAAACACAACATCAAAAATGTACTGTGTGTAGTCTTGGTGTTTTAACTTCGGTAATTATTGCAATTAGTGAGGAAGTGACAGCACTAGTAGCCTATTTTATTGAAACGTGCGTATTTGGACTAATCACTGGGACAAATAATCTGGTTTTTGATATTTCAGGTTCACCAAAATCTGTGCCCGACACATACATCATGAAAATGTAATATGTCTGAAGGAATTACTGTTACAATACACAGTATACTATAACCACCAAAACTTTAACCAACACTAAGACAGAATAATTGCAGAAGCATGTATGGCGACATGTTTCTGACTTTATTTCAAGGTCAAACAAGACAGAATGATTATTATAATACTTATCATTTGTGACCATATTAACAGGCTGAGAATATATGAAGGGAAGGAATGTTATCATATCTCAAGTTATGAGAAGAGCACTTACTATGCAGATGCAATTTGAATGGGCTATTTCAGAAGCTACTTCATCTAGTGAATAGATAGCAGGCAATAGAACACCATTACCTCCTTGCATTAGTGCAAATGACTGCTGCCAGCTGCAGGTTAGTCTGTAACGCTGTCACTCGCTCCAGTTCCTGTGGATATGAAGCAAGTTAAAAAGACAGTATATAAGGCATAGCAACATCTATAAACACTGGAAAATCTCATCCAAAGAATTGTCAACTATGCTAGGAAACAGCCCTGTAACCTTATTCTATAATGTTAAGGGCCTATATGACACAAAGATATTGTTAGACTAGATCGTTTGCTGCTGTCAGTGAAATATGCCTGCAATAATGCAATTTACCAAGCGAATCACTTCCCCCATTAAGTACTGTGCTGACTTGAACAGCAACACAGCAACACACCCCCCCACACACACACACACACACACATCGGGGTGCTCATCAGTAAGATGTGTCCTGCTGTGAGCCTTTTATGAAGACAGATATTATAGATTATGCTGTTTTGGCAAGACGTGAATCATCCATGCCAATGTGAGAGGTAGTTCAAGAGAACAAATTTCAAAACATACAGAACATGAGAGAAAACCTTCCTTTCTTCAGAGCTTTGACATTTAGACAAGGATCAATGAGCGCCCTGCTGTGAGAGATCAGTTTTTAGGCCACTTCAACGACTTCTGTGAGCACAAACACTCCCCGAGCCAGAGTGCACCTCCGTTATATTTTCGACTTTTCTCTCTTTCACTCTTTGTTTTTGATTTTCTGGATCTGCCAGATGTCATGCCTGAGGTGGAAGATGCTTGTTCTTTGATCTGATGTTTTTAATGTGGAATCTCCCTCCGCAAAAGAGGTCCAGTGTTCACAAAAATGCCCTCGCAGCACTGTCAAATGACCTTTCACCAGCAGAATATAGTCTGGAGAAATCCATTTTCTACGGTAATAAAAAAAACAACAACACTATCAAAGTGCCACTTCAGTTGTGGTTATGTGATCAATGATCCTATTCAAACTAATCTGCCCTCATGATCTTGAGTGCTGACGAAGCCCTTGAGAAGTCCTTCGAACAGTTTGCAAGAGCTGATTCAAGTTTTCTCCGAAGGGACATGCACCATGCGACTGTTATGCTTTTCTGCTCAGGGCCTGTGAAATTCATGAAAACAAGTATGTCGACATCTTTCCGAATGTTCCAGTTAATGTTAACACTTTATTGGCAGACAGATCAATATATTGCTTACAGCTTAATTTACTTTATCATTTATTTTACTTATTCTATGAAGTTTTTCTATCATTAATCATTCACTTTCAATTTGATACCACGTTTATATATGTATGCTTAATATGAAGCTACAACCAGGTAGCTCAGCTTAGCTTGTGTTTTGTTTGTTTTTTTTTTACATTTTTTTGCATTTGTGTTTTGTGTTTCAGCAGAGACGGGTGAGCTGTATCCCCTTGTTTCCAGACTTTATGCTAACCTAAGCTAACCACCTGTAGCAGTAGCTTCATTTTTAGCATAAAGAAGATAAATTTTTCCTCTAACTCTTGACGAGAAAGCAAATAATGGTCTCTCCCAAAATGAAAAGTGATGTATGTAATATTAGTAATACAAATACTAGTAAATGTTATGAACAGCACCATCGAAATGTATTTTTAACACAGTCAAGGAAAATATGGACATAACATTAATCACTCATGCAAATTGCAACCAACTGAACACTCCTTGCCTCATTTTCGCCTGCGGTTGCTGCTAAAATCGCAAAAAACACAAAGCCCTCTCTAAAGCCAGTGTTCAGTTTGTCCATTCTGGGCTACAGTCTCTGTGGAAGAGGACAAGCTCTCTCTGTGGATATAAATTGCTCATTCTAAGATGACAAAAAGGCAACGAATATGCACTTGTGAAAACTTAATTATGAATATTAAATTCCATTTTTGGCAATATTATACACTTATTTCTGCCCCCAGGTCCTCCTAAATCCTACACACTGGCACAGTAACTTCATTAGCATTGGTCAGAACAGTTTCTTAATACATGAAAGTGCCATGATGGCCTTGGTACATTCACACGCACATTAAAATTTGTCCTCAGAAAACGCCCTTGCGCTCTAAGCAGCAGGAACTCGATTAAACTGGGCTGACTCACCAGGTCCCGCTGAGGAAACATTTAGAATCCAGCAGATTGATTCACATAGTGGGAGTAGCGTAGCCACAACTGTAAACCTCTGCTGTGTCTAGTCTGAGTAAAAGACTGAATTCACAAAAGCTAGACTCATCAAAATGTTCAGAGTGAAGGGGATCGAGCTGTACAGGTGAATCCAAATCTCCAATTTTTCTTTCCTGTGTTCGACAAAGATGGATCTTTCGCTTCACAAGATGAACACACACAGGCTGGCTCATACTCTCTACCCCTCGTAAAGACAGCCATTATCAACACACAGGTAATACTGTACATAGCAGATGAACAGATACTCAAGCATCCAGTTATGTTCTAAACAGAAAAAGACAAAAACCAGCCTGAATACACTCTTGCAGCTTCAAACTGATTTTCTCTATATATCTCTTTCACACACACACACACACACTCACACACACACGCATACACACAGGTGGTCAACACACTCAGTGCTCAGTATGTAGCCTGAGGCACCAATTTGTTGTTATTCCACTGCTCTGAGCCATCTATCCTGCCTGTAAGCCACAGTTAACCTGACAGACAGAGGGCTCAATCAGCTTAGCAGGTTTTACTGGAGGGAAGAGGTTAAAAAGCTGGAATGCATGATGGAGGTATAAAAAATAAAAAAAACAATAAATCAATAAATGGAGTAAGTTCAAATAAAGGCTGAATTCCATGTAGATCTACACTGTACACATACAGAAAGGTAAGCCCACACAAGTACAATTAAACTCTCCAAACTGACTCCTACAATGTCCACACACATACAGGCAATGTTGTGGGAAGTGAAGGTCAAGGAGGAGAAGATGTTTAGTCGCAAGCTAGACTATATTCCAAGCTGCTTTATTCATTTATTCATAAGAGGTCCTCCATGTGACCCCCAAGCACATTGACTATGCACTAGCTCCATGTTCCCCATCCTGCCTACACATTGTAATGATGCTCCTGTTTTGGCCCTGCCCCAGTCGCTTCTTTTGTAGAAGTGAATGAAAAACAGAGTTGAGTGAATATTTAAGACACTCAAGTGAAGAGATTCACAGCTGGAGTTGACATTTTTTTACATGTGACCATGCCGCACATATTAACAACCCTGCTTCCTGTCAATCTCTAGCATCCCCAATGAAACCACCTTGAGACCCTCATGCAATTGGCAGGTAGGAACACAAAAGGTAGCACAAATTACCAGTCTCGCGCAGAGGAGCCAACTGGGGAACACAAACAAAGGCACGAGCAGTAACTGTGATGAATAAGTGTTTCCAGTGGAAAATAATTGAATACCAGTCCAAGACCATTCCTTTACATTGGTGTTGAGTGACCCAGTCAGGGCTACCTGGTGCAAATTCATTACAACTCGAACTCCCACAAGGCAATCCTTCTTCCCTGACAAGTAAGGGTTGTGCAGTTGGCCACTCAATTTCAAAACTGGCAGTTACTCACAGTTATTTTAAATCGTCACACTACCTTACCCTTTGATTGATCCAGCAATTTAACTGGATCGCTCCTTGAACTAATGGAAAATATGTCACATCTGTCAACAAATTCAAATTTAGAGATAGACAAATAAAGGGAAGGGGAAGCGATATGTAGGTAACTGAAAAATATACACTAACAGCTGTAAATCAATCAGTGATGATGAATCTTCCACACGACAGAGCCCGATCACACTTTTGACCCTTTCTAGGCGGCGGCCACGTGTCACTCGAGGGCAGCAGCAGTGATCAGAAACAGCTCCCAGCAGATGAGAGGCTAGTCACTACATAGCTATGAATCACATCAGACGCTTAGCGGGCCGTCCTTTCAAGCTCTGAGGCATGAGTGTACGTGTCTGCACAATTTATGTGTTCACCGATGTGTTATACACAGCACGTGAGCACTAGGGGAGAAGTGGCATTTTGCCCCGTGGCTGTGTTTGTGCAGCAGGATGTGTTTCTGCGTACGTGTTTGATGCAGGAACGCTCAGAGATAAGAAAAGTGGGGGAGAAACAAATTGAGAGGAAAACCGGTGAAACTCCTCCACATACAAGCAGGTACACCGCAGGAAACACAGAACAGTGAGAAGAGCCACAAAGATGTTCCCATTTCTCAACCTTTCATGGTTCGAAGGGAGACGTATTTACCGGGCCGTACATGATAAACAAGGGATGGGTATTTCCATATTTGAGTACTCGCATTAAATTATTATCGAGAACTACCAAAAAAAATAGAAGTACTGCCTCAGGGTTGAATGCCTCCACGCACCAGCCAAGTTGCAGTTAACATCCATGTCTGTCCAGACTCATGATATAGCTCATGTAGTGAAGAGTTTGAAGAAATTTCATACAATGTTATCAATGTAGCTCCTGGTTACTGAGTCATGGCCAAAAGGTATTTTTCAAAGATCACAGTGACTTTTGACCACCATTTCTAACCAGTTCATCCTCGAGTCCAAGTGGAGAAATTCCCTCAAGGCGTTCTTGAGATATCATGTTCACAACAATGGAAAGGATGGACGGGCACATATGGACAGACAGATAACCCAAAAACATCTGGTCACGGCTATTAGTTACATTCATATTTACTATACGATGTGTACATTTTTTTCTCAACTACTCATCCTTAAACACAAGCACCTAGTACGTCATTGGTCTTGGATTCTTTAGGCCTCTAAGTCTTTCTGAATGTGAGGAAGTGATGCAGTCAAACTCTGCGCTCCTTCTCACTGTAGCATTAATGCAGCAGATGTAGAAACTGAAGAGCCCTCTGAACCCCACAGGGCATTTGTAGACCAAGTGAATGTGGGCCGGGAAGGGTCAGTGAAAGTGCCCCCGAAATCCCTAGCAACGTCTACTAATAAGCCCTGGCGTCATTTTGACTCTGCAGAGTCACACCGAGGGTCACGGAATAATGATCAATTTACTATTCATAGATCGACCTTCAGACGGTTTAACAATGATGGTAATTTCACTGCAATTTCACTATATACCAAATTTGTTAAAGCTGTCAGTCATCTTCTGTGTCTTGCTGAGATTAAAGCTTCACTGACTAAACACAAATTTGACATCCTCTACCAGACTTCAATGCTGATGTATCTGATGGGACGAGTGAAGTATGCTCGCTAAATAAAGTAAGTCGAAAGACCAACAGTTTCTGATCTCCTGCCAAAATGTGCTTTTATCTTGAAAACCGCTCGATGCAGCCACCGATCACATAAAATGCACACAGAAATGTTTACCTACAGTGGTTATCTGACTTAAAGACGCTGGTGTTGTCTTCAGCTGCTGCTGCACCAGCATCTGCAGAATTTCCTTACTCACAAGTGTTGATATCCAAGATGATTAAACCTCCAAAAAAGGTCAGAATCAACCAAATTCCTTTCAATGTAGCAGTGTGTTCAGTAAACTACTCTAAGCTCATATTTTTTAGGTTTGGAGGGTGTCAAGAATGTTGCTTAGGCTGCAAGGTGCATTTTAAAACAAAATGAGATGAATGAGACAGCACTACTGTCAAAAGAGTCATTCTGACTCATTACTATAGCAAATGGGATCTCTTGTAATCTCTAGTTCCTCCTGGATCTGATCAAAAATAGACTGAATGTCTTCTGGCTTGATATGAAGACATCATCAAAGATGCTGGTACATTTCAGTTCATTGCACCATCACTAGGCGATCAAAGAAGGGATTTTATGGACTGATGTTCTGATTGAAACCCAGATCATTGCCCCCTTTTCCTTATCCATGGACGGAGTCAAAATTCCCATCGCCATGGCTACAGAAATTCTATCCTATCCTGCTGCCAATCACCAGCTGATGCAGGAATACATCCACTGACGCCCTGATGGCATCAAAACAACCTGGTGTCCAATCGTAACAGAAGTGATGCCGAGAAAAAAAAAACGCCAAATGGCAAATATGATTCATATGTTTTGGTGTGAAATTTTAGCAGCTGAAATATTTCCTCTTCAAGATGAGTGGCTGGGCCAAGACGAGACAGAAACAGTTGTTTAATGCGGTTGTGTGTTGACACTGGAAGCTTACCTTCACATAAGAGGGCTGTTTCTCCAGAATGAGATCTGCGACCTTTTTAGAAACCTACAGAGAAGGGGAGAGAGATATTGTTTTTTTAAAAAAAGAGTGAAACAACACTTTGATGTTCTTCCTAAATGTCACAGCACACTTTGGCCAGTGTCATCTTGCTATCTTGGACAGAGCAAGAATAACAATCACTGACGTCTGTATCTAAAGTTCAATTTGCCAAAGCCTCTCTCAGTTTCATCACATTCAATGTCTTTCTCAATAGCATTGCTCTGAAGTCGCTTTTATCAATTTGACCCACGGCCGAGGTAAAATTCTAATTTTCAAAAGAGTATGTGTCCTCCTGATGGCATTAAGCACCGTCAGCATGATCATGAGATCGGTATGACCCTCGGCTATGAGTGTTGTCCGATGCTGCTGTTATGGGAGAAAGAAAAAGCTGAAGAACACTGTGGGTTAATGGAAATTGAATGAATCGTAGCCTCAGCCACGCTGAAGGACAACACAATCAAGGTTGTACAAGGTGGAGGTTAACTCCTACTCATGAGTCTCATTCAATACCTAAAACACATTTCCAAAAGGTCTGGTTTTGTTTTTTAAGTCTGTCTTGGATATTATATGAATGTAATTTTGCCTGAACACAGTTGAGCTGAAAATCGCTTTCCAGGTTACCTCCTGTTGAGACATTTGTGTTATATTTGACTTATAAAAAAAAAAAACTTTTAATTTCAACTTTAAAGTGAAGAGTGTAGGAAGATTAATGTTATTTTTGCTTGTGCAGGACAATGACTACTCCAAATGTAACCAACTAACTATCTTTCTCCCACTCACCCTCTTTGCCATTTAATTTACTGTGTAACTATGCACAGCAACGCATACACACACCAAGTAGACTTGTTAAAGTAGCCGTGTTTATTCAGAATAGTGAGGAGGTGTTCATGTCTGCTAGTATGCAGTAGACCAGGCTAGGGGCGGGGATGACATTTCAACATGTGTTAAGTATGCACGGTGGCAGACTGGAGATCTACACAGATGGCGAATGCAGCTCAGCTGAAACCGTTCATTTCAAATGTGTTAGAGTTAGATGGCCACAGAGGAAACATATTCAGTACTTGGAAAGTGTACAAGAAATTGGAAAGTTAATGGCAGAGTAACTAAAAGAGAGTGAGGAATCATGTCAGAGAAGCTCAAGACAGACACTCAGCCATTCACAAAGATGCTGCAAAATTAGTCCATAATGCCACCTATTGGCAACTCGCTGACTATAACACATAACACTTAACACTTAAAAGGAGTGAAAGAGTCTAAACACATAGTGGAAACCCAGCAGTGAGTAGCTAAACCCTCCTTTCTGAGCCCAAAGGCCAAAGTCATTAGCTCTCAGCTCGCCCTCACATAAAAAAAAAATTGGGGCTAATTGTGCAGTAGCTGGGTTGTAAAACCAGCGCAGTGCATGTAATACTAAGCAGAGTAATCGTTATCAAAACTGCAACAGAGAGTCATCAACTCAGGCACACAGTAAGACAGTAACATGTGCCATGAGGGGGATAAAAAATGAGGAAAAATGGAGAAAGTCACAAGAGAAGACAGATGCTATATGCAGCTCACAGACATCATCTATCAGAATGAAAACAAATACAAGCATCGATAACAGATACTGAACATGTCTGGACAGTTTATCAAGCACTCGCTCGTTAGCAAGAAGGTTGTACACCATAGATGTACTGTATACGGTCTTATAATAGACGTGCATGAGCAAGAACACGTTTGCTACTTCTGGCAAGTGTTCACCGAGATGTATGAGGCAATTAAAGCTAAATTAGCTAGCACTAATTAGGGCTGGTAGCAGTGGAGCAGCCAAGTAATAGTGAAGGTCAGTGTTCCTGATTAAAAGAGCTACGAGGCGAGACAGAGTAAACTTAACAGTGAGTGTTGTCTGATGCACTGCGACTGCACTTGTAACAAGTGGTCTTGTTTGTGATGCAGGAAAAAAAAAGTCAAGATTGCAAAATGAAAATACCATCCGGCACATTTATTTTAAAGGTTCAGCTTCTCTCATGTCATGTCGACTCGACTGACTTCTAACTAGGACGTTGTTGCGTTTTGAAGCTGTGTGCGTTTCTCAGGCAGTGCTGTGATCTCTGGTGTAACATTTTCAATCACTCACACACTACTGGAAACTTCCTCTGCACAGCAGGACGACGTTTCAGCCTGATTTAAACACAGGGAGAATTTCGGCAGCCAGGGAGGCAAAGGTTGCGTAAGCTTTACTAACTTTACAAAAAAAAAAGGAGCGGAGGGAGGGAATTCATTATTGCTGCAGGAGGGGCAGTCATCTCTAGCTTTCAAGTTTCATTAAAAATTGAATATCTTCATCCACATTATTAACGCTGCCTCCCACAACATCTCAGCAGCCAGCGTTCCCGTAAAGAAAGTCACTTTGAGGTAGATGGGATCTGGGAACTAACATGCAAAATGTTGTGATACTGATCATATGTTGTCCCTACAAAGGCAGCAAGCACCAAACATGCATGCAGTAAGTATAGCTGGTAAGGGCAGTCCAGGTTTTGGAAGAGATGACTTTGTCATTGTGTCCACATTAACAAAAGCTTTTTCACATTTTGTGTAGATTAGAATCAAGGCAACAACACACAAATGAACATTGTGTCTGGACCCTTGAATTTTTCGCATGAGCCGCTGTTTTGATGCATGAAACAGCCATTTGCCATGAGCCTCTCCCAGCAAAAGTCTGAGGTGCCAATTAAGCTTGGATACTGTGGCGGAGACATGAGGCAGTTGGTCTCTTCTCTTATATCAGAGAAAATCTGTTGCTACTCTAAAGCAAATGACTCAGGAGATGGGAAGAAAGGGAATTGGGGGGATATTTATGTCAACATGTGTCAGCACAGCAGGAGTGAAGAAGCAGTGGCAAACAGCGAGTCAAGCACATCCAGTACACAAGGCACAGTACTGTGCTTTTATGTCACATACTCACGCCCCCGCCAGTGCACACATACCTACTGTACATCGACCTGCTTTACTTGCTAATGGCATCACAAATTAAGTGTGTGAGACCTTCTACGTCTTCTGCCAGGAGGAAAAGCCGACACACGACAGCCCCATGGTGAGTCATTTGAGTAACTTCTTCAGAGGGCTCTGCTTTATTTCACACACTGACGACTGTGTGCCTCTGTAGGCTTGCTGGTGTGTGTGTATGTGTGTGTGTGTGTGTGTGTGGGTGTGGGCAGCAGGAGACTGGCATTTGTTCGGTTAACCGCAGCACATACACACATCATACTGTACATACATGGTTTCACAATAAAATATCTGATTTAAAAAAATGTGTGAATTGTCAAATTAATTCGGACTTAACACCTACACAAGGTAAAAATTCAGCAGACCCTTTAGACGGTGCTCTGCTAGCGTATTTCAAACTTGGTATCTCATTTGTGATGCCAAAGATAACATTGATTTTGACCAGAGAGGAAGAACTCTCTATACTGAACCAAATCAAAGAGTGAGATCAACCACACAGGCTCCCTGTTAAGAAAACAGTGTTGTTTTGCTAAAATAAAACAATAAATATTTTCACCAAACTTATTAAATGTTCGTCGGGTCCAAAATTATTGTTTTGTTTATCTCTGTGTTAGAATTCTGACGGTTGGTTCCAGCTTCTAACAAGGTTTATGCGCTGATACTATAACGCCGTTGGTATAAGCGGTCAGCGATCAGCGGTCTTGGTAGATGCCAGTTTGTGTAAAAAAATATAAAAAAGGCTGAGTCACAGTATGTGCCATACATACTGCCCCAGCGTTAGCTAACTAGTGTTACTGGTAACGTTAATGTTAGCTAGCGTTAGCAATGTCAGGGTTATTAGCTTGAACATAACATGAAAAGCAACACACACACATTTCGTGGCTGAATGTTATCAATAATACCTTTAAACATATTAACTGCAAAATAAAAGAAAGTCATTATTCATTAATGGCAACAAGTGTAATCTCCATCTCCTGATAATTATTCTGAAAATGTCTGATCAGTGGGATAGTGAGAAAAACACAACACACGCTTTACTTGTTGGTCTTTTCTGCTATAATATGTTCATACCATACACGATGCGGATTTGAGCTCACATTATTTTAGAGACAAGATGATCATTGGCAGAAAAAAGGCCAGTTTAAAAAAAATGATGTAAACAAATCAAACAAGGTACTGCATCTATCATGGGCAATTTACAAAAGCCTCAGGGCGTCGAGGTAGACAAACAGTTAGAGGATTTGCTTTTATAGACTCAGGATTGCAGGTTTGCATTGATGAGATTTCTGAGAGTCATAGCTGTGGATTTTCTGGTCTACAGCACACTGGACCATTTATCACATCTATTTCAATAAGCCAGAGAGAGAGAAAGAGAGATAAGATACAGTATGTGTGAGCATACGTTTGTGTATTAATAGGCTTTACTAACTTGTAGGTCTCACCATGCCAGAGGCCACAAAGTCCTCTCAAATAAACAGACAGCTCTGTCGGCAACTGCCACAAATGTCAGAAGAAGGGATGTGTGGCAGGTATGAAAAAATATCTATCTTGGAGGGAATAAATGTAGCAAAGCACAAAGAAAAACAAAAGTAAAGCTGAGGGATGGACGGAGACAAAGGTGCGCGAAACTACAGAAGCTTGTCAGGAAAAAGTGTGAGAAATCAGCGGTGGACCGGGGGATTGAGGGATCAGAAAGGAGCTGCTTTCTCTCCCCGCGTGTTTCTAAAAATAGAGTCTGTTGACAGACCAGCTCTCCAGCCTGAAGCTGTGGGTACCTGACTAACCTCAGAACAACGGCTTTGCTGTCGCAAGAGTCTGATATCAGAGTTCTGGCACAAGCTATTGCCATGGGGTGTAGGTCAGAATCAGTCATCTGTCTTTTCCCATATCCCCATCTCCAGAGTTATACTGGTAGGCACGTCAGTGGTCTGCACGTCACTATATTCAAACGCATTCAATACTTCATACAAAATCTAATAAATATGGAACTAAGGAAGCTCCCAGGACATCATAATGGGAGCAGTTTTATGTATTATTGTAAAATATGACATTTTGCATGCCGTGGTTGTGGATCAGAAGGCAGAGTGGATTTGCAACGGCAACATCTTTCTTTCTTTACAACGAGCAACCGTGAGCATGTTGTTCTTTTGTAGCTGGACAAAGACACCATGAAAATTTTCAAATATTCTACTATAGTGAAAAATATAGTTTTTAGTCTTTACAGCGATGACCATGGTAGTTTTTTAACCATCTTTTCAGAAAAATTCTCACTGGGCACACTCAACACGTTGTTGTTGACTGTGCTGAGACATTACCTGGCAGGCAGACAGGATTTTTTTGGGCCGCCGGGCAAATTTCGACGTTTCAATGAAATAATGGAGCCAAGGCAGATATTCAGAGCTCTTATCTTAATGAAAACAGGCTTTTAAGTATTATTTTCCAGATGTATTAGTGTTTCATACTGTATGTCTGCAGTGTGTGCCGGTGTGTTTTTCAATGCACTTTTCATTACTTCCATTTTCCAGAGATGCCACTTAATGGTCCTTGAGGTGGCGATGTCTGGTCTGTCTGGTTTTCAAGCATAAGAATGAACTTTGAAGTTCAGTTTTTAACAGCATGAACAAAGTCTTTAAAAGAATCCACCAATGTCAAACTGGAACGTCTGCCTTTGACCAGAGGAGGTGGCCTACGACATTACTGTAAACAATCGTGCACTATACGCTACATATCCAAAGGAGCCAAAGTCACATGGGATGTTTGGTGATTAAAAACATCATTTTTCAAATCAATAAAGTTGTTGTTTATCATAAAGATGTAAAATATCATCTAATTTTGTGCAAAATCGCTCAGTGAACTACATCATCTCGCATAACATACGTCATCAACACCAACATAGTGCCACCTCGGCACAGTAAAAGGACTAACAAAGGTTAAAATTACAATAAATCTGGCGTGCAAGACTTTGGCCTCTCCAAACCACACAGTCGAAAGCTGTGAAAAGAGCTACTAAATGGACTGCCTTGATTTTTTTTTTATTATTTTAGTATTACTGAGGTCAGGATTGAACTTAATGACTCAAATAGTGTCTCTTGATTTTTGCATCCATTTCCAGCTGGAAATGACGCTAACATACACTTATACTTACTGCTGCCTGTTGTCTCTTCAGCTTGTCTCTGTACTCCTCCAGCTCCTGCAGGTTCAGCTCAGGTGGGAGTTTCTATAATCACACACACACAGAATCAGACAACCTTATTGGTTGTTTACAATATATCCTCCTACACTGGTGAAAGCGCCCAGACACATCCACAAAGACAGTCCGTAAGCCCCCCCTTACTTCTATACAGCTGCATGTCTACTGTTCTGCATAGTAAAGGTCACTTGTGTGTGTGTTAGACAGAAAAATAACCAAACCAGAGCTATGACTGTATCCACGTTCTGGTGCTCAGGGCCATAGCAGAGATTTCATTTATCTTGAGAGAGCTAATCTTCACTCTTGAGCATCTTAATTTTTCAAAGATATCTCACCAGGTATTTCAAAGGGCTTAAGCTGGTTTAACTGGTGTGACTGAAGATAGCTGCAGCTCTTCCTCCATTCAAAAAAGCCAAAAGAATTTGCTCAATAAATACACTTTGCCAGATCATAAGTCAGATTAGTCAAGAAGGTGGAGGACGTTATTTAGCAAACAGCAAACAAACTCTGCGAGGGAAAGAAGATATTACAAATCCATGGCCCAAAGGATGATAGGTAATTACTTTCCCCTTGACTGAGAGTCTCATTTCAGATGGTGTAGCAATACCAAGATAAATCTAATGAGATTTCACACCCTCTCTCTGTTGAGCGGATGCAATCCATCAATCGGGACGTCAATGGCACGCATGCGGCTCGGCAGGAGTGTAAGAGACAGCAGTTCAGGTGAGAGAGAGTGCTTTTAAGTCTGCCAGTCAGACGCGGTTCAAAGCGTAGGATGCCACATTTGTCCACATTAAAAATGCTTAATTACTGAAATGTGGTGGGTGTGATTAAATTAATACATTTTACGGAGGGAGCGTGGGAACTCAAGAGTCTCTCATTCAGTCAAAAATGTGTTCATACAGAGAGAATCTGACCTCCAGTTCGTGCTGCACCATGTCGAAGGAGTCGTTGGAGAAGTAAACCTCCTCGATGCTGTCGATGATCTCCTGCTCCGCCTGTGGGTCGATGGGCTGTTCCCTCAGCTCCCGCAACTCCTCCTAAGAGAGCGAGACAAAAAGAGAGAGAGCATGAAAAGATGTCCTTGAAGTAAGCACTTTAGAAAGTTCCAGACACACTGGGACACAAACAGAAAAGGTCCAAAACAAAGTATTGCATCATTTCCGAATGAAAACAACAAACAAAATCTGTTATATAAACGTCAAGGAAGACGCATTAAAACTGGGGAAGATAGAAAAAAGGGTAATACAGGGGAAAAAAAGAGGAAAGACGCCAGGGGAGAGAACAATAAAGGCAAGAGAGATAGGATTAGAGGAACAAGAGGTACAGAGGAGTTTAAGGACAAGGAGAGGGGTGAAGGACAAAGTGATGAGAAGAGAATAAAAATTAGGTAGTGAACAAGCGGCAAGGGAGAGAGGAGGTGTGGAGTGGGAAAAAAAAAGTGGGAAAAGAGAATATTAATCACAGAGTTTGGGAGAAGATTGCAGCATGTTTCGTTGGACAGCTGTCACGGGGGAATTCAGGCAGCCCTGAGAGGAAAAGACGAAAAAGAAGGGAATGACCCAAGAAATAAAAAGTAGATTTCCCTTCAGAGGAACATCAGAGCCGCATTGATTAACATGCTGTGCATCCGTCGAGGCTTAATGCTGGAACGACTCTTTTAGATGAAGGGGTTTTTAACCCACATTCCTAATGAGCCGAGATATCGTCACAGCTCAATAACAAAGCCACTGTGTTAGCAGTCTCAAACAAAGTTGCTAAACAATAAATTAATACAAGAACAAGAGTATAGCTGTGTCAGTAATCACTGTCTTTTTACCATATACATTGAGTGCAATCATGTGGTGTGGGAACATTTACATAAACGCTCCCTCAACGGGGCTGCAGGGTGCGACTATGTTGGTCTTACGCCAAAAAGTCTGTGAAGTGCAACATTTTCATTTGTCGTGCCAGTGTGCCTGAAATTTTGTCACACACTTGGATAGTTTATAAATACTACTAATGTGGTATAATTCCATATATAAGCAAATGTACAAGTATGATAGCCATCATATGGTATACCTTGAAAACGGTACATTGCTGCAACCCTACTTTGTAGCGTTCATGTTGTCCTATATTGCGACTTAAAACCTCATGAACACAAGGAAGTCGAAAGAACAACCTCCCAACACGTGAAAGCCTCCATCCAAGGAGCACAATATGGCATCCCGTATACAGAAACCATTTCATGCTAAATGGCTTCACATTGGAAATCCTTCATTTAAAGCAATTGCCGAGTCAAACAACGTCTTTGTGAGGAATCAATACATTCAGGCATTAGCACTAAAAATAGACAGCAGGCTTGGGAACAAGTCGAACCAGAATAGATGTGGAATAAGCGGACATATACGCCCCTATATGCATCCACAGCCCTATTAGTTAGATGTATATAAACCTCCATTAAACGTCTGCACACATCATCTCATATAGACTTCATGGGATAGCAGACGCTGATCAAGAAAACCTTGTTACACACCTGCCTAACCACTAATATTTTCCCAGCTCCTATCAGCGAGAAGCGTGCAGCAAAGCGATGAAGTGTGCCATCCACCCATGTAACTGAATCTGCTCCTGTGGGTGAGAGTGTCTCTCGCTGAGTGACGTTTATATCAGGCACCGCTGCTGTGAGTAAATTTAACATCCACAGTCAAATATAGCCTTGTTTAATTCAATTACACAAAAAGAATCCCTTTTATGTACCATACATAAATTTAAACGAGGCAAATAAAGAATCAAAATGCCTGCACGGGTCCTTCTGGGCGTGTGTGCTTGTTGCCACGTTTGAATCAGGTGAAGAAGTGAGCAGGAGCCTTGCGGGGGGAACGTGTGGGCGAGTGCGTGACATTGCAAAGGAGGGGAGGTGGTAGGAGATCACGCTCTGCCATCAAAAGGGTGGGTGGGAAAATCAGCTCAAATGAGAGAGAAAGCAAAGAGGGGAGGGGGGAGGGGAGGCTGGATGACTCATTGATAGCGAAAAGTTAGAGCAGGAAGAAGAAGACAATGATGTGGTCTCTCCAGTCCGGTAGGAGCAATTCACCTCCCCTCTGTCTTTCTCTTTTCCCTCCATTTACCTCAGTCTCCCACCTGCAGTGATGTGAAAATCCTCTGAACACCTCTAGGTGAACACTTGAATTGAGAGGCTACCTGGTGTTAAATAATTCCCTTCCTCTCCTGTCGCTGTGTGGGCACAAAGCAAAACAGACGCCCCCACGCGCCCCGCGTGTAAATCCCAACATCAGCCGCTGTGAGGCTTTGATCAAATTTCACTTTGAAGGATGAGGGACACACAAACCATCCACCCCAAATTAATGAAATTCTCGCCTCGTTGCGGAAATTAGAAATCTATTTGCGTCCAAAATGTGCTTCGGACGTTTAACAAGCCTTATCAAAAAAATCAAAGTGGATATTTGTCCGGGGTGATGATTGAACGTGGGAGAAAAAAAGACAGGCGCGGAACAAAAAGGTGCTCAACGACATGGGGGCCCTCGATGCAAGGGGAAACTAAAACAACAGGAGGTTCATGGAAAATCCTGCGAGACGTTAGGAGAGAAAGACGGCTGAGAGGAGGGCCAATTATTTCCGCTATGGAATCATTCATTAGATGAACAAATCAAAAACCCCTCATTGTAATCAGTGTTGAATATTTATGTGAGCCTAACTGGGTGTACGGCCTCATGTGCTCCTAAACAAGGGTTTAACACAGTTGTCTTGTGGGACATTAGGACATAATCACAATATCCAGGCTGCGACACTGCTGTCAGCTGCTGGGTTAACAGGTAATAATACTACTGAATTTTTTACTTGGAAGTCTTTGATTATTTTTTCCTCCACGGTCATTTTGCTCTGAATATCAATGAGCCAACAGCGAGCACTCTCTGTATCTGTGTTGTCGTGCAGTTGTTTCATTATGCGAGTGCATCATCAGGCTCTTGGAAGAATAATTAGACAAAAGCTTATCTCTGATTGGGTCACCTAAGGCCACAGCACCTGCGAACTGTCAAAATGAGCTGTGTTCCCCCCCTCTAGATAGCCCGTGTGAGCTAATGAATGGTTATCAAACATGCCATCTTCACAGCTCTAGCCCCAGGCCCCATCTTCAGAAAATACATATTGCACAGGAGGTACTCAGCCAGTCATATTCATCCTAAAACTTTAAAGGAAGTGATGCAATATTGAGCAGGTGAAGCACTCGGCCTGTCTTAAATGAACACTTTTTTAAGAGCAGAGTTCTATCATCCTGATAAGACATAAATGGGGTGTTAAGTAAACTGAGGGTGACCCCTGCTGGTGGAAAGTGGTAACTGCATGTACCTCGAGTACCGACAGCAGGGTTGTAAGAGAAGCACTGTTTGCCTCAGGGAAGCTGAAGCCTCCGGGGAAGCCTCCTGTTCCCAACACTCAACAGCTTTTTAGGTAAATACAACACTTTGCAGCATCACAGAGATATTTTGTACCAGATTGATGCAGAGCTTCACTGAATCACTATCACACTTACACATGGGGCTGCATATAACGATTATTTCATTCGTGATTGGTCAGTCCATAATTTTTTTATTATTATTATTGAAGTTAGTGAAGAAATACCCATTGGAACCAAGGTGACTTCTTCAAATCGACAATATTCAATCAACTAGAAATTCAATTTACAATGATGAAAAAAAAGAAAGAAAGAAAGAAAGAAAGAAAGAAAGAAAGAAAGAAAGAAAAGCAATAAATCTTCCCATATGAGAGGCTGCAACAAGCAAATGATTTGCAGATGCACGACAGACATTAACAAGAAATTACATATATTAATTTATGTTATCAGCTATTTAATGGTATCAGTGAATTATAGCCAATAAAAATAGACATACAATACAAAGACGAATTGCTTTCATGGACCCAGACAAGCACAGCATTTTTACAGAGAGGGGGTGGAGGTGAAGGAGGAGGAGGAGAAGGAGGAAGACGAAGATGAAGGAGAAGGTGAAGGAGAAGAAGAAGAACTGTATCAGCTGAATAACATCCACATCATGCATCCATGAATTATTGGGCATCATTTGTTTGAAAAATGACTGAAACTACTCAAATTGACCGATGCTTCAGCTCTCCTCGTATCTGTGAAACAATCAGGTCCAAGAAGCTATCTTTGTGGATACATCATTACATCGGTTGGAGAATAAAGGATATCCTGAGCCTCACTGGAAGTCGATACTGGACTTGATATTTATATGTTGAATTTAAAGATTTGATGATTGAGCATTGCTCAACCACACAATGCAAGATTGTAATCGATGTGGTTAAGAGACATATCGAACCACACCACCTGCTAAGAAAATCCTTAAAGTGACTAGGAGAGGGACGACAGCTGTGAACAGAGAGGATTGAAAGGGGGAAAGGGTGTGTCTGTTTTGAGTGTGAACCCACAAAGCAGCTTATACCATCTCAGCAACCCAGAGATTAACACAAGCAACAAAAACATCAAAGTGAGCTAAAATAGCTCAGAGCCATTTGGAGTAATTCAAATAAAAAAAAACACATCTCAAGAATCTACCAGGATTGTGATTTATTTAAAGGTTAGGGTGCACATTGGCTTTTGTTAGACACATGAAATGATAACACTTTCAATGTATTTCTATCAATTCCCCAAGGGTTTAACTGCAGTAGACCTCTGTTTTATCATTATCTTTGAGACTGTATCACAGGGAATTCTCGATTGAAGAAGTCATACTTTTATTAAATCTAGGTCTTTGGCTCACCTCCAGATTTGCATGTTCGTTTGTAGAGGGCATTAGGTACACAGCAGCAGCAGGGGGAACACTGGGAGTCAGATTTTCTTTGAGAGAATGGTTTCACCTGAGGGTAAACTGCTGCTATAGTCAAGAGTCTGAACTCTGCATGCACATATTACCAGCCCGACATCTGTGAAAGGAAACTAACCAAATGCTCCACTTCACCACAGAAACACGACATAACAGAAACCGTATTATGCATTTGCAGTCATATGAGTTCATCAACTTCTGTAGTCACCCAACAGGGCATACAGGAAGGTGTTTTAAAATGACTAATTCAATTAGACAGCAGCACTAGCTACACTTCTTCAAACAGACATCATGTGGAACAAAACAAAAGCTTCAGAAAATGGCAGTCACCACTTCCTGTTGCTGACTACAGTGAACCGAGGGAGGTATCTCTGGTGATGTCACAAGTAGAGCAGAAAAAAAGCTCACAGATAAATCCATAAACCCATGATCAATTAACTGATGAATCGTGAATAGATGGATGATTAATCATTGAATGATAATTCAAGCCAAAATGCCAGAAATTAACTGATTCCAGCTCTCAAATGTGAATATGTCCCACCTTCCTTTGTCTTATATGATACTAAATTAAATATTTACAAGTTATGGACAGTTTGCATAAAAAGACAAGACATTTTGAAGATGTCCCTTTGGGCTCCGGGAGATCGTGATATCTTACAGGCCAAAGAATTAAATCAGATCTGTTGTCAGAGAAATATCGTGAGATGAATAAATAATGAAACAAAAACATTACTTGCAGTCTTAGTCACAAAAGCTTCACATAACTAAAATAAAATTTCTGAGCAAGTCGGTCATTGTCCTTTTTCTAGAAGGATTTTGACAACCACCACAGCATGGATGAGATCTTCAATGCATGATCATGTGGCTTAGTTAAGAATACAGTTTGTTTGTTTGTCTGTTTGTTAATGGAAGATGTGTGCTTTACTCAGCACATAACATGTCTTACAGCTGAACCGTATTATGGACAATAATTAGATAAAGTGTTTAGGCTATAATTGTAGGACTGCAAATGACATTTCTTTTTTTATTGATTAATATCATGATAATTGTTCAGTTTATAAAATGTCAAATTTAGCGCAGGAAAAAAGCAGAATGACAAGGCTCCAGGGTGCTGTTTTGGTGCAACATGCACCCGAAAAAAGTGCAAGTAAACATTTTCATTGGTTTATGATGATGCAGCATTTCTCCCAGTCTCTTTTATTACATCTGCCAAACAAGCTTTGTAGGTCAGAGTACACTGCAGCCCTACAAAATTTCACTAAAACACTGTTTTGTGACTAATTTTACCTTCATAAAACAATTGCAGTTCTTTGCAATTTGGATCAATTTGCCATTAATTGTGCAGCCCTACTGTGAATGTGTAGAAATATTTCCAAGTGCTTTGAATAAAAGTACCATATAAATGCAGACTTCCCACTCACAAAATTCTACTCTACACTTACCGGTTAACTAGCATATGTTTATGTATTCCCTGCTTATCACTCAAACACCATCAAACCGTCAAGTCAAGTCCAGATAATGTCTTGACGGCATCATTTGTCAATCACCTCCCTCATCAGTCCTCCCCCCCTATAGTGAGCCAGATGTTGCTGTCAGCTCCTGCATGGAGGATGATAAATGATATGAGTCACGGCTACAATGCTTGTAAACACAGCAATGGTTCAATCCAGTGAGCATCAGATGAAGTATCATAATGACACACGCACGTAGTCAAGCACATTGGTCTCACTCTCCTACACAGAGCAGGGTGTTAAGTAGTGCAGTGTCATGGCATATTGAGAGGATTATTCAAAAAGGACAAGAGGTTTCGGTGCATATAAGGCCAGGCTGGCGTGGCTCCCATTTCATTTCCCTGAAAGCTGAAAGGCCCAGCAGCACAGTAAATAAAGTCAGCGCATAATATCACCAAATAATAAGCCCTGTGTTTTGGCTGAGCGCACAAAGGGCAGGTGTTTGCAGTACACACAGAAGACGCAATTCATCGCTGACTGTCAGTAGGCTGAGGCGCATATAATAAAGGCAATCTATACTGTGCTGCCTCATATCACATAAGCTGAACGTAGCAAGTGTAATAAGATTTACAGTAATTCCTGGGGCTTCAATTCCAGTGTGAACAAAGTCAAATATCCCAGGCCTTAAACCAGGGTGTTTGATGTCTGCATATCCATGTTTGGCTACAGGGGAGACATTCATCCTATGAAAAGAAATCCTTCTTGAGACACTCCCTCTGCTTTAATTCAGGCTCTAATTACACATGGCTGCTTATCTTATCTGACCTGTATCATCGGCCTGTTTTCTGCAATAACAGCTCTGGCAGCAAAATTGTGAAATTGTCTACTAAGTATTAAAACAATATGTTACAATGGTCTCAAATCATTTGATTATTAAATAAAATGTTTGTTGTCAATCATGAGCCCGTGTTTGCTGTTTATTGTAACAATAACCACAAGCACAAAAAATAATACTTGTTGCGTACGAGCCTTTCAAAAGAGACAGCATGTGTTTATCACACAATGCTCTGTCTTTATCTTCTCTCATGACAACAGGACATGAAATAAGACTCAGGGATGAGTTGACAGAAAATCACTTCCTTTTAGTCTTATATTTTGTTTTTCGACCTGGGTACTGGCCACACCAGGGAGAAAATCCACTCACATGAAGGCCAAGCAAGGGACGGCAATCAAAACAATGTCAACCGTTAAAAGCCAAGTCGTCCGAGGGAGAGAAATTAAACGTCTGGTTGAATCGACCTGGCTGATATCACCAAGCACCGCCGATAAATAGAGTTGGTCACCTTCCAAATTGTAGTCAGCCCCCTTAATGGAAGGTCATGACGACAAGGCAAAGTCAAAGCAAAGGCGGCAACTAGCAGTGCATTGAGGCTTAAGTAAGTAAGTGGCTTTAGATTATATAGTGCCACGCTGCGACTTCACTCCATCCGCTCTTGACAAATTGAATTTGTACAAGCAGACGATGACAAATGCTTCCTGTGATGAAGTTTGACGGATTACATTTTCAAACGCTGCCATGCCAAAATGCTAAAATACTGTAAGAGCAGACCGTATTTCACACTCCTGGAGTAAGGAGTGATGTGAAGGGTTTCCTTAAGTGAAATGAATGGGAGACTTCAGTTATCATAATTTAGTCATTACAGTCTAGAAAATACAGTTGGTGTGATATAACTATGGTCATTTACAGGAAGAGGTTCAAAATGTAATACCATGCAGTCTGGCTCTTATTTAAAACCATCCTGTGTATAACTGTGTCTGAGTTTGATAGAACTTCCCTTCTTTGAATGACATGCTTGGTCAAGTTGCTCAAAACGTCAAACGCGAGAAACAGTGCAGAGCATAAGATGACAGTTCATATATAAATGTGCAGATTTTGATGAGTGCCACTGTGTATTGCAAGGAATAAACGAAAAGCAGCAAAGATGTCACGCAAAACTGTGACAGGAAGCATTCGGCTCCTCACACCTTACTACAAAATAAAATCAGTTAAACATAGGACAGGTAGCTACCTTCTATTAACTACCTGAATACATCATTAACTGTAGTGGAATACAGTCAACTTTTATTACAGTGAGAGAGGTTGATTTTGTGAAACATGCATGTCAGCGCATCAATCACAGTCTCATAGTTTACCTTGCTGGGGATCCTCAGGTTCTCCACAGGACTCAGGTCTGCCATGCTTTCCTGGGGGCTTTTCAGACCCTGTCAAAATAAGACTCACCGTTAGACCCACAAAGTCAAGGGAAATCAACGTTATTTCAGCTGTAAGCTGTTCCTGTTGACGCGTAGCTTGCTACTGTACAGCACACTGGTGCATACAGTAAAAAAGAAGAAGCGACATGCAGATTTCTGAAAGCGATATGCTCTGTTGTGTCCATTGGTGGGTCTAACATTACTGCAGTGCAAGCTGAGAACTTCCCTAACCGCCCAGTTTCCACTGTGGTGCCCTGTTGTTGTGCTTGTCTAATGGTAAACACCTACAGCTAGGACGTAGGTATACCTGCCCCTACACGTGTACGTTCTTTCATGTGGGGGTAAATAGGTCGTGGCTGTGATACGGTCGTTGAAAAGCTGCCGTTACTCGGGCTGAATGTGCCCTTTAATGAGCCAGCACGATGAGCTGTCAAATTAGCCAGTTAGCTTAGCACGCTAGCTACCAGCTGCTGTCAAGAGACAAACGGCTCAGCAGCTCAGTCTCAGTGGACCCGCTGTGCTCACCTGCCGGGCCATGAGAGACTTGATCTTCTGCATCCTAAATCCGACTCGTGTCAGTGGACAGACGAATGAGCAAAGTTACAGTTTTGTTTTGTTGTCAACGATGCGCCTCCATCACTACGAGAAGGAAGCCATAGTTGGCCGTCACGTGACTGGTACGGCGAGAACCGGAAGATGCCTAAGCATCCTGGGAAATGTGGTTTTCTTCAGAGGCTTGCTTGTTATTGTTGTGACAGGTGTAAAAGCTGGAAATGACTTGATTAAATTGAATAAAAAAATAAAGAGGTTGTTCTAAAGTAACAAAAAAAGATATATATTTAAAAGTGGTGTAAAGCATTGACATTGTGTTACATGTATTACTGTCTCACACCACTGGATGGTGGTAACTTACCATCACATCACAGAATGTAAAGTAAAGCATGGTTATCTTGCCTCCCTGAAAACTGCTACTCTATTTCTCTAGTTTTTAAGGTGAGACATTTGAACTTTTTAAGTCATTGTAGGGAAAGCACATGGTCCTGATGTGGTGCACATCAGGACCATGTAGATATCAGTAGATATCTCTACAACACAATACATAGACATCTTTGACATTACATCAACAACACTGTTATTTCTTTACATTCTGTTGATAATTTTCGTTATTTTTTGAATGTTTGAAACTAAAATTCTTACATATTGCACTTTTAAGTAGTATGTCAAGTATAAGCCTACAGCATTAAATTGTTCCTTACATGTTGATTCATCAATAATAATAAATATCCAATAATTTAATATAATATAGTCCATGTAATAGTATAACACTGACAAGGGGCCAAGTCTGCTACCATCTCAGTAGCCAACTTCTTCCATCCTCTGTATCTTTCTGTGTATTTATAGCATGCTTGATGTCTTTGTTTACATACTGTAATTAAATACATATAACCTGGTGTAAAACAGGTCATACAACGTTGTTTTATCGTTTGTGTGGCCTCATTATTTACCAACCTATACTTCTTTTTTGAGCGAGAGTGATCATATCATCATGTCATGCCATTCATGACTCAGTGCCATGTAGCTCCATCTCTGCCAAGCAATCAGACCTGGCTCTGCATTGTAAACTGTTCAAACTAATTACAAAACCGGTGCATGCAGACCCATTCAGCCTGCCATGTAATTGCCCCCTTGGGTGTTATTTCGAGCAGCCCTTGGTTAAAGGCACGCAGCATGCACCAGACAGCAGGCACTGTGAGCTCTAGTTCCTGGTTAATGATGCCTCGGGCTATTTCCCAGTCAAATGAAGGTGAGGTCGATCTCCTTCGGTGAAGTTGCTCCACTGTTGTTTGTTAGGCAGTCATCCACAGTGCGGAGCCTCCCTTAAAGCATACACTGAGACGGAACAGATGGCAACCCCTACCCGGAGATGCCACCACAAAGACACAGCACACTGAGTTGGTCAGTTTAGACGCTATAAATAGAGGTGGATACAATAAACTGCTTGTTGTTATGCAGGGGAGCATCGTGATAAGCTTGATAGAAGGTTCAGATCTTGACAATTTATTATGTATATATACATATATATATATATATGTAATGTATGAGTGTAATAATTTTTCTTGTTGTCATACATTGGCAATATTGTAAAATAATACTTCCACCACAGTATAGTGTCTTTGTGAAAAACCTTTAAAACTCCCTAGTTTTCATTGGAAACAAGGGCCAAATCATTTCAAATGTTTATATTTGAAAACTTTCATATTAGATTAACCTAGACTACTACTTACTGGAAGCACAGGCTTGACGATGGGGACAGCACAATGTTTTGGTAATGAGCTGAATCATAGCAGAAAGCAGACTGCTGCCTTGTTCAAGGTGGGAAAACACAATAACACAAGTCTAATGAATTTAGTTCATTGCAAAGCCATTTTGACCTCTATTTTGGAGACAAAGCATTCTTGTGTCTGGTTCTCTCTGTGTCTTCTCCCTCCTCATCCCTCTATCTCTCACACACACAGAGAGAGAGAAGCAAGCACACACATTTTTATCTGCTCGTGACAAGGTGTCAGCAGGAGCAGGTGGAGGACACTCTGCCTCATGCTGAACCATCCGTCTGTTGCTGCCTGTCTCCATACCACGCCAGGTACACGGCATACCAATACGACAACAAAGCTGGGACAAACAAGCACTCTGAAGCAATTTCAAATCCAACTCAGACACTTTGTGAGAAGAGAGATCGCAGCCAAGACATCAGACAAAGACTGGCTGTGAAGCAGCAGAACAACTGACATCTTTGCTGGCTTCAGCTTTTAATTTTTTTCAGAATCTGTGATTAATAAAGTGCTCATTTCAAGCCCAGGCTGCTATTACCATTCCAAGAAAAAGACATAAAGAGAGAAATGGCTGAGTGAACACTGTCTTTGTATTTACAAATTACCCAGAATAGTAAACAGATATATCTTTAATAAAGTACAAAACAAACATGTGAATGCAAACTGTACAATAAATTATGAATCATTTTCCTTGTTTCAGCATTTCACTTTATCCATGTTGAGCAGAAGAAATGCTACATTTGAGGGAACAGGTTGATGTTTTTTCTATAGGAATAAATAGATTTGAGCAAAACATAGAAATAGAATAATAGGTATAAACAATCTGCAGTATAATCCATGTACAATATTTACACTTATATATATAATTCATTCAAGAAAATGCATTCAGTATAACACTTGTATTCGTACAACACAGACTCTCCTTGGTGGGAATGTTAAAGATATTAATCAAATGGCAAATAAACAGAATTGAAAAATTAAACGTGTTTTAAATAGTAATCAATAATAATGATTATTTTCAACGGTTGATTAATCTATGGATTATTTTCTTGATTAATCCATCTGTTGTTTGGAGGATAAAATGTCAGAAAATGGTGAAAAATGTCGATCAGTGTTTCCTCAAGACCCAGAAAATATTCACATTTTAGAATCCAACAATTTTGACATTCAATTTTCTAGAGGAACTCAGTTTAATCACTAATTTAATAGTTGACAACTAATGGATTAATCATTGCAGCTCTTAAGGGGAATGTGGGCACCTTGTAGGTACCTAATAAGATAATATAAATAACATAAAACTCCTAACTTGCTTGGTTTAATGTGATCGCTGTAATCTCAGTTTTTGAACAAAACAGGTAAAACAGACTCAACCTCAGTTTTACCTTAACATAAAAAAAAAATTCAAGCCACACATACACTTTCATCTCACAATAACATCAGCAAAACATTTAACATCTGTCCCAAACTGTGGACAACAACAGTGCATGATCAGGTTGTGTACTCACACAAGTCTCCTTCATCCCCTGTGCAAAAAAAAACGTGCCACTGAAACCGGTGTTTCAGCGACTCAAAGAGAGTAAAGCTACACAAGAGTCTTCAAGTGAAATGGCTGTAAGTTATATCGCAACTCTCCGACTCGAAGTCAGTTCAGCAAACTGTGAGTTGGGGTTTCAGGGACATGTCTGATCACATCGTAGATGGTGGTGTGCATGTCCTGAACAGACTCGAGGCGAGCCAGGGATCTGCACGATGCCTGCAGGACAGTTGCAAAGGAATCTTAGATATACACTCAACTGTTCAGCAATGCATAATAGCTTCAAATCATTCTGAGTTATCATAGACCATATTCACACGGCAGCCATTTTCCTCCGACGTCATGCTCAGGGTGGGAAGCTAAAATAATGTTATGCTGCTGTGTTCCAGGTTGTACATTGTTTAAAGGCGGGAAATCTGAAAAGTTGTTACCGCTTAATGATTGATCAGCTACTGAAAAGATGATGGATAATGAAAATTTGGAGGGACGTGGTCATAGTTCAAGGTAAAACAACAAATTTGCTAACCCATTAGCTTACGTTAGCATTTATCCACTTCCTTTCTACCATCACTGTTTACAAACGTGTACATTTGTACAAGATGTGCATTGTTAATTCAGAGTGAATAGTACAATGATCACAATTTGTCACATGACATGTTTGTAGGACAGAGTACAGCAGTGCAACATTTGAGCTTCCGACCGTGAACGTGAAAAATGGCCGTCGTGTGAATATGGTCCATGTACAACATTACAATACCTGTGCAGATTCCATTTTCCCAGGTATGGAGACAAACTCATAGATGCCGAAGTCTTCTGTTGCATCCTCGTGACCTGTTGATGCATAGGTTTCTATGTCAGACCAACATTTAGGTTATAGTAAAGACATTAAAATGAATTCTGCGTCAAACTTTAAGACTAACAAGATGAACAGGCACAGCCATAATCACAAGACCTGCTTTTCAGTTGGATTCAATGAGACATCATGACCTTGTTGTGTGTATGTGTGTAAATATGATGTAGGCATACTCTATAATGTGGGTGTCCTTGATGACTGCAGTGTTATCACTAGTAACTTACCTGAGCGATGTGGTCGTTTCTGCTCTGTAAGCGGCCTGCCCAAAAACAGACAAATAAAGCTGTTATTCAACTAACAGCTTTATGGACACTATGTATGGGCTACTTAATAATTCTACAGTATGGTTAATGCCAGTATCGATTTCATATAAAAGGCTCTTACCTGTTGTAAATGCTCATAAGTACTGTTGATAACAGAGAGAGAGAAAGGGAAATACAGGGCAATAATTATTGACAAAGAAATTACACATTATTAAATATTACCTTATCTTAACTTATTCAAATGTTACTTTGCCCTGGTTATTCCGTGTGACTGCCATTTGCAAGTTATTTACATATATGATTAACTGCAACAGTGTAATATATCAGTGGGGCAACCGTTACATGTTATCTACACATCTCAGCATTCACACCTGTGGATTTCAGGTCGCAGGACAGACTGTGAGGGCTCAGAATAATTATTAGCTAACCTCTCTTAGGGTGGCAGGTTCTCCTGATGAAGAACAGCAGCATGCAGCCGATGATGAACAAAGAAGAGACAGTAATGGCTGCCAGAGGGGATACGGAGTGGCCCTCCTGGGTGTGCTTCTCCTTCCCTGTAAACAAACACAGGATGGACACTCATGTTAACAGTCATTGGTCCACTGGTGTGATCCATTGTGTACAGACTTTCATTGTCCCCAGAGGATAAATCCTCATGACTCTGAAGATGATTGATGTGATATTGAGTCTCTACCATAGAGAATAAATTCTATTAACTTTGGTGATAACTTTTCATCTAATGTCGGACAAAATTTAGATACTATGTGTCATGACCAAATACCTTAAAGGTCCCATATTGGAGAACGTGAGATTTCTTGTCTTTTTTATTATAAAGCATGATTGCCTGCTAATAAATACTGTGTTAGTATCAAAACATGCAACCACTGAGAAATGCACACAGCCCGTATTCAGAAACCATGCCTTCCAACAAGCAGTCTGGACCTCTGTAAGCTTGTGATGTCACAACTATACAGTCACAGCCCTCAGCCATGCCCCCAGCACAGCTGTGGCTGCAAAAACACCAGCTGAGGTGAGACAGTTCTTCAGACTGAGGGTGAATAGAGGTGCTGCAGCAATGGATGGTACGAGAAAAAAATTACGCGGCTAGCCTTATCAAAAGGTTGGTCATCAAGAGGTTTTGATGTCAATAAAAAATGGATGCTGTCATGACTTCTGTTGACTCATTAAACAGCATTTTAAAACATAGCCAGTATCAGCAGAAGCCATCAGTGAGTCTCTCTCAGTATCACCGGGACAACATATCAATGTCGCATTCAGCACACAGAAACTCTACATGCAATAAAACTTAGTCAACAAACACAACAGCTGGTATCCACTGTTTACTTTCCCAGTCACTGAACTTTAATACAGGCTGCAGGCGCTGGAACCTAGCAACAGAGATAAAACATAATAGCCATGTATATTATCATACTATATTCATAACCTGGTTTCACTTTTCACCTGTTGTACACTCACTTCTTCAACCACCCTATTTTAACTACATGTTCCCAAAGCTGTCATTGTCAAGATATATCTCTCGTAGCTCATAAACCTCTTCTGTGTTGGCACCACTCACTGTTTACTGAGTGTTTATCTCAGAGGATTCCCAAAATCTACCCACGCTCTGCTCCCTCCTGTCACGTTCCACCCTCTACCCACCTGTTCCTAAGCTGGCCACCACCAGAGTGAACTGGGCCTCGTCCTGCTTCTGGGTAACGTTGTTGAAGGCGCGACACAGGTACTCTTCGGCCTGAGCCAGTCTGTAGGAGCGCACCTCCAGCCGCGGGCCCTCAGTGATGACCTGGCTGGCGTTGCGGCTCTTGGAGATCCAGACGTAGCTGTTGGGAGGGTTGGAATCAGCCTGGCATTCAAAGAAGACAAGCTCTCCGGGGTTGATGGTGAACACTTCTCCTGTCCGCAGGCCCTGGCCTGAGTTCACCTCCAGGTTGTAAGGGCCATCTGCAAGGGCCAACAGTGGGTCAGGAAAACATGACAGTTTGCTGCTCATTATAAAGAGAAGTTACTTTTTTAAATTAATTTTCTTGATGCATCATGGGTCAGCCAAAAGATTCGGACTACAGGGTCATTGGTTCGATTCACAGTCTAGCAGGGTAAGTCCTGGTGGAGAAATGAAAGAGCAGTCCTTGCCCTTCCCAATTTAGAGCTGGGGTGCCCTTATACAAGTCACATTACCACAAAACAGCTCCAGTGGAGATGTTACAACACAGCCCAGACGCCGGAATTAAATGTTGTCATCGTATGTTTCTGCAAACCACAGCTATGATACTACGTTTCGTATGTATCATATCAACATCTATACAATACGTATCATATTATGTTCAGATTATATGTACGACCTCACATTCTTATCAGGAGGAGCGGTTGGTGGTGGTGTGACAACTCGACGAGACGGTTGCTAAGCTAGACCATCGTTCGCTTCCTGTAACTGACAGAACTGGGTTATCACATCAACTGTTGGGACGTGTTGCAGCTGTCTTTCCAGGAACAGAACCGGGTATTTTTAGTGAGACATTCAGACATTTTCCAGCCATGTTTGTGGCCAAGAAATGAGTATTTTATCTTTTTCTAACCTTAACCAGGTGGTTTTAGTGCCTAAACCTAACCAGACGTTAGGTACAGTGTTGTCACAGCATAGCTTTAAAAATTAAAACATATGCCAGCAAATGGGTTGTATAACAACCAGGGGTGGAAGTAACTGATTATTTAAGTCATTTTTGGGTACTTTACTTGATTTTTTCAAGTCCATAATTTTACTTGTACGTAAGTAGGCATTACACCATGTAATCTACTTAGTTACTTTTAAAATCATAACTGAGTACTCTGTACAATTTGAGTTGATATCTAAACCTTTCATCTGCATTTGTAGTCAATAAGGCTATCTGAGTAAAGTAACTAATACTCTGAGCAGTGTTAGAGAAGAATACTTATTTCATTGATGTAACTGTACTCGATTTTTAGTACTCTTTCAACCACTGATAACAACACATGAAACTTTTCTGATGAATCGAAATGTTTCTTGTTTCAGGTAGATAAGCTGATATGTGTTATAAAGTAAAAAAAAAAAAAAACTTTAAAAGCCGAAAACAGAAAGATTTTATGATAACCACAAAATATTCTCCCTTTTCCTGGGTGGATGTTTTTTTTCATGGTGACAACAGCAGTGTCTCCCTGAGCCAGGTAGTTGAATAAGGTCTTTGTTTAAGTCTTAACTGTAATACAATTAAGTGAGTGGAAACACAAACTTTGCAGTTCTAATTAAATGTTTTGCATTTCAAATGAGTCTGTGCACACTGCTCTGTGAGAAATGTCATTGTCAGCCTTACATTAACATTAATAGAGGCTGAAATAGAAAGTGAACATGGTAAAACTGAAGGAGATACTTTAACTGATAGTTGAACGGATGTTACTCAATGCTCACACATTGAACATGTGTCTATGCAAACAGAAATGATGACAACGCTGCCCATTGTTTGAGCACACTGTCTGACGTGATGGGAAAAAATGAAGGAAGTTGCAGAGACATAACACCAAGGTTCCATCGATACGTTTACGTCAGTTCTGTAAACATCCTACACATTCAAACGAATTCACAGAAAGATCGTATGTACAGTGGGTTCAGACAACAACGGGTGAGTTTATCAGTGCATCTACACATTTTACGGTAGAACAGAGGAGCTCTGTGAGAAAGGTCTGCTCCCATGCAAATATTATCAGCCACGTGTTTTCGGTCGTCAGAAAGAAGTCTGATCTCATAGACATTTACATACTAACCTGCGGGAGAACAGCGCAAAAAGAGAAAATACAAAACTAAATGCATCGCATGAATTGGTATTAGTAGAGGAGCTTTGTGGCAAATACGTCCTTCAACCAAATGTTTGTGAAACTGAACATCACAGGCTGTTCTGACCTTGTAATGTTAACAGAACTGGTGCCCATGCGTGCCAAATTAAGAAGACTTATGTGAAAGAAATCACACCTAGAGCCGATTTTTGGCTGCAATGTTGACTTTATACTATTTACTTGCTTGGTTCATTTGTGGTAAACAACAGCTTATACATGAAGGTCACATTATTCTGCCATGTTAGATTTCCAGGCAACCCAGGAAGTGTCTGATTCAAGACCGTGTAATATGAGCCAGGCATTTTGCACTTCTTTTGGTTGTCGTTTATAGTCTCTGGTCTTCATAACAGCTACTTTGAATAAAAGCGAACAAATTGAGCCGCATTTGTGATGCCAACATCCAGCTTTTTATACTATAAAATGCATGTGATGATTTCATTCTCACAGGAAATGAACCACACTACAACTAACTAACTGGGAAGAGACTAGACTTGTAATTTCAGGTGGGAAAGAGAAGAACAGATCTACTCACAATAGACGTTGAGATCCACAGCCCTGCTGTATTGACCCTGGCTGACAGGGTTGCTGGCCACACAGCGATAAGTTCCCTTGTCCTCCTTTCTCACAGGACTGATGAACAATGTGGAGTTGTCTTGGGAGAAGTGGTATCTGTCACTGGGACCCAGTGCGATGTTGTCCCTTAGCCACTGGAACACAACTCTTGTTCCATTCTCGACAGAACAACGCCAGGTTACGTTTGCCTTGTCCTCAACAACTGCATATGACGGGCTCTTCTCAATGACTGGAGAGGACACAGGGACTGAGGAAGAAACAGGACATTTTGGTTGATTTAAGGCTAAGCTCATAGACATCATCAAACTGGTCACCATGATAGGAAAACACTCACCGTCCACTGTTACATGCACAGTTCTCTCCTCCTTGATAACCAGTCCTGTCTTGTTATGAAACTCTATGTTGAGCTTCAGGTGGTAATCCCCCTCATCGTCCTGGTTTAGTTGCCGGATTTGTAAAGACACATTAGGTTCCCTGAAGACGAGGTGGTTGCGGTACATCATGTTGGTGATCGTGGCCGCTTTGGTAAATGTCACCAACGTGGATCTGGAGCCGCTCGGCCTGGTGAGGGACCATGTTCCCTGGATCTCAACTTCATCCAACGGGAAGCGGGTCTCAACAGACAGGAGCAGGGGCTGCCCTTCAATACCATGATGGACTAATGAAGAGATGTGGATGAACTCAGAGCGGGCTTCTGAGATGGCAGGAGAAGAAGAGAGGGATACGGAAGGTAAGAAAGTGAGAGTAACTTCACAGTCGCTGTAGGATATCTCCCATGACAGACATCAGGTTTCATACATTTCTCTTTGCTAATTTAAAGCTTGCTTCAGAAAGAAGTTCTTTACAAAGTGTGTCAGCTACTGAGTGTGTTGTCTGTTTCTTAAGTGTCCATTTCATTCTGTAATTTAAAAAAAGGGGGTTGGACCCTGATACAGAGACTGATTGATAACTGACTGAAGATTGATAACCGCTATCCAGTACTCCATATCTTTAACGGTCCCATATTTTGCTCAATTTCAGGTTCATAATTTTATTAAGGGTGCCTACTGAAAAGTCGTTCACATGCTTTAATGTTCAAAAAACACATTATTTCTCTCAAACAGTCCATTGCTGCTTCACCTCTATTCACCCTCTGTCTGAACGCTTCGTTCTAGCTCCTGTCTCTTTCGGGACCCCCTCCTCATTTCTCACACGCCTGAGCAGGCACTGCCCATGTGTTTCCCCATCAGCTCTGTGGGTGTATTTGCAATCACAGCCACGATGGGAGCAAGGCAGAGGGCAGTGACTGTATAGTTGTGACATCACAACTTTACAGAAGTTCTGACAGCTTGTTTAAAGGCCCAGTTTCTGAATACAGGCTGTGTGCTTATCTTTGTTTTGATACTTTGACAGAATTTATATGACCTTCCTGACATTTGACAATTTTCATGTAAAAAAAAAAGATAATGTCTTCAGTGTTTTTCATCAAACCAATACTGTCTTGGTTTGTCACTATAGTAGATCCCTTTCACATTACACATTGTGATTTTGTGTCTTGTTAGTTTAAAAATATTTATATATTCATGGATGTATGGTAGCCTATAAGCCAATATTGTGGTGACAAAACAGGTCTATTTCCATTTAAAGATGAACCAAGCTGAGTTTTGTCGTCTTCTCACATAATGTATATCCTCGTCTTCACAATGTGCAGGTCCTGAAACTGCAGTGAGTTAATATTGACCCAGCTCACTACAGAGTGTCGTTGTTGTCAGACAAGGACGAGGCCTGTCTCTTTGATCCTGACTTGTCCCAAAACAAACACTTGGGCTGTCTGAAGTAACTAGAAAACTGTTGGTCTATTTGCACCCTCCTGTCTATCAAAGCGCTGGCTGGTTGCCACGGCAGTTTACTCTCTGCTAACCAACTGAAAACATTGACGGGAGGAGCTGTGGTTGTTTACAGCAGCTAAAGGTGCAATATATAAGAATTGGCCACCTCTCAGATACATTCTCAAAAACAAATAGGGGGCAGTATACCACCAGAGTAACTGCTAACTGCTGCTAACTGTAGCTCCACTTAGCTAGTTAGCTTGGTTAGCCATGCAGTTAGCAGTATGGACTGGGAGCTCGAGGACCAAGCTAGAATTGGTGTTTACAACTAGCACAGGAGCTTTGGACTGGGACTGGTGGGCTAGCTGGTTAGCATGCTAACATTAGCAGATATCTCTGCAACACACTACACAGACATAATGTCAAACTGCTATTTATTAACATTCTGTTGGTAATCTTTTTCAGTTCTCACATATTGCCCCTTTAAGTCTGGATGTAATATATAGTAACAGTTTCTCTCATACGCTGTGCAGTTGAAATGATCCGGTCTGTCAGTCTTTCAGTCTTCCACACCTCATCTACTTTACATTCCTGAGTTCAAGGGTCATTAATAATATATCAGAGATGTGACCTGACGGTGTCGTTTCACAGGAATTTTTTGACAGCTTTCAAACTTCATTGGCTGGGTATTTTTGACGGTTTGAAGTTAAAAAGTGAGACTGGGACTGTGCTTGGGTGCCAGGTGGAGTTAAGCAGCAGCCTGTGAGTAGGCAGTGCTACTGTGAAACAAACTCACTACAGCCTCTCACTTTTCTTTTACTTGTGTCCTTTTGTCTCCCTTCTGAGTTCTCTGTGTCTTCTCGTTTTCCATTCCCGCATCAGAGAAATGACTTTTAGGAAATGCAAAATATTTAATCCGAGGGCTGTTACTTCTAGTGCAATAAAATCTTAATATGAAAATAGGGGGAAATATGAGTTTAGTTATCTCTCTTTCCCTTTGTCACCCACCTACTTCTCCACCCTCCCCTCTGACCACTCCATACTTCCTCCCTGGGGACATCCAGCTGGTGTCAGACAGGTCCCTGGTGACTGCTGCACATGTCGCTCATCACAATAGATCCACTGTCTGTCTGGTGTTAAGTTCTAAATAATAAATGCAGCACAGACGTCCACTTTGACACTCTTGCAAGCCTGCAGGCCAGTTTCTGTGTGTGTGTGTGTGTGTGTGTGTGTGTGTGTGTGTGTGTGTGTGTGTGTGTGTGTGTTGTAGCAGGAGTGTGCCTGTGTTTACACCAGCTGAGATCGGTGAAAAGGCAGAGCGAGGAGGAGTGTGCCGAGCCCGCTCCTTCACTGTTGTCCCCAAACAACACGCATATTGTTGTGGTGATACTGAGGAGATTAAATTGGCAATTGCCTCAGAGGTGAGAGGATATCTTCACGTAGTGGTCGTGCAAACACACACATACACACACACGTTTAAACAACCATGTGTGGAGAGCCACAAGCACCTGCCTCTTATCACCCTCACACACACACAGCGGAGTTGTTTGGATACCAAATAAAATCTCCCAGTGCGTGTCCAAACGCCACCATCTTCTGTCCTCTTTCAGATAAGACAAATAGTGCTCCTTAAGAAAGGTTGATGATACAAAAACATCAAAGCAGGCAGGAGAGCTTGTGTATTAGGGACTTTTTGCTGTTAGATTTATCTGGCCATGTGAGGTCTGCTGGTACGTGTCTGTTATCACTGAGTCACACAGCTGTGGTCTAGGTCACTTCTCCTTTCCACTGACCCCTTCCTTCTGTCTCTATTTACCTTTCATCAACCAAGATATGTTTCCCATCTATCTCATACATAAACATTCTGGGGTTGGTTTCAATATTGTGTCAATTAAACAGTGTTAAACAATATTTCACCTTCATCAAATGTATTGAAATACTGTATTTATTTAAAGGTGCAGTGAGAAGTTTTAGGGAAGCAATTTTCATGTCTGAATAAACTGACTAAACAAACTGACCTCAAAGACAAACACAATTTCATACTGTTTTACTTTGTTTATATGTGGCGGACCCTGCCACCTCTCTAGCTTCAAACAGTGTTCTGGGGCCTTATTTTCCTCTGAGAACAGCTTGTTTATTCAGTTATGAAAAAAAATATATTTCTGAGTTTGTATTATTACCTCATTAATACTGTACATTTAAATTTCTTGCCACATTACTTCCCAAAACTACAGAGTGCCCCTCTAATAATGTACTTTATATGTATTATTGTATACATCCAATGACACACTCTGTTGACAAATATACCAGTTTTTGCTGTTTTCAATTTATTATAAAAGAAATGTTACCATAAATATTCCACACATATCAATATAAAATACCAATGTATGATCGAAATTAACATTCATTACATTTTGTAATATATTCTTGAAGCAAAATGACAATGTATAGGCATGTTTTGTCAAATATATGTGGAGTCTTTTCATACATTGTTCTCGCTCCACTTCACATTTCTGAACTCCAAATCCCTCAAAGGGAGATTGGGCTTTGTATGTTTAACCCCAACGCTACAAACAACAAACTCTCCTGAACTATCAGATCAGCATTTGATTAATGTCATATTTCTCTTGAATTTCCTTTATTTTACTGCATTTTATCTCGTTGATTGTATGATTTCCTCGCTTTGCACCTATATATTGCGTGGCATTATATTTTGTGAAGAAACTTGTAACTAGGTTTTTTAAAAACTGCAATATAAATGAAGTTTATTACTATTATATCATAATGTCTGTTTAATACATTACATTATATTTACAGTATATGTCAATATATGCTTGCTCCATAAGCTGACAGTGGTAGAAAAGCTAATCTTGTCACATAAAGTCACATGGCGATGACTATGGAAAGGACATGCAAAACAAACCAAGACTCTAAAAGGATCATTTTGTGACTGAGGAACTGAAAAAGGCTGTGGGGAGGTGAAGCTAACTTATTGACCAACTTGTAATGTAACCCGAATTATTACAGTATTAAGATGCCACATTCAACTTTTTTAAAATGCAAAACATACAGTGCTTGTCCTCAAAGTTCATTCCTCATGCTATTGTTGTGTTTTTAAAATTTTGCAACCCGGTTTCATTTCTGCTTCTGAACTCTTCAAAGACAAACGATTTCACAAGGCTTCAGTGAACATTTTCGTTACAGCACACCACAAAAAAAAAACTTCCTCAACTCACCCTCAGTTTTACCCTGCCAACCAAGCAAACAGCAACCACAGTAACTGCTATAACTGCAACAACACAACACTGACAACTCAAGCAAAGCACCCCTCTAACGACATGCTTGACGCTCACCTGTGAGGATGAAGAGAAGTGAGCAGACGTAAAGAGCTGATCCTCCTGTGGCCCCCATGGCATCTTATCCTCTCGGGATATGTGGGACCTCTGACAGGCAGGCAGGGAGTGAGGGATGAAGGAGGGAGGAGAGGAGTGGAAGAGAACGAGGTGGTGGTGGTGGTGGAGGAGGAGGAGGAGGAGGAGAGAAATGCGACTGGTTGTGGTGACAACATTTGCCAGGGAAATAAGAGGAGCTAGCTTTAGCCTGCATGCAGCCAGGCCCCTCCCATGTGACACCAGGAGGAAGAAGAGGTCCACCTGGCAAAGAGTATGTTCCTCACACACATGCACAGAGCTGCCCTAAGGCTTGGGGGTTTCACTCCGTCATAGAGAAACTGAGCCATGAGACTGTAAAAGGATAGTGGAGAGCAGGATGGAAACTGTTTCTTTACATTATAATCCACCAGCTGGCTGCTGCTTCAGTCCCTCAGGCTGTGAGACAAAGAAAAAGGCAGGCAGACAGTGAGCTTTTAACGGCCAACGTCACACAGACTGGTTAAGTTACAGAGCTCTCAGTGGACTATAACGGTCAGCAATCAGCTACTCTGTCTGGAATGATTTTGTAGTCTGGAAGTGAAAGAACTAAAAGACAGAGAGTCAAGGGTAAAACTCAGAAATGTTGTCCTGACACTGATACATGTATCACTGACCTTTCTAGCACCTTCAGGATACAGGCTCTCATCAAAAGACATTTGTAGATAACATGTTCGTATTTTTTTTCAGCCTCCGGGGAGACATTGTCGGTGGAAATGATTCCATGACAGAAACATAGAGGAAAATCTGTTGTTAATTCATGTCTGGCCAAACATCTCAACAAAGACTTGTTTGTGCCACGACCAATGTGTGTTTTACTCTCAGGCAAAAGTCTGTATAGTAGACATTTCAATTAATTTTCCTATGAGGAAGCTGGGGTTTGTTTGTTTCTGTTACAGCTGGCACAAAGTCCCAACAGTTCCTGAAATGATTGTCGGTCTCTCACATTTTCATAATTATTTAAAAGTGCATTTGTATGAATTGGCCACCTGTCGCCTTCACACTAAATAAACAAAAACAATAAACAAATAGGGGGAAGTATGTCATCAGACTTACCCCTGGCCTTGGCTAGTTAGCTTAGTTAGCCGTGCAGCTAGAATTGGTGTTTACAATTAGCACAGGAACTTTGGACCAGGACTGGAGGGGCTAGCTGGTTAGCATGCTAACATCAGTAGATAGCTCTGCAATACATAGACATTATAATGTCAAAACCGCTTTTTATTCACATTCTGTTGATCATTTTAGTTAACTTTTGAATGTTTTCCACCACAGTTCTCACATATTGCCCCTTGAATGTTGCAATCAATGCTGGCAATACAGTAGATATGCTTAGTCCAGTCACAAGAATACAATACCATGGATACATTTGAATTTTATGTATAAGTTCTACAATATGTTTCATATCATGTTCACATTTCATGTGTATGAGCTGACTTTCACGTTCGGAGGGGAAGGGGATTGTGGTGACAGCTAGGTGAGAGACTACTGGATACTGGATAGTTAATAAGCTGTTGCATTGATTTGCAGCCAAAAAAGCAAACACATTTTTATACCTGCGCAACGGAATAGGTCAATTGTCAGCGTCTGCCAAACAGCATGACAGTTGGCAGCGTGACAGCGACACACTTATTGGACCTTTGTCGTACGGTCACAGTTTACAGTTAGGTTTGAACTGTTTTAGTTTTAGTTAGTTAGGTTTAGGAAAACATTGTGGTTTAACTAAGTTACCTAAGTTACTTACGTTATGTACATAACGTAACTTCAAGTTAAAAAAAACTCACTGTTGAGGGGACAAACAGCTGCCGAGCGAGAGATCACTTGGTTAGATGGATTTTAAACGTTTGTAAGCTTTTGAAACAAGACGTTGGGACATTTTCCAGACGTGTTTGTGGCTACAGAACCAGGTAAGCAAAAAATGATCTTTTTCTAACCCTAATCAAGCAGTTTTTGTGCCTAGACGAACCAAACTATACGCACAGAGGGTGTCAAAACATAAAAAATAAAAAACATCAAATTAAATCTAAGGAAATGTAAAGTTTCATCATATCTGTGGTTTCCCATTGCCAACATTCATTCTGGCGTCTGGCTTGGTCACAGTCACATGTTCAACACTGAAACGTTCACTATTTCCCCCCCTTTCCCTGTGCATGGTCATCCTCTGTAAGGATATGGGGAAACTGAACTGAACTGCACAGTGAATGAATTAGGCCATTGTAGGCTGTGTAAATGAGTGCCTAGTTTGGTGATGGCACCATTAAATAAGCTGCTTATTTACTTAATGGAATGCTCATTCACTGAGGCTCCTCAGGACAACGATAAATAGTTTGTATCACATCAATACAGTATCTGTTGTACAGGACACATGATTTGCAGTCATCTATTCATGTTTCAGACAAATGTTGGTCCACATTTATCAAAATCTAACATGGATTTGAAAATGAATCCAAGTGATTGTATTTAAAGGTTTAAAACACGTGAATATAGAAATGTAATGTTTAAAGATGTACTGTTGCCTTTAAAACTGCAGTATTCTCTCCTGCCTTCAGGTTATGAAGCAGATTCTCGCCACTGAACCTGCAAGTTTCCTCTTCACCTTTAGATGGGGTCAGTGCATCATCTTTTAGACAAAGGCCGCCAATGGATTTATACACTCAACTCTGCAGCAGGTTACAGGAAGTTTACAGGTTAATTACTACTTGTTTATCATGACTAAGTATGTGTAGCGACCCGGTCAGTCATTGCATGGTTCTCTGGAAGTGGTTCCCAACCTTTTTTCAGCCTGTGCCCATGGTGTTACTATCCACTCTTTACAACAATTGAAGACAATGCAGTTAAGGAAAAGTCAGAAAAATAAAAAATAATTTCTTCTCTGTCAAATTCGGTCAAGTCAGTTTTATTTAGATAGAACCACATCATAACATGATTTAGTTAGTCATGACACTTTTCACATTAAGCAGGTCTACATCATATTCTTTAAAGGTGCAATATGTAAGATCACCTATCGAATGTCACTCCGAACAAACAGAGGGCTGCTTATCAACTGAGTAGCCAGCAACTGCTGCTAACTGTAGCTGCCGTGCACCAGTTAGCTCAGTTAGCCATCCAGCTAGCGATCCAGATTGGAAGCTAGGAGTGGTATTAAAAGAAAGGATTGGCCGTGGCTAGTTGATTAGCATGCTTACTTCAGTAGATATCTCTGCAGCACAAGACATTGATGTCTTTGTCAAAAACTTTTTTTTCTAAATATTGATCATGTTAAGCTTTCAGTTAATCTTTGTGTGTTTTAAAACCAAAATTCTTACATATTGCACCTTTAATTTACAGAGACTCAAACACCAAACATGAGCAAGAACACTGGAAACTTAATTTCTTCTAGTTGGGTCAGTCCAGTTAAGAGCACTGACTAATAACAAAAGCATTACATGTCATGAGCAACGTCTTATTGTCATAAGACCGGGGGATGTTGAGAAAGACAAATGGGTTAGCTAATAGCTGGGTAAATATGTTA